>NC_067447.1:1498519-2212787 GCF_009764475.1 Pristis pectinata | reverse complement strand
GGTGAAGAAGGTCAGGTGAGGGACCTCCCCCTACCCTCCCCAACTCTCCCCCCCTCCCCCTCCCCGTCTCTCCCCCCACTCCCCATCTCTCTCCGCCCCCGTCTCTCCTCTCCCCCTCCCCCTCCCCTCCCCCCTCCCCCTCTCTCTCCCCTCCCCCTCTCTCTCCCCTCCCCGCCTCTCCCTCCCCGCCTCTCCCTCCCCGCCTCTCCCCTCCCCGCCTCTCCCTCCCCCCTCCCCCCGCCTCTCCCCTCCCCGCCTCTCCCCTCCCCGCCTCTCCCCTCCCCGCCTCTCCCTCCCCGCCTCCCCTCCCCGCCTCTCCCCTCCCCCTCCCCTCTCCCCTCCCCTCCCCGCCTCTCCCCTCCCCGCCTCTGCCTCCCCGCCTCCCCCCTCCCCGCCTCCCCCCTCCCCGCCTCTCCCTCCCCGCCTCTCCCTCCCCGCCTCTCCCTCCCTGCCTCTCCCCTCCCCCCTTCCCCTCCCCTCCCCGCCTCTCCCTCCCCGCCTCTCCCCTCCCCGCCTCTCCCCTCCCCCCTTCTCCCCTCCCCCCTTCCCCTCCCCTCCCTGCCTCTCCCTCCCCGCCTCTCCCTCCCCGCCTCTCCCTCCCCGCCTCTCCCTCCCCGCCTCTCCCCTCCCCGCCTCTCCCCTCCCCGCCTCTCCCCCTCCCCGCCTCTCCCCTCCCCGCCTCTCCCCTTCCCGCCTCTCCCCTCCCCTCCCCGCCTCTCCCCTCCCCGCCTCTCCCCTCCCCGCCTCTCCCTCCCCGCCTCTCCCCTCCCGCCTCTCCCCTCCCCTCCCCGCCTCTCCCCTCCCCTCATCTCCCCTCACCGCCTCTCCCCTCCCCACCTCCCCTCCCCTCCCCGACTCTCCCCTCCCCGCCTCTCCCTCCCCTCCCCGCCTCTCCCCTCCCCGCCAGTCCCCTCCCCGCCTCTCCCCACCCCGCCTCTCCCCTCCCCCCCTCCCCTCCCCTCCCCGCCTCTCCCTCCCCGCCTCTCCCCTCCCCGCCTCTCCCTCCCCGCCTCTCCCTCCCCGCCTCTCCCCTCCACTCCCCGCCTCTCCCCTCCCCTCCCCGCCTCTCCCCTCCCCTCCCCGCCTCTCCCCTCCCCGCCTCCCTCCCCGCCTCCCTCCCCGCCTCTCTCCCCCCGCCTCTCTCCCCCCGCCTCTCCCCTCCCCGCCTCTCTCCCCCGCCTCTCCCCTCCCCGCCTCTCCCCTCCCCGCCTCTCCCCTCCCCGCCTCTCCCCTCCCCGCCTCTCCCCTTCCCGCCTCTCCCCTCCCCTCCCCGCCTCTCCCCTCCCCGCCTCTCCCCTCCCCGCCTCTCCCCTCCCCTCCCCGCCTCTCCCCTCCCCTCCCCGCCTCTCCCCTCCCCGCCAGTCCCCTCCCCGCCTCTCCCCTCCCCGCCTCTCCCCTCCCCGCCTCTCCCTCCCCGCCTCTCCCCTCCCCCCCTCCCCTCCCCTCCCCGCCTCTCCCCTCCCCGCCTCTCCCTCCCCGCCTCTCCCCTCCCTGCCTCTCCCCTCCCCGCCTCTCCCCTCCCCTCCCCGCCTCTCCCCTCCCCTCCCCGCCTCTCCCCTCCCCACCTCACTCCCCGCCTCCCTCCCCGCCTCTCTCCCCCGCCTCTCTCCCCCCGCCTCTCTCCCCCCGCCTCTCTCCCCCCGCCTCTCCCCTCCCCGCCTCTCTCCCCCTCCTCTCCCCTCCCCGCCTCTCCCCTCCCCGCCTCTCCCCTCCCCGCCTCTCCCCTCCCCGCCTCTCTCCTCCCCGCCTCTCCCCTCCCCGCCTCTCTCCCTCGCCTCTCTCCCCCCGCCTCTCCCCTCCCCGTCTCTCCCCTCCCCGTCTCTCCCCGCGCCCCCATCCCTCACCACCCGTCTCTCGCCGCCCCTGTCTCTCTCCCCCCTCCCCGTCTCTCCTCCACCTCGTTCCCCCTCTCGCCCGCTCTGTCCCTCCCACAGTTCCTCTCTCCCTCCCTGCCTCCCTCCCCAACACTTTCTCTCCGTGACCATCCAGCTCTCCCTCTCTGTTCCCGCCGTGTCCCCAGGAAGAAACCGCCGAAGGAGATTCTCCGCTGTGAGTACGAGGGCTGTGGGAAGATAGTGTCCAATCGGCAGTACCTGAAGGTTGGTGTCAGCTCCCTCACTGCCTCCTCCTCCCCGCCCTCCCTCCACTCCCACCGTCCCTCCCCACCCTCCTCCCTCCGTCCCTCCTCCCCTCCCTCTCTCCCTCCCCACCCTTCCCACCCACCGTCCTCTCCCTCCCCTCCCTCCCTCCTCTCCCTCCCTCCTCTCCCTCCCTCCTATCCTTCCCTCCCCTCCCTCCCCTCCCTCCCTCCCTCCCTCCTCTCTCTCCCTCCCTCCCTCCCCCTTCCCACTCCCCCTCCTCCCCTCCCCCCTCCTCCCCCTTCCCCTTCCTCCTTCCCCCTTCCCTCCTCCCCTTCACCCCTCCCCTTCCCCCCCCTACCCCTCCCCCGTCCTCCCCCTCCCCTTTTGCCCCCTCTCTCCCCAGAGATGCCCATCTGACCCTGTCTCTGGCTCCCCCAGCACCACATGAAGTACCAGCATCTGCTGCAGAAAACCTTCGCCTGCTCCCACCCGTCCTGCAGACGGTCCTTCAACTTCAAGAAGCACCTCAAGGAGCACGAGAAACTGCACAGTGGTGAGTGGGTGTCTGTGGGTGTCTCCCCCCTGCCTCCAGCCTCTCTCCGCCTAACCCCCCCCAACACCAGTCTCTCACCCCCTTCCCCCCCACCCCGGTCTCTCTCCCCTTCCCCCCCCCCCCCCCCCCCCCCCCGGCCTCCCCCTTCCCCCATCCCCCACCCCGGCCTCCCCCTTCGTGGACCGGACTCATCCCGACGGCTTCCAGACGCTGCTGACGTGACGCCCCCCCCTCCCACCCCACCCCAACCTCGTCCCGAACGTGCCCCACCCTCCCCCGATCTCCCCCTCGTAAATCTCCTGCCTCCGATCATCCGAAACCCCTGGGTTCCCCCGCCCCACCCCCCCTCCCTGGGGTTGGGGAGGGGGACGGCGATGCTCCTTCACCCCGTCCGTGGCCCCCGCCCCCCCCCCTCCCTGGGGTTGGGGAGGGGGACGGCGATGCTCCTTCACCCCGTCCGTGGCCCCCGCCCCCCCCCCTCCCTGGGGTTGGGGAGGGGGACGGCGATGCTCCTTCACCCTGTCCGTGGCCCCCCCCCCTCCCTGGGGTTGGGGAGGGGGACAGCGATGCCCCTTCACCCCGTCTGTCCCATGGATGGGCCCCCCCTCCCTGGGGTGGGGAGGGGGACGGCGATGCCCCTCGACCGCATCCGTCCCGTCTGTGGTTCCCCCCCTCCCCCTCGTGTTGGGTGGTGCTCTATGCACCCCCTGTCGCTCTGGGATGACTACTTCGTGTTATTGGTGGTGGGGGGGGGGGGGGATTAAACCAGGGGTTGTTCACCACCTCTCTCCTCTCCCCCCCAAAAGACAAACGGGACTACATCTGCGAATTCTGCGCCCGGGCTTTCCGCACCACGAGCAACCTCATCATTCACCGTCGGATCCACACCGGGGAGAAGCCTCTGCAGTGAGTACTGTTCAGCTGGGCTGGGAGGGGGTGTTGGTGGTGGGGGTGGGGGGGTGGGTCGGGCGGCCAGGAGGAGACAACAGCGTGGCCTTCATACCTCCCCGTGCCCGACCTCGAGGCCTTGCATTCGGATCCCGCCCCTCCCTCCGGCAGCCTCTGCCTGGGAGAAAGCCGCCCCTCGCATCCCCTTTAAGTCCTCCCCCACCCACCAGCCTCGCCTCAAAGCCACGCCTTCCCTCCCTCGGATGTCCCGGGAGCTGGAGCGCCGCAGGCCTCGGGTTCCGGTGGGGGGGGATGGGGGGGTGGTTTCTGGTATCCCCCCACCGCCCCCCACCCCACCACGCTGATGGGATACAGGACGGAGAAGGTTTTGGAGCCGGGTTAGGTTTCCCACTTCTCCAACTTAAAGAAAGGGGGGAGGAGGAGGGAGCAGAAGACCACCCCCCTCGTGTTTCGAGAATCTTCCATGAGGTTCCCCCCTACCTCCCCGCCCCACCTTAAACCTGGGCCCTCTGGTTCTGGACTCCGGGGGGATGGGGGGTTGAGGGAGGAAAAGACCACCCACCCCATGCTCGGTCCTCGGGACTGGAGGGCTCAAGTTATAGGGAGACAAGCTGGGACTTCCTTCATACCCTCCCCCCCCCCCCCACCTTCCCTCCCTCCCCACCAGGAGTACCAGAGGCCGCGGGAGGTTGCCCCCACCACCTGGATAGAGGAGGAAGAAAGTCCCAGCCTGTCTGGTCTCTCGTACTTGGAGCCCTCCAGTTCCGGCGACGTCCCCGTGGATTTTCCCCGCGCCCCCTCCAGCTGAGCAACAGCCGCCCTGTCGCCCGGCGACCAGAACTGCGCGCACACAGAATGCTCCAAGCACGGTCTCGTCGGCATCCGGCGCAGTGCCCCGTCCGACCCAGGCCGGCGCGCCAGACGCTTCACATGGGACACAGAACTTGGCAGCGCAGTACGGGGTGTGTGTTGTGTATCTGTGTTATACCTCGCACTTACCTGAACTAAACTCTATCTGCCACCCATCGTGTCTAATGTATCTGGCCCACAACCTCTGCTCGCAGTGCGTTCCACACACACACCACTCTGTGTAAAAATAACTTACCCCGGACATCCCCCTTATACCTTCCTCCGATTGCAAAATTATGCCCCCTCGTGTTAGCCATTGTCGCCCTGGGAAAAAGTCTCTGTCTGTCCACTCGATCTATGCCTCCTGTACACCTCTATCAGGTCACCTCTCATTCTCCTTCTCTCATCGACACTCCTCACCATCCTGTGTACGTGAGTCACCACTTTCAGGGAGCGAAGTTCCTGCACCCTGGGGTCTCTCTGCTCCACAACACTGCCCAGGGCCCCGACCGTTCACTGTGTATGCACTGCCCTGGGTTAAAATTCCCACTTCTCCAACTTAAATTCCCTGGCACCCTCTCCCCCTCCCACTCCTCTCAAACACCCCACCCACTCTCTCACCCCCACCCCACCAAGCGTGAGATCTGTGGGTTTCAACACCCCCTCTCACTTGTCACCCACCAGGCATGAGACCTGTGGGTTTCACCCCACCTCTCCCTCCCAGGTGTGAGATCTGTGGGTTTCATCCACCTCTCTTCCCCCCCCAGGTGTGATATCTGTGCGTTTACCCCACCTCTCCCTCCCAGGTGTGAGATCTGTGGGTTTCACCCACCTCTCTTCCCCCCCCAGGTGTGAGATCTGTGGGTTTACCCCCTCTCTCCTCCCCCCAGGTGTGAGATCTGTGGGTTTACCCCCTCTCTCACCCCCCAGGTGTGAGATCTGTGGGTTTACCCCCTCTCTCACCCCCCAGGTGTGAGATCTGTGGGTTTACCCCCCTCTCCCCCCCCAGGTGTGAGATCTGTTTACCCCCCTCTCCCCCCCCAAGTGTGAGATCTGTGGGTTTACCCCCTCTCTCCCCCCGCAGGTGTGAGATCTGCGGCTTCACCTGCCGACAGAAGGCCTCCCTGAACTGGCACATGAAGAAACACGACGCCGAGTCGGGCTACCAGTTCTCCTGCGACGTGTGCGGCAAGCGGTTCGAGAAGAAGGACAACGTGTCCGCCCACAAGAGCAAGAGCCACCCGGAGACGCCGTCCGCCGCGCCCCCGCCAGACCCCCCCGCTGACCCCCCCCGGCCCACCCCGGGTCCCCCGGACCTGAAACCGGAGCCCAGCGCGGATCCTCCCTACACCTAGACCGTCCGGGCCGGCTGCTGCTCCCCCCCGTCCCCTCCGCCGCTCCCCCCACCCCAGGGTCCCTTCCGGGACCCAAGCTAGGTGGGATGGGGGGCAAATGGCTGCCTCTACAGGGGCTTTGTGGGAGTGTCGGGCCCGGAGGGTGTGGGGGAGGTGTCCGCCTACATCTGCGACTGACTGAACTTCCCGGCCAAGGTGCTAGATGGCTGTCGTGGGATGGCATGGTCCGTCTCTGCACTCCGTCTCCCTCCCCCTGCCCCCCCCACTCCCCCCATCACAGGGGAACGGGGAGGGAGGGCAGTACTAAGGATAAATGTCTGCTTTGGTATCAGGGTCAATGGCACTCCGTTCTACCCCCTCTCACTGTCATCCTCCCCCTCACTCTCCCCTTCGCCCTCTCGCTCTCCTCCCCTTGTCCTCGCCCTCCTCCCCTCTTGCCCTCCACCTCCCCCATTCCCCCCCTCGCCTTCCTTGTCCCTCCCTCTCAGTCTCCTGCCACCTCTCGCCCTCCCCGTCCCCCCCCCCACACCCCTCCCTGTCCCCCGATCTCGCTCTCCTCTTTCCGGTTAATGATACACATCTGTCCTGTTGTGTCCGGGGCGTAATGACTGTGTGATGGTAGGCAGCATTTTCTCTGTGTATCTGTGTCTCTCTCTCCCCCTGTCTCTCTCTCTCTCTCCCTGTCTCTCTCTCTCTCCGTCTCTCTCTCTCTCTCCCCCTGTCTCTCTCTCTCTCTCCCTGTCTCTCTCTCCCTCTCTCTCTCTCTCCGTCTCTCTCCCTGTCTCTCTCCCTGTCTCTCTCTCTCTCCCTGTCTCTCTTTGTCTCTCTCTCTCTCCCCCTGTCTCTCTCTCTCTCTCTCTCCGTCTCTCTCTCTCTCTCTCCCTGTCTCTCTCTCTCTCTCCGTCTCTCTCTCTCCCCTCTCTCTCTCTCTCCGTCTCTCTCTCTCCCCGTCTCTCTCTCTCTCTCCCCTGTCTCTCTCTCTCTCTCTGTCTCTCTCTCTCCCCCTGTCTCTCTCTCTCTCTCTCCCTGTCTCTCTCTCTCTCCGTCTCTCTGTCTCTCTCCCTGTCTCTCTCTCTCTCCCTGTCTCTCTCTCTCCCCCTGTCTCTCTCTCCCCCTGTCTCTGTCTCTCTCTCCGTCTCTCCCTCTCTCCCTGTCTCCCTCTCTCTCCGTCTCTCTCTCTCCCCGTCTCTCTCTCTCTCCCCCTGTTTCTATCTCTCTCTCCCCGTCTATCTCTCTCTCCCCGTCTCTCTCTCTCTCTCCCTGTCTCTCTCTCTCTCCCTGTCTCTCTCTCTCTGTCTCTCTCTCTCCCCCTGTCTCTCTCTCCCTGCCTCTCTCTCTCTCTCTCCGTCTCTCTCTCTCTCTCCCCTGTCTCTCTCTCTCTCTCCCCCTGTCTCTCTCTCTCTCTCTCCGTCTCTCTCTCTCCCTGTCTCTCTCTCTCTCCGTCTCTCTCTCTCTCCGTCTCTCTCTCTCTCCCTGTCTCTCTCTCTCTCCGTCTCTCTCTCTCTCCCTGTCTCTCTCTCCCCCTGTCTCTCTCTCCCCCTGTCTCTCTCTCTCCCCCTGTCTCTCTCTCTCCCCCTGTCTCTCTCTCTCCCCCTGTCTCTCTCTCTCTCTGTCTCTCTCTCTCTCTCCCTGTCTCTCTCTCCGTCTCTCTCTCTCCCCGTCTCTCTCTCTCTCTCCGTCTCTCTCTCTCTCTCCCTGTCTCTCTCTCTCTCTCTCCGTCTCTCTGTCTCTCTCCCTGTCTCTCTCTCTCCCCGTCTCCCTCTCTCTCTCTCCGTCTCTCTCTCTCTCCCCCCTCTCTCTCTCTCCCTGTCTCTCTCTCTCCGTCTCTCTCTCTCTCCCCGTCTCTCTCTCTCTCTCCCCGTCTCTCTCTCTCTCCCCGTCTCTCTCTCTCTCCCCGTCTCTCTCTCTCTCTCTCCCTGTCTCTCTCTTTCCCTGTATCTCTCTCTCTCCCCTGTCTCTCTCCCTCTCCCCCTCCCTCCCTCTCCCTGTCTCTCTCTCTCTCCCCGTCTCTCTCTCTCTCTCTCCCTGTCTCTCTCTTTCCCTGTATCTCTCTCTCTCCCCTGTCTCTCTCCCTCTCCCTCTCCCTGTCTCTCTCTCTCTCCCCGTCTCTCTCCCTTTCACTCCCTCTCCCCGTTTCTCTCTCCCTCCCCTCTCTCTCCCTCCCCTCTCTCTCTCCTCTCTCTCTCCCTCCCCTCTCTCTCTCTCTCTCTCTCTCCCTCCCGCCCCCCCCCCCCCCCCCCCCCCCCCCGCTCTGTGCCTGCCCGGAGTGTGTGCATGAAGGCCCCACAGCTGCCCTCTGCCCGGCTGCGGCGTGCCCGGGAGCGCGGTTAACCGTGAGGGGCATGCGGACCCCCCACGGGATGGCCGGGTTAAATCCACCCCGTGAGAGTGTGCGCCCAACCCCTGCTGCCTGGGAGAAGCGGACAGTGCGGTGCGGAGGAGGAGGGCAGGATGTGGTCAGGGGTGAGTCTGCACACCCCTCCTCCCCTTCCCCTTCCCCACCCAGACATCCCGCGGCGTTAGCTCAGGGGCGGTGTAAGCCTGCTGCTTCCTTCAACCAACTGTCCCCAAATCAACCTCGCCAAAAATAAATGATCTGCTCGTTTACTCTCACACCGGCCGTGCATGTTTGCGTGGATTGCTTTGTGGGTTGTGGCACGGAGCGGGCATGCCGTCTTCCCTCAGTGATCGACCAGAATCACTGCCCCCCCCCACCCTCTGCCCTCGACCCCACCCCCCTCCCTCCCTGGGCGCCCTATCACGGCAAGCGACCGGCTCACAGCTGCGGACGAGAGGCCGGGGAATCCCAGTCGAGTCCTGGCGAAGGAAAGGTCCCGGCCCGGAATGCCGAGGGTATGTGCTGCCCGTCCTGCTGAGTTCCTCCAGCACTTTGCGTGTGTGCAGGGAGGGGTGTCGTCGCTAGGAGATGTTGGCAGGGCAAGCGGCAGCTGGGGAGGCAAAAGGGGTGCTCGGTCGACATTTGAGGTTGAGACTGCTCCAGGAATGGTAAATTGGTTCATTGTTGTGGAAAAACCTGGGGAAATTGGTTTATTCCTGTCACAGGTACTGAGGTACAGTGAAAAACTTGGGTATATTGGTTTATTGTTGTCACTTGTACCGAGGTCCAGTGAAAAACTTGTCTTACATGCCGATCGTACAGGTCAATTCATTACACAGTGCAGTTACATTGAGTTAGTATTGGCATTGGTTTATTACTGTCACTTGTACCGAGGTTCAGTGAAAAACTTGTCTTGCACACCGATCGTACAGGTCAATTACACTGAGTCAGTAGAGGGTGCATTGATGTAGTACAGGTAAAAACAATAACAGTACAGAGTAAAGTGTTACAGCAACAGAGGAAGTGCAGTGCAGGCAGACAATATGGTGCAAGGTCACAACAAGGTAGACTGAGGTACAGAGTGCATTGATGTAGTACAGGGTAAAATAATAACAGTACAGAGTAAAGTGTTACAGCTGCAGAAGGTGCAGTCCAGGTAGACAATAAGGTGCAAGGGCCATGACGAGGGAGATTGTGAGGTCAAGAGTCCATCGTCTTACTAGGGGACAAGTTCAATAGTCTTATGACAGTGGGATAGAAGCTGTTTTTGAGCTTGGTGGTACGTGCTTTCAGGCTTTTGTATCTTCTGCCCGATGGGAGGAGGGAGACGAGAGAGTGCTTGGGGGAAGCTGTTAAATTGGCTTATCATTGTCACTTGTACCAAGGTACAGTGAAAAACTTGTCTTGCATACCGTCCATACAGATCAATTCATTACACAGTGCATTGAGGTAGTACTGGGTAAAAACACTAACAAGAATGCAGAGTAAAGTGTCACAGCTACAGAGAAAGTGCAGTGCAGGCAGACAATAAGGTGCAAAGTCATAATAAGGTAGATTAGGTCAACAGCCCATTTTATTGTACAAGGGGACTGCTCAATAGTCTTATCACCGTGGGGTAGAAGCTGCCCTTAAGCCTGGTGGTACGTGTCCTCAGGGTCCTGTACCTTCTACCTGGTGGCAGGGTGGGGGAGAGAGCTGGCAGTGTGGGGCAGGGGTGGGATCAGATGGGGAGGAGATGTGCAGATGAAAGCTGGCAGAGCGGAGGGGAGCATTGAAGATGGCACCAAGGTGGAGAGGCCACTGTGCGTGGGAGAGGCCTGAGATTTCAATGTGCTGTTCGACACCCCCTCTGTGGACCCGTTCATCTCTGCCAACGGGACGTCAAACTGTCTTGACCTCTCCGCGTCCCTTTCTCCCTCCTGACATCGACCGTCCACCCTGTCTCTGCCTCTCATAATGTCAAACGCTTCTACAAGGTCGCTCCCTCATTCCCCTCTGTTCCGAGGAATCAGAATCAGGTTTATCCCCACTGACGTGTGTCGTGAAATGTGTAGTTTTGTGGCAACGGTACATTGCAAGACGTGAAAATTACCGTAAGTTACAAAACTAAATAAATAATGCAAAAGAGGACCAGGGAGGTGGTGGTCGTGGACCGTTCAGAAATCTGACGGCGGAGGGGAAGAAGCTGTTCATCGAATCGTCGAGTGTGGGTCTTCAGGCTCCTGCACCTCCTCCCGCCCCGCCGATGGTAGTAACGAGAAGAGAGCACGTCCTGGGACAGTGAGAGGTCCTTGGTGATGGATACCATAGAACAATACGGCACAATACAGGCCCTTTGGCCCACCGTGTTGTGCTGACCTTTAAACCACGCCTAAGGCTATCTAACCCCTTCCTCCCACATATCCCCCCTATTTTAAATTCCTCCATATGCTAATTGAACAATCCCTTGAACTTGGCCAGCGTACCTGCCTCCACCACCACCCCAGGCAGCGCATCCCATGCCCCAACCACTCTCTGGGTAAAAAAAAATCCTTCCTCTGATAACTCCCTTGAACTTCCCACCCATTACTTTAAAGCTATGCACTCTCGTATTGAGCATTGGTGCCTTGGGAAAGAGGCGCTGGCTGTCGACTCTATTCCTCTTAATATTTTGTACACCTCTATCATGTCTCCCCTCATCTTCCTTCTCTACAAACAGTAAAGCCCTCGCTCCCTTAGTCTCTCCTCATAATCCATGCTCTCCAAACCAGGCAGCATCCTGGTAAATCTCCTCTGCACTCTTCCAAAGCTTCCACATCCTTCCTATAATGAGGCGACCAGAACTGGACACAGTGCTCCAAGTGTGGTCTAACCAGAGTTTTTTAGAGCTGCATCATTACCTCGCTGCTCTTAAACTCGATCCCACAACTTATGAAAGCGAACATCCCATAAGGTTTCTTAACTACCCTATCCACCCGTGAGGCAACTTTCAGGGATATGTGGATATGAACCCCCAGATCCCTCTGCTCCTCCACACTCTGCAGAATCGTGCCATTAACATTGTCCTCTGCCTTGGAGTTTGTCCTCCTCGTTTAGCCAGCCTCTCCCTGTAACTCACGCCCTTTAGTCCTGGCAACATCCTCGTAAATCTGCTCTGCACGCTTCCCAGTTTAACCGCATCCTTCCTGGAACAAGATGACCAAAACTGTGCACAGTACTCCAAGTACAGCCTCACCAACCACTTGTATAACTGTAACATAATAGAAGCCTACAGCACAGTACAGGCCCTTCGGCCCACAATGTTGTGCTGACATTTCATCCTGCTCTAATATCTATCTAACCCTTCCCTGCCACATAGCCTCCCATTTTTCTATCATTCATGTGTCTATCTAGGAGTCTCTTAAATGTCCCTAATGTATCTGCCCCCACAACCTCTGCCGGCAGTGGGTTCCACACACCCACCACTCTCTGTGTAATAAAACTTACCCTTGACATCCCCCTTATACCTTCCTCCAATCACCTTAAAATGATGTCCCGTCTTGTTAGCCATTTTTGCCCTGGGAAAAAGTCTCTGACTGTCCACTCGATCTATGCCTCTTATCATCTTGTGCGCCTCTATCAAGTCACCTCTCCTCCTCCTTCCATACAAAGAAAAAAGCCCCAGCTCACTCAACCTATCCTCATGAGACATGGTCTCCAATCCAGGCAGCATCCTGGTAAATCTCCTCTGCACCCTCCCTAAAGCTCCCACATCTTTCCTATTATGAAGTGACCACATAATGTCCGAACTCCTTCACTCAGTGCCCTGACTAACGAAGGCCAGCGTGCTAAGCGCCTTCTTCACTGCCCCTGCCTACCTGTGAAGCTTCCAGGAGGAAGGGAGGGGAGAAGGTGCAGTCCTGGGAGCTCTGGGAGTCCATGGGTTTACAGCGGATATCAATGGGAATACTTATCGCCTGATGTGGAGGCAGAGGCATCCAGAAGAGGGGAGAGGGATGTGTCGGAGGGTCTGGGTGAGTCTAATGGCAGGGCGCAGACCGGTGACGAGGGTGATGCAATTGATTGGTTCCACACCAATGCGGCCGTTGAGGTCATACAGCATGGAAACAGGGTCTTCTGCCCAACAGGTCCATGCCGGCACATATTCCCAGCTCAGCTGGTCCCATTGTGCCTGCGTCTGGGCCCACAACCTTTCCCTTTTGCCTGTACCAATGTCCCTTTAAATGTTAACGTACCAGCCTCGACCACTTCCTCTGGCAGCTCTTTCCATGTACCCACCATCCTCTGGGTGAAAAAGTTACCCCTCGGGTCCTATTAAATCTTTATCCCCTCGCAGCTCAAACCTGTGCCCTCTAGTTCTTGATTCCCCAGCCCTGGGAAGAAAGACTGTGCATATTCACCCTATTGGTGAATTGGTTTATTATTGTCACTTGTACCGAGGTCCAGTGAAAAACTTGTCTTGCAAACCGATCGTACAGGTTAATTCATTACACAGTGCAGTTACATTGAGTCAGTATTGGAGTGCATTGAGGTAGTATCATAGCTACAGGGAAGTGCAGTGCAGGTAGACGATAAGGTGCAAGGCCGCAACAATGTAGGTCTATGCCCCTCGTGGTTTTATACACCTCTATAAGGTCACCTCTCAGTCTCCTATGCTCCAATGAAAGCAGTCCCAACTTCCCTCCGTAACTCAGTCCCTCGAGTCTGGCAATGTCCTCCTAAGTCTTCCACTGCACTTTTTCCAGCAGAAAGGCATTTTTCCTGTAGCGGGGCGACCAAAACAACACAATACTGCAAATGCAGCCTCACCAACGTCTCGTCCAACTACAGTATAACCTCCCAACTAATATACTCAGTGTGCCCTGACTGATGAAGGCCAGCGTGCCACAAGCCTTCTTCACCACCCTGTCTACCTGTGACACCACGTTCAAGGAACCAGGAGGAAACAAAGGAGTTCAGCCACTGGAATGTGGATGGAAGTCACGATGATGCTGGGGGAACTCAGCAGGCCAGGCAGCGTCGGTGGAGAAAAGCAGGCGGTCAACGTTTCTGCTCAGGGACCCTTCCTCAGGACTGAAGATAGGAAAAGCAGAAACCCAATATATAGGAGGGGAAACCAGAGCAGTGATAGGTAGACACAAGAGGAGGCGGGGTGGGCACAAGGTGATGATAGATGCAGGTAAGAGAGTGATGGGCAGTTGCGGCGGGGGGGGGGGGGGGAGGAGGGGAGAGCAGGTCCACCGGGGGCTGGGTCACAGGTAAGGAGAGAGGGAGGGGGAAAGGGGGGTAGAAAAAAGAGAGAGAGGCCAGGAAAGACAAGGATCCGATAGAGGTGTTCAAGAGGCATAGATCGAGTGGACAGTCAGAGACTTTTTCCCAGGGCGACAACAACTAACACGAGGGGGCATCATTTTAAGGTGATTGGAGGAAGGTATAAGTTTTTTACACAGAGAGTGGTGGGTGCGTGGAACTCACTGCCTGCCGAGGTTGTGGGGTCAGATACATTAGGGACATTTAAGAGACTCTTAGCCACACGAATGATAGAGAAATGGAGGGCGATGTGGGAGGGAAGGGTTAGATAGATCTCAGAGCAGGATAACATGTCAGCACAACATTGTGGGCCGAAGGGCCTGTACTGAGCTGTAGTGTTCTGTGTTCTGAGAAGCTCCTATATATTGGGCTTCCCCTTTTCCTACCTTCAGTCCTGAAGAAGGGTCCCTGACCCGAAACGTTGACCGCCTGCTTTTCTCCACGGATGCTGCCTGGCCTGCTGAGTTCCCCCAGCGTCACCGAGTTTTTCATCAAGGGACCATGTACCTGTACTCCCGAGGTCCCTCTGTTCCACAGCACTCCCCGGCGCCCTCCCTTTCACTGGGAAAGTCCGACCCTGATTTGTTTTCCCCCGAAATGCAACACCCGGCGCTTATCCGAATTAGAACCATAGAACCATAGAAAACTACAGAACCATAGAAAAGCCATTCGGCCCTCCTAGTCTGTGCCGAAATATTATTCTGCTAGTTCCATCTATCTGCCCCCAACCCATACCCCTCCAGACCTCTCTCGTCCATGTATCTATCCAATTTACTGTTAAAATTTAAGAGCGAGCCCGCATTTACCACATCAGATGGCAGCCCATTCTCCATTTAAACTGCATTTGCCGTTCCTCAGCCCACTTTCCCAGCTGATCAAGTTCCCTCCGTCATACCCGGACGACCACCTTCATTGTCAATGGCACCATCTGTGTTAGCGTCGTTCACCTGTCCCCAGTAAACCTTTCACCCGGCGTGTATCCAGCATCTGCCCGCCTCTGTATTCAGACATCCGGAGGCTCTGCTTCCACCCCTCTCGGGTAAAGGATAGTTCCACACCACCGTGAGGGAACTAACTCGCCACACGATCATCTTCAGTGGGCGATCCTTGACTTTCAGGTCTCCCCGGTCAAACAGCCGTCCGCTTATTTTCTCATCGGCACATCTCGGGACGTGACCGGCGGTTCTCTGAGCAAAATCGTTGAAATAGGTTGTGAATAGCCGAGGGCCAAGCACCTCGACGTGTTGTCCCGATTTTAAGTTCCCACTCCTGTCTACTGCAAAGTAACACAGTGCCACAGATTACTTCTGTTAACACGCCTCTGTTAGCCGTATACTGCGGGAGAATTCTCCTCAAACTCTCATGTAGAGTCTTTAACGGAGGTCTCCGCAGTGCAAAGGAGCGGACAGTAATTTATACAGATATTGTCACGCACACTTAATGAATTCGGCTCCACGAGTTTCAGTCAGGCCTCAGAGATCCAGAGACAGACATCGCACCTATTGTCCAACATAACTGGGTTATAATCAAGAGATTCAAAGACAGGTCTCACCCTTATTGTTTAGGACAAGCTTCCCACTCGTTTATTGTGTAGTATAACTGGCCTGCAACCAAGGTTCCGGACACAGTAACTAACAGCTATCCCTGAGTCAGCAGCTTGCGTGCTCTTGCTTGCGAGGTATTTTTCCATCAGCTATATGTACAGTTACAGTCAGTCACAGTTTCTTCACCCTTTACTTCCTCAGATGGCCCTCACCAGTCACAGCCCGCTCACCTGAGAAGGATGCGTTCATTCCCAATTCTCAATCCGTGCGCTCCAAACGCAGTGGACAACCCCCCGGGACGGAGCTCAACAGAAAGCTTTCTGGGAGTCCAAAGGCACCACAGTCACCGATGGGCCCCTTCCTTATTCCCCCAGTCACATCGTCAAGGACCCCCCACCCCGGATAATCCATCCAACGCCATTTCCCTCTTATAACCCGCACGCCGACTCTGCCCAATCCGTGGCTCTCTCCTCTTACACCCTTCATTGTAGATTCCAGAATTCCTCCTACAACCCCCCCCCCCCCCCGAGGCCTCCTCTCGCCACCGCCCTCTTCCCCTTCCGAAACAGCCGGGGTCACGTTCACCACTCCGGAATCCACAGGAACAGATCTCAATGTGAGGACAGGCAGCAATTTCTCCAGCACGATTATTCTCAACACTGGTGCCCCACAAGGCTGCGTCCTCAGCCCTCTACTCTACTACCTATACACTCACCAGATTCTGTTCTAACTTCGTCTACAGGTTTTCTGGTGATACCACCGTTGTAGGCCGTATCTCAAACAACAATGAGTCGGGGTACAGGAAGGAGATAGAGAGCTTAGTGGAATGGTGTCATGACAACAATCTTTCCCTCAATGTCAACAAAAGAGCTGATCATTGACTTCAGGAAAGGGGGCGGTGTACATGCACCTGTCTACATCAAAGGTGCTGAGGTCAAGAGTGTTGACAGCTTCAAGTTCCTGGGAGTGAGCATCACCAATAGACTGTCCTGGTCCAACCACCAGATGACACGACCAAGAAATCTCACCAGCGCCTCTACTTTCTCAGGAGGTTTAAGAAATTTGGCATGTCCCCTTTGACACTCACCAACTTTTGTCGATGCACAATAGAAAGCATCCTATCTGGATGTCTCACGGCTTGGTACGGCAACTGCTCTGCCCGGGACCGCAAGAAACTGCAGAGAGTTGTGGACACAGCCCAGCGCGTCACAGAAACCAGCCTCACCTCCTTGGACTCTGTCTTTACCTCTAACTCTCTTGGTGAAGCAGCCAACATAATCAAAGACCCCACCCACCCGGGGCATTCTCTCTTCTCTCCTCTTCCCAGGTAGAAGATACAGGAGCCTGAGGGCACGTACCACCAGGCTCAAGGACAGCTTCTACCCCACTGTGATGACTATTGAACAATGTGGAACCTTGACCTCACGATCTACCTTGTTGTGACCTTGCACCTTATTGCACTGCACTTTCTCTGTAGCTGTGACACTTTACTGTGTACTGTTACTGTTTTTACCTGTACTACCTCAATGCACTCTGTACTAACGCAATGTAACTGCACTGTGTAATGAATTGACCTGTACGATCGGTTTGCAAGACACTTTTTCACTGTACCTCTGTACAAGTGACAATAATAAACCAATACCAAGAAGGGAAGGAAGCGTAGGGACCCGTGCTAATTAGCGATTGGTAACCAATGATTTGGATGCGAATGCACAAGGCTTGATCAGCAAGTTTGTGGATGACACGAAATTGGGAGGTTTTGATAGTGAAAACGGATATTGTAGATTACGGGGTGGGGGCGATCTTAATCAGTTCGGGAAGTGGACCGAGGAGCGGTAAATGGATTTCAATACAGATGAGTGTGAACTGATGCATTTCGTAAAGGCAAACCCGCGTAGGACTTATACCATGAATGGTAGAGCACTAGGTAGTGTAATGGAACAGAGGGACCCAGGAGTACAAGTGCATAGTTCCCTGAAAGTGGCTTCACAGGTAGACAGGGCGGTAAAGAAGGCGTTTAGCACGCTGGTCTTCATCAGTCAGGGCACCGAGTAGAGGAGTTGGGACATTATTGTTGCCGTTGTGAAAGTCGTTTGTGAGGCCAGACCGTGTGCAGTTCTGGTCGCCCTGTTACAGGAAAGACGTGGTTAAACTGGAAAGAGCGCAGAGGAGATTTACCACGATGTTGCCAGGACTGGAGGGCCCGAGTTATAGGGAGAGGTTGGCCAGGCTAAGTATTTATTCTTGGACTGTAGGCGAATGAGGGGAGACCTTATAGAAGCCCCCAATGATATTTGCCTCCACCACCCTATCAGGCAACGCATTCCAGGCATCCACCGCGCTCTCAGTAAAAAACGTACCCCTCACGTCTGTTCTGAACCTACCCCCTCTTACCTTAAACGCGTGCCCTCTGGTATTGGATCGCTCAATAATGACGGAAAAAATATTGCTTGTCCACCCTATCTATGCCCCTTATAATTTTATACACTTCCAGCAGATCACCCCTCAGCCTCCGCTGCTCCAGAGAAAAGAGCCCAAGCATGTCCAGACTCTCCTGATAGCACATGCCCTCTAATCCAGGCAGGCAGCGTCCCGGTAAACCTCCTCTGCACCCTCTCTAAAGCCTCGATATCCTTCCTATAGTGAGGTGACCAGAACTGCAGGCAGTGCTCTAAATACGGCCTAACCAGATTTCTACAGAGATGAATCATAACTTCCTGACTCCTGTACTCAGTACCCCGACTAATGAAAGCAAGTATTCCATAAGCCTCCTTAACCACCTTATCTACCATTGTAGCCACTGACTTGCACCCCAAGGTCTCTCTGCTCTTCACCACTGTTATGGGTCTTGCCCTCAAGGGTGGACTGCCTCTTGACATTAGCCCTACCAAGGTGCAACCTCACATTTATCGGGGTTAAACTCCAGCGTAGGACTTGTACCGTGAACTCTAGGGCACTAGGGGAATGTCATGGAACAGAGGGACCCAAGTGCATAGCTCGCTGATGGTGGAATTTTGTTTTGTTTGTTAACACAGACACAAAGCGCGGTTTACCCCTCCTTCAGTAAAGCTTTCTCGCAGACGGAACAGACAGCAGGTACTGGAATCCGGAGCAACTATCTGCGGGAGGAACCGAGCGGGTCGGGCAGCATCTGTGTGTGGAGGGGAAAGGAACTGTCGAGGTTTGGGGTTCAGGACTAGTTTCCTTTGTCTGTGGGGGATGCACATTTAACGGCTTTTCCTTCCAACAGACGGCGCCACAGGTAGACAGGGTGGTGAATAAAAGGCGTTGGGCACGCTGGCCATCAGTCAGGGCACCGAGTACAGGTGTTAAGGAAATTATGTGTGTATGTGTGTGTGGGGGGGGGGGGGGGAGCGGTGGCAAGTTTTGTTTACACAGAGAGCTGTGGGTGCATGGAATGTGCTGCCAGGGGTGGGGGGTGGAGGAAGATACGATACAGGCGTTCAAGAGGCTCGTAGACAGGCAATGGGTGTGTGGGAAATAGGAGGGTGTGAACATTGTGTAGGCAGAAGGGATGAGTTTAGTCGGGCATTTGATTCCAAGTTTAACAGTAACATCGTGGGCTGAAGGGTCTGTTCCTGTGCTATGTTCTTTGTTCCATAACGTTGCAGTTGTACCCGTCGTTGGCGAGGCCGTCCTCGGAGCACTGTGTCCGGTGTTGGTCGCCCCGCTATAGGAAAGACGTGGTTAAACTGGCAAGTGTACAGAGAGGATTTACGAGGATGTTGCCGGGACTGAGTTACAGGGAGAGGTCGGCCGGGCTCGGTCTTTATTCCGGAGCAGAATGAGGGGCGAACTTGTAGACGTGCGTAAACATAGAACATAGAAAACCTGCAGCACAATTCAGGCCCTTCGGTCCACAAAGCGGTGCCGAACATGTCCCTACCCTAGGAATTACTAGGCTTACCCATAGCCTTCTATTTTACTCAGCTCCATGTACCGATCTAACAGTCTCTGGAAAGACCCTATCGTATCCTTCTCCACCACCGTTTCCGGCAGCCCATTTCCCACACTCACCACTCTCTGAGTAAAACAAATTACCCCTGACATCTCCTCTGTACCTACTCCCCAGCACCTTAAACCTATGTCCTCTTGTGGCCACCATTTCAGCCCTGGGGAAAAGCCTCTGACTGTGCACAAGATCAATGCCTCTCATCATCTTATACACCTCTATCAGGTCCCCCCTCATCCTCCGTCTCTCCAAGGAGAAAAGGCCGAGTTCCCTCAACCTGCTTTCATAAGGCACGCTCCGCATTCCAGGCAGCATCCTTGTAAATCTCCTCTGCACAGTCTCTTCCACATCCTTCCTGTAGTCAGACGACCAGAACTGAGCACAGTACTCCATGTGGGGTCTGACCAGGGACCTATACAGCTGCAACAATACCTCTCGGCTCCTAAATTCAATTCCACGATTGATGAAGGGCAAAAATATGGGCAGAGATAAGGTCTTTTCCCCAAGGGTAGGGGAGTCCAAATCTATGGGGCAAAGGTTTAAGGTATCAGAGGTTTATTATCACTTACGAAGCACGGAGGTGCCGAGCTTGGAGCACAGGAAAATGAGGGGCGAATTCACAGAAATGTATCAAGTCAGGATGCGGTCAGAATTATTTCCCAGATGTCAGAGTAGTTGGGGTGTCCGCACTTGGAGTTCTGTGTGCAGTTTCAGTCACCCTGTTAGAGGAAAGACCTGGTTAAACTGGGAAGAGCACAGAGAGGGTTTACAAGGACGTTGCCAGGACTGGAGGGGCTGAGTTATAGGGAGAGGTTGGCCAGGCCAGGTCTTTATTCCTGGGAAGGTAGGAGAACGAGGGACGACCTTATCGAAGTGTTCAAAATTATGAGGGGCAGAGGTAACAGTCTTTTCCGCAGGGTGGGTGGGGGTGGTTCTAAAACTAGGGGCAGAGGATCAGGGGGAGAGGAGAAAGGGACCTGAGGGGCAACTTCTTCACCCAGAGGGCGGTGAGTGTATGGAACCAGCTGCCAGAGGAAGTGGGTGATGTAGGTACAACAGGATCATGTAAGAAGCACTTGGATCGGTACACGGAGGGGCTGGCCTTGGAGGGATATGGGCCGAATGCAGGAAATTGCGACCGGCTGGGGTGGGCACCGTGGTGGGCAGGGACTGGTTGGGCCGAAGGGCCTGCATCCGCGCTGTGTTTGCTCTGTGTCTCCATTTTCCAGAAGAGCTCTTGATTCTTTTCACAGGACAGAAGGAGACGTTCGGCCTATCGTGTCCATGCCAGCAGTCTACGTTCCTGAATCCACCCCCGCAACCCTCAGGTCCCCATCAATCCACCCACAACAAGGTCACAACAAGGTAGACCGTGAGGTCAAGAGTCCATCTCATCGTATAAGGGAACCGTTCAATAATCTTATCACCGTGGGGTAGAAGCTGTCCTTGAGCCTGGTGGGACGTGCCCTCAGGCTCCTGTATCTTCTACCCGATGGGAAAAGAGAGAAGGGGGAATGTCCCGGGTGGGTGGGGTCTTTGATTATGCCGGCTGCTTCACCGAGGCAGCGAGAGGTAAAGGCAGAACCCACGGAGGGGAGGCTGGTGTTCGTGATGCGCTGGACTGTGTCCACAACTCTCTGCAGCTTCTTGCGGTCCTGGGCAGAGCAGTTGCCGTACCAAGCCGTGATACATCCAGATAGGATGCTCTCCATGGTGCATCGGCAGGTGACTGTCAGGGGGGACATGCCAAATTTCTTTAGCCTCCTGAGGAAGTAGAGGCGCTGGTGAGCTTTCTTGGCCGTTGTCTCTCCGTGGTTGGACCAGGACAGACTATTGGTGAGGTTCACTGCTGGGAACTTGAAGCTCTCAACCCTCTCGACCTCAGCACCTCTGATTTAGACAGGTGATGTAGACACCTGCATCTCCCTGTTGCCAGCCTCTTCAGCTCCCCCTCCCACACTGATGTCATCCCTCGGCCTCCTCCACTGCCAGGAGAATTCCAAGCGCAAATTGGAGGAACAGCGCCTCAATTTCCGTCTGGGAACCTTGCAGCCTAACGGCATTAACATTGAATTCTCCCACTTTCGGTAATCCACACCCCCCTTCCCCACAAAACCCTCCCATCACCATGATTCTTCTCTTCTTACCTTTCCTAGACTCTTTTTTCTACCTTTTTCCCCCCTCTGTCTCCTTACCTGTGACCCATCCCCTGGTGGATCTGCTCTCCCCTCCTCCCCCTCACCTGCCCACCTGTATCTACCTATCACCACCTTGTGCCCATCCCGCCTCCCCTCTTCTGTCCACCTATCACTGCTCTGATTTTCCTTCCTATATATTGGAGAAAAGCAGGCGGTCAACGTTGCGGCTCGGGACCCTTCTTCGGGACTGAAGGTATGAGAAGGGTCCCGACCCGCAACGTTGACCGCCTGCTTTTCTCCACGGATTCTGCCCGGCCTGCTGAGTTCCTCCGGCATCCTCGTGTTTTACCTCCAGCGGACTGCATGCTGCTCCGGAACCCCCGGCCTCTGCAGTCTCCTAGGTCACGTTGTTTGCCAATTCTATGGATGAAAACTCTTCACCCTCTTCCTGATATGTCAACGCTTTCTTTTGGAAAAAAAACTCAGCCAGTGAGGCAGCATCTACGGGGAGAATTGGACGGGACGATGTTTTGAAGTCGGAATCAGTATTGTTATCACTGACATAAGACGTGAAATGTGTTGTTTTGCGGCAGCGGTACAGTGCAAAGACATAAAAAATATATAATTTACCAAAAAAAAGGGAATAATGAGGTTGTGTTCATGGACCTTTCAGGAATTTGACGGCGGATTCCAAGCGTCTGCAGCCTCCTGTGTCTCCACAGTTAATCCTCTGTTGGCTCGTTTTGTTGCAGAGAATTACAAGGAGAGTGGGAGAAGGGGGCATTGAGCCCGCTGGGACCATGCTGATTGGTTTGCAAATACAATCCAGAGGGGTCCCATCGCACACCGGCCCCCCGCCCCCCCCCCACCCCCCGGTTTCCACCACACCGTTCCTTCAGATCAGCAGGTAACTTGTCGTTGAATCCGCCTCCGCTGCTCCGTCTGGCGACGTGGGCGCGAATCAGAATCAGATTTGTTATCACTGACTTGAACGACGTGAAATATGTTATTTTGCAGCAGTACAGTGCAAAGACGTAAAAAATCTATACATTACAATAAGCAAATAAACAGTCCCAAAAAAAGGAATAATGAGGAGGTGTTCACGGGATCACGGGCCGTTCAGAAATCTGATGGTGGAGGGGAAGAAGCTGTTCCTGAATCATTTGAGTGTGGGTCTTCAGGCTCCTGTACCTCCTCCCCGATGATAGTAACGAGAAGAGGGCATTTCCCGGGTGGTGAGGGTCCTTAGTGATGGATGATACCTTCTTGAGGCAGCGACTCTTGAAGATGCCCTCGATGGCGTAGGGGTAGGTGCCTTGTGCTTGTGATGGAGCCGGCTGAGTCTACGACCACCTGTGGCCTCTTTCCGATCAGACAGTACGTCTTACAAGGAGAGGTTGAGCCAGCTGGGGCTCTTCTCTTTGGAGAGACGCAGGGTGAGAGGCGACCTGATAGAGGTGTGTAAGATTGTGAGGGGCGTAGTTAGAGCGGAGAGCCAACACCTCTTCCCCAGCCCAATACCAGAGAAAATCGGTTTAAGGCGAGTGGAGGAGAGTTTAGGGGAGATGTCAGATACACAGAGAGTGGTGGGTGCCTGGAATGCGCTGCCGGCGTGGCGGTAGAGGCTTATGCAACGGGGAAATTTAAAAGACTCTCAAATAGGCACGTGGAAGTAAGCAAAAAATTGAAGGTTATGGGCTGTGTAGGAGGGAAGGGTTAGATTGATCGTGGAGTATGTTTATGGAGGTCAACAGAACATCGTGGGCCGAAGGGCCACGTAACTGTGCTGTAGTGTTCTGGAAGATAGAACACCGAACACTACAGCTCAGTACAGGCCCTTCGGCCCACAATGTTGTCCCGACATTTTATCCTGCTCTACGACCTATCTAACCCTTCCCTCCCACATCGCCCCCTATTTTTCTATCATTCATGTGTCTATCTAAGAATGCCTTAAACGTCCGTAATGTATCTGCCCCCACCACCTCTGCCGGCAGTGCGTTCCACGCACCCACCAATTTCTGTGTAAAAAAAAACTTACTCCGGACATCCCCCTTATACCTTCCTCCGATCACCCTAAAATTATGCCCCCTCGTGTTAGCCATTGTCGCCCTGGGAAAAAATCTCTGACTGTCCACTCGATCTGTGCCTCTTGTGCACCTCTGTTAAGTTACCTCTCACCCTTTCCCCCCCCCCAAAAGAGAAAAACCCTAGCTTGCTCAACCTATATATGTATGTGTTCTACATACTAAAAGGCATAGGTTGAAGGTGAGATAGGGAAAAGTTTAACGATTTATTTTCGACGAGCGTTTCTATTTTTAAATACAGGGAGAGGGGAGGTTCCTGGAACCCATTGGCAGAGAAATCAGTGGTAACAGATTGGACGGAAACGTTCATGAGACACACGGACCCAGACATTTGAACATGCAGGGAATTGGGGTGGGTTGCTGGTGGAGGGTGCGCTCTGTACGCGCAGACAGCGTCCCAGGCGCTGAGATTGGACTCCACCATGGCGAGCGCCAACAGAACTGAAACCTCGACTCCGCGGCGTAAAGGGAACCTGGTTACTCCACAGTTCAACGCCTCCGGGGCCAACCACAGAGGGGCGACGCAGTCAGATGTCTGCTCGTCGTCCAATCAAAACCTGTCGGGCGGTGGAGCGGAGTCCCAGCTCGGAAGGACCAAGCTCGGAGGAGAGGTGGTGACTGAACGCAAGGGATGCAATGGATGAACTGGGTAAGTTAGCGAGGTGGGCAGAGGAGTGGGGAGGGAGGTGGGTGTCTGGTACTGGTGGTGGTTGGGATGAGGGTGCTGTGTGAGTGTGTGTGTGTGTGTGTGTGTGTGTGTGTGTACCTGTGCCTGTGTGTGTGTGTTTCTGTGACTGTGTGTATGTGCGTTCGTGTGTGTCTGTGTATATCTGCTTGTGTGTGCGCCTGTGTGTGTGTGTGTGTGTGACTGTGTGTGTGTGTGTGAGACTGTGTGTGTCTGTGTGTGACTGTGTGCGTGTGTGTGTCTGTGTGTGTGCGTGTGTGTCTGTGCGTTGGTGTGTCTGTGTGGGTGTGTGTGTCTGTCTGTGTGTCTGTGACTGTGTATGCGTGTGCGCGCGCGCGGGTGTGTGTGTGTGTGTGTGTGTGTGTGTGTGTGTGTGTGTGAAGGGTGCGAACAACATCCATGAAGGCGAGGGGACGTGCTGCGCGGGGGATCGGGTGGGGCTGGATGCTGGAGGTCAAAGGTACCGTGGCAACCCACGGAACCGTGAAACCGACGTGCGGTAGGGCACGGGGGCAGGGCTCTTGCGGAGGGGCTGCCTCGGCGCATCAGCCCTGAAAACTGCCATGTGGGCTCTAGAGAAATGGAGCTGTTGTGTACGGGCTCCCTTGGGTTGGGGAGAAAACACGAGCAGAAAAGTGAGAGGCATTTCCAAGAGCTTCAGTGTTTGCGGTTTGTAGCTTGTGAGCCAGATGCAGGAATGGACGCGGTGCATCTCGCTGTACATCTGACTGTGGTTTGTGACCTGGGGGAGTTGACGTCTCGTTCCTCTGCTCTTAGTCACGGTGCACAGTAAAGAGGAAGGGCGGGGGGGGGGGGGGTGGGGGGGCGCCAGAGGCAAGAACAGTCAGAACCATCTGTCAACGTTGCTGGGCGCTCCGTAATGTCCGTCCTTGTTGGATCCAGTCGCCTGTTTTGGAATGAATTTCACCTTTTTTTCAGTGACACCTCGACCTCCGACCACCCCTACCCCCCAGGTCCCCCTGCAAAAAGCAAAATGCTAAAGCAAAAAGAAATGACCCAAATATGCAGAACAGAGCGGCTTCCGTTTGTGTGGGCAATTCACTTCCTTCGACTAGGATCAAGATGAGTAATCAGTTCTGCAGCTCATCACGGGGAGAACGGGTGTTGTAACAGTTGCATTGGCCAACAGTTGTATCAGATGTTGCGGATCGTGGCTTGTGAAGGCAAATCTCCCTGCTATCAACGAACTCGCATAGGTTTCAGTGTGTGTGTGTGTGTGTGTGTGTGTGTGTGTGTGTGTGTGTGTGTGTGTGTGTGTGTGTGTGTGTGTGTTTGTCTTGCATGTGTGCGTGTGTGCGTCTGTGTGTCTGCCAGTGTGTTTGTGTGTTGATTATGTGGTACTGTGTGAGAAAAACACGGTAATACACACACACAAACACACACACACACACACACACACACACACACACACATAGAACCACACACACATGCACAGACAAACACAGACAGACACGTACACAGACACACGCACACCCACACAGGCAGACACAGACGCAGACACAAACACATAGGCACACAGAGACACAGATACATACACACAGAGAAACAAACACAGACGCACGCATAAACACACATAGACACGCACAGACAAAGACAGACAAACAGACACACGGAGTGAGATAAACACAGACACAGACAGTCAGATGAACACACACACACAGACAGACACACATAAACAGACAGACACACAGGCACACACAGACACACACACACACACACACTCAGACACAGACATACATAACACCCACAGACATACACACACACACACACACACACAGACAAACACAGACACACACGCAGACACACACACAACATACACACAGACATACAGACACATACACAGATAAACACACAATACACACAGACACACACATACAGAAAGACATACATATGCACAGGCACGCACAGACACACAGACCGACAGACACACACAGAAGCACACACACACACACACACACACACACACACACACACACACACACACACACACACACACACCTCAGAACACTATGCAAATGATGCATTACACTGTCTGTTTCGACGTACATCCGACTAGTAAAGATATCTTATCTTACACACTCTCTCTCTCTCTCTCTCCCCCTCACACACACACACACACACACACACACACACACACACACACACACACACACACACACACACACACAGACACACACACACACACACACATATAAACAATCCTGTAAATGACCCGGTCTTTGTCCCCTTGGCACAGCCATTGGGGACCAGTGCAACAGTCACAGAGCCACACGGCGCGGAAGCAGGCCAATCGGCCCACACAAGTACCGACCTACATGCATCCTGCTCTCCGGCATCCCTCAGCCATCCAAGTGCTGGTCCAGACGAGTGTTGAATGTGCTCAGAGTCTGCGCCTCAGAACGCAATGTGTTCCAGTTTCCAGGAGGATCTTCTCCAGATCCTGTCCAAACCTCTGGTCCCGTTACCAGTCACTTCAACTCCCCCTCCTACAGTGGTGATAGGTAGATGCAGGTAAGAGATATTGATAGGCAGGTGCGGGGGGAGGGTGGGGAGAGCAGATCCACCTGGCGTATTGGTATTGGTTTATTATTGTCACTTGTACCAAGGTACTGTGAAAAGCTTGTCTTGCACACCGATCGTACAGGTCAATTCATTACACAGTGTAGTTACATTGAGTTAGTATTGGTATTGGTTTATTATTGTCACCTGTACCGAGGTACAGTGAAAAACTGGTCTTGCATACCGATCATACAGGTCAATTCATTTCATAATGCAGTACATTGAGTTAGTACAGAGTGCATTGATGTAACACAGGTAAAAAGAAACAATAACAGTACAGGGTAAAGTGTCACAGCTACAGAGAAAGTGCAGTGCAGGTAGACAATAAGGTGCAAGGCCACAACAAGGTACATTGTGAGGTACAGGGTGCATTGAGGTAGTACAGGTAAAAAACAATAACAGTACAAAGTAAGGTGTCACAGCGACAGAGGAAGTGCAGTGCAGGCAGACAATAAGGTGCAATGTCAAAGGTATGGCTCAAAGGAATGGCTCAAAGGTTGGAACAATAAAGAGAGGACAAAAGGCTGGTAAAGGGAAGAAGAGAACACGGATTGTGGGTGGGGGTTGTTGAGGGTAAATTGGGGGGGGGGGTGTTGGGATTACCTAAAGTGGGAGAATTCAATGTTCATGCCGTTAGGCTGCAAGATTCCACACCAGTCAGCTCGGCAACTGTCCCAGGGGAAAATCACAACGGAGCACACGGAGGCGTACTGCACGGAAGCAGGCGCTTCGGCCCAACTCCTCCCTGCTGAGCCGGTCCCATTTCCCTGCATTGGAGCCACATCTTTCCACACATTTCCCATCCATGTACCAGTCCGAGAGTCTTCTAAACGCGGTAATTGTAGCCGCCTCTCTCACTTCCTCTGGCGGCTCGTTCCACACACCCGCCAACATCTTTTGTGCGAGAAACGTTGCCCCTCAGGTCCCCTTTAAAATGGTGTTTCCCTCTCACCTTCAGTCTATACCCTCCAGTGTCAGACTCCCCGACCCCAGGGGAAAGACTGTGACCATTCACTATATCTAGGCCCCCCATGATATCTATGAACCTCCATAAGGTCACCCCTCAGCCTCCTTTGCTCCAGTGAAATCAGTCCCAGCCCCTGTCCAGCCTCTCCTTCTGACTCAAGCCCTACGGTCCGACCAACACCCCCGTGAATCTATTCCGCACCGTCACATCTTCCCTGTGGCGCGGCGCCCGGAACTGGACACAGTATCCAAGACGTGGTCTGACCAACGATCTGTGCAACTTTAACCCGACGTCCCAACTCCCGTATTCAATGCCTCGGCCGACAAGGGCAGACATCTTATTCGCCACCCTGTCTTCCCTTGTCGTTACTTTCAGGGAACTTTGGACGTCTACCCTAAGGTCTCACTGTTCATTCACACCCCCAGGGCCCTGCCGTTCACTGCGTGTGAGTCCTGGCCTGGTTTAACTTACTGAAATGCACCACTTCGCGCTTGTCGGAGTGAAATTCCGTCAGATATTCATTCACCCACTTTCCTATTTGATCCAACTCCTGATGTGAACCGAGACAACCTTCCTCACCGCCCACCGACCCTGTTGTAAACTGAGACATCCTTCCTCACTGCCCAACGACCCTGTTGTAAATTGAGACAACCTTCCTCACTGCCCACCGACCTTGTTGTAAATTGAGACAAACTTCCTCACTGCCCACCGACCTTGTTGTAAACTGAGACAAACTTCCTCACTGCCCACCGACCTTGTTGTAAACTGAGACAGGTAAACTGAGACACTGACGACCATTCTGCAAATTTTTGTATCACCTGCAAACTTAGAGAAATCCAATCAGGCAAAGGTAACATGGTTCTGCGAAAAGAGAATGATTGAGGAAGGACACGGAAGTTTGGAGAGGATGCAAAAGAGGTTTTCCGGGATGCTGCCTGGATTAGAGAGCACGAACTATAAGGAGAGGTCGGACAGATTTGGGTTATTTTCTCTGGAACGGCGAGGTTGATGGGAGACCTGATAGAGGTTTATAAGACTATGAGAGGCATGGATGGAGTAGACAGCTGGTAAATTTTTCCCCATTGTTTGAAATGTCTAATACCAGCCAGTATCCACTTAAGGAGAGGGGGGAATGTCCAAAGGAGATGTGTGGGGCCAGTGTTTCTACGCAGAGAGTGGTTGGTTCCTGGAATGTACTGCCAGGGGTGGCGGTGGAGGCATACACGACGGAGGCAAATATTGAAGAGGTTCTCAGATATTCACATGGATGTGCACAGACTGGGGAAATACGGGCAGAAGGGATTAGTGTAGTTTGACGTTGAATTACTAGTTTAATTAGCTCGGTACAGCATGGTGGGCCGAAGAGCCTGTTCCTGTGCTGCACTGTTCTATGTTCCAGTGAACCCACGCCGAAGATAAACAAGCCCGTTGAACGAAGTAGATGAAAAGCCCTGAGGCAGAGTTCTTCCACCTGAAACATTAGCTCTTCTCTTCCCACAGATGCGCTGATCATTGCCGGCGTGTTCTGTTTTCAGTTCTGTACTGAGTACATTTCCAGAAGGCCTGTGATACTGTGTTGCATCAACGCCTGCTGCGTGAAACAAAATCTCACGGTGTAGGCGGTAATGTCAAAGAGTTTACTGTCACACGCAGAAGCCCATGTGTGCACAGGTGCAGTGAGAAACGTACTTGCAGCAGCATCACAGACACAGAGCATCTGATAAGCAGCATTCACAAGAAAAAGAACATAAGTTAAACATACATCATACACAGGTTTAGCAAGACATAACACAGTCGGAACAAAATTAAAACCAAGTCCATTTTAGTGCAAGGTGGTCAGAGGGTCTAACTGTTGTGATGGAGGTGTTTGTCGGTTGTTTATTGTAGATTACGGGGGGGGGGGGATATTGATCAGTTGGAAGTGGGCCGAGGTGTGGAAAATAGATTTCAATACAGATAAGAGTGAGGTGATGCATTGTATAAAGTCAATCCAGCGTAGGACACGTACTATGAACGGCAGGGCTCTAGGGGGTGTAATGGAACAGAAGGACCCAGGGCTAAAAGTATATAGTTCGTTGAAAGGGGCGTCACAGGTAGACAGGGTGATGAAAAAGGAGTTTAGCACACTGGCCCTCATCAGTCAGGGCACTAGGTGCAGGAATTGCGACATTATTGCTGCGGTTGTATCGGTCGTTGGTGAGGCCACAGTTGGAGTGCCGTGTTCAGTTTTGCTCACCCTGTTAGAGGAAAGATATGGTTACACTGGAAAGATTGCACGGAAGATTTACGAGAACATTGGCAGAACTCGAGGGCCTGAGTTATAGGGAGAGGTTGGCGAATGAGGGGCGACCTTATAGAAGCTTATAAAATTATAAAAGGCAGTCTTTTCCCCAGGGTAGGGGAGTCCAAAACTCGGGTCCATAGGATTAGAGTGAGAGGGGAAATATTTAAAAGAGACCTGAGGGGCAACTTCTTCACGCAGAGGGTGGTGTGTATGGAACGAGCTGCCAGAGGAACTGGGTGAGGCAGGTACAACAGTATCATGTAAGAAGAACGTGGATTGGTACACGGGAGGGGCCGAACGCAAGGAATTGGCACTGGCCGGGTCGGCCCGGACTGGTTGGGCCTTAGGGATTGTATTCGTGCTGTGTTGCTCTGTGACTCTTAGAACCGAATGGTTGAAGGGAAGTAGCTGTTCCTGAACTTGGTGGTGTTGGGACTTTAGGCTTCTGTACCTCCTGCCCAATGGTCGCTGAAGAGAAGATGGCGCGGCCCGGATGCTGGGTGTGTGTGTGGGGGGGGGGGGGGTGTCGGTGCGGGGGTAATCTTTGTTAATGAATGTTGTGAAGACAACCGTAAGGAGGTTATCTTTGAGATGTATAAGGCATTGGCGAGACCCCGTTTGGTACATTTTTAATCGCCAAGGTGCAGGAGACTACGGGCTGAGGACTGGAAGACAGGATTAGAGGGGTAACATGCGTCGGGAAGGATATGGTGGGCTAACATATGTTGCCCAGGAGACTCATCCTCCCAGTACCGTTGGAGGGACCAGTTGTCGGAGCGTCCGGCCCAGGCAAACCACTCCCGGCCTTCAGACCGGGTGAAAGGCCAACTGAGACTCATGTTGTGTCAGCCATCCGCTTCAAGCTGCCTGACGTGCATTTCACAACCATCCATCCCGGGGCAATACAGCACTGATGCAGGCCCTTCGGCCCATCCAGTCCGTGCCGACCACGGGGGCCACCCGGCCAGTCCCAGTTTCCTGCGTTCGGCCCATATCCCTCCAAGCCCCGCCCTTCCGTGTGCCTAACCAAGTCCTTCTTAAATAATACTGTTGTACCTGCCTCAAACACTTCCTCTGGCAGCTCGTTCCATAAACTCTGCGTGGAAAAGTTGCCCCTCAAGTTCCTTTTAAATCTTTCCCCTCTCACCCCGAGTCTGTGTCACCTCAGTTTTGGACTCCCCTACCCCGGGGAAAAGACTGTCACCTATCCATGCCTCTCATAATCTTAAATACCTACAAGGTCCCCCCTCGTTCTCCTACGTTCCAAGGAATAAAGACCTCGCCTGGCCGACCTCTCCCTGTAACTCAGCCCCTCTAGTCCTGGCAACATCCTCGTAAACCTTTCCTGCGCTCTTCCCCAGTGTACCACGGGGAACAACTTAACGTAGAAAATGACGGGCAGTCAGGTCTTCCGAGACGGGGACGAGAAGCGATTTCTTCACCCAGGCGGCGGTGAGTCATTGGAGTTCTCCACCGACGAGGGCCGTTAGAAGCCCAGTCTCTGAAAATATTTAACTTGGAGCTGAATGTTTTTTGTTCAGTTACAGGCAGTAGATAGTCAGAGGCTTTTCCCCAGGGCTGAAATTGTGGCCACAAGAGGACATAGGTTTAAGGTGCCGGGGAGTAGGTACAGAGGAGATGTCAGGGGTAAGTTCTTTACTCAGAGAGTGGTGAGTGCGTGGAATGGGCTGCCGGAAACGGTGGTGGAGGCGGATACGATAGGGTCTTTCAAGAGACTGTTAGATCGGTACAGGGAGCTGAGTAACATAGAGGGCTATGGGTAAGCCTAGTAATTTCTAGGGTTGGGACATGTTCAGCACAGCTTTGTGGGCCGAAGGGCCTGAATTGTGCTGTAGTTTTTCTATGTTATTGGGGGAGCCAACGGGCGCGGGGTTAGTGGCTGAATGTGGCACTGGCGTACAACATTTGCCGGGATCTCCTGGAAAGGCAGAGACATGCTCGGACCCTGCTGCTTCATATCTCAGTAAATGGAACGAGAGGTACGAAGGGTTTTTGGGAACCAAAACTCGAAAACTCGAGGGCACCTGTTTAAAGTGGGAGGGGGGAGACTTTAAAGGGGAACTTTTTTTTCACCCGGAGGGTGGTGGGTGTGTGGAACGAGTTGCTGCAGGAAGTGGGAGAGATCTAATCTTTGCTGTTGAATTATTCAAATAGAAAACAGAACAGTCCAGCACTGAACAGACCATTCGGCCCACGATGTTGTGCCGATCTTGATGCCAATTTATACTAAATATCATTCTGCGGATCATCCATATCCTCTCTATTCCCTTCATATTCACGTGTCTACTTTCCGTGATATTTATTAATGACATGTAGGGGTAGAAGGCTGGGTTTGCAAGTTTGCAGACGACACAAAGGTCGGTGGTGTTGCGGATCGTGTGGAGGGCTGTCGAAGCTGACAGAGGGATATTGATAGGATGCAGAGCTGAGCTGAGAAGTGGCAGATGGAGTTCAATCCGGAGAAGTGTGAGGTGGTGCACTTTGGAAGGACAAACCCCAAGGCGGAGTACAAGGTTAATGGCAGGATTCTGGGCAGTGTGGAGGAGCAGAGGGATCTGGGGGTTCACATCCACAGATCACTGAAAGTTGCCTCACAGGTGGATAGGGTAGTTAAGAAATCTTATGGGATGTTAGCTTTCATAAGTCGTGGGATCGAGTTTAAGAGCCGCGTGGTAATGATGCAGCTCTAAAAAAAACTCTTGTTAGACCACACTTAGAGGACTGTGTCCATTTCTGGTCTCCTCATTATAGGAAGGATGTGGAAGCGTTGGAAAGGGAGCAGGGGAGATTTACCAGGATGCTGTCTGGATTGGAGAGTATGGATTATGGGGAGAGACTAAGGGAGCTAGGGCTTTACTCTTTGGAGAGAAGGAGGATGAGGGGAGACATGAAAGAGGTGTACAAAATATTAAGAGGAATAGATAGAGTGGACAGCCAGCGCCTCTTTCCCAGGGCACCGATGCTCAATACAAGAGTGCATGGCTTTAAAGTAATGGGTGGGAAGTTCAAGGGAGATATCAGAGGGAGGTTTTTCACCCAGAGAGTGCATGGTGCATGGAATGCTCTGCCTGGGGTGGTGGTGGAGGCAGGTACACTGGTCAAGTTCAAGAGGTTGTTAGATAAGCATACGGAGGAATTTAAGATAGAGGGATATGTGGGAGGAAGGGGTTAGATAGTCAGGCTTGGTTTAAAGATCGGCACAACATTGTGGGCCGAAGGGTCTGTATTGTGCTGTACTGTTCTATGGTTTCTATGGTGACTATTTATAAAAAAACACCAAACTGCCTCCTTCCACCACTACCCCTGGTGACACATTCCAGGCACCTACCGCTCACTGTGTAAAGAAAACATGTCCCTCACGTCGCCTTTAAATCTCCCCCCCCCCCCCAACCTTAAAATTATGTTCTCTGGTGTTTGACGTTTCTACCCTGGGGAACAGACTCTGATCGTCTTCCCTATCTGCGCCTCTCTTAATTTTATAAACCTCTATCAGGTCTTCCCTCAGCCTCCGAATCTCCAGGGAGAGCAACCCAAGTTTGCCCAACCTCTCCTTACAGCTCAGACCCTCGAATCCAGACAGCACCCCGGTAAACCTCTTCTGCAGTTTCCCCACATCCTTCCTGTAATGGGGGCGACCAGAACTGCACACAACGCTCCAAGTACGGTGTGACTAAAGATTTATACAGCTGCAGCGTGACTTCCTTAACACCCCTACCGACGAAGGCAAGCATCTTTACCACCTTGCGTAGCCACTCTCAGTGAACTACGGAGGCACGGTAGCATAGTGGTTAGCGTAATGCTTTTACAGCGCCAGAGATCTGCGTTCAATTCCCGCTGCTGCCTGTAAGGAGTTTGTACGTTCTCCCCGTGTCTGCGTGGGTTTCCTCCGGGTGCTCCGGTTTCCTCCCACATTACAAAGACGTACGGGGTTAGGAGCTGTGGACATGCTATGTTGACGCTGGAAGAGTGGCGACACTTGCGGGCTGCTCTCCAGCACACTCTTAGCAACGCAAAAAGATGCATTTTACTGTGTGTTTCGATGTACATGTGACTAATAAATATCTTATCTTAAATCTTATCAACTATATACTTTCTCCTTTCATTTGACCTCCCGAAGTGCAAAACCTCACACTTGCCCGGATTAATCGCCATCTGCCCAGATCTGTAACTGATCTTCCGCTGTATTATTTGATAGTCAATCAAATAATCAAATTAGATAATCAAAACAATACACTGTCCAGGAATCTCCGTGTCATCCCCAAGCTTTCTGATCCACCAGTCGATATTTTCCGCACACATTTCACTTAATAGGCGTTGGTCCTGATATCTACCTTGCTTTTCAGATCTATTACTGGCTGAACTTGAGCAGACGTCGGTGAGCGACGCCCGAACCTGCGCGGATCCCTCGACTCTGTCTGGCTTTGACTTCCTGACAGCGTTTGCCACAGAGGGCAGTTCGCAGGAGGCGCCTGTCGACGCCAGAGAGCCGAAACTGCTGGCCCCAGTTGGCCGTCGAGAGGAGTCATCCTCCGTGAATCAAGTAAGAGACGATTTCACGGTTGATGGAACTTCACGCGGAAGGAAGAGAGGTTTATTATTGTAGTATGTGCTGAGGGACAGTGAAAAACTTGCCTTGCATAGCGATCGTACAGATCAATTCATTACACAGTGCGTTGAGGTAGTACAGAGTAAAACAACAACAGAATAGAAAAACTACAGCACAATTCAGGCCCTTCGGCCCACTAACCTGTGCCGAACATGTCCCTACCCTAGAAATTACTAGGCTTACACACAACCCTCTATTTTATTCAGCTCCAATTACCTATACAACAATCTCTGGAAAGACCCTATCGTATCCGCCTCCACCACGGTTTCCGGCAGCCCGTTCCACGCACTCACCATTCTCTGAGTAAAAAACTTACCCCTGACATCTCCTCTATATCTACTCCCCAGCACCTTAAACCTATGTCCTCTTGTGGTCACCATTTCAGCCCTGGAGAAAAGCCTATGACTATCCACCCGATCAATGCCTCTCATCATCTTATACACCTCTATCAGGTCCCCCCTCATCCTCCGTCTCTCCAAGGAGAAAAGACCGAGTTCCCTCAACCTGTGTTCATAAGGCATGCTCTGCATTCCAGGCAGCATCCTTGTAAATCTCCTCTGCACCCTCTCTATGGCTTCCACGTTCTTCCTGTAGTGAGGCGACCAGAACTGAGCACAATATCCCAAGTGGGGTCTGTCCAGGGTCCTATATAGCTGCAACAATACCTCACGGCTCCTAAATTCAATTCCACCGTTGATAAAGGACAATACACCATATGCCTTCTTAACCACAGTCAACCTGCGCAGCCGCTTTGAGCGTCCCATGGACTCGGACCCCAAGATCCCTCTGATCCTCCACACTGCCATGTCTTACCAACATAACAAAAAAAAATCAAAGTCCATTGCAGTACAAGGTGATCAAAGTGGTGCCAGTGTTGCTTTACTGAGGGTTGTGCATGTTGGTTCAGGAACCGGATGGTTGAAGGGAAGTGGCTGTTCCAGAATCTGGTGGTGTGGGGATTTCATGCTCTCTTTTCTCTCTCTTGTTGGCATTCTTCGTCCACCTTCTCCCCTTCTCTCTCCCTCCTTTTGCTCTCTGTACCCCTCGCTTGTTCCTTATCTCCATTTATCTCAGTGTCTACCATTCAACTGTTCCGCTCTTGCTCTTTCGCTCCCTCTCTCTTCTTCGCCTCTCTCTCTCCCCCTCTGTGTGTCACTCTCTCTCTCCACTCTCTCTTTCTCTCTCTCTCTCTCTCTCTCTCTCTCTCTCCTGTCACCGCGTCTTGGTTTCTGTCTATTGAAAATAGAACACAGAACAGTTAGCACAGGACAGGACGTGATACCGACCTTTATGAACACATGCTCCATGATCAATCTAACCCTTCCCTCCTACACAACCCATTACCCTCCATTTTTCTTACATCTATGTGCCTATCTAAGAGTCTTTTAGATGTCCCTATTACACCACCCACTACTAACACCCACGACAGTGTGTTCCAGGCACCCACCACTCTCTGAGTAAAGAGCTTACCTCTGACATCTCCCCTAAACTTCCTCTGACCTTAAACTTATGTCCTCTGGCTTTGGCCATTGCCGTCCTGGGAAAAATGTGCTGGCTGCCCCTCATAATCTTGTACACTTATATCAAGTCACCTCTCATCCTGCGTCGCTCCAAAGAGAAAAGCCCCAGCTCGCTTAAACTTTCCTTATAAGGCATGCTCTCCAATCCAGGCAGCGTCCTGGTAAATCTCATGTGCACCCTCTCTAAAGCTTCCACATTCTACCTATAATGAGGGGACCAGAACTGAACACAATACTCAACGTGTGGTCTGACCAGAGCTGCAACATCAGCTCGCGGCTGTTGAGGTAATCCCCTGACTAATGAAGACCGACACACCACACGCCTTCTTAATCACACCGTCAACTTGTGCGGCAACATTGAGGGATCTATGGACGTGGACCACAAGATCCCTCTGTTCCTCCACACTGCTCAGAATCCTGCCATTAAACTTGTACTCCGCCTTCGTTCATTCTTCCAAAAGGTATCACTTCACACTTCTGCGGATTGAACTCCATCCGCTACTTCTCCGCCCAACTCTGCATCCTGCCCCATAGCCCGCTGTAAGCTACTACAACCTTCTACATTACCCACACCACATCCAACCTTCGTGTCATCCGCAAACTTACTAACCCACCATACCAAATCCTCATCCATTTATAATATTCGCAAAGAGCAGGGGTAGAACATAACACATTCCGCCATCTCCAACGGGACCCGACCAGCAAGCATATGTTCCCCTCCCCACCTCTTTCTGACTTTCGCAGTGACCGCGCTCTCCGCGGCTCCCTCGTTCACTCCGAACCCCGCCCCCCCCCACCCCACCCATCCCGCTCCCACCCCAGGAACTTTCCACTGCTATAGGTTCAACACCTGCACCGACACCACACACATCACCTCCATCCAGGGACCTAAACAGTCCTTTCAGGTGAGGCAGAGATTCACCTGCACCTCACTTAATATCATCTACTGCATTCGGTGCTCCAAGTGTGGCCTCCTCTACATTGGCGAGACAAATACAGACCAGGTGACAGTTTCGCAGAACACCTGCGCTCTGTCCGTAACCGCGATCTGCATCTCCCCGTTGCCGGTCACTTCAGCTCCCCCTCCCACACTATCGCTGATATGTCAGTCCTCGGCCTCCTCCACTGCCAGGAGAATTTCAAGCGCAAACTGGAGGAACAGCGCCTCATTTTCCGTCTTGGAACCTTGCAGCCTGACGGCATGAATGGTGAATTCTCCCACTTTAGGTAATCCCCACACCCCTTCCCCGCAACACCCTCCCATCACCATGCTTCTCTTCTTTTCTAGCCCTTTTCTCCATCTCTCCCCTGAGCTTTGACCCATGCCCGGGTGGATCAGGTCTCCACTCCCCCGCACCTGCCAATCACACTATCTCTCATCTGCATCTACCAATCACCACCCTGTGCCCACCCCGCCTCCCCTCTGTTGTGCACCTATCACTGCTCAGCTTTCCCCTCCTAGATATTGGGCTTCCCCTTTTCCTATCTTTAGTCCTGAAGAAGGGTCCTGACCCGAAACGTCGACCGCCTGCTTTTCTCCACGGATGCTGCCTGGTCCGCTGAGTTCCTTTAGCGTCACCGTGTTTTTCATCCAGATTCCAGTATCTTCAGTTTCTCTAGTTTTTCTATAGAACATTCGACCCACGATGTTGTGCCGAAGATTGATGTCAATTGCCCCGTAGCCTGCCCACGTTGCTAAACCTCTCCCTCTCGCTTTGCATCTCTGTGCGATCAATTTCTCTCCACCTTTCTGCATGTCTAATTCTCCCGACTCTCATTTTTCCCCCTCGCTACCCTGCTCTCTCTTCCTGACCCACTGACAAGTTGAACGTTTACCCGACACGTTTCAAAGGTTTTTGGAGTTTTGTAGGCATGGATCAGGCGATCTGGATAGTTGAAACCATGACCGAGTCTGCTGCCTGCGCACCAACTAAGATATGTTCCATTAACTTTCTATCTCCAGTTTAAGCCGGTCTACTTCTCACTTCTCGATGACTCCGGCGGAATAACCAGAGAAGGAGAGCGGCCGAATGATGGCTTTGGCAGGTGAGTTGCAGTCCACAGAAAGAATAGATGTTCTCCCAAGTCCGCCGCTCCCTGAAAGTTGCCACGCAAGTCGACAGGGTAACAAAGAAGGCGTACAGCATGGTTGCCTTCATTAGTCGAAGCACTGAGTTCAAAAGAACCAGAGTCAGTTTTGTTACCGATGGAGGACGTGAATTTCTTGCTTTGTGGCGAAGATATACAATCTGTAAGTCAGATTACAATGGTCAGATAGTTGCGTTGCAGCTTTATAAGATTCTGCTGAGGCCGCAACTGGAGTATTGCATTCAATTCTAGTCGCCACAGTACAGGAAGGAAGCGGAGGCTTTGGAAAGGGTGCAGAAGTGGTTCACCAGGATGTTGCCTCGATTAGAGGGCATGAGCAAAAAGAGACATCTTTTGCGCAGAGTGTTCTGGAAGGCAGCCCGCAAGGCGTGGTTTAAAGGTCGGCAAAACATGGTGGGCCGAAGGTCCTGTATTGTATGGTTCTATGGTTAAGTGTCGCCACGCTTCCGGCGCCAACATAGCATGCCCACAACTTCTTAGCCCGTGCGTCTTTGGGAACATGGGAGGAAACCGGATCACCCGGAGGAAACCCACGCAGACACGGGGAGAACGTACAAACTCCTTTCGGACAGCGGCCGGAATCGAACCCGGGTCGCTGGCGCTGTAACAGTGTAACGCTAACCGCTACACTAGTTGCCTGGAATGCTGTTTCAGAAGAAGTGGGGGGAAGCAGGTACAAGGGACAGTACACTGTTCATGGCAAGACTCTTGACCGTGTTAATGTGCAGGGAGGTCTTGGGGTCCAAGTCCATTCCTCCCTGAAAGTGGCCGCACAAGTCGACATGGTGGCAAAGAAGGCGTACGGCATGGGTGCCTTCATTAGTCAAGGCACTCAGTTCAACAGGACCAGAATCAGATTTATTATCACTGACATTGGACGTGAATTTCTTTGTCAGATGGTAAAGCCATAACATCTGCAAATCACATTGTGATAGTCAGATGGTTGTGTTGCAACTTTATAAATCTCTGCCGAGGCGGCGTCTGGAGGACTGCATTCGATTCTGGTCGCCCCTATTATCGGAAGGACGCGGGGGCTGTGGAGCGGGTGACCGTCCGCCTGACCTACGCCCCTCATGATCTCAGAAACCTCCATCAAATCACCCCTCAGCCTCCTTCGCTCCAGGAAAAGCAGTCCCAGACTGTACGGTCTCTCCTGCATAACTCAAGCCTTCCAGCCCCGGCAACAACCTCGTGAACCTGTCTTGGATACACTGAAGAACTGGGCGTCCACCGTCCTCTTGGGCACTGAATTCCAAGGCGTCTCTGTTTTGTTGGGGTGGAAGGGATATTTTCTCACCTCTGCTCCGAATGGAGTACTCCTTGCTTTAAGGTTGTAAATCCTGTTTCCAGACAGTCCGACCAGTGGGAACGTCGTCTTTGCCCCGACCCGATCTGGCCCTGAAATAATCTCAGTACATTTCACCCGCCCACCCTCATTCTTCTCAGCTTTGCTTAGTTTTGATGGTATTGGCTTATTGATATTGGTTTATTATCGTCACTTGTACCGAGGTACAGTGAAAAGCTTGTCTTACAAACCGATTGTACAGGTCAATTCATTACACAGTGCAGTTACATTGAGTTAGTACAGTGTGCATTGATGTAGTACAGGTAAAAACAATAACAGTGCAGAGAAAAGTGTCACAGCTACAGAGAAAGTGCAGTGCAATAATGTGCGAGGTCACAACAAGGTAGATCGTGAGGTCAAGATTCCACATTGTTCAATAGTCTTATCACAGTTGGGTAGAAGCTGCCCTGTTTAGTTTCTGCCTCCGTGACAAGTACATGAATCTCAGGAACCTACAGCACCTCGTCATCCTTCGTTGCGCGCCTTCTGCCGCGATACCCAGGTGGGAACGATACCCAACATTCCAGGTGACACCTCGGCAGCCGCAAGGCTCCCACGTCAACCGGGTGAACGCAACACCGGAGGCGGATGCAGCTGGAGGGTTTGCAGACGGACACCAAATTTGGCGCTGTCAGTTTGACAGCGGAGAAGTTTGTCTGAATTGCAACAGGATCCAGAACAACGGGGGAAGTAGGCAAAGGAGGGGAAGATAGAATCGAGCTCGGACAAGTTCGAGGTGTTGGATTTTTTTTTGGGGGGAGGAGTTAAACCAGGGGAGGACTTAGGCAGTGAATGGCAGGGCCCCGGGGAAAGCTGTAAGGCAGAGAGGCCCAGGTGCATAGTGTCCTGGGACTGGTGCCACAGGGAGTCGCGGGGGTGAAGATGGCGCTTGGCGCGTTGGCCTCCGTCGGTCCTAGTACAGGAATTGGGACATGATGATGTAAACTGCACAAGATGTTGGCGTGACATTATCTGGAGTACTGTACGCATCTCTGGTCGCCCAGCTGTAAGGAGACCCTCATCAAGCTGGACAGGGCGCAGGAAAAGATGCACAAGAATGCTACCGGGACTGGAGCAGTGCACAAAAAGTGCTGGAGGATCCCAGCAGGTCGGGCAGCATCCACGGAGGGAAATAGTCGACGTTTCAGGCCGAGACCCTTCATAAAGACTGGAAAGGAAGAAGGCAGAAGCCAGAATAAGAAGGTGCGGGGGGGGGGGGGGGGGAGGGGGAGTAGCACAGGCTGGCAGGGGATAGATGATTTCAGGTGAGAGGAGGAAGGTAGTGGGTGGGGGAGAGGGGAGAAGGCGTAATAAGCTGAGAGGTGATAGGTAGGAGAGGCCGAGAGCCGAGAGCTGGAGGAAACCGGTAGGAGAAGGCAGTGGACATGGAATACAGGATAGGGGAGTAGAGGAGATGGGAAGGTCATCAAGGCGGGGGAAAGGGAGCCATAGGGATAAGGGAAGACAAAGGAGTGGGTAGGGGAGAGAAAGAAGGGATGAGGTCACAGGAAGTTAGAGAAGTTGATGTTAAGGCCATCAGGTTGGAGATTCCCCAGGCGGAAGCCCAACCCTCCTATTTCTTTCCCCTCCCCCCACTCCTTTGTCTTCCCTGATTCCTGTGGCTCCCTTCCCCCGCCTCGATGCACTGCCCATCCCCTCTCCTCCCCCTCCCCCATCTTTTTATTCCACGGTCCACGGCCCTCTCCTACCGGATTCCTCTTTCTTCAGCCGTTTGCCTCTTCTACCAATCACCTCTCAGATTACATTTTCTCCCCCTCCCTCCCCTACCCATCTCCCTTCCCCCTTCTCACCTGGACTCGCCTATCACCTGAATTCACCTCTCCCCTACCTGCCTATGCTCCTCCCTCTCCCCCTACCTTCTTATCCCGGCTTCTGCCCTCTTACTATCCAGTCCCCTTGAAGGGTCTCGGCCCGAAACGTCGACTGTTTGTTTCCCTCTGTGGAGGCTGCTGAGTTCCTCAAGCATTTTGTTTTGCGTGTATGCTGCTCCAGATACATCCAGCATTTGCAGAATCTCTTGTGTCTCTGTTACCGGGACCTGAAGGGGTTTTAAGGATAAATTGCATCGAAATTCCCGAAGGGGCACTGGGAAGCTAAGGGGTGACGTTGTGGAGGGTTATGACTTCATAAGGCACATGGATCTGGTGGATGGCCACAGTCTGTTCTCCAGGGTGGGGGAGTCTGAAACTAGAGGGCACAGGTTTAAGGTGAGAGGGGAAAGACAAAAGGGGACCTGAGGGGCAACTTCTTCAAACAGAGGGCGGTCGGTATATGGAAGGAGCGTTCAGAGGAAGCGGGATAATTACAGCGTTCGGAAGACATTTGGACATTTTTTTGCACGGATGGGAAAGGTTTCGAGGGATACGGGCCCAACGTGGGAAATGGGACAGGCTCAGTTGGCACCTCAGTCGGCCTGTCCCCGTGCTGTGTAACCCTTGAGTCCAACAACTAGACCCGCCTGTTTCTCCTCTCTTGCAGAACCTCTGCGGAGCCGCCCCCGGACGGCGGAGGAACCACGCTACTGAGCCCAACGTCAGCCGCCAGGGAGCTGGACAACATCATGGCAGACCTCGCCGGCGTAAGTAGTGTGATTACCGGGAGACGTTCTCCTGCTACCAGTCCGCCCATACTAGGTCTAATCGCAGCTCGGGAGACCCCAAACCTGCCCTTGCACTGGACGCCCGCGCGTCCGTCGGCAGGATCAGGGCGTCACAAGCTGAAGTGTTGAGACTCTGGAAAATTATTCCACCTTAAGACACGAAATCGTCCCGACCCAGAGAGCCAATGGTTCTATCTTTTACCCGACACTATGATTTCACGAATTTACCTTAAATACTAGTTAGAACGGAGAACGGTACAGCACGGGAACATGCCCTTGCGACCACGATGCGGTGCCAAGCTAGTTAAACCAATGACACCGAATTAAACGAATCCCTTCTCCTCACGCAGGATCCATATTCCTCCATTCTCTGCAGGCTCATGTGCTAATTAAACTCTTAAACACCGCTATCGGATCGGCCTCTATCACCAGCCCCGGTAGCGCATACCAGGCCTGGTCTTACATCCAGTTGGTGCCGGTTGAGCGGGCCGAATGGCATCCCTCCCTGACACTCAGAACAATGTCAGTCACTGGACCCGTCGTTCAGATCGAGAAGCGTCCCTCTGGTACACCGTTTGCCTCCCCTTCCCCGTAACCCGCCTCTCTCCTGTCTCAGGTGCTCAGCCCCACGGAACCGTCGCCGACCCCGGCGGCCCCCGCCCCCGCAGCAGCGGCGAAGGAACCGGAGAGCTCGCTGGACACCATGCTGGGGACCCTGCAGTCTGACCTCAAGCGGCTGGGAGTGAGCACTGGCGCCAAGGGGATCTGCGCCGCGTGCAAAAAGCCCATCCTTGGAACGGTTAGTGTGTGTGTGTGTGTGTGTGTGTGTGTGTGTGTGTGTGTGTGTGTGTGTGTGTGTCTGTGAGGTGTGTGTGTGTGTCCATATATATCTGTGTGTATGTGCTTGTGTCTATGTACGTGTGGCTGTGAGGTGTGTATACATATATGTCTGTGTATGTGCGTGTCTGTGAGGTGTGTGCCCATGTGTGTGAGGTGTGTGTCTGTGTGTGTGAGGTGTGTGTGTCTGTGAGGTGTGTGTGTCTGTGAGGTGTGTGTGTGTGCGCGCGCGCGCGTGTGTGTGTGTGTGTGTGTGTGTGTGTGTGTTGGGGTGTGTGGGGGGATTGTGGTGGGTTGGTGGGGTGGCTGGCAACACCCCGTGGATGGCTTGGGGGTGTGGGGAAAACTTGAAGTTTCCCTACACTGAACTTGGCGAGTGAAGCGACCGTGACGTGGATTGTGTTGCAGTCGGCACCTTGTCCATTGGGACAGATTCAGAAGAGTAAAAACAAAGATTTCTTTATTAGTCACATGTGCGTCGAAACACACAGTGAAATGCACCCTTTGCGTAGAGTGTTCTGGGGGGCAGCCTGCTAGTGTTGCCACGCTTCCTGCGCCAACATAGCACGCCCGCAACTTCCTAACCCGTTGGTCTTTGAAACGTGGGAGGAAACCGGAGCACCCGGAGGAAACCCACGCAGACACGGGGAGAACGTACGTTTGAACCCGGGTCGCTGGCGCTGTAATAGCGTTACGCTAACCGCTACGTTACCGTGCCTCCCTCTAAGCGACAACTGGACGAGTCCACAGCTCCCTGAAAGTGATCGCACATATCGATAACGAATGTGCGTAAATAAGGTGGAAGAGAAGGCGTGTGGCATTAGTCGAGGCACCGAGTTCAAGGATCGGGAAGTTACGTCGCAGCTTTATAAAACTCTCGTTAGGCCGCATCTGGAGTATTGCGTTCAGTTCTGGCCGCCCCCATTGTAGGAAGGACGTGGAGGCCTTGGAGAGGGCGGCTGTGAATGCTGGGGTTCCGCAGGGATCCATACTGGGACCTCCGCTGTTGTGAAATATGACTTGGATGAAAATGTGAATGGGTGGGTTAGTAAATTCTCAGAAGGTACATACATTGGTAGTGTTGTAGATGGCGTAGTAGATTGTCAGTAGATACAGCGGTACATAGATCAGTTGCAGATACGGGCAGAGGTTTGGCATATGGAGTTAAATCGGGCCACGTGTGAGGTGTTGCATGTTGGGACATCAAACGTAAAGGGACAATACACTGTTACTGGCAAGACTCTTAACAGTGTTGATGTACGGAGAGGTGTTAGGGTCCAGGTTCATAGCTCCCTGAAAGTGGCTGCAAGGGTTGACAGGGTCGTAAAGAAGGCGTGCGGCACGCTTGCCTTTACTCGTCGAGACACTGAGTTCAAGAGTCGGGAAGTAATGCTGCAAGTTTATAAGACTCTAGTTGGCTGCATGTGGAGTATTGCATTCAGTTCTGGTCGCTCCCATTGTAGGAAGGGTGCGGAGGCTTTCGAGAGGGTGCAGAAGGGGTTTACCAGGATGCTGCCTGGATTAGAGGGTATGTACTATAAGATAAGACGTATCTTTTGAGCAGGGTGTTCTGGGGGAAAGGGGCAGACCACAAGTGTAGCCACTCTTCCGGCTCCAACATAGCACGTTCACACACATTCCTAACCCGTATGACGTTGGGAATGCGTGAGGAAACCGGAACACCCGGACGGAAACCCGCGCCGAAACACGGGGAGAACGTACATACTCCTGACAGACAGCGGCCGGAATTGAACCCGGGTCGCTGGCGCTGTAATAGCCTTACGCTGACCACTACACTATAGTGCCTGGAATGCTGTTCCAGGGGAATTGGTGGAAGCAGATTCAACAACAATGTTTAAAAGGCATTCAGACAAGCACTTGAGCAGACATGGGAATGGGGGGTGGGGGGGGGGGGCGGGTGGGGTGATATTGACCATGATCAAACTTGTTTTCTCTGGAGCGCCTGAGGCGGAGAGGAGACCAGATAGAGGTTTATAAGATTATTGAGAGGCATAGATAGAACATCCTTGGTTTACACCTTCTACAGCGTAACCCCTGGACGATCTCGCAAGCCCAGTCTGCTTAACGTCTCCTGATTGGACAATGCCACCACCCCCCCCCCCCCAAAGCGCCAAGGCGAGAACCTTGGCCGGACGCTCTCTATCATGTGCAGTCCCTTCCTCTGTGACGGGTACCAGACCTGCGCACAATAGTCCAGCTGCTGCCTCACCAGGACCAGATACCATTTCAGGAAGTCGTTCTCTCCTCTTGCAGTCCGAGCCTCTGGCGATCGTTAGCTTCCATGACTGTTTGCAGTGCCTTCAGGCTGAACTGACAGTGGCTTGTGTGCAGATGCACTCAAGTGCATCCGACCCCTATTACCCTTCACCCCTCTCTCGATTGTTGTTGTAGCTGGCACCATGGCTGCTGGTGGAAGGGATATTATTTCCGAGGCGGAAAGACTTGATAACACCACTCGTGCTGTCTCCCAGCACCAGATGTCAGCCCACATTTGGTCTCTTGATAGATAGAGTAAGACGGCACGGAAACAGGCCCTTCGGCCCAACTCGTCCGTGCCGGCCAAGATCCCCATCCAAGCGAGTGCCATTTTCCCGCGCTTGACCCATATCGCTCATGAACCTTTCCTGTCCACGTACCGGCCCAGATGTATCTCAAATTGTATTGATATGGGTATTGGTTTATTATTGTCACTTGTACCGAGGTACAGTGAAAAACTTGTCTTGCATAGCAATCGTACAGGTCAATTCATTACATAATGCAGATACATTGAGATAGTACAGAGCTCATTGAGGTATTACAGGTAAAAACAATATCAGTACAGCTACAGAGAAAGTATATTTCAGGTAGACAATAAAGTGCAAGGTCACAACAAGGTAGATTGTGAGGTTAAGAGTCCATCTCATCGTGCAAGGGAACCGTTCAATAGTCTTATCACCGTGGGATAGAAGCTGTCCTTGAGCCTGGTGGTACGTGCCCTCAGGCTCCTGTATCTTCTGTCTGATGGGAGAAGAGAGAATGACCCAGGTGGGTGGGGTGTTTGATTATGCTGGCTGCTTCACCAAAGTAGCGAGAGGTAAAGACAAAAGAGTTCAAGGAGGAGAGGCTGGTTTCCTTGATGCGCTGGGCTTGTGTCCACAACTCTCTGCAGTTTCTTGCGATCCTAGGCAGAGCAGTTGCCGTACCAAGCTGTGATGTATCTGGATAGGATGCTTTCTATGGTGCATCGATAACAGTTGGTGAGTGTCAAAGGGGACATGCCAAATTTCTTCAGTGTCATGAGGAATTAGAGGGGCTGGTGAGCTTTCTTGGCCGTGGCGTCTCCGTGGTTGGATCAGGACAGGCTGTTGGTGATGTGTCACCGTCCCCTTTCCTGAAATAAATGACCAGCTCTTTTGTTTTGCTGACATTAAGGGGAATGTTGTCATGACACCATGTCACGAGGCTCTCTATCTCCTTCCTGTACTCTGACTCATCGTTATTTGAGACACAGCCCACTATGGTGGTGTCATCTGTAGATTGAGTTAGAGCAGAATCTGGCCACGCAGTGGCGAATGTATAGGGAGTAGAGTAGAGGGCTGAGGATGCAGCCTTGTAGTGCACCAGTGCTGAGAATAATCGTGCCGGAGGTGGTGCTGTCTATCCTCACTGACTGCGATCTGTTGGTCAGAAAGTCAAGGATCTAGTTGCAGAGGGAGGTGTTGAGTCCCAGGTCTCGGAATTTGGTGGTGAGTTTGTTTGGAATTATAGTATTGAAGGCAGAGCTGTAGTCAATAAACAATAGTCTAATATAGGTGTCTTTACTGTTCAGATGCTCCAGAGCTGAGTGTAGGGCCAGGGAGATGGCGACTGTTACGGCAGTAGGCGAACTGCAATGGGGCCAGTTTGTCTGGGAGGCTGGAGTTGATGCGCGTCATGACCATGAAGCACTTCATGATGGTGTACCCGCTTCTACCACTTCGTCTGACTGCTCGTTCCACACACTCACCACCCTCTGTGTCAAAAACTTGTCCCTCGGTTCACCTTTAAATCTTCCCCCTCTCACCTTGAACCAATGTCCTCTTGTTTTTGACACCCTTTCCCTGGGAAATGGCTTTAGGGTGAAAGGGGAAACGTTTAGGGGGAACATTAGAGGGAACTTCTTCACTCAAAGCGTGGTGGGAGTGTGGAACGGGCTGTCATCTGATGTGGTAAATGCGGGCTCGCTCTTAACTTTTAAGAGTAAATTGGATAGATACGTGGACAAGAGAGGTCTGGAGGGGTATGGGCTGGGGGCAGGACTAGCAGAATAATGTTTCGGCACAGACTGGAAAGGCCGAATGACCTGTTTTCTGTGCTGTAGTTTTCTATGGTTCTATGAATAGGCTCAGTGCATTCACCCTATCCCCGACCGTCCTGATTTTATACACATCTGCGAGGCCATCCCTCCGTCTTCTGCAGTAGAAGGAAGGAAGTCCCAGGTTGCCCAATCTCTCCCGACAACTCAGGACATTGGTTCCTGGCAACTTTCGCAGAACATTTACTCGCGCTCTCTCCAGCTTAATTACATCTTACCTATAATAGCGTAACTACAAATTGAACTCAATAGTCCAGGTTTCGGCTCAACGACGTCGTGTACAATTGCAACATAACATCCCAACTCCTGTACTCAATGCCCTGAGCGATGAAGGCCAGCTCGCCGAACGCCCTCTTCACCACCCTGTCTGTGGCACCACTTTCAGTGAACTATGTACCTGTACTCCCAGGTCCTTCTGTTCTACAATACTCCCCGCAGTTACCGTGAGAGTCCTGCCCTGGATTTGACTTTCCAAAATGCAACACCTCGCATTGTTGATTAAGTGTTTGTAATTTATGGTAATTTTACGTCTTTCCACTGTTACTACTGCCGCAAAACGACAAATTTCACATCATCTACGTTAGTGATAACGGATTTGATTCTGATTCTGGTGATGAAGCCCCGCCTTCGTTTCTTCCCACTCCCCCCTCCTACCAGATTGTCACGGCGATCGGTCTCACCTGGCACCCGGAGCACTTCGTCTGCGCACACTGCGAGGAAGAGATCGGGCAGAACGGGTTTTACGAGCGGGACGGCCGGGCCTATTGCAACAAGGATTACCAGAAGCTCTTCTCGCCCCCGTGTGCCTACTGCAGAGGACCTATCGTGGACGTAAGTCGGCAGAAACCAAACAGAGGTTGATCTTTCTCCGTGAGCTCCACAACGTGTTGAACTGTCTCAGGGTACCGGTGAGATTGGGAACGGGGTATAACGTGCACCCATTGTTCATTGAAGTTCAGGGGGGTAGGTTCAGGAGTACACGCAGGCAGGTGATAGGTGAGTTCAGGTGATCGGCGAGCCCAGGTGCAAGGAGGAAGGCAGGTGGGTGGAGGCATAACAAGCTGAGAGGCGATCGGTAGAAGAGGTAAAGGGCTAAAGAAGCAGTAATCCGGTAGGAGAGGGCTGTGGACCATGGAAATGGGAAGTGATACGCTTTGGAAGATCGAAGTTGAAGGCAGGACTCTTAGCAGTGTGGAGGACAGAAGGATCTTGGGATCGACGTCCACAGATCCCTCAAGATTACTGCGCAGGTCGATAGGGTTGCTAAGAAGCTGTATGGTGTGTTGGCCTTCGTTCGCCGGGGGACTGAGTTCAAGAACCGTGAGATAACGTTGCAGGTCTGTAGAACCCTGGTTAGACAACACTTGGAGTATTTCGTTCAGTTCTGGTTGCCTCATTATAGGAAGGATGTGGAAGCTTAAGAGACGGTGCATAGGAGATTTACCAGGACGCTGCTTGGATTGGAGAGCAGGTCCTATGAGGATACTTTGAGCGAGCTGGGTCTCTTCGCTTTGGAGAGGAGGATGGTGAGAGGTGACTTGATAAAGGGGTAAAAGACGATAGGAGGCACAGATCGAGTCAGAGACTTTTTCCCAGGGAGAAAATAGCTAACACGAGGGGACATAATTTTAAGGTGATTGGAGGGAGGTATAGGGGAGATGTCAGAAGTAAGTTTTTTTACATAGGGAGCGGTGGGTGCGTGGAACGCACTTCCGGTAGAGGCGGTGGGGGAAGATACATTAGAGACATGTAAGAGACTCTTATATAGACACATGGATGACAGAAAAATGGAGGGCTATGTGGGAAAGAAGGATTAGATAGATCTTAGAGCAGGATAAAATGTAGGCACAACGTCGTGCGCTGTAATATTCTGCGTCCTGTGTTCTATGACCACCTCATGTTTAAGCCCACTCCAGACAGACAATGTTCTATTAACCGGCCTTTACCACTCCGCTCTCACCTCATCTTTTGACCTCCAATGTCTGTCGTTTCCGTCACGTCGCAAACCTTCCTTTTTCTCGCCCCGCCCTCATTCCTCCGTCACGTAACCGTGTTCCGTGTAAAACCAGTGTCAATTCTGATGACGGCAAAGTCGTCGACCTGGAGTATCGCACACTCCCTTCAACCTTAAAAATTTCCTGCCTTTCCCAGTTAAGGGTCTTTAACGTTAACCTGGTTATTTTCCCCACAGAAGCTGACCGACCCGCTTACTACATCGTTAGATTGGTTTATTACTGTCACATGTACCGCGATACAGTGACAAACGTGTCTTGCATACCGTCCGCATAGATCTATTCATTACACAGTGCAAGATAGATCAAGATATCTTTATGAGTCACATGTACATTGAAACACACAGTGAAATACATCATTTGCGTCGAGTGTTCTGGGCCAGCCCGCAAGTGTCGCCACGCTTCCGGCGCCAACATAGCATGCCCACAACTTCCTAACCCGTATGTCTTTTGGAATGTGGGAGGAAACCGGAGCACCCGGAGGAAACCCACGCAGACACGGGGAGAACGTACTAACTCCTTATAGACAGCGGCCAGAATTGAACCCGGGTGTCTGGCGCTGTAATAGTGTTACGTTATCCGCTACACTACCGTTCCTGACCTGCACTGAGGCAGTACAAAAACAAAATGCAGAATAAAGTGTCACAGTTACAAAGAAAGGGCAGTGCAGGCAGACAATAGATTGCAAGGTAGATTGTGAGTCAAGGGTCCATATTATCGTACTAGGGCACCGTTGAACAGTGGGATAGAAGCTCTCCTTGAGCCTGCTGGTACGTGCTTTCAGGCTTTTGTATCTTCTGCCCGATGGGACGGGGAGAACAGAGAATGTCCCTGGGTGGACGGGGTCTCTGATTATGTCGGCTGATTTACCGAGATAGCGGGAAATGTAGACTGAGTCCACGGAGGGGAGGCTGGTGTCTATGATGTGCTGGGCCGTGTCAACAGCTCTATGCAGTTTCTTGTGGTCCGGGGCAAAGCAGTTGCCATACCAAGCCGTGATGCATCCGGATAGGATGCTTTCTATGGTGCATCGATAAAAATTGGCGCGGGTCCACGAGGACATGCCAAATTTCTGTGGCCAGTTAGAGTATTTCCGCATCATCTGTTTCGTTTCAGTTTGTCAACATTTGCAGCTTTTTCTTTGGAAATCAGTGTAAACTGTGGACACAGTGGAGAACAGCTGGACTCAGATGTAAGAGGAGCAATTGGACAATAGTTCAACATTTCCATTTCGTGCGCAAGCAACCGAGATTACTTTCGACCTCGGCAAAGACCAGCTGTTGATAATAGTTGACTAATATCTACATATTTCCGATAGGTTCAGGGACTGATATTCATTTCTTTTCGTTTTGCTTAATTACAGAAAATCCTTACGGCCTTAGACAAGACCTGGCACCCGGAGCACTTTTTCTGCGCCAACTGTGGTGACATATTTGGCTCCGACGGTAAGTGTCCTCAGAACTTCTGGGATCCCGAACTGATGTTAAGGAGTCTCAGGGCGAGGCGTTCCCTCTTGATAACCATGGGCGTAAACCTTTCCCACCCATGGACCTGTCCAAGTGCCTTTTTAAACACTGTAATTGTACCCGCCTTCATCACCTCCTGTGGTGGCTCGGTGTTTGACGTTTCTACCCCGGGGAACAGATTCTAACGTTCTATCCTATCCCTGCCTCTCATAACTAAAGAAAAACCTCTATCAGGTTTCCCCTCAGCCTCCGACGCTCAAGGGAGAACAACCCAAGTCTGTCCAACCTCTTCTGATAGCGCAGACCCTCTAATCCAGGCAGCATCCCGGTGAACCTCTTCTGCACCCTCTCCAAAGTCTTCACATCCTTCCTGTAATGGGGCTACCGGAACCGCACGCAATATTTTAGGACTCTACCTCGTCTGCTGGTGGATTGTATTACCCCTTTTTTTTCCTTATGCGCACACCTGCATCTCTTAAACTCCGCCAGGGACTCGTTTGATCCCAGCTGCCTGTACCTGACACATGCCTGCCTTTTATCCTGAACAGGTCCTCAATATCCCTCGTCAACCAGGGTTCCCTACTCCTGCCAACCCTGCCCTCAACCACTCTTAACTGAATGTGTACTCTGAAGGATTGCAAGGATGCCTCAGGATTGTAAGGATGCGTCCGATATTGAGAGATAGGCGATTTCAAAGCGAGCAGTTAACCCACAACGGCCATTACATATCAGATAAAATGAGATACAATATCTTTAATATTGGCATTGGTAGTGGTTTATTATTGTCACGTACCGAGGTACAGTGAAAAACGTGCCTTGCATACCGATCGTACAGGTCAATTTATTACACAGTGCAGTTACATTGAGTTAATATTGGTATTGGTATATTATTGTCACTTGTACCGAGGTACAGTGAAAAACTTGTCTTGCATACCGTTCGTACAGATCAATTCATTACACAGTGCAGTTATACTGAGTTAGTACAGAGTGCATTGAGGTAGTACAGGGTAAAAAAAAATACACAATACAGATTGAAGTGTCACAGCTACAGGGAAGCGCAGTGCAGGCAGACAATAAGGTGCAAGCTTACAACAAGGTAGATTGTGAGGTCAAGAGTCCATCTCATCGTATAAGGGAACCGTTCAATGGTCTTATCACTGTGGGATAAAAGCTGTCATTGAGCCTGTTGGTCCGTGCCCTCAGGCTCCTGTATCTTCTGCCTGATGGGAGAGGAGAGAAGAGGCAATGACTCGGGTGGGTGTAGTCTTTGATCATGCTGGCTGCTTCACGTGTACATCGAAACACACAGTGAAATGCATCCTTTTGCGTGGGGTGTTCTGGGGATAGCCCGCAAATGTCGCCACGCTTCCGGCGCCAACATAACATGCTCTCAACTTCCTAACCCGTAGGTCTTTGGAATATGGGACGGAACCGCAGCACCCGGAGGGAAATACCATAGAACCATAGAACCATACAGCACAAAACAGGCCCTTCGGCCCACCATGTTGTGCCGTCCACGGGGAGAACGTACAAACTCCTTACAGACAGCGGCCGGAATCGAACCCGAGTCGCTGGCGCTGTAAATAGCGTTAGGCTACCCGCTGCAGGGAGCAGGTGCAGGCAAAACCATTCGTCCACCGCGCCTGCTCTCCCATTCAGCTTGTTCACCCAACACATGTGCTTGTTTTCACTGTGCACCCCTTCTCCCCACAACTCCTCCACATCCCCACCCCCCTCCCCCATCACCCTTCCACCCCCACCTCAATCTCCTCAGGTTACCACGAGAAGGACGGGAAAGCTTACTGCCGCAAGGACTACTTCAGCATGTTCGCGCCCAAATGCGGCTGCTGCGCCCGGCCAGTCCTCGACAACTACCTGTCAGCGCTCAACAGCGTCTGGCACCCGGAGTGCTTCGTTTGCCGGGTAGGTGGCGGTGGTCGGGGGTGGGGAGGGGCGGGAGTGGGCCCTTTTGTCTCTTCGCGTCCCGGAGGTGGAAGGACCTGGGTACGAGCGTGAGTCCCGCAGACGTCCCAGAGACGTCACGCAAAGAGCAGGGCAGTACAGCACAGGACGAGGCCCTTCGGCCCACCAGATCTGTGCCTACCATAATGCTAAATTCAAATAAACTTATCTGCTTGCACACGATCCAAATCCCTCCGTTCACTGCCTATTCATGTGACCATCCCAATGTCCCGTGAACGCCACTGTCGCATCTGCTTCCACCGCCTCAACTGGCTGCACCCCCGGTACCCCAAATTCTGCGGGTGAAATAAAACTTCTCGCCCAAATCTCCTTTCGATTTACTTCCTCTCACCTTAAGGCCATGCCCTTCAATTATTGTTGTAAAAATAACAGAATGCAGGGGGGTCCTGACCAGAAACGTTGACCTCCTGTTTTTCTCCGCCGATGCTGCCTGACTTGCCGAGTTCCTCCAGCATCCTGTTGTTTTTTTTTTCAGCTCTATTTCAGCATCATTTGTCTTTCTTGTCTCTCTAGTATTAATTTCCACCCTGGGAGAAAGACTCTGACTCCCTACCTTATCCATGTCTCTCATAAATTTATAAATCTCTATCAGGTCACCCGTCAGACTCCGACGGGTGACCTGATAGAGAGAAAAAAAAAACAAGTTTGTCCAACCTCCCCTTTTTGCCAGTGCTCTATAATCCAGGCAGCATCCTGGCGAACCTTTTCTGCACCCTCTGCAAGATCTCCACATCTTTCCTGTAACGAGACGACCAAAATTACACACAATACTCCTACAAGAGCATCCAAACCAATGTTTTATACAGCTGCAACATGAATCTTACCCTTGCCAGGAAGGCAAGCATGCCGTACGCCTTCTTTACTACCTATCTATTTGTCAGGCCACTTTCAGGGACCTATGGACCTGGACCCCAATATCTCTCTGTACATCAACGCTGTTAAAGGTCCCGTTATTAACAGTGTACTGTCCCCTTACATTTGCCCTCCCGAAGTGCAATACATTGCACTTTGCCCGGATTAAGCTCCATCTGCCATATCTCCGTAAATATCTGTAACTGATCCATAACCAGGCGCATCCTTTGGCAACCATCCTCGTTATCCACAACTCCACAAACGTATGCGTCATTCACAAATCTCATTTCGAGGCGACAGCTTCATACCGAGAAGTGGAGAAAATACTCGGCAGATTAGGCAGCAACTGCATCAGTAAAGGCCACAATGGATCTGGGGCCAGGCAAAGAACCTGGTCAGGTGACAGAACTATCGGTGGGCGAGCATTTCGGAGACAGTGACCAAAACTCCCTGACTTTTCCCAAAGCCATGGACAGGGATAGGAGCAGACGATATGGGAAAGTTCTTAATTTAATTGAGTGCTAATTACGCTGGTATTAGGGCAGGAACTTGGGAGCGTAAATTGCAAACAGATGTTCTCAGGAATGCAGAATTCAGCGATGCAGAAATGTGTAGGTTGTACAGGGACCACTTGCATGACGTTCTGGATGGGTTTGTCCCACTGAGACAGGGAAAGGATGGTAGGGTGAAGATGGTTGACACGAGAGGTGGAATATTTAGTTCAGAGCATGAAGGAAGCATACTTAAGATTCAGGAAGCAAAACCATCAGACAGAGCTCTGGAGAATTATAAGGTAGCGGTGAAGGAGCTTAAGAATTAACTTAGGACAGCTAGAAGGGACACGAGAAGATGGTGAGTAGGACTGAGGAAAACCCCAAGGCATTCTACATGTACGTGAGGAACACGGGTATGACTAGAGTGACGGTAGGGCTGCTCAGGGATAAAGAAGGGAACATGTGTCTGGAAGCGGAGGAGGTAGGGAAGGTCCTTAATGAATATTTTGCTTCAGTGTTCACCATGGGGAGAGATTTACAGAAATGTGAGGTGAGCGCAGAACAGGCTAACGTTCTGGCGCATATTGAGGTTAAGAAAGAGGAGGCATTGGAGCTTCCCAGATACATCAGGATAGATAAGTCCCCGAGGCCGGACGGGATATACCCAGGTTACTAAGGGAACCGAGGGACGAGATTGCCGGGGTGTTGACGATGATCTTTGCCTCCTCCCTGGCCACAGGAGTGGTACCAGAGGATTGGAGGATGGCAAATGTTTGCCTCATTTTCAATAAAGGTAATAGGGATAATCCTAGGAGTTACAGACCCGTGAGTCTTACGTCAGTGGTGGGCAAACTATTGAACAGGATTCTTAGGGACAGGATTTACGAGATTTGGAGAAGCATAGTCTTATTAGGGATAGTCAGCGTGGCTTTGTGAGGGGAAGGTTACTCCTTGAGGACCGTTACTAGTGGTGTTCCACAGGGATCTGTTCGAGGACCCCTGGTCTATGTGATTTTTATAAATGATGGATCAGGAAGAGGAGGAGTGGGTTAGTAAGTTTGTTGATCACACGAAAGTTGGATGTGTTGTGGATAGTGTAGAAGCTTGTCTTCAGTTGCAATGGGATATTGACAGGATGCAGAGCTGGGTAGAAAAGTGGCAGATGGAGTTCAATCCGCAGAAGTATGAAACGATACACTTCGGGAGATCGAATTTGAAGGCAGAATACACGGTTAATGGTAGGATTCTTAGCTGTGTGGAGGAACAGAGGGATTTTGGGGTCCACCTTAATAGATCCCTCAAGGTTGCCACGCAGGTCTATAGGGTGGTTAAGAAGGCGTATGGTGTGCTGGACGTCACTAGTCGGGGGATTGAGTTCAAAAGCCGCGAGGTAATGTTACACCTCTATAGAACTCTGGTTGGTCCACACATGCAGCATTGTGTACAGTTCGGTTCGCCTCATTATAGCAAGGATGTGGAAGCTTTGGGGAGGGTGCAGAGGAGATTTACTAGCATGCTGCCTGGAACAGAAAACATGTCTCATGAGGAAAAGTGAAGCGAGCTGGGTCTTTTCTCATTGGAAAGTCGGAGGTTGACAAGCGACTTGATAGAGGAGAATATGATTATGAGGGGCCTAGATAGAGTGTCAGAGGTTGGTTTCTTCCACAGAGAGTGGTGGGTGCCTGGAACGCACCGCCGGGGGTGGTGGGAGATGCTGATACAATAAGGACATTAAAAACATTCTAAGATAGGCATATGGATGTCAGAAAAATGACGGTTATGGGATGTGTAGGAGGGAAGAGTTAGATTGATCATGGAGTAGGTTTGTATAGGTCGGCGCAACATCGTGGGCCGAAGGACCCGTACTGTGCTGTACTGTTCCAACTGCAGAGAGGTACACGGTCAACATAAAATAGAGAAGGCCATTCAGCTGATCTTCCTCCAGCTCTAGCACAAGGCCCACAATCCCCTGCTGCTTTCGGAAGCCAAACACCTCACGTTTCAGCTCGTCAGTTTGTGTCCGCTCCAAAAAGGGGGCGTCGGTCTGAAACTCTGTATGTCTTCCCCTCAGCTTCTGAATGTTTCCACACTTCCACTGGCCGGGAGGCGGGTGGGGGGGGGGGGGGTGGCGGGGTAGGGTGGTAAGAGGGATGGGGTGGAGGAAGGGGACACATTTCGCAGTTGCTATGGTGATGGCGGGGACCAGGGAAGCCTTGTTTTCCAGCGACATCTGTCACGGCAGAACGGCGACAAGCGTTGGTGGTCGATGGCGGTGATCAGAGTTGAGTAAAACGTTGGGCAGACCTCCCAAGGACCTCCCCATTCGAGGATATTCATGTCCCTTCGGACCACCGAGTCTCTGCCGATTATCAATCACCCATATGCAATGGCAGAGTATGGTATTAATGGTAGGACTCTTAGCAGTGTGGAGAATCAGAGGGATCTTGGGGTCCGAGTCCATAAGACGCTCAAAGCGGCTGCGCAGGACTCTGTGGTTAAGAAGGCATATGGTGTATTGTCCTTCATCAATCGGGGAATTGAATTTAGGAGCCGTGAGGCATTGTTGCAGCTATATAGGTCCCTGATCAGACCCCACTTGGAGTACTGTGCTCAGTTCTGGTCGCCTCACTACAGGAAGGGTGTGGAAGCCATAGAAAGGGTGCAGAGGAGATTTACAAGGATGCTGCCTGGATTGGGGAGCATGCTTTATGAAAGCAGGTTGAGGGAACTCGGCCTTTTCTCCTTGGAGAGACGGAGGATGAGGGGGGACCTGACAGAGGGATATAAGATGATGAGAGGCATTGATTGTGTGCACAGTCAGAGGCTTTACCTCAGGGCTGAAATGGTGACCACAAGAGGACAGAGGTTTAAGGTGCTGCGGAGTAGGTACAGAGGAGATGTCAGGGGTAAGTTTTTACTCAGAGAGTGGTGAGTGCGTGGAATGGGCTGCCGGAAACACTGGTGGAGGCGGATACGATAGGGTCTGTTCAGAAACTTTCGGATAGGTACATGGAACTGAGAAAAATAGAGGGCTATAGGCAAGCCTAGTAATTTCTAGGGTAGGGATATGTTCGGCACGGCTTTGTAGGCCGAAGGGCCTGAATTGTGTTGTAGGTTTTCTATATTTCTATGTTCTATCAGTTGTACAAGTCGTTGGTGAGGCCACACTTGGAGCACGTGTACAGTTTTGGCCGCCCAGTTATAGGAAAGAGGAGATTAAACTGGAAAGAGCACAGAGAAGGTTTACGAGGATGTTGCCAGGACTGAAGGTCCTGATATATAGGGAGAGGTTGGCCAGGCGTGGTCTTACTCCTTGGAGCGTAGGAGAATGAGGGGCGAGCTTTTGGAGGTTCATAAAATCTAAAGGGGCATCGATAAGGTGGACGGTGACAGTCTTTTCCCCGGCGTGAGTGAGTCCAAAACTAGGGAGGCAGAGGCTTAAGGTGAGAGGGGAAAGATTTTAAAGGGACCTGAAGGGTAACTTTTTAACGCAAGGGGTGGTGAGGAAATAGAACGAGCTGTCAGAGGAAGTGGTTGAAGCAGGTACTACAATGCCATTTAAGAAGCACTCGAACCGGTGCACGGAGGGGCGGGGCTTGGAGGGCTTTGGGCCGAATGTAGGAAATTTAGCTGGGCAGACACCGTGGTCGGCATGGACTGGTTGGGCCGAAGGGCCTGATTTCGTGCTGTATTGTTACCTGAATTTGTGACCCAGCGGTGCCTTTAGGTACAGCCGCCGTGGCGAACACAATTCTGCAGAAGTGAGCTGTGGTCGCCCTACCCAGGAAACCCTCTCTGAGCCACCTCATGGTGGTTAACTCTCAACGTTCGCTTCCTCTCTCCACTTCCAGGCCGGATCACCTTCTGCATCTGGGCGGTTTGTGCTTTTTTCCGCTGAAGGCGGCAGCAGTAATTGTTTCAGCTCATCCTGGTGACAGGTGAAATCTGCCTTCTCACCGACAGCTGACCAAAGACAGCTCTGCAGAAGCGCGTCACATGTTGATGCAGCCTTGCTGTTCCTGACCCCGGTGCTGTGGCCGAGGGTAGCGCAGCTGCCTCGCAGCGCCTGCGTGGTATACCGCACGGGCACAGGCCTTTCGGCCCAGCTGCTCCATGCCAACCAAGATACCCCATCCAAGCTCGTCTCATTTGCCATCGTTTCGCCCACAACCTTCCCAAACCTCTCCAATCCATGCACGTACCCAATTGTCTTTTAGAAGTTCCTATTGAACCTGACTCAACCACTTACACTGAATGCTCACAACATCATTTGTTTCAGAAGAATTGCCCCTCAAATTCCTTTTGAATTTTTCCACTCTCAACATAAACTAGGGAGCAGAGCTTTAGGGTGAGAGGGGAAAGGGACCTGAGGGTCAATCTCTTCACGCAGAGGGTGGTGAATATATGGAACGAGCTGCCAGAGGAAGTGGGTGAGACAGGTTCAACAGGATCATATCAGAAGCACTTGGATAGGTAAATGGACGCCTGGAGGGATATGGGCCGAACGCAGGAAACTGGGACCAGCTGTGTGGGCACCGTGGTCGGCATGGACTGGTTGGGCCGAAGGGCCTGTATCCGTGCTGGGTTGCTCTGGGACTGTAAAGGTAGCGCACATTGAATGGAGTGGGTGACTGAAGCTCCGCTCTCATGTAGAAGATCAGTCTTCCTTGTTTCCCTGTGACAGGAGCCAAGGACCCAAGTGTCCTCCCCGGGACTCTTTTGGCCGATGGGCCTTCCTCGGCTCCCATAATGCAGTGTGCAGGGCCACAGGCTTCAGCCTCGCTCGCATGTCCCTTGATCAATTAACGAATAGCCGTTGTTCCCTTGTGCCCATGCCATAGAACATAGAAAATTTAACATTACATCACTGGACAGGCTATTCGGCCCATCGATGCTGTGCCGGCCTTGATGACAATTTACACTTAAACCCCACCAAACTGCATGCTTCCGCTGCGACCCCTGTAACCCATTCCAGGCACCCAACGCACTTTGTGTCAAAACACTTGTCCCTCACGTCGCCTTTAAGTTTCCCCTCTCTAACCTGAAAAGCACGTCCTCTGGTGTTTGACAGGGGAATAGATTCTGACCGTCAAACCTATCTGTGCCTCTCATAATTAAAAAATAATAAAACGTCAATCGTCTCCTCTCTGCCGCCGTCCCTCGAGGGAGAACAGCTCAACTTTGTGCAACCACTGTTGATGGATCAGACCCGCCAATCCAGGCAGCATCCTGGTGAACCTCTTCTGCACCCTCTCCAACCCTCATCCTTCCTGAACGGGATGACCAGGACTGCACACAATACTCCAAGTGCGGTCTGACTGAAGTCTTATTTCGAGGGTCTAAAATTTCTTCCCGGGCCCCCGGTACCACATTACAAAGGCAGAATGACTTGCCTTATTTCTTTATCCCCGTGACACCACCGATGGGCTCGGCTGAATCCAATGTAGCAACTCTTTCGGCTGAGTCACTAATCAGCATAGGCTGATTAGGGACAGTCAGCATGGCTTTGTGAGGGGCAACTCGTGCCTCACGAGCCTGATTGAATTCTTTGAGGATGTGACAAAGCACATTGATGAAGGTAGAGCAGCGGATGTGGTGTGCATGGATTTTAATAAGGCGTTTGATAAGGTTCCTCATGGAAGGTTCATTCAGAAAATCAGGAAGCATGTGATCCAGTGAAACTTCGCTGTGTGGATTCAGAATTGGGTCGCCCATAGAAGACAGGGTGGTGGTAGATGACGCGTATTCTGCCTGGAGGTCAGTGACCAGTGGTGTTCCGCAGGGATCTGTTCTGGGACCCCCTGCTCTTTGTGATTTTTATAAATGACTTGGATGAGGATGTGGAAGGGTGGGTTAGTAAATTTGCTGATGATACGAAGGTTGGTGGTGTTGTGGACAGTGTAGACGGTTGCTGTAGATTACAACAGGACATTGATAGGATGCAGAGCTGGGCTGAGAAGTGGCAGATGGTGCTCAACCCGGATAAGTGTGAAGTGATACACTTCGGGAGATCGAATTTGAAGGCAGAACACAAGGTTAATGGCAGGACGTTTAGCAGTGTGGAGGAATATAGGGATCTTGGGGTCCACGTCCGTAGATCCCTGAAGGTTGCCACGCAGGTCGATAGGGTTGTAACGAAGGCGTATGGGGTGTTGGCCTTCATTCGTCGGGGTATTGAGTTCAAGAGCCGCGAGGTGATGTTGCAGCTCTATAGAACTCTGGTGAGACCACACTTGGAGTATTGTGTTCAGTTCTGGTCGCCTCATGATAGAAGGATGTGCAAACTCCAGAGAGGGTGCAGAGGAGATTTACAGGACGCTGCCTGGATTGGAGAGCATGTATTATGAGGATAGGTTGAGTGAGATCGGGCTTTGGAGAGAAGAAAGATGAAAGGTGAATTGATAGAGGTGTACATGATGATAAGAGGCATAGCTCGAATGGACAGTCAGAGACTTCTTCCCAGGGCGACAATGGCTTCACCCTAGGGGACATAATTGTAAGGTGATTGGAGGAAGGTATAAGAGGGATGTCAGCGGTAATTTTTTTATGCAGATGGGTGCGTGGAACACACTGCCGGCAGAGGTTGTGGGGGCAGATACGTTAGGGACATTCAAGAGAGTCTTTGATAGATACATGAATGATAGAGAAATGGAGGTCTATATGGGAAGGAAGGGTTAGATTGATCTTAGAGCAGGATAAAATGTCTGTACAACATTGTGGGCCGAAGGGCCTGTACTGTGCTTTAGTGTTCTATGTTCTATGTGCTCCCCTTTTGCAAGTCTGATGGGTCGAATGCTGCACCCCCAGGCCCTGGAAACTGCCCGGTTTACTTGCAAATCCGCCCAAGAAGCCGACAGGGCGCCACAGAGTTGCAGGGAACAAGCTCAGTGGGTTGCCTGTCAGCCACTGTCCTGCCCTACTCTCTCGAAACCCTCCTCATGGGTCCACGTGTCCGCAGAGCACGCTCCAGTTTCCGAGGGAGAGCCCCAGTTTACCGTGCTACACATTCGATGGCCCAAGTAACAGGCAACAAAGGACATCCAACAGTACAGCACAGGAACAGGCCCTTCGGCCCACCGTGTTGTGCCGAACTAATTAAGCTAACGACACCTAATTAAGCCAATCCTTCGCCTGCGCAATATCCATAATGCCACCGATCTCTGCACACTTATGTGCCTGCGAGCTACGTTAACTCTATCGAACCTACCTCCATCAGCACCCCTGGGAGCCCATTCCAGGAACCCACAGCTCTCTGTTAAAAAAAATACTTGTCCCGCACATCTCCACCCTCACCTTAAATGTATGTCCTCTAGTATTAGACGTTTCGACCGTGGGGGGAATAGATACCGTCTGTCTGCTTTGTCTACGCCTCTCATAATCTCACAAATTTCTATCAGCCTCCGCCGCTCCAGAGAAAGCAACCCTAAATTGGTCCAACCTCTCCTCATAGCTCATGCCCTCTAATCCAGGCAGCATCCTGGCGAACCTCTTCTGCACCCCCTACAAAGCCTCCGCGTCCTTCCTGTAACGGGGCGACCAGAGTTGAATAATCCAGATGCGACCTAACCAGAGTTTTATTAAGCTGCTTTTGTGAAGCCTACTGCTGTTACCCGAATATCCCACTCGACGGGCCTCACAGCCGCTGTTGTTGCCACCCAACGGTCTTCCGGGGGTTGAATATTGCCCCTCACCCCGCGGGCTTTCTCCTGAGCGACAGTGCGACTGGCAGTGATTCACCTGCCGGGGAGGGGCAGATGATCCGGAAATCAGAGGAATCTCACTAGTCCCATCCCCCCCTGATTTCTCTGCAGTCCATCCCCTCACATGCCCATCACAGAGAAATTGAGCGCGGATACAGGCCCTTCGGCCCATCCAATAAATGCCGACCACTGTCCCACTCAGCTCGTCCCAAGCTCTTGAGTTCTGCCGATATCTCTCCAAACCTGCCCCTCCATGTGCCTATCCAAGTGCATCTTAAATTATACTGTTGTACCTGCTTCAACCGCTTCCTCTGACAGCTCGTTCCATATACTCACCACCCTCTGCGTGAAAAAGTTGTCCCTCGGGTCCCCTTTAAATCTTTCCCCTCTCACCTTAAGCCTCTGCCCGCTGGTTTTGGGCTCCCCAGCCCTGAGGAAAAGACTCTTACTGTCCAACTTATCAATTCCTCTCATAATTTTAAACACTTCCATCAGGTCGCCCATCGTTCTCCTGTTTCTTCTATCCAAGTCCCTGGACGCGCTGAATGTCCGCCCAAATCCCCACCCAATAAGCTCAGACGGCTGAATGCTCTCTGCTAGGTCCCAGTTAACCAGCGGGATGGGCGGATTGGCCTCGGGCTCGCATGTGACCAGCTGTATAAGACGTTGGTGAGGCCACTTCTGGAGTGGCCTCACGGTGCACAGTTCTGGTCGCCCTGCAATTGGAAGGGTTTTGGTAAACTGGAGAGGGGGCGGAAAAGATTCAGGAGGAATTACCCGAGACTGGAGATTTAAGGAGAGGCTGGACAGGTTGGGTCTGCTTTTAAACCATCCAACCATAAAACAATACAGCACAATACAGGCCCTTCGGTCCACCATGTTGTGCCGACCTTTAATCCTCGTTTAAGACTATCTAACCCCTTCCTTCTATATATCCCCCTATTCTAAATTCCTCCATATGCTTATCTAACGATCTCTTGAACTTGACCAGTGTACCTGCCTCCACCACCAGCCCTGGCAGCTCATCCCATGCCCCAACTATTCTCTGGGTGAAAACCTCCCTCTGATAGTTTAAAGCCATGCCCTCTTGTATTTAGCATTGGTGCCCTGGGAAAGAGGAGCTGGCTGTCTAATCTATCTATTCTTCTTTATATTTTGTGCACCTCTATCATGTCTTCCCTCATCCGCCTTCTCTCCAAAGAGTAAAGCCCTAGCTGCACGGATGCCGCCTGGTCTGCTGAGTTCCTCCAGAATCACCGTGGTTTTCATCTTCAACTCCCCCTCCCACACTGATACGTCAGTCCTCGGCCTCCTCCACTGCCAGGAGAATTCCAAGCGCAAACTGGAGGAACAGCGCCTCAATTTCCGTCTTGGAACATTGCAGCCTAGCGGCATGAACATTGAATTCTCCCACTTTCGGTAATCCCCACCCCCCTTCCCCACAACACCCTCCCATCACCTTGATTATTCTCTTCTTACCTTTCCTAGACTCTTTTTTCTACCTTATTCCCCCTCTCACTCCTTACCTGTGACCCATCCCCTGGTGGATCTGCTCTCCCCTCCTCCCCCAGACCTGCCCATCACTATCTCTTACCTGCATCTACCTATCACCACCTTGTGCCCACCTCACCTCTCCTCTTTTGTCCACCTATCACTGCTCTGCTTTTCCCTCCTATGCATCGGGCTTCCCCTTTTCCTATCCTCAGCCCTGAAGAAGGGCCCTGACCCGAAACGACGACAGCCTGCTTTTCTCCACGGCTGCTGCCTGGCCTGCTGAGTTCCTCCGCCGTTATCATGTTTTTCATCTTCAACTCCCCCAACCACTGCTCCTCCCTTAACTTCATGGACTGCATCCGGTGCTCCAAGTGTGGCCTCTTCTACATCAGTGAGACCAAGCGCATACCAGGTGACCGTTTCGCAGAACACCTGCGCTCCGTCCTTCACCGCGACCTGCATCTCCCCGTTGCCGGTCACTTCAACTCCCTCTCCCACAGTACCACTGATATGTCAGTGCTCGGCCTCCTCCACTGCCAGGAGACTTCCAAGCGCAAACTGGAGGAACAGCGCCTCATTTTCCGTCTTGGAATCTTGCAGCCTGACAACATCTACATTGAAGTCTCCAACTTAATGTAATCCCCACCCCCTTTCCCCACAAACCCACACCAACAATGCTTCTTCCCTTCTTCCCTTCCCGGCATCTTTTCTCTACCCTCTTTCATTCATTACCTTTGACCCATTCCCTGGTAGATGTGCTCGCCCCTCCTCCCCCCACCTATCACTATCTCTTAACTACATCTACCTATCACCACCTTGTTCCTACCCCGCCTCCCCTCTTTTGTTCACGTACCGCTGCTCTGCTTTTCCCTCCTATACATTTGTCTCCTTTTCCTACCTACAGTCCTGAAGAAGGGTTGCTGACCTGGAATTTTGACCGCCTGCTTTTGTCCACGGATGCTGCCTGGCCTGCTGAGTTCCTCCGGCGTTATCGTGTTTTTCATCCAGAATCTAGCATTTTAGAGTATTCTGTTCAGTTCTGATCGCATCATTATAGGACGGATGTGGAAGCTTTAGAGAGGGTGCAGAGGAGATTTACCAGGAGGCTACCTGGATTGGAGAGTGTCTTATGAGGATAGGTTGAGTGAGCTGGGGGGTTTGCTCTTTGGAGAGGAGGAGGATGAGAGGTGACTTGATTGAGCTGTACAAGAGGTACAGAACATTCAGAGGCTTTTTCCCAGGGCGACAATGGTTAACAGGACTGTGCATAATTTTAAGGTGATTAGACGAATATATGGGGCAATATCAGGGGTAAGATATTTATATAGTGAGTAGTGGGTGCGTGGAACGCATTGCCTGCCGAGGTGGTGGGGGAAGATACATTAGGGACATGTAAGAGACTCTTATATAGACAGATTAATGGAGAGCATTGGGGCGCTATGTGGGAGGTAAGGGTCAGATAAATGTTAGAGTAGGATAAAACGTCGGCACAACATTGTAGGCCGAAGTGCCTGTAACTGTGCTGTAATGTTCGGTGTCCCATGTTGTACCTGCTGTCCTTTGTTTCTCACGTTGGGTCTGTGTTTCCCTGGAGCACAGCAGGCTGTGTGTGTGGGGGGGAGTGACCTGATAGAGGTTTACAAAATCACGAGGGGCATAGACGAGGTGGACGGCCACACGCTTTTTACCCCCAGGGTAGGGGAGTCCAAAACCACAGGGAATAGTTTTAAAGTGGGAGGGGAAAGATTTGAAGGGGACCTGAGGGTCAGTTTTTTCCACACAGCGGCCGGTGCGTGTGTGGAACGAGCTGCCAGAGGAAGTGGAGAGGCGGGTACAAATACAGCGTTCAAAATACCTTTCCACAGGTACTTAGGAACAGGCGTGAGGGATGTGGTCCAAACGTGGGGAAATGGGAGGAGGTCAGGTCGGAAAGTCGGTCAGCATGGACAAGTAGGGCTGAAGGGCCGGTTTCCGCGCTGGCAAGCTCTGTGACTCGATGTGACACCCTCACAGGGCTAACTGACCATTGCCGCCTCCCTGGCTGAAACATCCGACGGGCTGACCTGCAACGGAACCATCTCTACGGGCCGAAAGGCCTTCTGGTTCCCTTCTGAGGCGCTCCCCTCCGGCTGATCGCCAACGCCCCGCTGGGACTATTGGCCAGCCGAGACGTCCCCTGGCGGCGGAATTTGTGTGTGTGTGTGTGTGTGTGTGTGTGTGTGTGTGTGTGTGTGTGTGTGTGTGTGTGTGTGTGTGAGAGAGAGAGAGAGAGAGAGAGAGAGAGAGTGTGTAAGATAAGATAAGATATCTTTACTAGTCGGATGTACGTCGAAACACACAGTGTAATGCATCATTTGCATAGTGTTCTGAGGTGTGTGTGTGTGTGTGTGTGCAAGAGACCCACAGGCGCCGGTGACGTTGCTCCCTCTTTACGCCCCCCCCCCCGCCACAGGACTGCCTGACTCCCTTCACCAGCTCCAGTTTCTTCGAGGTGGAAGGGATGCCCTACTGCGAGCTTCACTACCACCAACGCCAAGGCACGCTGTGCAGCGCCTGCCAGAAGCCCATCGCCGGCCGCTGCATCGCCGCCATGGGCAGGAAGTTCCACCCGGAGCACTTCGTTTGCGCCTTCTGCCTCAAGCAGCTCTGCAAGGGGGTCTTCAAGGAAAATAACGACAAGCCTTATTGCAACGCCTGCTTCAACAAGCTGTTCCTCTAGCAGCGCAGGATCTCCCTCCCACCCTGCACCCTCTGCACACTCCGCTTCCCCCCCTCCCCCCCCCCCCCCGCCGGTCCCCAGCTCACCGCAAACGAAGTTCCTCCTCAATCCCACCCTCCCGGCCACCCCCTCCCCCACTTCCTGACAAACAGTCCCTCTGCGCAGTGGCCACCAGGAGTAGAAACCGGAGTGGATCTCCAGATACCTGATTGTTCTTTCACCGCAGCGCCGTTTCCCTGCACGGACGCCGTCAGCCCCGAGAAACAGAAGCCACCGCGGTAAACGGGGGCTTCTGCAGCCCCGCGTGGGTGGGAATGGAAAACACTCACCCCTCTTTGGGTGAAGAGATTTCTCCCCTTTTCAGTCCTGAATGGCAGGGCCATCGTTTAGAGAAGGCGACCCTCGATTCCTGACACCCCGGCCAAGGGAAATGCTCAGCCCTGTGTCTGTCCCCGAAAGAATTCAGCACACATCTACCGGCTCACCTCTCACTCTGTGAGAGTGAGACCGGAATCTACTTAACCTCTTGTCAGGCGAGGAATCACCCGTCCGGGATCTCGTCCTGTGCTCTTCTGTCGGATGCATGAGAGCGAGAACAGTCTGCGCACTATGGGATGTCACTGGGACCCAGTAAAAATATATTTTACGGCAATCCCTTTGAAATAAATGGCACCGCGCCTTTTTTTTGCTAACTGTTTGCCTTACCTTCTTTACCGTGTTAAATTACCAGCGACTTACCATCCAACCACCAACTCCATCCAATCTCTCCCTACTTGCCAAATCAATCTCTTCATTTTGTTAAACCAGTCCATGGTTGTCATACGTACCGAGGCACAATGAAAAACTTCTGTTTTGCATGCCATCCATATGCATAATTTCATTACACAGTGCTTTTAGGTAGTACAACGGAAAAGCAATAACAAAATGCAGACTCCAGTGTTACAGTTACAGAAGAAGTGCAGTGCGGGCAGACAATAATGTGCAAGGTCATAACGAGGTAGATTATGAAGTCAAGAGTCCACCTTATCGTAGTAGGGGACCGTTCAATGGTCTTACAACAATGGGATAGAAGATGTTCTTGAGCCTGGTGGGACGTGCTTTCAGGCTTTTGTATCTTCTGCCCGACGGGAGAGGGGAGAAGAGAGAATGTCCGAGTTACTGGGGTCTTTGATTATGTGCTCTGCTAAGCCGAGGTAGAGAAGTGTAGACGGAGTCCACGGAGGGGAGGCTGGTATCCGTGATGTGCTGGGCTGTGTCCAAAACTCTCTGACGTTTCTTGCGTTCCCAGGCAGAGCAGTTGCCGTACCAAGCTGTGATGCATCCGGATAGGATGCGTTCTATGGTGCATCGTTAAAAATTGGCCAGGGTCAAAGGGGACATGCCGAGTTTCTTCAGCCTCCTGAGGAAGTGGAGGTGCTGGTGAGATTTGTAGGCCGTGGCGTTCACGTGGTTGGGCCGGGACAGATGTTCACACATGTGAACTTTAAGGTCTCAACCCGCTTGACCGTGGATGTAGATAGGAGAATGTGCGCCGTCCCCCTAACTGAAATCAATGACCAGCTCTTTTCTCTTGATGGCGTTGAGGGAAAAGTTGCTGTCACGACACCACGCCACTAGGAGGTCTGCGCACCACCAGGAGGTCTGACGCCTTCCTGTACTCTTCGTTATTTGAAATTCGCCCACTACGGTGGTGCCACCTGCAAACCTGTGGATGCGTGTCCACGTCCTCTTGAAACTGGACAACTGGTTCCACCTCCTCTGTCCTGTCCCCTTCAATCCGGCTGCCTTCACCTCCCCGAAACCACTCCGCGTCCTCCTCACAGCCCACAGCGTCACCCAGCGTTTCTCCACCAGCAGATTTCGATGCAGTGAGCTCCGTCTCCTCCTCCGTCAGACCGACAAGACCGTGAAGGAGGGCAGGGAAGAGATGGGGATTAAATTATGAAACGTCGTTAAAGGGACACATTGTAGATGCAGCGTAAACCAATCTGCTGGAGGAACTCAGCCGGTGTGGGGGACGAAATGGGTCATTCGCCGTTTCGGGTGGAGGCCCTTCATCTGGATTGAAAGATAGAGGGAAGATAGTGAGTGGTTGAGGAAGGTACATTAACAACACTTAAAATACACCTGGACAGGTGCACAGATGGGAAAGGTTTAGAGGGATTTGGGACAAATGTGTGCAAGTGGGACTTGCTTGGATGGGCACCGCGATCAGCTTGGACCTTAGGCCGAATGGCCTGCTTCCGTGCTCCTTGACTCCGTGATTCCAAGTGTATCGAGCTGGGGGTGGGGGGTGGGGGAGGTGGCGGGGCAAGAGCTGGCAAGCGATGTGAATCCGGGCGAGGAGGGGTGATAGGCAGCTGGAGGAGGTAACGATCCGAGTAGCGACGGAGGCTGGGAGGTGATAGGTGGAGCGCTGCAGATGACGGAATCTAATAAGGAGGAAGGTGGAGCACGGAACCGAGGGAGGTGGTGGGGGGGGGGGAAAGATGGGAACAGTCGGGGGGTGGTGTGGGGGAAGAGGGGAGCCAGTTGGAGCAGTGTGCAGGTGATGGGCGGACGGAGTGGGGGGGAGGATGGGGGTGATGGGTGGTGGACTTTGGTGCAGGAATAACTGCGCAGATCAGGAGGAAGATTAAAGGGACAGAAGGGGGAGAACGTTCATGCCGTCGGGTTGTAGACCGTCAAGAGGGAATACGGGGCGGCTGTTCCCATAGTTTGCGTTCGGCCTCACTCTGGCAACGGAGGAGGCCGAGAGACAGACGCGTCGGCGTGGGATTGGGGAGGGGAATTAAAATGACTGGCCATCAAGAGCTCCAGCTGGGCGTGAAGGACGGAGCGCAGCTGGGAGATGGAGCTGGATCAGGAGGATCACAGCCAAATGGTTGACTTTCCGGGACGTCATCCCGCAAGTCCGGATTCTGCTCCCGAAGCTTCAGCGGAGCCTGTGGAGGAGAAGAGGGGAGAGGCGGGACGTTGAAGTGACAGCTAACCTTGTTCTGTTCGCAACCTGAACTGGGCGCATTTGGCGGAGGGCGCCCGGTGCCCAACGCCGAGAAAAGTCAAGTAAATTAACCGGAATGAGTGTGTGGGGGCCTAGGTGAAGAGGAAGCGCGTTGAACTCCATGGACCTTTGTCCCCGGTGTTATTGAGAAGAATGCAGGCTTCTTCCCACATTGGCAAGCGTTTAATGATCTTCCATGACTGCCGTTCAGAATGTGGGGGTGAGCCGTCTACTTGAACGCCCGTGGCCTTGCGAGTTCCCCCATAGTCTTGTTGGTGTAGGGGGAATGGGGTGGGGGGGGGGAGCGAGAGGAAATTCTATCACTTGGACCCAGCAAGGACGGAGGAATAGTGATGGATTTCCAAGGCACGCACAGTGTGCGAAGCTTTGCGGGACCTGCAGGTGGCGATGTTCCCCTTTCCCTGCCTCCCCTGTCCATCTGGCGTAGTGCGCTGTCGGCCGACGTCGATGTTGCGCATGACGTATTAGGCATGTCGATGGCAGGAAGCAATGCTTAGGATGGGGAGCCGGGTGGATGGGAAGTCAGTCAAGTGGGATGCTTTTGCCTGGGTGGGTGGAGCTTCTTGAATGGAACTAAACGGCATGAAATCAGGCCCTTCGGCCCACCGTGCTAACCATCAAGCACCCATTGACACCAACCCCACACTGATGATAGGATCATCAGGTTGTACATCACAGGAATGGGCCTTCCGCCTAACGCGTCCATGATAACTCTTTTGTCCATCCGTGACAATCTCATTTGCCAACATAAGATTGGTAAATCGGTTTACTGCTCTCACTTATACCGAGGTGCAGTGAAAAACTTGTCTTGCATATCGGTCATAAAGATCAATTCATTACACAGTGCATTGAGGTAGTACAAGGGAAAACAACAACAGAAGGCAGAGTAAAGTGTCACAGCTACTGGGAAAGTGCAGTGCAGACAGACAATAAAATGCAAGGTCATAACGAGGTAGATTGTGGGGTCAGATTCCAACTTCGCGTGCTCGGGAACCGTTCAATAGTCTTTTAACAGTGGGATAGAAACTGTTCTTGAGCCTGGTTGTACGTGCTTTTACGTTTTTGTATGTACAGCCTGATGGGAGGGGGAAGAAGAGAGAATGTCCGGGGTGGGTGGGGTCTTTGATTATGCCCGCTGCTTTACCGGGGCAGCAAAAAGTGTAGACGGAGTGCAAGGAGGGGAGGCTGGTTTCCGTGACGCGCTGAGCTGTGTCCACAACTCTCTGCAGTTTTCTGCGGTCCCGGGCAGAGCAGTTGCCGTGCCAAGCCGTGATGCATCCAGATAGGATGGTTTCTACGGCGCATCGATAAAAAAAACTGCTGTTTTTGTATCTTTCACCCAATGGGAATGGAGTGAAGAGAGCTTTCCGTACCGTGCCTGTGTGTGTAAATGCCTCCTGAAATAGTGAGTGTATCTGATTCCGCCGTCTCGCCTGACAGTGAGTTCCAGATATAAACCTCTCTTTGAGTTAATCATTAAATCCCTCAGATCCCTTTTAAAACCCCGTCCTCTCCAGGGAACCTCTTGCTTTTGTTACCCACACCATGGGATTGTGTCGAGCCTCTTCACGTATGTTTTTGTCCTGTCCCCTTTGGGAAAAATATTGTAAAGACATTTTTAACATTATTTCATCTGTATTGAATATTGATTTACAACCTCACCCTATTACTGCAATTTTTGGGTTATCAATGATGAAATCTCGTCATTTATCTGCTTTTGTTCGTCGTATGATCGCTTTGGTCACATTAATGGCCACGCGATCCATTTTGTTCAAATGGAAGGATCCAATAACCCCCACCACTTTTCAGTGGTTTTCTCAAACTATAGCATGTTTAAACTTAAAAAAAAGGAGTGGTACTGTTGATCCTTCGCTTAAATTTGAGGAAGTTTGGAGACCATTTATTCAATATTTCCATTTGATATAAGCTGACCTTTTTCAGATCTCTCTCAATAACTTTTGAATGCAGAGGAGCGGAGTTGACGACATATTTTTTAATTGAAGAAATATCCGTCGTTTTTTTGATGTTTTTGTTTGTTTATTTGGTTTATTATCCATAGAACCATAGAACCATAGAAAACTACAGCAGAGAAAACATGGCATTTGGCCCTTCTAGTCTGTGCCGAAATATTATTCTGCTAGTCCCATCTACCTGCCCCCAGCCCGTACCCCTCCAGACCTCTCTCGTCCATGTATCCATCCAATTTACTCTTAAAAGTTAAGAGCGATCCCGTATTTACCACATCAGATGGCAGCCGGTTCCACACTCCCACCACTCTCTGAGTGAAGAAGTTCCCTCTAATGTTCCCCCTAAACCTTTTCCCTTTCACCCTAAAGCCATGCCCTCTCGTACTTATTTCTCCTAATCTAGGTGGAAAGAGCCTACTCGCATTAACTCTCTCTACTTTTGTTTTGATTTGGGGGTTCTTCTTTCATAGAATTAAATTTCATTTCTTTTCAATCTTTCCTTTGGTATTTGTTCACTCAATAAGAGAGCGGGAGGTCTAGATTACTTTTTTTTTACTCCTTGTGATTATATATTTTAAATGTTTTGATTGCTATCCTAATATCTTTGCACCGTATGTATAATTACTTTTTTTATATATATATATTGTATAATATATAATATATATTAATATATATATAATATATATATATTAATATATATAATATATATATATAATATAATATAATATATAATGTATAATATTTTATATATATATATATATATATATATATATATACTGATTTGAAAATTAATAAAAAGATTGAAAAAGAAAGAGCTTCCTGACTGTCGTTGAAGCTGTCAAGTGGGGAGTGCTCTATCGCCCTCCTGACATGAGCCTTGGAGCTGATGGTCAAGTTTTGGGGAGTTAGTGGGTGAGGTACTCGCTGTACCATGACCAACCTCTGACCTACTCTTGCAGCCACCTTTGTGATCATGGCTACACTAGGTTATTCGAAGCGTGGTTTCCTCACGGTTCAACCACCATAAAGTCAAGGAAGGGTCTCCCTTTACGCGCCCTGAGTGAGAAGGCCGGGAGGGAGACTGCGACATTCCGGCTTCAACAGAGCTCATTGTTGGGAGCCGATCTGGTTTGACGTGCTTGAGTCGCTGAATGCGGCTCAATTTGTCGGATTGTGAGTTCGGATCCGGAACCTGCTGTTCCCGCAATAAGGCTACAGAGGGCGCAGTGTCCCACCTTGATGTGGTTTGGCTGCTGAATTCAGGCTCAACGAGAGGAGATGGTTCATGAGATCACGGCAACCTTTCGGCCCACCTTTTTCCATGCACACATACCGTCATGCCAATTTGCCACTGTAAGCCCTTATCCCTCCACACCTTTCCTGTCCAAGTATTAGTATTGGTATTAGTTTATTATTGTCACTTGTGCCGAGGTGCAGTGAAAATCTCGTCTTGCACACCGATCGTACAGGTCAATTCATCACACAGTGCAGTTACATTGAGTTAGTATTGGTATTGGTTTATTTTTGTCAGTTGTACCGAGGTACAGTGAAAAGCTGGAATTGTAAACCGTTCGTACAGGTCAATTCATTGCACAGTGCACTGAGGTAGTACAGGGTTAAAAAAAATAACAGAATGCAGAATAAAGTGTCACAGATACAGAGAAAGTGTAGTGCAGGCAGACAAGAATGTGCAAAGTGACAGCAAGGTTGATTGTGAGGTTAGAGTCCATCTAATCGTATAATGTAACCAACCATTCAATAGTCTTATCACAGTAGGATAGAAGCTGTCCTTGAGCCTGGTGGTATGTGTTCTCAGGCTCCTGTATCTTCTGCCTGATGGGAGAGGAGAGAAGAGAGAATGACCCGGGTGGTTGGGGTCTTCAGTTATGATGCCTGCATAAATTTGGCACGTCTCTGTTGACGCTCACCGATTTTTATCGATGCACCACAGAAGCATCCTATCCGGATGCATCGCGGCTCGGTACGACTACTGCTCTGCCTGAGACCGCAAGAAACCGCAGAGAGTTGCGGACACGGCCCAGCGCGTCACGGAAACCAGCCTCCCCTCCGTGGACCCTGTCTACACTGACCGCTGCTTCCGGAAAGCAGGAAACATAATCAGAGACCCTACCCACCCCGAACATTATTTTTTCTCGCCCCACTTCGCCTCTCGGGTAGAAGATCCAAATGCTAGAGAACATGTACCATAAATCGCAAGGACAGCTTCTATCCCGCTGTTATCAGACTCTTGGACGGACCTCTTGTCCGTTCAAGGGCGGTGCAGTAGCATAGCAGTCAGCGTGACGCTAATATAGCGCCAGCGACCCGGGTTCAATTCTCACTGTTGCCTGTGAAGAGTTTGTACGTTCTCCCCGGTATCTGCGTGGGTTTCCTCCGGGTGCTCCAGTTTCCTCCCACATTCCAAAGACGTACGGGTTAGGAGCTGTGGTCATGCTCTGTTGGCGCCGTTAGAGTGGCGACACTTGCGGGCTGCTCTCCAGAACACTATCAGCAACGCAAAAAGACGTATTTCACTGTGTGTTTCGCTGTACACGTGACTGTTAAATAAATATCTTTAATATCTGTGTGATAAAGATGATCTCTTGATCTCGCAATCTTACTCGCCATGGCCCTTGCACATCATCTGCCAACCTGCAGTATAATTTCTCGGTAAATGTAACACTTTGTTCCACATTCTGTTATTGTTTTCCTTTTGTACTACCTCGATGTACTTATGTATGGCATTATATGTCTGGAGGCCACGCAAACAACAGATTTTCACTGTATCTCTGTACATATGACAATAATAAACTAATTTCCAAAAGTTGGGATGTCATGTTGCAACTGTATAAAACTTACGTTGGCCGATTTTGGAACATTGTGTGCAGCGCTGGTCGGCTTTGTGGAGGCTTTGAAGAGGGTGCAGAAGAGGTTCGTTGGGATATTGCCTTGATTAGAAGGGTGTGTGCTATAAGGAGAGGTTGGACAAACTTGGGTTGTTTTCTCTGGGGCGTCGGAGGCTGATGGGAGACCTGATAGAGGTTTACGAGATTATGCGTTGGCACAGATTGAGTGGGCAGTCAGAGACTTCTTCCGCCAGGGTTGAAATGTCAAATGCTGGAGCGGAAGACCTTGAAAGTGATAAGATATCTTCATTATGCACACGTGCATGGAGACACACAGTGAAATGCATCTTTTGCGTAGAGTGTTCTGGGGGCAACCCCCAAGTGTCGCCACTCTTCCGGCGCCAACATACCATGCCCACGTCTTCTAAACCGTACGTCTTTGGAATGTGGGAGGAAGCCGGAGCACCCGGAGTAAACCTATGAAGACACAGGGAGAACTTACAAACTCCTTGCAGCCAGCGACAGCAATTGAACCCGGGTCGCTGGCGCTGTAATAAGCGTTACACTAACCGCTTCAAAGTTTAAAGGAGATTAACGAGGAGAGCGGCGGGGAGCTGGAATAGGCTGCCAGGGGTTGGCGGTGGAAGCAGATACGACAGCAACGTTTAAGGGTCATTTATGCAGACACATGAACAGGCAGGGAATGGACCATGCGCAGGCAGATGGGGCCAGGTTAAATTGGAGCTGTGCAGGAACAGACACGGTGGGCATAAGGACCAGTTACTGTGTTATGTCCTGCGGTCTAACTACCGTCCCCCATCCGGGGCAACATCCGGGTGAATCTGCTCTGCATTCTCTGCAGCTGACGACATACACCGTGCTTATACCATGTTTCCAAAGCCTGGTCCTGGGGCTGCGTATGCTTCACAGGGGGCCTGGATAAATTATTCCCTTTCCCATTTAATCATCTTAGCGAGCTATATAATGTATTACAATAACAGAAATTGTTGGAAGAAATCACAGCGCCTGAAATGTTAACGTTTGCCGTTCGGGGTCCATCATCAGAACTGAGAAAGGAGAGATACAAGTTAGTCCAGGTGGCAGAGATGGTGGGGTTTGGGGGGGGGGGGGGTGAGGAATGGAGGGAATGGGGTGGTCTGTAGGTGAAACATTCTCTGATGTGGAGAAATAATGCGGCAGTTAAGAGATAGTTAATCCCCTTCGTCTACATAATGCGCCGTTGATGTAGAATCTGTGTAGAATCATTGGAGAATAAAGTGCAGAGCAAGCGGAGAGTTGTGGAACAGAGAGACCTTGGGGTGCAGATACATAGTTCCTTCAAAGTGGCGACCCAGGTAGGCAGGGCGGTGAAGAAGGCGTTTAGCACTTTGGCCTTCAGCGGTCAGTGAAAGTTGCCTCACAGGTGGATAGGGTAGTTAAGAAAGCTGATGGGATATTAGCTTTCATATGTCGTGAGATCAAGTTTAAGAGCCGCGAGGTAATGTTGCAGCTCTCCAAAGATCTGGCTAGACCACACTTGTACCATGCCCAGTTCTGGTCGCCTCATTATAGGAAGGATGTGGAAGCGTTGGAAAGGGTGCAGAGGAGATTTACCAGGATGCTGCCTGGATTAAAAAGTATGGATTATGAGGAGAGACTAAAGGAGCTAAGGATTTACCATTGGAAAGGAGGATGAGGGGAGAAATGATAGAGGTGTACAAAATATTAATAGATAGAGTGGACAGCCAGCGCCTCTTTCCCCGGGCACCAAGAGAGCATGGCTTTAAGGTAATGGGTAGGAAGTTCAAGGGAGACATCAGAGGGAGGATTTTCACCCAGAGAGTGGTTGGGGCATGGAATGTGTTGCCTGGGGTAGTGGTGGAGGCTGATACGTTGGTCAAGTTCAAGAGATTGTTCGATAAGCATATGGAGGAATTTAAAATAAGGGGATACGTGGGAGGAAGGGGTTAGATAGCCTTAGGCATGGTTTAAAGGTCGGCACATCTTTGTGGGCCGAAGGGCCTGTTTTGTGCTGTATTGTTGTATGGTTCTCTGGTCAGAGTGCAGGAGTTGTAATGCCATGTTAAAGTTGTGGGAGAATGGGGCTGAGAAAAAAAAAATCAGCCGTGGTTGGCGGTGTTGAGTCGATGGACGAACGGCCTAATTCTGCACCTGTATTTTCTGGTCCAGTCTGTGTCATGAGAATCACTCTGCCAGAGGAACTCAGCGGCTGAATGCGGAATTCTCGAACAGAGTGGAACCAAATGAAAAAAAAAACGGTGAAAGCGGCAGCGGGCAAAAGTGCCCTGTCTGACTGTCAACAGAAAAAGTTTGCTAAAGTTGAGAATTCGATACAGAGTCCCGCCGACTACAACGCCCCCTGACGGAAGATGAGGGGTCACGGCATCAAAGACCAATACAGCACAGAAACAGACCCTTCGGCCCATCCGGTCCATGCCGATCAAGGTTCCCATCTATGCTAGTCCCCATTTTCTCGCGTTTTGTCCATATTCTCCAACTCTGGGACACTCGCCGCGTGTATTCACCCTATCTGTGCTCCTGACGCTTTTCTGAACTTCCACGATGTGCACTTCTGCACATTCAGACTCCTACGGCTCACGGGATTAGGGCCTAGCCAGGTGAACCTCTCCCTATAACCCTGTCCCTCGAGTCCTGGGAACATCGTTGTAAAAATCCCCTGTGCACTATTTACAGCTTAGTCTTTCCAACAGCAGGGCGAGCAAAACTGGACACAAATACGCCAGTTGAGGCCCCACCAGATACTTGTACAATGGCAACATATATTGTCCCAACTCCGATACTAAGTGCCCTGACCGATGAAGGCCAGCATTCCAAACGCCTTTACCACCACCCTATCTACCTGTGACTCCCCACGGGGTACGGTTGTAACAGTGCAAATGTGATTCGCATCAACGAGCTAATTATTCGGCCAGCGACCCAGGTTCAATTCCCTCCGCTGTCTGCGAGGAGTTTATACGTTCTCCCTGTGTGTCTGCGTGGGTTTCCCTCCGGGTACTCCGGTTTCCTCCCACATTCCAAGGACGTACGGGCTAGGAAGTTGTGGGCATGCTATATTGGCGCCGGAAGCGTGGCGACACTTGTGGGCTGCCCCCCAGTACATTCAGTGACTCACAAAGACGAGTTTCACTGTGTGTTTCGATATACATGTGGCTAATAAATAAATATCTTATCTTAGCCATCTTATCTTCGTGAGTTACGTCTCTCACTGGAAGGTAGTAGCGTGCACAGCATCTTTCCTAACTCTCTGGTGAGAAGGCAGAACGACCTTGCCGTTTCCCAGCCAACAAAGTAAAGGAGATCAATGATCGACCTCGAGGAACAACCGAGCCTCCCGCTGTTCCCACACCAGTGGCCAGGAGAGCGGCTCCCTTCAATCCGCATGTGTCCTGCTGGCCGGGACCTAACACCTCGCCTTGCATCAGTGTTCCCGCTTACAAGGGGTGACTGCTTTGGGTAAATGAGCGGAGTGTGTGATGTGCCTTTGTGATGTGAATTCATCCGTGCCAACGCCGATTAATCTGTGTCCTCCCATCCGTCTCCGTTCCTTTGACGGGAAAGAAAAGGCCCTTTGTTGATCAATTTCTTTTTTTCTGTTGACAACGAAAAGTTGCCAGGTCTGGCCATAGCCTAGTAGATCTCCTCTGAATTGTTCCCCGGTGAACACATCCTCGCGGAAAAAAAACAGGTGTCCCAAATTACACCGAGTTATTAACCAGTTGATCCAATTTGCGTTGTGTACAGTTCCAACATTAACCTCATAAACCCTAACCCCATACCTCGGCTAACGGAGGCAATTGACTCGCCTGTCTTTTAAACTAGCTTTTTGACCTGCCCTGCTCCGGTTCAGGATCCGTGCAGGGATATTCCAATGGACCATAACTGCTGACGTTGAGACATCTTATTTTGTTTTCAGAAAAGTTCATATCCAGCGGCGACAATTTCGTTTTTACCGAGTCCGTGTGCGCGTTCATTGTTGAGGTGCGAGATGTTTTTTTTTCGTTTTTGTAACAGAAACTAGAGTAAGACTCACACGGTAAACGGTCGGGCCCTGGGGAGTGTTGTGGAACAGAGACCTCGGAATGCAGGTACATAGTTCCTTCAAAGCGGCAACACAGATAGACAGGTCGGTGAAGAAGGCGTTTTTGGCACGGTGGCCTTCATCAGCCAGAGTGCAGGAGTTGTGATGCCACGTTAAAGCTGTACAAGGCGTTCTTAAGGCCAGATCTGCAGTAATGTGTACAGTTCTGGTCGCCCTGCTGCACGCCGTTGCCCTGGAGAGGGTGCAAATAAATTACGAGGATGTTCCACGGACTGGAGATCTTTGGAGAGAATGGAGAGGCTGGGACATTTTTCTCTGAAAGCAGAGGAGGTTGAGGGGTGACCTTATGGAGGTTTATAAAATCATGAGGGAAGTATAGAAAGTGGGCTGTCTTTTCCCAAGGTAGGAGAGTTCAAAACTGGAGGGCTGAGGTTTAGTGTGAGACGGGGAAAGATGCAAAGGGGACCCGAGGGGGCTCCTTGTCACGCGGAGGCTGGTGGGTGTGTGGAATGAGCTGCCAGAGGAAGTGGTTGAGGCAGGCAGAATGACAACACTTAAAAGTCATTCGATAGGTTCATGGACAGGAAAGGTTCAGAAGGATGTGGGTCACAAGCAAGAAAATGTGACGAGCTCAGTTGGGCAACTTTGTTGGCACGGAGCAATTGGGCTGAAGGGCCTATTTCTGTGCTATGTAGCTCGACCACTTTATGACTCTAAAAATCTATTATCACCCGTGTTGGCACTGAGGAGATCAAATTCCAAGTTACTGACCTGAGCCAGTCCCATTTGCCCGCGTTTGGCCCGTATCCCTCTGAACCCTTCCTGTCCATGTATCTGTCCAAGTGTCTTTAAAACGTTGTGAATTGTCCCCGCCACTCCCACATCCTCTGGAAGCTCAATCCATATACCGATCACCCTCTTGTGTGAATAAATTGCCCCCTCTGGTCCCTTTTAAGTTTCCCCCTTCTCAATTTAAATCGGGGCCCTCTTATTTCCCCTTTAACTATAAAGTATCCTCACATTTTCCCTGCCTATTGGACCGTCCAACGCTGAGCTCCGAGCACTGCACTCAAGTACATTAATAATTACGATGGAAAGTGATTGAGCTTCGTTGATTGTTTCAGACCAGAGCTTGAACAATCGTACAGGGGGAGCAGCGTTCGTTCTGTCCAAGCCTGAATTGGCCAGCGTTCCCGCTGGCAGCTTCATCTCCCCACAAGTCCAACGTGACCTTGGAAGAAACGTTTGAAATTTATTTATACAATGGAAGCAATTCATCAAACTGCCTCCCAATTTCCCCACGACTTGTCTTCAACTCGAGAGTACAATTACGGTCTGACGCCACGGCCAAGAAAGCTCACCAGCGCTTCTACTTCCTCAGGAGGCTAAAGAAATTCGGCACGTCCCCTTTGACACTCACCAACTTTTATCGATGCACCACAGAAAGCATCCTATCTCGATGTAGCACGCTTTGGGACGGCAACTGCTCTGCCCGGGACCGCATGAAACTGCAGAGAGTTGTGGACACATCCCAGCACATCAGGGAAACCAGCCTCCCCTCCGTGGACTCTGTCTATGCCTCTCGCTGCCTGGACGAAACATCCAGCTTAATCAAAGATCCCAGCCATCCCGGACTTTCTATCTTCTCTGATCTTCCATCAGGAAAAAGATACAGGAGGGAAAAACACGGTAATGCTGGAGGAACCTGGCAGGTCAGGCAGCATCCGTGGAGAAAAGCAGAAGGTCAACGTTTCGAAGATACAGGAGCCTGGCACATAGAATCATAGAATCATAGAACAGCACAGCTCAATAAGGCTATTCGGCCCACAATGTTGTGCCGACCTTTAAACCTCGCCAAAGGCTATCTAACCCCTTCCTCCCACATAGAGGTATTTTCTAAATTCCTCCATATGCTTATCTAGCAATCTCTTGAATTTGACCAGTGTACCTGCCCCCACCACCGCCCCAGGCAGCGTATTCCATGCCCCAACCACTCTCTGGGTAAAAGGCCTTCCTCTGATATCTCCATTGAACTTCCCACCCATTACTTTAAAGCCATGCCCTCTGGTTATTGAGCATTGGTGCCCTGGGAAAGAGGAGCTGGCTGTCCACTCTATCTATTCCTCTTAATATTTTGTACACCTCTATCATGTCTCCTCTCATCCTCCTTCTCTCCAAAGACTAAAGTCCTAACTCCCTTAGTCTCTCCTCATAATGCATCTCCTTTAAACCAGACAGCATCCTGGTAAATCTCCTCTGCCCCATTTTCAACGCTTCCATATCCTTCCAACAATGAGGCGACCAGAACTGGACACAGTACTCCAAGTGTGGTCTAACCGGAGTTTTGTAGAGCTGCATCATTACCTCGCGGCTCTTAAACTCGTTCTTACGAGTTACAGTATGAGAACTAACATCCCATAAGCATTCTCAACTACCCTCTCCACCTGTGAGGCAACTTTCAGGGATATGTGGATGTAGACCCCCAGATCCCTCTGCTCCTCCACACTACCCAGGATCCTGCCATTAACTTTGTACTCTGACTTGGAGTTTGTCCTTCCAAAGTGCACCACCTCACAGTTCTCCGGATTGTAACTCCATCTGCCACTTCTCAGCTCAGCTCTGCATCCTATCAATCCTGCAATATTCGACAAACCTCCACACGATCCACAACACCACCAATCTTTGTGTCGTTTGCAAACTTTTTAACCCACCCTTCTGCCCCCACATCTAAGTCATTAATAAGAATCACGAAAAGCAGAGGTCTCAGAACCGAACCTTGTGGGACACCACTTATCACAGCCCTCCAATATGAATGCACTCCGTCCACCACAACCCTCTGATTTCTACAGGCAAGCCAATTATGAATCCACACGGTCATGCCTCCCTGGATCCCATGCCCTCTGACACTCTGAAGAAACCTACCATGTGGAACCTTGTCAAATGCCTTACTAAAATCCATGTAGACCACATCTACCGCACTACCCTCATCAATCTGTCTGTTCTCCTCAAAGAACACTATCAGGCCTGGGAGACATGATCTGCCCGTCACAAAACCAGGCTGGCTGTCCCTATGATTCTCTAAATGCCCATAGATCCTATCTCTAAGAATCCTTTCCAACAGCTTGCCCACCACATACGTAAGGCTCACTGGTCTATAATCCATGGACTCTCCCTACTATCTTTTTTGAATAAGAGGACAACATTTGCCACCCTGCAATCCTCCGGTACCATTCCCGTGGACAAAGAGGACTCAAAATTCCCCGCCAAATGTTCAGTAATCTCCTCCCTCGCCTCGAGGAGCAGCCTGAGGAATATTCCGTCATACCACCAGCCTCGATCCCCTCTCATTCTTATGAATTACAGCAAGTATAGTCCCAGGCAGCTCATAGACCCTATAAAGAAATCGCAGGGAGTTGTGGACATAGCCCAGCGCGTCACGGAAACCAGCTTCCTCTCCCTGGACTGGTCGTGACCTCTCGCTGCCTTGGTGAAGCAGTCAACATAATCCAAGGCTCCACCCACCCGGGTCATGCTCCCTTCTCTCCTCTTCCATTAGGCAGAAGATACAAGTGCCTGAGGGCACAGAGATCACATACCACCAGGCACAAGGACAGCTTCTATCCCACGGTGATAAGACTATCGAACGTTTCCCTTATTCGATGCGATGGACTCTGACCTCACAATCTATCTTGTTATGACCTTGCACCTTATTGTCTACCTGCACTTCACTTCCCTGTACCTGTGACACTTTACTCTGCATTCTGTTATTGTTTTTACCCTTTACTACCTCAATCCACTGTGTAATGAATTGATCTGTATGCACCGTATGCAAGACACGTTTTTCATTGTCCCTCGGTATATACGACAACAGTAAACCAATTCCAATACCAATACATTTAAAATGAGAGGAATGATTCTACTGACATTACATGTCAGAAACATCACCTACAAGTTTTGTTTAAACTCTGATAGACCATAGAACGATATGGCACCACAACAGGCCCTTCGGCCCACCATGTCTGTGCTGATCATGATGCCAAGTTAAACTAATGCCCATGATCCATATCCTTCAGTTCTCTGCCTGTTCAGCTTTGACTAAAACCCTCTTAAACTCCTCCATTTCATCTGGCTCCACCACCACCCCTGACAACGCATTCCAGGCTCCCACCTCTGTGTAAAACCTTGCATCATATATCTCCTTTAAACCACTCTCCCCAACCCCCACCCTGAAGCTCTTCCCTCCAGTATTTGACACTTCCACTCTGGAGAAAACGTGTAATAGTTATAAATATTAAAATAGTGGAAGCAATGTTATACCTGTCAGGGCAGGCACGGGAGCGTAGCGGTTAGCATAACGCTTTACAGCGCAGTGACCTGGGTTCAAATGCGGCCGCTGTCTGTATAGAGTTTGTACGTTCTCCCCGTGTCTGCACGGGTTTCCTCCGGGTGCTCCGGTTTCCTCCCACATTCCAAAGACGTTCGGGTTAGGAAGTTGCGGGCATGCTATGTTGGCGCGGGAAGCGTGGCCACTCTTGCGGGCTGTCCCCAGAACACTACGACAAAAGATGTATTTCACTGTGCGTTTACATTTACACGTGACTGATAAAGAGATCTTATCTTATCCAGTGAATTTAGAACATCTAATCTAATTGCAGTGTGATCAGTGTTTTTTTTTACCGCTGGCAGAGTGCTTTATAATTTCCGAAGCGTTAAATTCTCAGGATTATTTTGATAAACGATTGTAATGTGGATCTCCGGGTCCAACTGCTCCCTGGACCTTCCAAGATCCCCGTGAATGTACTTGTCCAGTGCATATCCTGGGAATGGGTGTGTCGTCGATGTGACAGGATGCAAACCGAGTGATATCATCTTCATAACAAACCGCCTTCAAATCCACCGCACCGTCCAACGCTCACTTACAAATGCATCGCACCTATCGGCAATGTTTCAGATGTTGTATCAGCAGCAGAACTCGCCGCTCTTGCAGCGAAGGCATACATGATAATTTGCCACGCTCCGTGTTAACTATCCACGACAGGTGTCCGTGGTTACCTGGTCCCTCTGAATACCAACACCTTTCAACTTCACGCGTCTCTGTTTCCTGTGCGACCAAATATCCCTCCGCGTGATGTTCCATCTGCGGCTCCTCGCCCGTTCGACCACCCAGCCACTTCCTACATTCGCCTCAAGCCAACTCACCCCCGATCAGAAGCAGGTTGATTATCGCTGTCTTATATGACGTGATTTTTTTTGATTTTTGGAATAAGTACAGTGCAAAGAAATAAAACCACTACAAATTACAAAATAAATAACTGGTGCAAAAGAGGAATTACAAGGTCGTGTTCATGGGTTCACAGACCATTCAGAAATCTGTCGGGGGAGGGGAAGAAGTTGTTCCCGATTGGCTGAGTGTGGGGTCTTCAGGCTCTTGTACCTCCTTCCGATAGGAGAAACGAGAAGAGGTCACGTCCTACGATGGTGAGACCATGAGACGTAGGAACAGAATTAGGCTATTCGGCCCTTCGAGTCTGCTTCCTCATTCGATCATGGCTGATTTATTTGATGGATGCTGCCTTTTTGAGGCATCGCCTCTTGAGGATGTCTTCGATGGCGGGGAGGGTTGTGCTCCGTGATGGAGCTGGCTTGGTCTACAACACTCTGCAGCCTATTGCGATCCTGCGCGTTGAAGCCTCCGTACCAGGCGGCGATGCAACCGGTCAGAATGCTCTCCGCCGTACCTCCGTAGAAATTTGTGAGTCTTTGGTGACGTACTAAATCGCTAACGCTCACTTACACACCTGGACATATAACACTTGGATCCACTCGTCCCAACCGTTAACATGAATTGTCAACAGCGGGCGCCCAGTACTGATCCCTGTGACAACTCATTGGTTACGGTACCACATCCCCCGAGGGTAACCCGTTTACTCTTGTTCTCTGTCTCCTGTGCGTTTACCAACCTTTAAACCACGCCTGTATATCACTCTCAATACTGAAGACAGGACAGTACAACACAATATGGTGTATTGTCCTTCATCAATCGGGGAACTGAATTTAGGAGCCGTGAGGTATTGTTGCAGCTATATAGGTCCCTGGTCAGACCCCACTTGGAGGATTGTGCTCAGTTCTGGTCGCCTCACTACAGGAAGGATGTGGAAGCCATAGAGAGGGTGCAGAGGAGATTTACAAGGATGCTGCCTGGAATGTGGAGCATGCCTTATGAAAGCAGGTTGAGGGAACTCGGCCTTTTCTCCTTGGAGAGACGGAGGGTGAGTGAGATCTGATAGAGGTATATAAGATGATAGGTATTGATAGGATAGATAGTCAGAGGCTTTTCCCCAGGGCTGAACTGGTGGCCACAAGAGGACATAGTTTAAGGTGCTGGGGAGTAGATATAGAGGAGATGGCAGGGGTAAGGTTTTTACTGAGAGAGTGGTGAGTGCGTGGAATGGGCTGCCGGAAACGGTGGTGGAGGCTGATACGATGGAGTCTTTCAAGAGACTGTTAGTTAGGTACATGGAGCTGAGTAAAATAGAGGGCTATTGGTAAGCCTAGTAATTTCTAGGGTAGCGACATGTTCGGCACAGCTTTGTGGGCCGAAGGGCCTGAATTGTGCTGTAATTGTTCTATGTTCTATGACACAGGAAAAGGGCATTCGGCAACCCATGTCAAAGCCAAATGAAACTAATCCCTTCTGCCTGCACGGTAGATAAGATATCTTTATTAGTCACATGTACATCGAAACACATAGTGAAATGCATCTTTTGTGTCGAGTGTCCTGGGAGGTAGCCTACAAATGTGCCTACATCTCCGGCGCCAAAATAGCATGCCGACAACTTCCTAACGCCGTACGTCTTTGAAATGTTGGAGGATAACGGAGCACCCGGAGGAAACCCACGCAGCCACGGGGAGAACGTTCAAACTCCTTACAGACAGCGGCTGGAATTGAACCCGGGTCACTGGCGCTGTCATAGCGTCACGCTAACAGCTACACTACCGTGCCTGCCCCTGGTCCGTATCTCTTCATCCCATGCCCGTTAATGTGTCTGACTACATGCCTCTTGAACGCCGCTTTGTATCTGTTTCCACCACCGGCAAAGCATTTCAGGCGCCCACCATTCTCTGTGTGAAAGTTTTGCCCCACATATCTCCTTTCAACTTTCCCTCTCTCACAGTAAACCTATGCCCTCGAGTATTTGATTTTCCTCTCTAGGGAAAGAGTGAGTATCTGCGTGGTAGTGTAGCGGTTAGCGTAACGCTATTACAGAGCCAGCGACCCGGGTTCAATCTCATCTAATCTCATGTCATCTGAACTCATCTCATCCCATCCCATCCCATCCCATCCCATCCCATCCCATCCCATTCCATCCCATCCCATCCCATCTCATCCCATCCCATCCCATCCCATCCCATCCCATCCCATCCCATCCCATCCCATCCCATCCCATCCCATCCCATCCCATCCCAGCCCATCCCAGCCCATCCCAGCCCATCCCATCCCATCCCATCCCATCAAGTGGAAGATGCAGTTCAACTCAGATAAGTGTGAAGTGGTTCATTTTGTTAGGTCAAATATGATGACGGAATATAGTATTTTGGAACGACTCTTGGCAGTGTGGAGGATCAGAGGGATCTTGGGGTCCGAGTCCATAGGACGCTCAAAGCGGCTGCGCAGGTTGACTCTATGGTTAAGAAGGCATATGGTGTATTGTACTTCATCAATCGGGGAATTGAATTTAAGAGCCGTCAGGTACTATTGCAGCTATATAGGTCCCTGGTCAGACCCCACGGAGTATTGTGCTTAGTTCTTGTCGCCTCACTACAGGAAAGATGTGGAAGCCATAGAGAGGGTGCAGAGGAGATTTACAAGGATGCTGCCTGGAATACGGAACATACCTTATGAAAGCAGCTTGAGGGAACTCGGCCTTTTCTCCTTGGAGAGACGGAGAATGAGGGGGTACCTGATAGAGGTGTATAAGATGATGAGAGGTATTAATCGGGTAGAAAGTCAAAGGCTTTTCCCCAGGGCTGAATTGGTAGCCACAAGAGGACATAGGTTTAAGGTGCTGGGGAGTAGATATATAGGAGATATCAGGGATGTTTTTTACCCAGAGTGTGGTGGTTGCGTGGAATGGGCTGTCGGAAACGGTGGTGGAAGCTGATATGATAGGGTATCTCAAGGGACTGTTAGATAGGTACATGGAGCTGAGTAAAATAAAGGGCTATGGGTAAGCCTAGTAATTTCTAGGGTAAGGGCATGTTCGGTGCAGCTTTGTGGGCGAAGGGTCTGAACTGTGCTGTAATTGTCTATATTCTATGTTCTATCCAATCTCATCTGATCTGATCTCATTTTCTTATCTTGTTTTTATCCTATCTTATCATACTCTATTTTTGTTTAGTTCCTTCTTGCCTTACCGTTTTACCAACGTAGTCAAGGCCATCTGGATGTCCAACTACGGCACTTTCATCGGTTGCCCTTATGTGCTCTGCGAGTTCCTCCCTCAACACTCCAATGAAAATTTCTTTCTTTCTCGTGCAGAGTTAAAGCACAGAAACGGGGCCTCCGGCCCTGGGGCTGCATCGACCATCAAACATCTATTTACCTCAGACCCTTGTATAGATCAGTGCAACACAGGAACAGGACCTGCGACCCACGATGTTGTCCCAAACTAATTAAACTGGTAAACAAAAATTGGCACAACTAAACAAATCCCTCCTGCCTGCACTACGTCCATATCGTTACGTTCCCTGCACATTCCTGTCCCTATCTAAGAGGCTCTTGAACGCCTCTGTCGGATTTGACCGCAGCACCACCAACATTATACCACTCCCTTACACACGGGGCAAACTACTGCGGCCAATTAACCTACCAGCCCACCTGTCATTGCGATGAGAGATAAAATTCGGAAGACAGGGTTGAGGATGAATAATTTTATTGAGGTTTGGAAAATTTAGATACATGATGGTCCGCCGGGTGTTCGCCAGTCCAAATTTCACTTCTATTTTCTACACTGTGGCGTCAAATTAGGAGCAATGTTTAACCCGTTCTGGTCCGATATTGTCCACATAACACATTCCAAAGTCTGACGCGGTTGATATCTCTGACAAGAGAATGTATGTCTCTATGTCTCTTCAGTCAGTGTGTGTGTGTGTGTGTGTGTGTGTGTGTGTGTGTGTGTGTGTGTGTGTGTGTGTGTGAGAGAGAGAGAGAGACAGACAGAGGGAGAGAGGGAGAGAGGGAGAATGCTTGGATACGACGTGTATTATGTTTGTTTGTGTTCGTGTATGTGTATGTATGTGAATATGTATTTAAATGTTTGTGTGTGTAATTGTATGCCAATGCAAAGGTACAGTGTGTTTTTGTGTGTGTGCCTGTGTGTGTGTTTGTATGTGTGCCTGTGTCTGTGTGTATTTGTGTGTGTGTCTATGTGTTAGTTTGTCTGTGTTTGTCTCTGTGTGTGTCTGTGTTTGTGCCTGTGTGTGTCTGTCTGCGTGTATGTGTGTGTCTGTGTGTGTGTTTGTGTGCTTGTGTTTGTCTGTGTGTGTGTCTGTGTTTGTGTCTGTGTGTGTGTGTGTCTGCGTATATGTGTGTGTCTGTGTGTCTGTGTGTTTATGTGTCTGTGTTTGTCTCTGTGTGTGCCTGTGTTTGTGTCTGTGTGTCTGCGTATGTGTGTGTATCTGTGTGTGTGTCTCTCTGTGTCTATGTTTTTGTGTGTGTGTAACTGCGTATGTGTGAATATATGGGTGTGTAAATGTTTGACAATGCAATGATACAACATGTTTCGTGTGTGTTGTGTGTGCGTGTAAATGTGTGTGTGTAAATGTGTCTGTGAATGCGTGGGTAAATGTGTGACAATGCCTGGATACAGTGTGTTTTGTGTGTAGCAGAGGCACGAGTGATACCGCCCAGCTGTTAGGACAGAAGAAAACTGCCTCTACTGCACTTGGAATGGCAGAAGCTGATGTCGAGGCGATGAAATGCTTGCGGAATTTCCCCACTACACGAAGGCAAAGAGTGCCGGAGTGAGTCGGAACGAGGCGACCTGGTTTTGTGGATGAAATCAATGTTTTCTGGTTCTGCCTTTCGGTGTTGGGCGCGCCCTGGTTAGTGAACGGCAAAGTTAGATGCAACACTGTCCGTCCCATTTCCATCCAGAGTGCCCCAACTGGGGAGAAGGGCGAAACTGAACAAAATGTAGAATCTTGGGGAGACGGAGAGGACGGAAACAGACCGGAGTCCGCACCGACCACCAGCCACCCTACTTTGCACCAATCCTACGTTTTTATTATTCTCGCCACGTTCTCTCCAACAGCCCCCGCCCCTCGCCCAAATTCTAAAGATGGCTCTGTCTGAGGAACCTGATGCCATGTTGGGATACGGATGTTCACGATGGTCACAACGGGAACATTGCTCTTGATGGGATGGCCGCGGGGAATGGGACTGGACCTTGGCATTCGGCAGTGATGAAGCTTTCTCAAAAAATCGCTAAGGACGCGGTGTCACTGGGGTTCAGTCTCACTGGTCACGGCGGCCCCGGTCCCACTGGTCACCCCGACCCCGGTCCCACTGGTCATCCCGGCCCCGGTCTCATCGGTCACCCCGGTCTCACTGGTCACCCCGGTCCCACTGGTCACCCCTGCCCCACTGTTCACCCCCGTCCCACTGGTCACCCCGGTCCCACTGGTCACCCCTGCCCCACTGTTCACCCCCGTCCCACTGGTCACCCCGGTCCCACTGGTCACCCCTGCCCCACTGGTCACACCCGTCCCACTGGTCACCCCTGCCCCACTGTTCACCCCCGTCCCACTGGTCACCCCGGTCCCACTGGTCACCCCTGCCCCACTGTTCACCCCCGTCCCACTGGTCACCCCGGTCCCACTGGTCACCCCTGCCCCACTGGTCACACCCGTCCCACTGGTCACCGGGGTCCCTGTACCTGTACCAATGGACAGCGCGGTCCCGATCCCACTGGTCACCCCCGTCCCACTGGTCACCCCGGTCCCACTGGTGACTGCGGCCTCTCTCCCACTGGTCAACCCGGCCCTGGTCCCACTTGTAACACCGGCCCCGCTCCCACTGGTGACTGCGGCCTCAGTCCCACTGCTAATGGCTGTCCCACCGGTCACCCCGGTGTCACTGGTCACCACGGCCCCCGTCTCACTGGCCACCCAGGTTCCTCTGGTCATAGGGGTCCCACCGGTCACCCCATTCCCAGACCCACCTGTTACCCCGGACCCTGTCCCAATCTTCACTCTGTTCCCAGTGCCACTGGCCACTCTAACACCGCTCCCACTGGTCACGCCGGCTCCGGCTCCACTGGTCAACGCGATCCCACTGGTTCTCCCGGCCACGGTCCCACTGGTCAACCCGGTCCGACTGGTCACCCCGGCCCCAGTTCCACTGGTCACCGCGGCCTCGGTTCCAGCGATCAACCCGCTCCCACTGGTTCCCTCGGTCACGGTCCCAATGGTCACTCCGGCCTCGATCCCATTGGTCACCGCGGCCTCAGTCCCACTGTAAATCCCGGTCCCGCCGGTCACCCCCGTCTCACTGGTCTTCGCGGCCCCGGTCCCACTGGTCACCCCGGTTCCACTGATCACTCGGGTCCCACCGATCACCCCGTTACGGGACCCACTTATTACCCCGACCGGTGTCCCATTCCTCACTCGGTTCCCGGTCCCACTGGGTACCCCGTTCCCGGTGCCACTGGTTACCTCAGTCGCGGTCCCACTGGTCACCCCGGCTACGGTCCAACTGGTCAGCCCGGCCTCGGTTCCAGAGATCAAGCCTGTCCCACTTGTTAACCCGGACCCACTGGCTCCCCCGGACCCACTGCCACTGGTCACCCAGAGCCCTGTCCCACTGGTGAACTCCGTCCCGCTTCCATTGGTCACCCCGACACCGCTCCCACTGGTCACCCCAGCCCCGCTCCTACTGGTCCACGGGGGTCCAGTATCACCTGTCACCCCAGCTCCAATCCCACTGGTCCCCAAGTGTCCTGTCCCACCTGTCACCCTGGCCCCGCTCCCACTGGTCCCCAAGTGTCCGGTCCCACCTGTCACCCTGGCCCCGCTTCCACTGGTCACCCAGGGTCCGCTTCCACTGGTCACTCCGGCCCCGCTGCCACTGGTTCCCCAGTGCCCACTCCCACTGGTTAACCAGGTTCCCTTCCCACCTGTCGTCCTGACTCCGCTGCTGCTGGTCACCCAGAGACCAGTCGCAACTGTCACCTCGCTCCCGCTCCCAGTTGTCCCCCAGGCCCCCGTCCCACTGGTGACTCTGGCCCCGCTCTCACTGATCACCCCGGTCGCGGTCCCACTGATCACTCGGGTCCCACCGGTCACCCCGTTGTGGGACCCACTTATTACCCCTACCCGTGTCACATTCCTCGCTCCGTTCCCGGTCCCACTGGGCACCCCGTTCCCAGTGCCATTGGTCACCCCGGCTCCGGTCCCGCTGGTCATCCCGGCCTCGGTTCCAGAGATCAAGCCTGTCCCACTGGTTAACCCGGACCCACTGGTTCCTCCGGCCCCGTTGCCACTGGTCACCCAGAGCCCGGTCCCACTGGTCACCTCCGTCTCGCTTCCATTGGTCACTCCGGCCCCGCTCCCAGTGGTCCACAGGGGTCCAGTCTCACCTGCCACCCTGGCCCCGATCCCACTGGTCCCCCAGTGTCCTGTCCCACCTGTCACCCTGGCCCCGATCCCACTGGTCCCCCAGGGTCCAGACCCACTGGTCACTCCAGCCCCGCTGCTGCTGGTTCTCCAGGGTCCTCTCTCACTGGTTAACCAGGTTCCCATCCCACCTGCTCCACTGACCCCACTACCACTGGTCACCCCTTCCCCACTTCTACTGGTACCCCAGAGTCCGGTCGCAACTGTCACCTCGCTCCCTCTCCCAATGGTCCCCCACGGTCCGGTCCCAATAGTTTCTCCGGCCTCGGTTCCAGCGATCAACTCGCTCCCACTGGTCAGCCCTGTCCCGGTTCCACTGATCACTCGGGTCCCACCGGTCACCCCGTTACGGGACCCACTTATTACCCCGACCAGTGTCCCATTCCTCACTCCGTTCTCGGTCCCACTGGGCACCCCGTTCCCAGTGCCACTGGTCATCCCGGCCTCGGTTCCAGAGCTCAAGCCTGTCCCACTGGTTAACCCGGACCCACTGGTTACCTCGGCCCCGCTGCTACTGGTCACCCAGAGCCCGGTCCCACTGGTCAACTCCGTCTCGCTTCCATTGGTCACTCTGGCCCCGCTCCAACTGGTCCCCCAGGGTCCAGACCCACTGGTCACTCCAGCCCCGCTGCTGCTGGTTCTCCAGAGTCCTCTCTCACTGGTTAACCAGGTTCCCATCCCATCTGCTCCACTGACCCCACTACCACTGGTCACCCCTTCCCCACTTCTACTGGTACCCCAGAGTCCGGTCGCAACTGTCACCTCGCTCCCTCTCCCAATGGTCCCCCACGGTCCGGTCCCATTAGTTTCTCCGGCCTCGGTTCCAGCGATCAACTCGCTCCCACTGGTCAGCCCTGTCCCGGTTCCACTGATCACTCGGGTCCCACCGGTCACCCCGTTACGGGACCCACTTATTACCCCGACCAGTGTCCCATTCCTCACTCCGTTCTCGGTCCCACTGGGCACCCCGTTCCCAGTGCCACTGGTCATCCCGGCCTCGGTTCCAGAGCTCAAGCCTGTCCCACTGGTTAACCCGGACCCACTGGTTACCTCGGCCCCGCTGCTACTGGTCACCCAGAGCCCGGTCCCACTGGTCAACTCCGTCTCGCTTCCATTGGTCACTCTGGCCCCGCTCCAACTGGTCCCCCAGGGTCCGGTCCCACCTGTCACCTCGACTCCGCTCCTACTGGTCACCCCGTCCCCGCTCCCACTGGTCCACCGGGGTCCAGTCCCACCTGTCACCCTGGCCCCGATCCAACTGGTCCCCCAGTGTCCTGTACCACCTGTCACCCTGGCCCCGCTCCCACTTGTCCCCCAGGGTCCAGACCCACTGGTCACTCCAGCCCCGCTGCTACTGGTTCCCCAGTGTCCTCTCCCACTGGTTAACCAGGTTCCCATCCCACCTGTTACACTGACCCCGCTCCCACTGGTCACCCCGGCCCCACTTCTACTGGTACCCCAGAGTCCGGTCGCAACTGTCACCTCGCTCCCTCTCCCAATGGTCCCCCAGGGTCCGGTCCCATTGGTTACTCCGGCCACGGTTCCAGCGATCAACCCGCTCCCACTGGTCAGACCGGTCCCGGTTCCACTAATCACTCGAGTTCCACCGGTCATTCCGTTACGGGACCCACTTATTACCCCGGAACGTGTACCATTCCTTACTCGGTTCCCGGCCCCACTGGTCACCTCGGCTCCGGTCCCGCTGGTCAGCCCGGCCTCGGTTGCAGAGATCCAGCCTGGCCCACTAGTTAACACCGACCCACTGGTTACCTCGGCCCCGCTGCCACTAGTCACCCAGAGCCCGGTCCCACTGGTCAACATCTTCTCGCTTCCATTGGTCACTCTGGCCCCGCTCCTTCTGGTTCCCCAGGATCCGGTCCTACTGGTCACCAAGGGACCAGTTCCCCAGATCATCTTATCGCGATCAATGTCCCCCCTGGACACAGCCTCAGTGAACGCCGTGGACACTGTGTCTGTGGTCACACTGGGGCGGGTGGGCTTCGTAGCTTTGTCTGCGGTGGTAAGCTTCCTGATAAGTGTTGCGTTATTTGTCGTTAGCTGTGCAAATGTGCTGGTCACAGGGGGCGGCGCATCGTTTTTCAGGAGAGCAGACGGAGTGTTCACAGCAGACGCAGCAGATTCAGTTACAATAGACAGTCCAATCCCGGTCCCTACATACTCAGTCGGTCTGTTTACAGTAGGGACAGTGGGTTCAGTTACAACAGACAGTCCCGTTCCAGTCCCTACAGACACAGTCGGTCTTGACACAGTGGGAGAAGTCACTGTTCGGAGAGTGTGTTCAGTTACAACAGACTGTCCCGGTCTAGTCCCAACAAACACAGGCACTCTGTCTACAGTTGGGACCGTGAGTTCAGTTACAACAGATAGCCCAGGACCGGTATCTACAGACACAGTAGGAGGAGCAACAGTCGGGACAGTGTGCTGAGTTACCACAGACAGTCCCGGTACCGTCCCCACAAATACAGTGGGAGGGGTAACAGTTGGGACAGTGGACTCAGTTGCACCAGACAGTCCCGGTCCGATCTGTACGGACTCAGTTTGTCTGTTCACAGGAGGGACCGTGGGTTCAGTTACAACTGGTAGTCCAGGACCGGTCCCTACAGACACAATTGGAGAGGTCCCCACAGACGTATTCGGAGGGGCCACAGTAGGTTCAGTGTATTCGGTTAGAACAGATATTCTCGGTCCCGTCCCTAAAGACACATCCGAAGGGTTTACAGTAGAGAAAGTGCCTTCAGTTACAACAGGCCGTCCCTGTCCAGTCCCAACAGATAGACCTTGTGTGTTCACAGTAGGGACAGTGGGTTCAGTTGCAATAGACAGTCCCGGCTCGGTCCCTAGAGACACAGTTGGAGGGATCACAGTGTGGAGAGTGTGTTCAGTTACAACAGACAATCCCGGTCCGGTCCTTACAGACACAGTCTGTGTGTTCACAGTGGGGACGGTGGGTTCAGTTACAACAGACGGTCCCTGTCCGGTGTCTACAGACTCAATCGGTCTGGTCACAGTCGGGGGAGTCACAGTCCGGACATTAGGGGCAGTTTCACTGGGCAGCCGTTGCTCCGTCGCTTCAGGCCGAGTCGGTCTGAACGTGGGCGGGATATTATGTCCAGTTACCATAGTTAAACCTTGGCCTCTGAGCCCAGTCTGTCGGGGGATAAAAATCGCCGTCGGCAAGGTTTCCGTGACGCTTGGATTCTGGTCTGTGGTACCGTGCTCTGTACCTTCGCTGGACCCTGAAGATGAATTTTGCATTGTCGCTGTGCGAGCGGGCAACGATGACACTGTCCTTCTCCGCGGCGCCACGGTCACCATCCCGATCCGCCGAGTTATCGCCGTGGCGGTGATGGAATCCCGCGGGTGGGACTCACTGGGCGTCAGAGGATTCCTGGTCGCAGGTTTCGTTGCCATTGTTGTGGTCACTGTACAGGGTGAGAGAGATATTGTGTAGCTGTTTATTTGCTGCGTGTTATTGGAGTCACCAGCAGGTCCCCGCGCGGGAAGCGTAGAGCCCCACGCCGGATATTCGGCCCCATCATGATGAATGGGGCATTAACCACCGGGAGGAAATGGTTCAACCAAACCTTGCTTCTCATTCTCGGAAGAAAAAGCGCGGGGTCCCCTGAAAATTAGCGCCCACGCATTCATACATCATGGAAACAGGACATTAAGCCCGTCACCTCAGCGCCGAGGAGCGGGGGTCTGTCCGTATTAATCCCATCTCCCAACACTTTGACCCCAGCCATCCCATGCCCCGCCGCCTCAAGTGCTGTCCAGACACTTGTTGAACGCTGTCAGTGACTCTGCCTCTACCGCCGTAGGGAGTGCGGCCACCCTCCACAAACCAGATCGCTGTTATTTTGGTGTGATCACCCTTGACCAATGCATTTATCTCCAGTAATGGGGCTCCCCAGATGTTTTCATTGGTCAGGCTATCAATGACACCATCCGAAGGGGCTGGGCTGAGTTCTCAGCCAGCGCGCTCCGGGCGGAGCCCCGTTGCCCGGTTCCCACCCTGTGCCCCGAGGTGAACTGTCCGGAAAACAATCATCATTCCGGCGCCTCCATATCCGGCCCGGATCAGCTGATTGTTTCCCGCTGCCCGCCTCTGCCCGGTTGGTTCCCGGCTGACCTCTGGTGCGACGCATGGCTGAGTTTGGTCTCATAAGTGCTAACATCAGGCCAACGTTTAGTCAATCCGTGCTGTGGCAATGTAACCGGAGGAACGTCGGAGAATGAGGGGCAACCTTATAGAAGAGTTTATGCGAGGCATGTATCAGCTGGACTGTAACATTCTTTCCCCAAGGTAGGGGGCATGGGTTTAGGGCGATAGGGGAAAGATTTAAAAGGGACTCGACGGGCAACTTCTTCACGGAGAGGGTGGTAAGTATGTGGAACGAGCTGACAGAGGAAGTGGGTGAGGCAGGTACAACACTATCATTTAGGAAGCACTTGGATTGGTCCATGGAGAGGCGAGGCTTGGAGGGATATGGGCCGAACGCATGAAATTGGGACCGGCTGGGTGGGCACAGTGGTCGGCATGGACTGGTTGGGCCAAAGGGCCTGCATCCCCGCTGTATTGCTCTGTGACTCTATGACGCTATAATCGATTGGCAATAAATAGATGAGGTGACGGTCAGGACAGCAGTGTCCGCATACCAAGAGTTCGGGGTGGTAAGTACAGAAACGTAACAGGCGTTTAGAAGGGATCCATCCTTCTGCCAGTTTGAGTGTTAGGTTGAGGTGCTGGATCCGGGTTAGCGAGGGGCTGAGTGGTTGCATGGCAGGGACTTCCTCCGCCCCGGCCGCGCTTGTTTTACACCGTTTGCTTTGGTTCACTCACTTCTGTCCGAAAGGCAGTCCACCTTCTTTACGTCCAGGTAGGTTTTTGCACTGAGGGCTGTCACCGCCTGCGACAGCGCCGCCAGGTTCCGGAGGTTCCCGTGGGAGATTTCCTGCACCAGCCTCTCGACAGACCTGGTGCAGTTGTAAACACGCGAGGTGTAAACGTTTATGTTCTCGGCCAGTGCCTTGGGGTAGAGGGGAGAGGGGCGGGGGGTGGTTGTTGTGGGGAAGAGGAGGAAAGGAGGAAAGAAGCGGTCATTCCACATGTGTTTGCGAAAATACTCGGAGGTCACCTCGCTTCAGTCGACAGGAACGGCACTGGACCATGTGGGAACGTAAAGGATAAGCCGACGGCCATGGCAGGGACTGATGGACAAGGCGGCTGCTGGAGGGCATTCCTGAGGGACAGAATCCACCAACATTTCGAAAGACAGGGGCTAATCGGGGACGGTCAGCAGGGCTCCGTGCGTGGGACAAATTCGCATCTGAGATAGAAACATAGAAAACCTTTCAGCACAATACAGGACATTCGGCCCGCAAAGCTGTGCCGAACATGTGCATTCCTTAGAAATTACTCGGCTTACCCATAGCCTTCTATGTTTCTAAGGTCTATGTAACTATCCAAAAGTCTCTTAAAAGATCCTATCGTAGCCGCCTCCACCACCGTTGCCGGCAGCCCATTCCACGGACTCACCACTCTCTGAGTAAAAAACGTACCCCTGACCTCTCCACTGTACCTACTCCCCAGCACATTAAAACTATGTCCTCTTCTGACAACTATTTCAGCCCTGGGAAAAGCCTCTGACTATCCACACGATCAATGCCTCTTGTCATCTTCTACATATCTATTAGGTTACCTCTCATCCTCCGTCGCTCCAAGGAGAAAAGGCCGAGTTCACTCAACTTGTTTTCCTAAGGCATGCTCCCCAATCCAGGCAATATCCTTTTAAATCTCTTCTGCACCCTTTCTATGGCTTCCTCATCCTTCTTGTAGTGAGGTGAACAGAACTGAGCACGGGTCTGACCAGGGTCCTATATAGCTGCAACAATACCTCTCGTCTCCTAAATTCAATTCCACGATTGATGAAGGACAATACACCATATGCCTTCTTCACCACAGAGTCAAACTATGCAGCTGCTTTGAGCATCCTATGGACTCGGATCCCAAGATCCCTCTGATCCTCCACACTGCCAAGAGTCTTACCATTAATACTATATTCTGCCGTGAAACATCTTCAAGTGACCTACTAAAATGAACCACTTCACACTTATCTGGGTTGAACTCCATCTGCCACTTCTCAGCCCAGTTTTGCATCATATCTATGTCCCGCTGTAACATCTGACAGACCTCCACACTATCCACAACACCTCCAACCTTTGTGTCATCAGCAAACAGTAGCCTGGGGTACATCTCATCCGGTCCCGGCGACTTATACAACTCGATGCCGTCAAAAAGCTCCAGCACATCCTCTTTCTTAATATCTACATGCTCAAGCTTTTCAGTCTGCTGCAAGTCATCACTACAATCACCAAGATCCTTCTCCATAGTGAATACTGAGGTAAAGTGTTCATTAAGTACCTCTGCCCTTTCGTCCGTAGACAAATCTCTTGGAGTTCTTAGCGGAAAGTAGATGAAGGTAGAACAGTGTGACTCTCTGACTGTGAAACCTCTCACTTCTCAGAGTTTGACCAGAGCTTTGTGAGTGATGCCTCCTCGCGTGGACATGAAGGAGCATTTGGAGTTTGCGTTGGTTACTTCCATCTACACCCCGCGCACACACGCGTGCGCGCACGCACGCACGCACACACACACACACACACACACACACACACACACACGCACGCACACACACACACACACACACACACACACATAGACAGAAACACACTTTCGCGCGCACACACACGTTCGCACGCCCAAGCACACACACGCACAGACACACATATACACACCCACACACAACACACACACTCACTCACACTCTCTCTCTCTCTCTCTCTCACACACACACACACACACACATCCATGTCCGACAGCGCTCTCCATCAATAAACGAGTGAAGCCCATTCACCATGTCCAGGCCCCCAGCATTTTTATACACTCGATCACCTCCCTGATTTCCAAAGATAACAACGCCATACCAGTAAACCTCGACTCGGGAATTTAGTTCCCACCACGCTAGTTCAACGGCTTTCTCCCTGTACGGTAGCTAACGGAACTGCGTTCACCACTCTAATTCTGGCGTAACTGCGGTTCCAGAAAAAAAAACGCAGCTCTTGCGGCCTTTGCCACAGCCAACGAAGTCGAGTCCACCCTCCACCCCGGTAACCACCCTGTCTAACTGTTCTCTTTCCTGTTATCGTCTCCGGACGTGCACTCAAGACCTCTCTGTCCCTCTGCACAGAAATGGCGCAACTCCCGTCAGTTGGCCCGTCATCCTCCTTTTCTTTTTTGCCCTTCCGAAGCGGTGAGATTCCCCAATTAAAGAAACGCCAGGGGTTCGCTGCAAGTCCTCCGTGAAGAAGACACTGAGCGCGCTGCAAAAATGGTAGGTAAGTGTCGGGGGATTGGAATGATTCCGTTTCCCACTTCTGTACACGTCTGAGGTCCGCATGGGTGCTGTGGTCCGAGGCACCCATTCCTGTGCAGGCGGAATCCATGCTTCCACGAATGACCAATCCGTGGATCCCATTCCAGGAGGATACAACTCCTCCTCCGTGAGGTTTGAGCTCCCGACCCTTGGTATAGTGTCCTAGACCCCTCTGCTCTGTGACCAAACACCAGAAGTCCAGCAGGGGTCTGTGATCCCGTTGGTCCCACGATAACAGACACTGGTCCAGGCAAGCGGAATGCACCGATCTAACGAAGCCTACGAGGGGCGAGGGAGGCGGAGTAAAAGGTTAATGGCAGGATACTGTGTAGTGTGGAAGAGCAGAGGGATCTGGGGGTTCATATACACAGATCCCTGAAAGTTGCCTCACAGGTGGATAGGGTAGTAAAGAAAGCTTATGAGGTGTTGGCTTTCATAAGTCATGGGATCGAGTTTAAGAGCGGCGATATAATGATGCAGCTCTACAAAACTCTGGTTAGACCACACTTGGTCGCCTCATTATAAGAAGGATGTGGAAGCGTTGGAAAGAGTGCAGAGGAGAATTACCTGGATGCTGCCTGGTTTAGAGAGTATGCATTATGAGGAGAGACTAAGAGGGCGAGGATTTTACTCTTTGGAGAGAAGGAGGATGAGAGGAGAATTGCTAGAGGCATACAAAATTTTAAGAGGAATAGATAGAGTAGACAGCCAGCGCCTCTTTCCCAGGGCACAAATGCTCAATACAAGAGGGCATGGCTTTAAGGTAATGGGTGGGAAGTTCAAAGGAGATATCAGAGGAAGGCTTTTCACCCAGTGAGTGGTTGGAGCATGGAAAGCGCTCCCTGGGGTAGTCGTGGTAGCAGATACGTTGGTCAAGTTAAAAAGATTGTTAGATAAGCATATGGAGGAATTTAAAATAGGGGGATATGTGGGAGGAAGGGGTTAGATAGGCTTAGGCGAGGTTGAAAGATCGACACAACATGGTGGACCGAAGGGCCTGTATTGTGCTCTATTTTTCTATGGTTCTATGGTTCTATGGAGTGGAGTCTCGTTCAGTCGGCTGGTTGAACGAGTGAAAGGGGAAAGTTATCGTTTCAAAATTCCCAAACCAGTGCCCCCAGCCCCTGGCTATTGCTTCTAACTCTTGCTGAAGTTGGTCCCCCTCCCCTGACTTTAAATTCGCTTTGAGTGTCTCGTATTATTTCCACGATTTCTCTGTGGTGGTGGTCTGTCACTTAACCTTCCTCGCTGCTCAATTTAACGAACCTACAACAGTGTCAAAATGCTAATGGCTGGTTGAGTACAGCGCAGGCTCTTTCTAAGATTGGACTCCATGGAGGGAAGCCAAATACCCATGATCCGCTAGTTAAAACCTGTGCTACTCAGGCACAGTAGCGTCGCGGTTAGCGTGACCCTGTCACAGCGCCAGCGACCCGGGTTCAATTACGGCCGCTGTCTGTATGGCGTTTGTACGTTCTCCACACTGTTCGTGTGTCTGCGTGGGTTTTCCTCCGGGTGCTCCGGTTTCCAAAGACGTACGGGTTAGGAAGTTGTGGGCATGCTATGTTGGCGCCGGAAGCGTGGCGACGCTTGCGGGCTGCCCCCAGAACACTGTACGCAAAAGATGTATTCACTGTGTGTTTCGATGCACATCTGCCTAATAAAGGTATCAAAACATCGAAGAATATTCATTGTTGTTTCAGTCAACCAACCTCTTTTATTATCCAAGACTACCATCCAATTGATATGAAAGATGCTTTTTCAATCTTCTGGTCGCTAAGGTTAGATGGAATGAGCTACAAGGAGAGATCGGACAAACTTGGGGTGTTTTCTCTGGAGCGGCGGAGGCTGAGGGGGAGACCTGATAAAGGTTTATAAAATTATGAGCGGCGTAACACAGAGCAGACGGTCTGAATCTTTTCCCCAAGATAGAAATGTCAAGTACCAGAGAAGGGAGAGGTTTAAAGGAGACGTTTCGGGCAGGAATCTTTTGTGTGGGTGCCTGGAACGGGCTGTCAGAGGTGGTGGTGGAAGTAGATGCGGTAGTGGTGTTTTTTAAGAGGCTTTATCCAGACACATGAATACGCATTGAATGGAGGGATATGCATCATGTGCAGGCAGTAGAGATACAGTTTAATCCTACATCGTGTTCAGCGCAGATATCTTGGGCCGAAGGCCCTGTTTCTCCGCTATACTGGTCCATATTCTACGTTATAGTCGTACAGCACGTAAACGAGCCATTCGGCCCAACTAGTCCATGCTGACCATGGTGTCCACCCAGCTGGTCCCATCTGTCTGTGCTCGGCCCATATCCCTCTTTCCCATCCGTGTTCCTGTCCAAATGTCTCCTCAATGTGTTCTTCTTCCGACCTCAGCCACTCCCTCTGGAAACTCAATGTATACCTGCACAATGCCTCTCCATGTAGAAGTGGCCGTCCCTCAGATCCTTTGTAAATCTTTCGCCTCCCACCTTAAACCTTTGCCCGAGAATTTTTAGTTCCCCAACCTCAGGGGAAAAACAATTTGTGTTCACCCTGCCTATACCCCTCATGATCTCAGACCTCTCTATAAGGTCACCAATCAGTCTCCTACGTCCCAAGGAGTAAAGTCCTAACCTCTACTTATAACTTAGGCCCTCGACTCCTGGCAGCTTCCAAGAAAATTTTCCCTCACTCTTTCCAGTTTAGTGGAATCCTTTCTATAACAGGGAAACTAGAACCTGTACAGAATACTCCAGGTTCACTTTCACCCTGAAGACCACCTGGATAAATTGGCAACCGAGAGTTCAATGTCTATTTGTCTATTGGTCTACAGTTTGTCTAAGGGTGAGATCAGATTGGTTCACCTTGAGTTAACCCGGCAAGAAGGCTCCGTGGCCCTTAACTCTTTCAACCAGTAACCGGCTCTCTCTCACCTGCATGGCCAGACCAGTGCTGCTCAAACTGCCGATAATTCCGTCTGCTCTCACTTCGCGGAGAATTTGCCTCGCAAGCCACATTAGAGCCTTGGCCACGTGAAGCCGGGATTCGCCCCTCGCTTGTTGTGAGTGCATCAAGCACTTGAGAGTGAGTGCGGCGGTCGCCATTCCCCCTGTAACACGGCGCAGAAGGCATCGGGTCAAGGCCCGGCTTGGCAGAACGTTGGGGAGTGAGAGACAGCATATACTGTCACATACACAGGGCAAGGGGAGAACATCTAAATGTCCCATGGCGAAGATGGAAGCAGATGGAAATACAGCACGTATACTGGCCCTTCGGCCCAACGAATCCTTGCCGACCACAGTGCCCACCCAGCGAGTTCCAATTTCCTGCGTTCGGCCCATATCCCTCAAAACCCCTCCTCTCTATGTATCTATCCACGTGATTCTTAAATGATGCTACTGTACCTGCCTCACTCACTACCTCTGGCAGCTCGTTCCATGTACTCACCACCCTCTGCATGAAAAAGTTGCCCCTCGTATCTCTTTTAAATCTTTCCCCTCTCACCTAAATTTATGCCCCCGAATTCTGGGCTCCCTTACGCTGTAGGAAAAGACTGTTACCGTCCACATTATTTATGCCTCTCATAATTCTAAACACTTCCGTAAGGTCGCCGCTCATTCTTCTACTTTCCAAGGAATAAAGACCTAGCCTGGCCGACCTCTCCCTGTAACTCAGGCTCTCTAGTTCTGGCAACATCCTCACAAACCTTCTCTGCACTCTATCCAGTTTTAGCCACGTCCCTCCTATAAAAGTAAGACCAAAAATGTACACAGTGCTCTAATTGCGGAGTCACAAACGAGGTATACACCTGCAACATAATGTCCCGACTCCTGGAGTAGTGCCCTAACTGATAAAGGCCAGTGTGCTAAATATCTTTTCATCACCGTGTATACCTGTGGAGCAGCTATCAAAACTCTCGACATGTACTCCTCTGGCCCTCTGTTGCAGTACACTCCCCAGTGCACTACCATTCATGGTATAAATGCTAGCTGGTTCGACTTTCCAAAATGCATCACCTCTTACTTACCTGTGTTGGAATCCATTTGCCACTCCTCAGCCCACTTCCCTGACTGATCAAGATCCCCCGGTAATCTATCAACTATTCACCATCAACATCACCTCCTAATTTCTTGCCATCAACAACACCTCCTAAATTGCTGAGGAGGAAACGCGCAGGCTGCTGAACGGTCAAGCATTCAGTAAAGTGTCGCACAAAGCAAGACCATATGAGATTGGAGCTCATGGCGTTGAAATAACATATACGCACGGATAGAGACTGTCCCAGCAGATTTGTGAAGGTCCGCGATATCAGGAAGTCTCACTGCCTGTGTTCTACTGAAGGGAAGAGTACACTACAGCCCCAGCTCCGGAAGTGTCCGCTTCTGGGAAATTCAACGCCGATCTTGGTGGAGAAGTAGCCCGGCGTTTTGTGTCACCGCCTTTTCAAAGTTTTCGCCTCCACCTATATTCACTGCACATCTTTTTCTCAATCGGCCACAAAGTCTGTGACCAAACGCCATGAGCTTCTCACCGAGTATCAGACAGATCGCTACAATGAAAGGTGACAAACCTACGGTGAGACGTCTCCCGTGTTTCGTCATCTTCCGGAGGTGACAGCGGGCGAAGTTATGGAGGAGGAACTCGTGGACGCGCTCTTCCTCCAGACACAGCGTCAGGATTGCGAGGCTTCCTCCGGTCAGAACCTTCAGGAAATGCTCGGCACCTTCTGCAAAACAGGACGGCAGTGTCTGGTGTGAGTCCTGGCCTCCATGTACAACAACCAGCAGCCGCAGGGATGAGAATTCCTCACGAATTGCCCCCTGGTATTCCTATTGTGCAGACGTAGTTCTCTGCGTTGAAAGTCACCCAGATAACTTTAATAATCTCAGAACATAGAAAATAGAACAATACAACGCAGTACGGACCCTTCGGCCCACGGTGTGATGTCGACCTATATAAACCTACTCTATGATGAATCTACCCCTTCCCTCCTACACAGTCCATAAACCATCCAATTTTCTTACACTCATATACCTATCTGAGAGTATTTTCGATCAACCTCTACCACCACCCCGTCAGCGCGTTACAGGCACCCACCATTCTCTGTGTAAAGAACCTACCTCTGACATCTCCCCTAAACTTTCATCCACTCATCTTAAACGGATATCCTCTGCTATTGGCCATTGCCGACCTGGGAAAAAAAGGTGTTGGCTATCCACTCTGTCCATGCCCCTCATAATACTGCGTCGCTCCAATGAGAAAAGTCCTAGCTCGCTCAACCTTCCTCATAAGATGTTCTATAATCCAGGCAGCATCCTGCTAAGTCTCCTCTGCGCCTTCCTAAAGCGTCGACATACTTCCTATAATGACCAGAACTCAGCACAATACTGTAAGTTCTGTCGGAGTTAAAACCAGAGTTTGATAGAGCTACATCAATACCTCGCGGCTCTTGAACTCAATCCCCCGACTAATGAAGGCCAGCACACCATACGCCTTCTTAACCACCCTATCAATTTGCGCGGCAACTTTGAGGGATCTATGGACTTCAACCAAAGATAACTCTGTTCCTCAACACTGTTAAGAATCCTGCCATTAACCTTGTACACCGGCTTCGTTGTTCTAAAGTATATCACTTCACTCTTTTCCGGACTGAACTCCATCTGCCACTACTCAGATCAACTCAGCATCCGCTCTACTTCATGTTGTAACCGACGACAATCATCCACACTATCCACAACCCCTTCAATCTTCGTGTCATCTGAAAACTCACTAACCCACCCCCACCACACACCCCCACTTCCATATCCAAGTCATTGATAAAAGTCACAAAGAGCAGGGTCTCAGTATGTTTCCCTGAGGAACACCACTGGTCACCGACCTCCAGGCAGAAAACACTCCCTGCCTTCTGTGGGCAGGTCAATTCCGAATCCACGCAGTCAAGTTGTCATGGATCCCATACCTCATGACTTTCTGGATGTGTCTACCACGGGGACAATTGTCAAATCCTTACTAAAATCTATTTACACCACATCCACTGCGCTACCTTCATCAATGTGTTTTGTCACCCCCCCCCCCCCCCGGCAAAAATGAAACAGGCTCCCGAGGCATCCCCTGACCCTGAAAGCCATGTTGAATCTACATAATAGGACTATGCTTATCCAAATGCTCGTAAATCCTCTCCCTAAGAACCCTCTACAATAGCTGGCCCACCACTGACGTAAAACTCACTGGTATATAGTTCCCAGGATTATCCCCATTACCTTTCTTGAACAAGGGAACAACATTTGCCATCCTCCAATGCTCTGGCACCACTCCTGTGGCCTAGGAGGACGCAACGTTCATGTTCAACGCCGCAACAATTTCTTGCATCTCCTGTCGTAGTAACCTGGGATATTTCCCGTCCGGCCCTGACGACTTATCTATCCTAATGTTTTTCAGAAGCTCCACCACTCCTTCTTTCTTAACCTCAACATGCTCCAGCACATCAGCCTGTTCTACGTTGACCTCATATTCGTGAAGGACCGTCTCACTGGTGAACACTGAAGCAAAGTATTCATTGAGGACCTTCCCTACCTCCTCCGCCTCCAGGCACATGTTTCCCCCTTTATCCCTGGGTGGTCCTACCCACACCCTAGCCATTCTCTTATTCTTCACGAATGTGTAGGTACCTGGGGTTTTCCTTCATCCTCCTCACCAACGCCTTCTCATGTCCCCTTCTAGCTCTCCTAAGTCCCCTTTTAAGCTTCCTTCTTGACTACATTATTCTCAAGAGCTCTGCCTGAGTTTTGCTTCCAAAACTTTAAGTATGCTTCCTTCTTCCTCTTGACTAAATATTCCAGTTCTCTTGTCAACCATGGTTCCTTTACCCCACTATATTTACCTGTTTCAGTGGGACAAACCTATCCATAACCCCATGCAAGTGTTCCCTAAACAAACCTCACATTTCGGCTGTGCATTTCCCTGAAAGTATCTGTTTCCAATTTACCCTCCCAACTTCCTGCCTAATACCAGCGTAACTAGCCCTCCCACAATTAAACACTTTCCTATATCATCTGCTCCTTCCTTGTCCATGGCTATGCTAAAGGCGAGAGAGCCGCTGTCACTGTCTCCGAAATGCTCGCCCACCGAGAGGTCTGTCAATTGACCAGGTTCATTTTCTGGTACTAGATCCAGCATGTCCTCTCCTCTAGTCAGCCTGTCCACATACTGTGTCAGGAATCCTTCCTGTTCACACCTAACAAATTCTGCCTAATCTAAGCCTTTTGCACAAAGGAGATGCCAATCAATATCAGGAAAATTGAAGACACCGATGCAGGGTATCCCCCCCGAAACATCGACCATCTCTTCACCTCCACAGATGCTGCTCGACCAGATGAGTTCCTCCAATAGTATAAGTATTTTATTGCTGACCTGTAACTCTCTCTCCCGGCAGCTGCTGAAGCCCGGTGCACTGAAGATTGATTGACACACCGTGGCGCGAGCAACCCATACGTGAGGGAGAGAGGAACTGTGTTTTATAAATGCGATTAAAGCATCGTCTTGTTGAGACAATGAAATGCGACTGAGAGACGGTATTGGCTGCGATTTACGTGCTACTTCGACGAGATTAGATTTCCTGGTTATTGATTCCAGGGACAGAAGTTGTAGCATAAATCAGTGAGTAAGAGCACTGCAAGGCACCGGTAAAGGTACGTTTCATTTCACGTGCACACAACGAATTACAGACCGCTCTCGGTATCTTGTGCAGATTCTGGTCGCCCAGCTACAGAGAGGATGTCGTTGAGCCGGGGAGGGCGCAGAGAGGATTTACAGGAATGTTGCCTGGACTGGAGGGCTTGACTCATAAGGGGAGACTGCACAGTCTGGGATTGATTTCCTTGGAGCGAAGGGGGTTGAGCGGTGACCTTACAGAGGTTCATAACATCATGAGAGGGGTATCGATAAGGTGGAACATCACAGCCTTCTCCCCAGGGTAGGGGAGTCTATAACGAAAAGGCACAGGTTCAAGGTGAGGGGGGAAAGATTTAAAGGTGACCCGAGGGGCATCTTTTTCACCCGGATGGTGGTGGGCGTGTGGATCGAGCTGCCAGATGAGGTGGTGGAGGCGGGTAGAATTGCAACGTTTGAAATACATTTGGACAGGTGCATGGAGATGAAAGGTTCAGAGGGATATGGGCCAACTACAGGCAAATGGAATTTGATCAGTAGGGAACTTGGTTGGCATGGACGAGTTGGGTGCAACGGCCTGTTTCTGTGTTGTGAGCATCTGTGGTATTAAAGTTGTGGTGTGTACTTTGCTCCTTCAACATGATCAGATTTCTTGAATGGTGATTCCAGGGCTTTTTTTTCAGCATAGATCGGTAAAAAAACAATCCCTTGCAGGAATTTCACATGCGATGCCTCGTTATATCTTTAATGGGACGCCTTAATTCCCGCGCACATTGCATATTGAACGCGTGGGGACGTTTGTTACCTTCAGAAGACGTGATTTTAGGTACGTCGTGAAGTATATCGTACAAAGCCATGTGAAGCATCTCCACCAAGTTCACCTCCTTGTTCCCTGCCGAGATCCTGGTGGAATCCTGACACGAGGATCTGAAGGCCAGGATGTAGGAAGCCAACAGATCGATGGGGAAATGTTCACCTGAAGGCAACACAATAAGGTAGTTTCATTGGATCCACTCTGGTTCCACCCATTACTCCTGCAGGCTTTCTCGACAACGAGTACCCACCTTCCACCTGACCATCTGTCTCAGGTTGACTAGAACAGCGCAAAACAGAAAACAGGCTTTTCGGCCCACAATATCTGCGCTGAACACGACACCGGATTAAACTGAATCTTTTCTGCATGTGCAGGGTCCATATCCTTCCATTCTCTTCACATCCATGTGTCTATCTAACAGCCTATTAAACGTAGTGTAGCGGTTAGCGTAACGTTATTACAGCTCTAGCGACCCAGGTTCGATTCCGGCCGCTATCTGTAAGGAGTTTGTACTTTCTGCCCGTGACTGTGTGGGTTTCCTCCGGGTGCTCCGGTTTCCTCCCACATTCCAAAGATGTGCGGCTTAGGAATTTGTGAGCATGCTATATTGGCGCCAGAAGTGTAGCGACACTTGCGGGCTGCCCCCAGAACACTCTAAGGAAAGGATGCATTTTACTTTGTGTTTCGACGTACATGTGACTAATAAAGAAATCTTATCTAGTCTTATCTTATCTTATCTCATCTTATCTCATCTTATCTCATCTTATCTCATCTCATCTCATCTTAGGTCTGCCTCCAGCACCTCCCCTGCTGGCCTGTACCAGACACCCACCACTCGCTGCGTAAAAAAAAACACTTGTCCCGTACACCTCCTTCAAACTGAACCTCCCCCATCACCTTCAAAACATGCTCTCTAGTACTTGTTATTGCTGGGGGGGGGGAAGATTCTGACTGTCTACCATAGTTTTGCTTCTCATAATCTTACAAACTTTTATCAGGCCTCCCCTCAGCCTCCGCCGCTCCAGAGGAAACAACCCAAGTTGGTCCAACCTCTCCTCATAGCTCATGCCCTCTAATCCAGGCAACATCCTGGTGAACCTCTTCTGTTCCCTTTCCAAAGCCTCCACATCCTTCCTGGAATGGGACGACCATAATTGCGCACAGTACTGCAAAGTGCTGCCCGAATGCATCTTTATACTGTTTTTAATAAGTTCAATACATTGTTTTGATGTGTGTCGGCCATTGCCACGTGGACCAATCCAGGAGCATTTCACGGCAGAAATAGGAAAAGAAACGGAGGGCATCCCCAGTTACCCGAGAGTTACTCCTTCCCTCTAGATCCTCCCAAGACGCGGCAGACAGGGTGGTGAAAAGGGCAGGCTGGCCTTCATCAGTGCGGGCATTGAGTATAGGAGTCGGGACATCATGTTGCATCTGAACAAGTGGCTAGTGAGGCCGCTCTCGGAGTACCGTGAACGGTTTCGGTCACTCTGTTTTTGGAAGGACGTGGTTAAACTGGAAAGACCGTAGAGAAGATTTACGAGGATGTTGCCGGAACTAGAGGGCCTGAGCTACAGGGAGAGGTCGGCCAGGCGAGGTCTTTGTTGCTTGGAACGCAGGAGAATGAGGGGTGACCTTATAGATGTGTTTTAAATCATGAGGTGGACATTAACAGTCTTTCCCCAGGGTAGCAGAGTCCAGAACCAGTGGGCATAGGTTTAAGGTGAGAGGGAAAACATTAGTAAGTCCTTGAGCGCCAATTTTTTTGGGTTTACGGAACGAGCTGCCAGAGGAAGTGGCTGAGGCAGGTACAACAGTATCATTTGGGAAGGACATTGGACACGTACATGGAGGGGGCGGGGCTTGGGAGGGATATGGGCCAAGCGCAGGAAATTGGGACCGCTGAGTGAGCACCATGGTCGACACAGACTGGTTGGGCCGAAGGTCCTGTATCCGCGCTGCATTGCTCTTTGACTCTTAACATTGAATTGCAAACGGAGAGCGCTGGAGTCTCCTGGAAAGTAATATTTGCCTGTTATTTTGCCATCAACCGCAGCTTTACCCAAAGACGAATCAGAAGTTCGATCAACTGACCGCTTTCGAGGCATTTGATTCTTCATTCCTGACGACGAAACCCCCATCGTCAGTGCTCACCTGCCACCACTCTCTGAATGACAGACACGGTCAGCCTCTGGAGGACGTATTGTTCAATCCACAGCCGACGGTGGCTCCCAAGACGCAGGGCGATGAATGCCCCGGGGTCCGGATCCGACGTCGGGTCAACCAGGTGCCGCACGACGTCGCGAAGAACCTCTTTCCGCTGCTTCTCCGGAGCCGCTAGAACACACAAGCCACCGGTCACTCCGCCCTGGAGACACAAGAGACTGCAGCTGCTGCAATCTGGTGCACCAAAAAAAAAATACAAAGCTGCTGCTGGAACTCAGCGGGTCAAGCAGCATCTGCGGAGGGAGCAGGTCTACCCGTTTCCTTCCCGTGCATCCCCCGACCACCCTTTTCCTTATCCCCAGCCACTCCGTCTGTCGATCACGCACACACTTCACCCGCTGGATCCCCCCCCCCCATTGGTCCCGCCTGTTCTCCCCACCTCGCTCTCTGGACATGCTCCACTTCTACCAGATCCCACCATCTCCATCCCCTAGTTCACCTCCACCTGTCACCTCCCAGCCTCTGTCCCTATTCCCACTGTAACATCCTCCATCCGCCTGTTGACCCTCCTTCACCTGAATCCACCTACCGCCTGCCAGCTCTGTGAGCCATACGTCACAGGAGCAGGTCCTTCGACCGAAATCGTCCGTGCCGAACAAGTTGCCCACCCGGGTCCATGTGCCTCTGAACCTTTCCTGTCCGCTCCTCTGTCCAAATGTCGCTTCAAACGTTGGATTGTGCCCGCTCCTACCACTTCCTCTAGAAGCTACTATGTGTGAAAAAGCTTGCCCCTCAGGTCCCTAATAAATCCAGCTTCACTTTCTTACATTTTAACCCCCTCTCTTCTTACCTTTGACCCATTCCTCCGTGTACCTGCTCTACCCTCCTCCCCCCGCACCTGCCCATCACTATCTCTTACCTGCATCTCCCTACCACCACCTTGTTCCCACCCCGTCTCCCCTTGTTTGTCCACCTATCACTGCTCTCTCTTTTCCGTCCTATATATTAGGCTTCTCCTTCCCATATTTTCAGTCCTGAAGTAGGGTCCTGACACAAAACACTGCACCTGCTTCTCTCCATGGATGCTGCCTGGCCTTCTGAGTTCCTCCAGAATCATTATGTTTTTCATCCAGATTCCAGCATCTGCAGTCCTTTGTTTCATAGAACATAGGCCATAGAACATTACAGCACAGTACAGGCCCTTCGGCCCCCGATGTTGTACCGATATTTTGTCCTGCTCTAAGATCTATCCAACCCTTTCCTCCCATATAGCCCTCCATTTGTCTATCATTCATTTGTCAATCTAAGAGTCTTTCAAATGTCCCTAATGTATCTTCCCCCACAACCTTAACCGACAGTGCGTTCCAAGTACCCATCACTTTATGTGTAAAAAACTTACCTCTGACAATCCCCATATATCTTCCCCCAATCGACTTAAGATGACTCTCCCTCTCATTAGCCATCTTCACCCTGGGAAAAAGTATCTGACTCTCCACTCGATCTATGCCTGTTATCGTTTTGTACATCTCTATTAAGTCACATCCCATCCTCCTTTTCTCCAAAGAGAAAATCGCTAGCTCACTCAACCTTTCCTCATAAGGCATGCTCTCCAATCCAGGCAGCATCCTGGTAAATCTCCTTTGCACCCTCTCTAAAGCTTCCACATCCTTCCTCTAGTGAGGTGACCAGAATTGAACACAATACTCCAAATGTGGTCTAACCGGAGTTCGATAGAGTTGGAACATCACCTCGCGACTCTTGAACTCAATCCTCCGACTAATGAAGGCCAACACCGTACGCCTTCTTAACAACCCTATCGACCTGCGCCGCAGCCTTGAGGGATCTTTAGACTATGGACGATTTATAAGGATCTATTCCCTTATAAATCTTTCCCATCTCACTTTACATCGATGCCCTCTAGCTTTGGACTCCCCGACTCTGGTGAAAAGTCTTTGGCTGTTTACTTTATCTATGCCTTTCATGATGTAATGAACGTCAGTAAGCTCTTGTCCCGTCCCATCCCCTCACTTCTGAACGCTGGCTATTTCGCCTCTAGTCTTTCAGTCCAGATGAAGGGCCTTGACCTGGAACCTCGACTCTCTTTTTCCCTCCAGAGCTGCTGCCTGACCCGCTGAGATCCAACGTCATTGTGTTTCTATACTCCGCTCTCGTAGTTCACAAATCAAATATTAATCTATTCTCGTCGAGGAAGACGGGAGGGTGCAAGTGGGAGGTAGAACCGGAGCAGAATAATACAGCGAGAAGTGCACAACGGTAAAATCCGTAGTGCGAGGGAGCAGACGACAGAATGCAGACGGGGCGGTGAAAATTAAGCGAAAAAACGGGGCAGGTCGAAGTTAATGAGGTAGTGGGCGGATAAATGGCAGATTTAGTTCAACCCGGCCAAGTGTGAGGTTTTGCACTTTGGGAGATCAGGTGTAATGGGTCAGTCCACTGTTAATAGCAGGACCCTTAATAGTGTTGATGTACAGAGGGATCTTGGGGTCCAAGTCCATAGATCCCTGAAAGTGGCTGCACAGGTTGATCGGGTGGTAATGAAGGCGTACGGAATGCTTGCATTTATTAGTTGGGGAACTGAGTTCAAGAGTCAGGAAGTTATGTTGCAGCTTTATAAAACTCCACTTCGGCCATATCTGGAATATTGCATTGAGTTTCGGTCACCCCTTTACAGGAAGGTCGTGGAGGCTTTGGAGATGGTGCAGAAGAGGTTCACTAGGATGCTGCCTGGATTCGACGGCATGAGATTTTAGAACCATAGAAAACTACAGCACAGAAAACAGGCCATTTGGCCCTTCTAGTCTGTGCCGAAACATTATTCTGCTAGTTCCATTTACCAGCCCCCAGCCCATACCCCTCCAGACACCTCTCGTCCATCTATCCAATTTACTCTTAAAAGTTAAGAGTGAGCCCACATTTACCACATCAGATGGCAGCCCGTTCCACACTCCCACCACTCTTTGAGTGAAGAAGTTCCCTCTAATGTTCCCCTTAAACCTTTCATCTTTCACCCTAAAGCCATGTCCTCTCTTACTTATCTCTCCTAATCTGAGTGGAAAGAGCCTACTTGCATTAACTCTGTCTATGCCCCTCATCATTTTGAAAACCTCTATCATATCTCCCCTCATTCTTCTCAACTCCAAGGAATAAAGTCATAACATGCTCAATCTTTCCTTATAAATCAACTCCTGAAGACCCGGCAACATTCTTGTAAATCTCCTCTGCACTCTTTCAGTCTTACTGATATCCTTCCTGTAGTTCGGCGACCAGAACTGCACACAATATTCTAAAATTGGTCTCACCAATGACTTATACGACCTCACCAAAACATTCCAACTGCTTATAAATGCCAGGATGCCAAAAGCCTTTTTTACAACCCTGTCTACCTGTGACTCTACATTCAGGGAATTATGTATCTGAACTCTCATATCCCTTTGTTTCTCCGCACTCCTCAGTGCCCTACCATTTACTGTGTATGTCCTACCTGGATTTGTCCTTCCAAAAGGCAACACCTCACACTTGTCTGCATTAAATTCCGTCTGATATTTTCTGGACAATTTTTCCATTTGGTCCAGATCCCTCTGCCGGCTTTGAAAGCCTTCCTCGCTGTCCACAACGCCTCCAATCTTAGTGCCATCCACAAACTTACTAATCCAATTTACATTATCTTCTAGATAATTGATGTATAGAATAAACAACGAAGGCCCCAACACAGATCCCTGAGGCACACCACTAGCAAGAGGCTTCCAATCTGAGAAACAACCATCTACAGCCACTCTCTGTCTTCTCCCACTCAGCCAATTTCGAATCCAGTTTACAACCTTACCATGGATACCCATTGACTGAACCTTCTGTACTTATCTCCCATGTGGGACCTTGTCAAAGGCCTCACTAAAGTCCATGTAGACAACATCCACATCCTTACCTTCCTCTACTTTCTTAGTGACCTCCTCAAAAAACTCCACAAGATTCGTTGAATACGATCTACCACGCACAAAGCCATGCTGACTATCCTTAATCAACCCTTGGCTGTCCAAAAACTTATATCTCAGAACACCTTCCAATAATTTACCCACTACTGATGTCAGGCTCACTGTAATTACCTGGTTTACTCTTCGAGCCTTTCTTAAACAATGGAACAACATGAGCTATCCTCCAGACTTCTGGCACCGCACCCGTGGCTAAGGACCTTTTAAATATATCTGCCAGGGCCCCTGAAATTTCTACACTAGTCTCTCTCAAGGTCCGAGTAAATATCTTGTCAGCTCCTGGGGATTTATCTACCTTTATTCGCTGTAAAGCATCAAGTACCTCCTCCTTTTTAATCTCTATAATATACCTGCTCTTAATATACCTGTAGAAACCCTTTGGGTTTACCTTCACATTATCTGCCAAAGCAGCCTCATGTCTTCTTTTTGCCTTCCTGATTTCCTTTATTAGTATTTTCTTACATTTCCTATATTCTTCAAGTACCTCATCCGTTCCTAGTTGCCTATACCTGCTATACACCTCTCTCTTTTTCTTAACCAGCTCACCAATATCCTTTGAAATCCAAGTTTCAGTATGCTTGCTACCCTTTCCTTTAATCCTGACAGGAACATACAAACTCAAAATTTCGTCTTTGAAGGCTTTCCATTTACTGAGCACATCCTTGCCAGAAAATAACTTATCTCAATCCACCCTACCTAGATCCTCTTTCATCTCCACAAAATTGGCCTTTCTCCAATTTAGAACCTCCACTCGAGGACCAGACCTATCCTTATCCATAATTATCTTGAAACTAATTGCATTATGGTCACTGGACCCAAATTGCTCACCTGCACATACTTCTGTCACCTGACCTGCCTGGTTCCCTAATAGGAGATCAAGTATTGCATTGCATCTCTCGTTGGTACCTCTCTATATTGATTTAGGTAAGTTTCCTGAACACATTTGACAAATTCCAAGCCATCCAACCCTTTCGCAGTTTGGAAGTCCCAGTCAATATGTGGAAAGTTAAAATCCCCTATTATTACAACTTTTTGTTTCTTACATCGGTCTGTTATCCCCCTACAGATTTGTTCCTCCAATTATCTCTGACTATCGGGTGGTCTATAATGCAACCCTATTAGTGTGGCCACACCTTCCCTGTTCCTCAGCTCCACCCATATGGCCTCTGTAGACGAGCCCTCCGGGTTGTCCTGTCTACGCACAGCCGTGATTTGTTCCCTGACCAGTAATGCCACTCCTCCCCCTTTCACCCCTCCCCCTCTATCACGTCTGAAACAACGGAAGCCCGGAACATTAAGCTGCCAGTCCTGTCCCTCCTGCAACCAAGTCTCACTAATAGCAATAACATCGTAATCCCACGTGCCAATCCACACCCTAGGCTCATCCGCCTTACCTACGATACTCCTTGCATTGAAATAGATGCACCTGAGAACGTTACTATCATGTACAAACCTTTGATTTCTGTCCATACCTGCAGACCTCGCACGATCATCTTCCTCCTCACTTTCTTCTCTAACACTCTGGTACCCATCCCCCCCTGATAATCTAGTTTAAACCCACCGGAGCAGCGTTAGCAAACCTACCCACAAGTATGTTAGTCCCCTTCCAGTTCAGGTGTAAACTGTCCCTTCGTAACAGATCCCATCTTCCCTGGAACAAAGCCCAATTATCCAGAAACCTAAAGCCCTCCCTCCTGCACCAACTCCTTAGCCACGTATTTAGCTGCATGATCCTCCTATTTCTAGCCTCACTAACACGTGACAATCCTGAGGTTGCAACCTTGGAGGTCCTGTCCTTTAACCTTGCACCTAATTCCCTAAACTTTCTTTGTAGGTCTTCCTCCTTCTTCCATCCACGTCATTGGTCCCAACATGGACCACGACATCTGGCTGCTCACCCTCCCTCCTGAGAATATCAGGAACACGATCTGAGATATCACGGACCCCGGCACCAGGGAGGAAACAGACCATCCTGGATTCTCGATCTCTCCAACAGAACCTCCTATCTGTCCACCTAACTATTGAATCCACTATCACTACTGCTCTTCTCTTTACCCTCCCTCCTATCTGAGATGAGGGTCCCGCCTTGGTGCCAGAGACTCGACCACTATAACTTGTCCCATATAGGTCGTCCCCACCAGCAGTAACCAGAACAGCATACTTACTGTTGATGGGAACGGCCACAGGGGTTCTCTGCTCCTTCTGTCTAATCCCCTTCCCTTTCCTAACAGTCACACAGCTACCTGCCTCCTGGCTTTTAGGTGTAACTATCTCACTGAAACTCTTATCTATGTCTGCCTCTACCTCCCGAATGATCCGAAGTACATCAAGCTCCAGCTCCAGTTCCCTAACACGGTTTGCCAGGAGAGGTTGGACAAACCTGGAGGGCGGGAGGCAGTGGGCAGACCTGATATAACTTCATAAGATTAGGATAGGCATAGATAGACAGTAGATATCACTTTCCCCGGGTTGCAATGTCTAATACTAGAGGGTATGCATTTATGATTACGGGGGGGGGGGGGGGCGGAGTAAGTTTAAAGAGATGTGCGGGGTGAGTTTTTCACGCAGGGAGCGGTGGGTGTCTGGAATACATTGCCAAGTGTGGTGGTAGAGTCAGATACTATAGAGGCGTTCAAGAGACACGTATAATAGGCACATGAATGTGCAGGAAATGGAGGGATTTGGACCATATGCAGGCAGAAGGGCTTTGATTACTAAGTTTAGTTAGTTCGGCTCACCATCGTGGGCCGAAGTGCCTGTTCCTGTGTTGTATTTAACTGTAATCTGGAAACGTGTACTTTGCAAAGGAAGTTAACGCCAGGCTATTTGAATTGGTTGGCCGAATATTATTCGGACCTCACGAATCAAGAGGCTTGCGTCTTAAGTAAATAGTTGTTTGAAAACGACGGAGCTAAAAGGAAAACAACTTCATTTCTGAGCAAAGGTTTAAAGGTATAAATGATTTAGAGAAATTGCTGTCAAATTATTAGTTCCACCGGCTGATCATTGTGTCCGATCTTGCAAAGCTCCTTTTAAAGAACAGGCAGAGGAGTTTCAGCGGAACGTTTGCAGGGATACCAGTTGGACAGAGTGCACGCACAGGATGTGAGATTGATAAGGTGCAGGGGAGAGGGCGTTCAATAGAGAATTACTTACTCCGTTCCTGACACTGCACCTAACTGGAACATTGTGTGCAGTTCTGCTCGCCTGGGGGTGGGGGTGGGGGTGGGAGGGTGGGGAATGAATGTTAAACTGGAGTAGGGCATGTCAGGGGTAAGTGTTTTACTCAGAGAGTGGTGAGTGCGTGGAATGGGCTGCCGGCAACGGTGGTGGAGGCGGATACGATAGGGTCTTTTATGAGAGTGTTAGATAGGTACATGGAGCTGAGTAAAATAGAGGGCTATGGGTAAACTTAGTAATTTCTAGGGTAGCGACATGTTCGGCATAGCTTTGTGGGCCGAAGGGCCTGAATTGTGCTGTAGTTTACTATGTTCTATGTTCTAGAAAATATTCACGGGGACGATACCGGGACCGGAGGGCTTGAGTTACAAGGAGAGACTGGATAGGCTTGGACTGCTTTCACTGGAGCGAAGGAGGTTGAGGTTTATAAACCTTATGGAGGTTTATTATATCATGAGGAGCATTGGTAAATTGCGTGGTCACAGCCTTTTCCCCAGCGTAGGGGAGTCGAAAACTGGAGGTAAGAGGTTTAAGTTGAGAGGGGTAAGATTTAAAGTGTACCCGAGAGGGACGTTTTCACGTAGAGGGTGGTGGGTATATGGAACGAGCTGCCAGAGGAGGTGGTAGAGGTGGGTAGAATTACAACTTCTGAAATATATTTGGACAGGTGCATAGATGGGAAAGGTTCAGAGGGATATGGGTACAGGGGGTACAGTTAAGACGTTTTAAAATACATCTGGGCAGGACATGAGTGGGAAAGATACAGAAGTATATGGACCCAACACAGGCAACAAATGGGACTAACTCAGAAACCTTGTTCGGCATGGAATAGGTGGGTCGAAGGGCCTGTTTCCGTGCTGGACAACTTTGTGACACATGGAGTCCCTCTGTTAAAACCCATTTTGTTTGACGAGGGAGTGGGGTGTACAAGATGATTCAGTTACCCATTAATATGAGCCACAGGAGACTGCAGATCCTGGAATCTGGAGCAACAATCTGCCGGAGGAACACAGCGGGTCGAGCAGCATCTTTGATGTCCTGATGCTGGGTATTCCCCCGAAACGTCGACCATCTGCGCCCCCCCCCCCCCCCCCCACAGATGCTGCTCGTCCCGCTGAGTTGCTCCAGCAGGGAATGTTTTTCCAATCATTAATTAATGTGACTTCTTTTGGTTGTTGAGTACGATTTGGCAAAGCGCGTTCTGTAGACTGAAGTTCCAGCAGAAATTGGGCACAGTAACCACCTGAAGTCACATTGATGATTTACTGTTGTACATTACGTGTGCCTTACGCCTTTGTTCAGAACAGTTCGACGGAGTAAATAAGATTTACTTTTTTTTTCTTTCTGCAGATCTGTCGGCATTGAGATGTCAGGGAAGTGTCAGAGAAGGAAGAGTAAATTGATTTTAATGCAAATTGGTTTATTATTGCTAGATGCACCGAGGTAGAGTGAAAAACTTATCTTGCATACCGATCGTACAGGTCAATTCATTACACAGTGCAGTTACACTAATCTTGTATTGGTATTGGTTTATTATTGTCACTTGTAACGAGGTAGAGTGAAAACGTTTCTTGCAGACCGTTCGTACATATCAATTCATTACGCAGTGCATTGAGGTAGTACTGGGTAAAAACAATAACAGAATGCAGAATAAAGTGTCACAGCTACAGAGAAAGTGCAGTGCAGGCTGACAATAAGGTGCAAGGTCACAACGAAGTATATTGTGAGGTCAACAGTCCATCTTATCGTACTAGGGAACCGTTCAATAGGCTTATAACAGCGGGATGGAAGCTGTTATTGAGCCTGGTGGTCCGTGATTTTAAATCTTCTGCCCGATGGTAGAGGAGAGAAGAGAGAATGTTCGGGATGGGTGGGGTCTTTGATTATACTGGCTACTTTACCGAGGCGTACAGACAGAGTCGTTAGACCTTGGTATGTATCCTCGCAAAGAAAGTAATAATTCGGACGAGAACATTTTTCTCATGATAAGTAACTTTGTGAATGACACGAAACTTGGTGGAATAGTGGACAGTGAAGAAGGTTATTTAAGGTTACAACCGGGTCTATAATGATTGGGAAAGCAGATCAGAAGGAATTCAACTCAGATAAATGCGAAGTGTTTCATTTTGGTGAGTTAAACCAGGGCAGGATTTACACAATAAATGGCAGGGCCCTGGAGAGTGTGGAAGAGCAGAGCGACCTAGGTTACAAGTACCCATGAAGTGGCAACATGTGGACAGGGTGGTGAAGAAGGCATTTTCCCTGCTTCCCTTCATCGGTCGGGGCACAAAAGAGTACAGGAGTTGGGAACTTGTGCAGAACGTTGATGAAAGCGCACCGAGTGTTGTGTGCAGTTTTGTTCACCAAGTTATCGCTATGATGTCACTAAGCTGTAAAGGGCGCAGGAAGATTCACCCGGATGTCCCGGGACTGGAGAGTTTGAGCAGTATAGAGCAGCCCAATGGGTTGGCGATTATTTCCTGGAGAGGGGTGACAACATAGAAGTTATAAGGACTGATTACAAGGTGAATGGTCACAATCTTTCCCCCCAGAGCTGGGGGGCACAGATTTGGGGTGAGAGGGGAAAGATTGAAGTCGGATATGAGGGGCGACTCCTTCACACTGAGGGTGGCGGGTGTATGGAACAAGCCCCCAGAAGAAGTGGTAGGTGCGGGTGCAATTGCAACTTTTAAACGACGTTTCGACCGGTACATGGGTAGGAACGTTTATGATCCAAATGCAGGCAAATGGGACTTCAGGTTGGCCTGCGAAAGTTGAGCCGAAGGGCCTGTTTCCATGCTGTATAACTCTATCACGTTCGCCCCGACAGGAAGCAGGAAGACCATGCCCGTGTCGGAAGAGGGACCACCTGCCTGGGACTTACCGCACAGTTGAGATGCTGCTGGGAACGAGGCGACGAGGAGGAGGCACAGGGTCACCTCGGGGGCCATTGTCCAGGGCGAGCCGAGGACCGGGGCTGGATCTCCCTCCGCGCGGTGAAGAGGGCAGACGGGGGCGCGCTACCGTGAAGGACAGCCTCCTGAAGCACAGCGGCCCATCTCAGCGCCGTGGTTCACCTTTTAACATGGTGGGCGTGGGCAGACCTCTCAGCGCGGCTCTCTGAGGTGGAACCAAATAACCCGTGAGAGCTCCCTCATTTGTTTTCCATTCCAGCTCCCCCAATGAATAAGGCGGATTACACCTCCTCCGCTCTGGCAGCCAGGTACAACAAATGTCAATTATTAACAGTTAGATGCGTTAACTGTTCCTCCGACGATGAAACCGAATATTTCAATTGCATCTGAAGACAGTCCCGCGGTTCAGCCAGATCCAAACTTGCCCCCGTTTAGCCGCCGTTGCTCCATATCCGCCAATATCTCTTTACCATTCATCCTGAAAGCTATATTTGACCCCAGATCCTTCAGAACAGAGACTTTTAATATCACGCTGCATTTCCGTGTGAAGCCCTTGCTGATTAGATATGAATGTTACAGGTAATCAAAAACACAAACTACATATGCTAGAAATCTGAAATAAATAGAAAATGCTGGAAATGGCAAGTCAAACAGCATCTGTAAAGAGAAATGATTAATATTTTGAGTGAGTGGCCTTTCATCTGACACATTCTGTTTTGAAGTATTTCCTGAATTTTCATTTTTTAGATTTCAAATGTAGTTTCGGATTTTTAGTAATCTTCTGTTGCAAAGAAGTGAGTTTGAATATTCTTGTGACATTTTTCTAGGCATAAACGGGCTCTGGTTTTGTGACTTTTTGACCTGATTTGGAATTGTTTCAAATATCTTGATGTGCTCCTTAAGGAAGTAATCAGTTGTGACTGTTGATGGTTAGAATTAAGAGTGAGAGAATTTGGGAAAACTAGTGGATGTTGGCTGCAGGGTAAACGGGTGGTTGATGAATGTCACGGACTCGGTGGGCCGAAGGGCCTCTTTTCGTGCTGATCTGTGTCCCTCTGATTCTATTCTAAAGAGCCTGACTCCAAGTTTAAAATCAAGCCTCCTTCCTCACCACACCCCCCCCCTCACTTTCGCCACCTGGGGAAGTAGCATTTTTTCTGGTAATCGGTCCGGTGGAAACTTTGTTACCCTTTTTTTCGGATTTCGATCGGATCGCATCTCGCTGACCGAACACAGAGCAGTTTGATGAAGTTTGCCGATTTTCACTCACTGCACATTCTCTCAAGTGAAGAAGCCGGGAGGCACCGCGGCGAGTCGCTCTGCTTTGTGGGTCTGCAAAGACGTGAGAGTTCTCATTGATGCCGATGCAAGTTCGGGGACTCACTGAAGCTGCGATACTTAATCTGAATACTGAAGCAACTCCTCGTCTCACCGGAGGCCCCGTGTGAACTCACGGGTCTGTCGGTGGAAACGCAGGCGTTCAAACGTTATTTATTCATCCAGTTCCCCTTCAAAGGCGAATATATGACCTTTCAAAATTATAACCCCGACCTTTGAACGAAAAACATCTCTTCCTAACATATTCTTTCGTTTGTGCACGTCTCCTCGAACGAGGATATGGACTCCTGACCTCCCAATCTACCTTGTTTGACCTTGCACCTTATTGTCTTCCAGCAATGCACTTCCCTGTAGCTGTGGCACTTTACTCTGCATTCTGATGTTGTTTTTACCCTGGACTACTTCAATGTATTCTGTACTTCCTCAATGCACTGTGTAATGAATTGATCTGTACCAACGGTATGCAAGAGAAGATTTTCGCTGTTCCTCGGTACAAGTGACAATAATAAACCAATACTTGGGTACAGACCCACCCGTCAGTGGACGCTTTTTCTCTCCTGCACACCTGCACACACACTTGCCTACTCCTGCTCCACACCATTCCCCTGCGGCAGACTGACGCGATAACGGGGAGGCAGAGGGGCTGGTGTCGCTGTCTGCGGGCGGACCAGACCAGTGGGGGTGCTGGGTTTGAAGAGTAACGGGGACTGTCCTTCATTGTCACTTCCTGGTGCGGCACCGCCACCTGCCGGCTGTGATTGGGACTGCAAGGCTCACGGGTTGTCTCAGAGTTCGCATATGCCGAGTCCTGTTCAATTCTCCGTCCACTGTCACCTGCCAGAGTTGTTGTAATGAGTTCAAATACTCAATTACCCTCGCTGGATTTGCACCTCTGTTGTGGTTTAGTATTCAATGTCACAATAATAAACAATCCCAATCCCCTTTGTCCCCGGTACCAATACATTCGTGTCCACCGACAGCTCAGCGTTTTGCTAAACGTCATCAACGACGTTTTCACTTTGCGAGTTTGGAGTAATCGCTCTGTCGGAGTTGGTTGTTAAACCTGGCCCTTCGCACCATGACTTTATCCCTAGCTGTTCCAGCCTGCGCCATATCATTATAATTCACCCTCTGGATGCTAGAGCAGGTCTCAACAGATCATGTGCCTGTTCAAGTGCAGGATTGTCACAAAACATAGCATCTAGAACATCGTTCTAGAACGAAGACTAGAACCCTTCAGCCCACGATGTTGTGCTGACATTTTAACCTGCTCTGAGATCTATGCAAACCTTTCCTCCCACATAGCCCTCCATTTCTCTATCATTCATGCGTCTATCTACGAGACTCTTAAATGTCCCTAATGTATCCGCCCCCACAACCTCCGCCGGCAATGCGTTCCCCGCACCCACCACTCTCTGTGTAAAAAAAGCTTACCTCTGACATATACCTTCCTCCAATCAGCTTAAAATTATCCCCCTTCGTATTAGCCATTGTCGCCCTAGGAAAAAGTCTCTGACTGCCTAGTCGATCTATGCCTCTTGTATACCTCTATCAGGTCACTTCTCATCCTCCTTCTCTTCAAAGAGAAACTCCCTAGCTCGCTTATGCGATATGTTCTCCAATCCAGGCAGCATCCTGGTAAATCTCCTCCGCAGCCTCTCTAAAGCTCCCACATCCTTCCTATAATGAGGCGACCAGAAATGAACACAATACTCCAAGTGCTCAAGTGCTTACAACGAACACTGCAGCACAGTACAAGATCTTCAGCCCACGATGTTGTGCCGATATTTTACGCTGCCCTAAGATTTATTTAACACATCCCTCCCACACAGCCCTCCATTTCTCTATCATTGATGCGTCTATCTACGAGTCTCTTAAATGTCCCGAATGTATCCGCCCCCACATCCTCCAGTGGCAGTGCGTTCCACACACCCACCACTCTCTGTGTAAAAACATACCTCTGACATCCCCCTTGTACCTTCCCCCAATCACCTTAAAATGGTGCCTCCTTAAAATTAAGTCACAGTGACACAGCATGGAAATAGACCTTTCGGCCCAACTTGTCCACGCCGACTTTGTTCCCCAGCGAGCTGGTCCCATCTTCCCACGTTTGGCCCATAGCCCTCCAAACTACCTCTGTCGATGTACGTACTTATCCAGATGGCTTTTAAATGTTGCTAATGCGCCCGCCTCAACCAGTATTTTTGACAGTTATTTCCAAATACACACCACCCTTTGCGTGAAGAAGCTCCCCCTGATATCCCTTTTACATCTCTCGCCTCTGGTCTTCAATCTGTACCCTCTTTTTTTAGCACTCCCTCTCTGGAAAAAGAAGACAGTCTTTTTCATCCTGTCTATACCCCTCTATCAGGTCACCCATCAACCTCCTGCGTCCGAGGGAATACAGCCCGAGTCTACGCAACCTCTCATTGAAACCTAGGCCCACAAGTCCAGGAAACATTCTGGTAAATCTTTTCTGCACACTTCCTCGTTTGTCATCTGTCCTATTGAGGTCGTACTTGGGTAACCAAAACTGTACACAATACTCCAAGTCCAACCGTATCAACATCTTGTACAGCTGCGACATCACTTCCCAACTCCGATACTCAGTGCCCTGACTGATGGAAGCCAGGATGCTGAACGCCTCCTCCACTACCCTGTTTACCTGTGTCGTCGCTTTCAGCAAACTATGAACTTACATTCCAAGCTCCTTCTGTTGCATAACAGTCCCCAGGGCCCTACCATTCACTGCATGTCGTACTCTGGTCTGATCTCTCAAAATGCAAAACCTCACATTTATCTGGATTGAAATCCAGTTGCCAATCCTCAACCCTCTTACCCAGCTGATCAAAGAACCCCCCCTGTTACTTTTCATAAACTTCCACACTATCTACAACACCCGCTATTTTACCATCATCAGTAAACTTACTAACCACGCCCTGCACGTTTACTTCCAAGTCGTTTATGGAAATTACAGCCGAACAAGGTCCCAGCACCGACCCCTGTGGTACACCATTGGACACAGGGCTTGCAGTCTGAGAAAAAACCGACGACCATCCTCTGTTCCCAACTAATTATGAATCCAATCAGCGATTTCCCAGCCGATCCCGTGTGATATGACCTTCCAGACTCGCCTGCCACGAGAGTCCTGGTCAAAAGCCTTGGCAAAGTCCATGTTGACAACATCCACTGCCTTACTCTCATCTACCCTCTTGGTTACCTCCTCGAAGAAATCCGAGGTATTTGTCAGGCACAACTTCACACGTACAGAGCTGTGTTGACTGTACCGAATCAGGCCCTGTCTCTCAAAATGTTGGTAAATCCCTGTCCCTGAGAATCCCCTCCAGCAATTTCCCCACCACTGATGTCAGACTCACCTGCCTGTAGTCTCCTGGCTGGTTTTCGTTCCCCTTTTTAAATAACGGTACCACATTAGCCAAAGAGGAAGGAGCCGACTTGACAGTCCCGACCGGTGACCCCATGGATTGCAGAGGTTGATCCGGCGAGATTGTTTACAGGGAACCTCACCTGTGTCCAGTGACGAAGCAAAAACCTTTGGAAGGGCCTCTGTAATTTATTGTCCGGCTTCCCACAAGGTTCGAGAATTCACAGTTCAAGCCCTGGTGATTTATCCACCTTTACGCACTTTCTGGTCTCCAGTGGACAATGTCCCTGCTAATTCGTATGTGATCCAAGGCATCACCACTCATTTCCCCCATTTCCTTAACCATCGTTTTCGCCACAGTAAAAATTGAAGAGAAACGTTCATTAAAAACCCCTCCAGTTCCCTTTGCTTGCACACACAGACGAGCATGCTGACATTTAAGGGGGCCTATTCTATCTCGAGCCGCCTTTTTACTTTTAATATACCCATGCAATCGCTGGGAATTTTGCGTCACCTTGCTTGCCAGATCCTTCCGTTCCCCCCCACCCCCCCGCGTCAAATCCAATATTAAGTGCACTCCGACACTTGTAGTCATCAGGAGAATCGCGAGTTCCCAATTGCTTATGAGCTGTGCATGTCTCCCGATCTCTTGTCTCTCTGCCAGCCTTGACCTTCCAAGTAACAGGAATATGCAAGCCCCTGAACCCTTGATATCACACTTGGCAGATGCTCCGTTCCCTGCAAACAATCTCGCCGGGTCAACCTCTGCAATCCATGGGGTCACCGATCGGGACTGTCAAGTCGGCTCCTTCCGTTGAATTAGTTAACGTTTTCAATTCATTTACTGTCATGTATTAGTATTGGTATATTATTGTCACTTGTACCGAGGTACAGTGAAAAACATGCCTTGCATACCGTCCGTACAGGTCAATTCATTACACAGTGCTGATACATTGACTTAGTACAGAGTGGATTGAGGTAGTACAAGTAAGAACAATAACAGAGTATATAGTAAAGTGTCGCAGAAACAGGGAAATGCGTTGCAGGTAGACAATAACGTGCAAGGTCATAACAAGGTAGATTATGAGGTCAAGAATCCATTTCATCATTCAATCGTCTTATCACAGTGGGATAGAAGCTGTCCTTGAGCCCGGTGGACGTGCCCTCAGGCTCCTGTATCTTCTGCCTGATGCATCCAGATAGGATGCTTTTTATGGTGCATTGATAAAAGTTGGTGAGTGCCAAAGGGGACATGCCAAATTTCTTGAGCCTCCTGAGGAAAGAGAGGCGCTGGTGAGCTTTCTTGGCCGCGGCGTCTACGTGGTTGGACCAGGACAAGCTATTGATGATGTTCTCTCCTAGGAACGTGAAGCTCTCAACCCTCTCGACCTCAGCACCGTTGATGTGGACAGGTACATGTGCATCGCCCCCTCTCCTGAAGTCAACGACCAGCTATTTTGTTTTGCTGACATTGAGGGAAAGGTTCTTGCCATGGCACCATGCCACTAAGCTCTTTATCTCCTTCCTGTACTCTGACTCATCGTTATTTGAGATACGGTCTACTACAGTGGTGTCATCTACAAACTTGTAGATGGATTTAGAGCAGAATCTGGCCACACAGTCATGAGTGTATAAGAAGTAGAGTAGAGGGCTGAGGGCGGAGCCTTGTGGGGCACCAGTGTTGAGAATAATCGTGCCGGAGGTATTGCTGCCTATCCTGACTGATTGCGGTCTGTTGGTCAGAAAGTCAAGGATTCAGTTACAGAGGAAGGTGTTGAGTCCCAGGTCTCGGAGTTTGATGACAATTTTGCTTGGAATTATAGTATTGAAGGAAGAGCTGTAGTCAATAAACAATAATCTAGCGTGGGTGTCTTTACTCCAGATGCTCCAGAGCTGAGTGTCGGGCCAGGGAGATGGTGTCCACTGTAGACCTGTTTCGGTGATAGACGAATTGCAGTGGGTCGATGTTGCCCGGGAGGTTGGAGTTGAAGCGTGCCGTGGCTAGCCGCTCAAAGCACTTGATGATGGATGTCTGAGCCCCTGGTCGGCAGTGTTTAAGGCCCGTTACCTTGCTTTTCTTAGGTACCGGGATGATAGTGGTCTTTTAAAAACAGAAAACATAGAAAATAGGAGATGGCATCACAGGACAGGCCATTCAGCCGACCATATCTGTGCCAAACTATTTAAGCCAATGACAACAAACTAATCCCAACTTCTAATACAATATCCATAGTTCCCCCCACCATTCCCTGTAACTTCGTGCTAATCGAAGAGCTTCTTGAACGCCTCCATCGTATCTGCATCCACCACCACCCCTGGCAGCACATTCCAGGCACCCACCACTCTCTGTGTATAAAGAAAACAACTTTTCCAGCACATCTCCTTTGAATTCCCTCCCTCCCACCTTAAACGCATGCCCTCTAGTATCAGACATTTCAACCCTTGGTAAAAAGAGACCGGCTGTCTATTCTGTCAATGGGTGGACATAAATTTACGAACTTCTGTCAGGTCTCCACTCAGCCTCCTTTGCTCCAGAGAAAAGAACGCTAGTTTGTGCAATCTCTTCTTATAGCACATGCCCTCCAATGGAGGCAGGATCCTGGTAAATCTCTTCTACACCCTTTCCTAAGCCTGCACACCCTTCCTATAATTGGGGGAGGGGGGGTAGAACTGAATGTAGTTCCCCAGATGCAGACAGAGTTTTATAAAGCTGGAACATTATTTGCTGGTTCTTGAATTCCGTGCCTCCACTAATAAAGGCAGGCAAGAAATACGCCTTCTTCACCACCTTATTAACTAGTACAGCCACCCTGAGAGAGCTGTGGACTTGGACCACAAGATCCCTCTGTACATCAATGCTGTTGAGGGCAATGCCATTAACTGTGTACTGTCCCTTTATATTTGACCTCCCAAAGTGCAACACCTCACACTTGTCCGGATTAATGTTCATCTGACATTTCTCCATCCATATCTGCAACTGATCTATATCCCGCTGTATCCTTCGGCAATCGTCCAGACTGTCCACAGAACCGCCAATCTTTGTGTCATTTTAAACTTACTAATCCACCCATCCAACGTTTTCATCCAAGTCATTTATATACAGACGAAACAACAGAGAGGCCCAGTACGGATTCCTGTGGAACACGACTAGTCACGGACCTACAGCCATAATAACTCCATTCGACCACGACCCTCTGCCTTCTGTGGACAAGCCAATTCTGAACCAAACGGCCAAGTTACCTTGGATCCCATGCACCTTGTCGGATGCCTTACTGAAATCCATGTGGACAACATCCATTGCTCTACCTTTATTGATCACCTGTTTTAAGAGAACCTGCATGAATCTGATTATTTACTGCACATGGACGTTTTAAACCGAGAACTGTTAGACTACCAGCCATCGGTATAAATTGTCTTCAAGTAACTCTAATGTTGTTGAAATTACTTGCAAGTATGTGCAAATCTACAGGAGTGCATCTGCGCTGAGGCGGGGATCGATCCCATGAATCTGGTGCCGAGGCTGTGGCTGATACCCTGGGTGATCTGGGCGGACGAGGCAACAGTCACCTGCCGTCCCACCCCTCCCCCCCCCCCACCAGGTAAATGGCTCCACCCAGAAACCGGCAACGTTCCTCACTGCGCAGACTCCCCGTCATCCTCGCGAAGAAGCGCCCCTCTCCATCCACGCGCCCCAACCGGGTGCAGGTGGGGAATGCGCTGCTCATGTTGGGTGTTGGCTGTTCCATTGAAGGGCCAGGCAGTCAACTGCTGGAGGCTGTCACATTAAAATTTGGTCCATCTTCATTGCTGCACAACCTTATCTCAAATAGCTCAGACAATACATGCAGATCACCCCTCTTTCATGCAGAAGGACATCTCAAAGTCAAAGTCGAGTTTATTGTGTTATGCACAAGTACATGTAGGCAATGATAAACTTACTGACAGCTGTTTCACAGGCACATGGCATTATATGCACAACATTCGCAATAAATCATAAATTAAACATAAATTATACAAGGAAGAACACAATCAGATCGAAAAAAGGAAAATTGCAGTGCCAGGTGGTCATAGCCTTGCTATACTGTGGTAATTAAGGTTGTACAGATCTGTGCAAGAACCGAATGGTTGAGGGGAGGCAGCCGTTCTTGAACCTGGTGATGTGGGACTTCAGGCGTCTGTAATTCCTGCCCGATGGGAGCTACGAGAAAATGGCACGGCCCGGATGGTGGGGATCTTTGATGATATAAGTTGCCTTCTTGAGGCAGAGCCTCCTGTAGATACTCCCGATGGTGATAAGTGATGTACTCCTCATGTATTGGGCTGAGACCACCACACTTTGCAGCTGACTACGTTCCCGCACATTCGATTTGCCGTACCAGACCGTGATGAAACCAGTCAGGATATTTTCAACAGACATGGTATCATGAAAACGGCATCTACCTCAATGTCAGCAAAACAAAAGAGCTAGTTATTGACTTCAGAAAGGGGGTGGTGTACATGCACCTGTCTATATCAATGGAGTTGAAGTCGAGAGATTTACGTTCCCAGGAGTGAACATCACCAATAGCCTGTCCTGGTCCACCCACGGAGACACCACGGCCAAGAAAGCTCACCAGCGCCTCTATTTCCTGAGGAATCTCAATAAATTTGACATGTCCCCTTTAACACTCGTCAAATTTTATTGATGCACCCTAAGAAGCATCCTATCTGGATGCATCACAGCTTGGTATGGCAACTGTCTGCCCAGGACCGCAGAAAACTGCGGAGAGTTATGGACACAGCCCAGCGCATCACGGAAACCAGCCTCCCCTCCATGGACTATGTCTATACCTCTCGCTGCTTTGGTGAAGCAGCCAACATAATCAAAGACCCCACCCACCCGGTTCATTCTCTCTTCTCTCCTCTCCCATCGGGAAGAAGATACCGAAGCCTGAAAGCACGTACTACCAGGCTCAAGGACCGCTTCTATCCCACTGTGATAAGACCATTGAACGGTTCCCTTACACGATGAGATGGACTCTTGACCTCACAATGTCCCTCGGTATGACCTTGCACCTTATTGTCTAGCTGCACGACATTTCCTCTGTAGCTGTAACACTTTACTGTCTATTCTGTTGTTGATTTACCTTGTACTACCTCAATGCACTGTGTGATGAATCGATCTGTACGAACGGTATGCAAGACAAGTTTTTCACTCTACCTCGGTACAAGTGACAATAATAAACGAATTCCAATACCAATACATCTGTCGAAGTTTGTTGGAGTGTTCGGTGACAAGCCGAGCCTTTTAATCTTCCAAGAAAGTAAAGACGCCCGCATATCACCGCTGTTAATGGTCAGGTCCATCGCACAGCGAGTAAGAACATTTCATAATTTCGTCTGGTTCGTTAGATTTGCATGGTGGTTGGCACAGACATGTTGGGACGAGGGGCCGGTTCCTGTGCCGCACTGTTCTATGTGCTCCTGCACCTTGCACCTCTGAGAATCATTTACTCGTAGGGCAATACCGCACATTAAGAGGCTCTTCGGCCCTACTTGTCCATACCGACCATGATGCCCACCAAGCTCCTCCCATTTGCCGGCGTTCTATCCATATCCCTCTGAGCCGTTCCTCTCCATGAACTGGTCCCAATGTATTGTAGATGTTATTGTACCTGCCTCAAGCAGCTTTCCTGGCGGTGCATTTCATATACACCCCACTCTCTGATTGAAGAGGTTGCCTCTCAGATGCCTTTGTTACGAACCAGCAACCAAAGAAACACTCCGAGTCATGTGATAAGTGTTAAAAACTACTTTATTAATCACTACTTATAATAATTAGAAAAATAAATGTAAAAATGTTAGAATGTTAGCATTTTTACTTAAATGCTAAACCTTGAACATTAACCCCAAAACTAAACTCTTCGTGTGTGTGTGGCAAAGTCCCAAACTTCAAGTCCAGGAATGGTTCTTGAAGTCCAGTTCCGCATGCCATAAAGTGAAACATGAGCAAAGGCTTCTTCAACAACCACCATTGTCTGAAGATAAAACGTAGATGTAGAGAAACATAGAGAGAGTAATTACGAAATCCAAATGTTCCACGATGGAACCCAAACGACACCTCAGCTTTTACTCGGGAGTGACTTCCTCACCCCGAAAAGCATCTGAATCGTGGCCGTCCACACAAATGCCTGTTTCCCTCTACAGGTCAGCAACAAAGTGAACTCCACCGGATTACTCCCAATTTCCATACGTCGATTGTAGTAACAGACACAGTTATTGTTTCTCATCCATCGACAGAGAAACTAGCAGGCTGGCGTCTCTCTCTCTCGTTTCTCTCTCTCTCCTGACTGACTTCTTCAACAACGTCATTCCGTCCTTTATCTTCTGTTGACGTAAGCACGCCCCACACACACACACACACACACACACACACACACACACACACACACACACACACACACACACGCACCCCACTATGCTCTATCTTAAAGGGACATTCACCAATAGTAACCTAGTCCGTAACACCACCCATTTCCCATTACCTGGGATAAACACTGTGCGTGTTCACACGACCTATACTCATAATTTTATCCGCCTCCATAATGTCACCCCTCTAGTCTCCCACATTCCAATGAATAAAGTCCTCGCCTGCCAAACCTCTCCCTTTAACTCTGTACCTTGAGTCCTGGAAGCATCCCCGTAAATCTTCCGTGCACACTTACCAGTTTAATAACATCTTTCCTATGACAGGGCGAACAAAACACTGCACAGCACTCCAGGTGCAGCCTCACTAATATCTTGTATAACGGCAACATAACGTCCCAACTCCTGTACTCAATACCCAAGCTGATGAAGGCCAGCGTGCCGATGTTGTTAAAAATTTCACATCTGTAGCAAGTGCAATTGGTAGTAACACGAATTTCTAAATCCATATTCCTCCCATCGGCGGCTCAAACGAACTAAAGTGTGAAGCATTGCAATTTCATTAAGGGAAGAGACAGGCGCTAAGCTCGACCTGGGGCCCAGTAAAGCGCCGGGCCGATCGAAAGCTGCAGCAGAGTGCTTCAGATGACGTGAATGTGGACCGTTCCGAATTCCAGTGGTCACACAAACACACTCAGTCTGCGTCTGGTTCCTTGCAGCAACCTCAGCTGCTTCTCTCCATCTGAGGCGAACTGATTCCCCACCAGCCTGCAACAGATTAAGTAGAGTCATAGAGTCAGATGAAGTTCAACCCTGAAAAGTGTGAGGTGATACACTTTGGAAGATCGAATTTGAGGCAGATTACAAGGTTAATGGCAGGACTCTTAACAGTGTGGAACAACAGAGGGATCTTGGGGTCTACATCCATAGATCCCTCAAAGTTGCCGCGCAGATCGACAGGGTTGTTACGAAGGCGTTTGGTGTGTTGGCCTTCATTAGTCGGGGTATTTAGTTAAAGAGCCGCGAGGTAATGTTGCAGCTCTACAGAACTCTGGTTAGACCACACTTGGAGTATTGTGTTCATTTCTTCTCGCCTCATTATAGGAAGGATGTGGAAGCTTTAGAGAGCGTACAGAGGAGATTTACCAGGATTCTGGCTGGATTGGAGCGCATGTCTTATGAGGATAGGTTGCGTGAGTTAGGGCTTTCCAATTTGGAGAGAAGGAGGATGAGAGGTGACTTGATAGAGGTGCACAAGGTGATAAGAGGCATAGATCGAGTGGACAGTCAGAGACGTTCTCCCAGGGCGAAAATTGCAAACAAGAGGAGGCATAATTTTAAGGTGATTGGAGGAAGGTATAAGGGGGATGTCAGGGGCAAGATTTTTACACAGAGAGTGGTGTGTGCGTGGAACGCACTGCCGGCAGAGGTTGTAGGGGCAGTTACATTGGGGACATTTAAGAAGCTCTTAGACACATGAATGATAGAGAAATGGGAGGAACGGGTTAACATTTTGGAGGGAAGGGTTAGATAGATATTATTGAGCATAGAACATAGAACACTACAGCACAATAGAGGTCCTTCGGCCCACAATGTTGTGCCTACATTTTATCCTGCTCTATGATCTTCCCTCCCACAGAGCTCCTTATTTCTCTGTCATTAATGTGTCTATCTAAGGGACTATTAGAGCAGGATAAAATGTCAGCACAACATTGTGGGCCGAAGAGCCTGTACTGTGCTGCAGTTGTCCATATTCTATCTTCGACGTAGCCCGGAAACAGGCTCTTTCTCCTAACGCGTCCATGCCGGACAGATTTGTCCACCTGAGATGTCCCATGTGCCCACCTGTATCCCATATCTCTCCAAATGGTTCCAAACCATCTACCTGTCCAAGTGCGCTTTAGATGTTGTTACTGTACTTGCCTCAACAACTTGCACCGGAAGCTCGTTCCAAATATCCACCATCTCTAGGTTAAAAACGTACTCCTCAGAGCCCCTTTAAAACTTTCTCCTCTCACCTTCAACCACCGCCGTCCTCTACCCTGTGGAAAAGGCTGTTTCAGACTCCCCTACCCTGGGAAAAATTCTGTGAGCACCCACATTATCTATGCTCCTCATGATTTATAAACCTTCATGAGGTCACCCGTCAGCTTCCTTCGCTCCAGGGAAAACAGTCGCAGACTGTCCAGTTAAAGAAAAAATGACAGACTACATAACGGAGTTAACCACAAGGGGACGGCATTTGATGTTCAACAGCAGTTATGGGCTCAGATCGCCGACGAAAGTGAATGATATATCCTTGCATTATAGGGAAGCGTAAATACTCACTGGATGTGCTCCAGGCTCTTTTGCGTCAATATGAGGCAGCGGAGAGCGGGGACCGATTTATCTGTGAAGGAGTTCGAGCATAGGTCCAGATCCTTCAATGAGGAGTTGGTTCCCAGGGCAGAGAGGAGATCGGCGGTGCAGGAATCTGTGAGTCCGACGGCCCTGAGACTGCGGATCAGAGGGAGAAATCAGTGAATCGTTGGCAGTTGGTTGGTCATTCCTACACTCACACCGGGCCACACCCTTCCCTCTGTCGTGATCCTGGGCGCGGTTTCCCACTGGGAGAGAAGGGGTGGTGTGTGTGTGAAAAATGAACATAATAGACATGCAATAGAGCGGCCGGGTGGGAACTAGACGGCGAGTAGACGAAAGAAGGAAACAGTGACTGAGATGCAGTGTTGTCCGGCGAGGAATGGGTCAGGCAGGGCTGGTGAGGGGTCCTGTGGTGCTGTCACAGCCCAGATGAGATGTTGGCTTCGTCTGTCTTTCTTCCTCAGCGCAGGTTGACACGCCAGACGTCTCCAACAAAGGTCCAGCATCTTCGGTCTGTTGTGTCACCCACAACTTCGTGTCTCGCAATTTTTACTTTGTTTGTTTTCACACTTCATTTCCGTCACATCATCGCTTTAACGTTCCTCTGTCGGGATACCGATCTCTCTCTCTCTCTCCATCTGCATACTCCATCTCTCTCTCTTTTCCTCCGCGCCTCTCTCTCTTTCTCCAGCTGTCTACATCTCCCTCTCGTTATCTCTGTCCATCTCGCTTTATCTCTCCATCTCTCTCTCTATCACTCTCCCCCACTCCACCTCTGTCTCTCTATCTCCCCATCACTGTTTCCAGCTCTCTACATCTATTATCCTTCCATATCACGTTATCTCTTTATCTCTCTCGATCTCTCGCTATCTCTCCATCTCTCTCCTTCCAACTTGCTCTCTTTATCTCTCCCTCTCCATCTTTCTCTCTATCTCCCTCTCTCCCACTCCGTCTCTGCTTCTCTATCTCAATCTCCCCATCTCTCTTTCCTTCTCCATCTGTATCTTTCCATTTCCCTTCCTCTCCTCCCTCTCTGCCTCTCTCTCTCTTTCGCCCTCTCTCTCCCTCTCTCTCCGTCTCTCTCTTCCCCTCCCTCTGTCCCCCTCTCTCCTGCTCCGTCTCTCTATTCCTCTCTCTCTACCTCTCTACCTTACCTGCTATCTATCTGTCTGCCTGTCCCCATTAAACCGCCCACCAATCCCCTCTTTCACAGCTTATCACCGAGAAAAGCCTGGCGCCACCTCATCTCCTGGTTCAACCCTCCGCGCCTCTCTCTGTCACTTGTTTCTCTCTTTCCCATTTCTGGCGAAGGACGCGCCTTTCTCCTTTCTCGTTTGCTGCCCGACCTGATGAGGTTTTCCAGCATTTTTTTTTCGTGCACCCAGGGAAAGTGTCCGGCCGCACCTACAACCCGTTCTGGCAACTGCTGAGGTCCCGTCCCAGGCTCAGAGCTGCCTCAGTTGTCAACGAAACTGGAGAATTGTCAGTTCCACTGACAGTTAATTACCCCAAACCCAGGGAGAACTGGTAAAAGTAAAGATAATGCGGAAATGTTGAAATTATCCATTGAAGCCAGAATTCCAACACACCTGACAATAAAGAAACACGCTTCAGCTGAATGAGAGATCCATTTAATGCCTGTTCCTGTGCCGTGCTCTGTATTCTCTGTGTTCTGTTCTGTGCTTTCTATGTGTTACGGATTCTATTTCAATTAATGACAGTGGGATTGCACATATCCAGTCTGCATTAAAATGCCCATTTACCCTGTTTGAAGTATTGAGGAACCTTTATGATTGCGTTGTCTCTAACTAATCAGGGTTATGTTGTCCAATACAATGAATGTCACCAAATGATTCACAACCATTCTTTACACAAAGTAACGTGTTGCTTTGTTTTCTATGTTTTATTTTCTATGTGTTCGATGTCTCATGTGTTCTTTGTTCTATGTGGACACACAACACTACAGATGCTGGAATCTGAAGCAAGAATCTGCTGGAGGAACTCAGTCCGTCGAGCAGCATCTGTGTGGGAGGGGGAACAGCAGGAATTATCGAGGTTTGGGGTCGAAACCCTGCCCCAGGACTCATGTTATGTGTTCCATGTATTCCATGTTCTATGTGCTCTAAGTTCCATGCACATTGCCCCAGCAGCGCCCATGCGCATTGATTTCAGTGGCGCATCGGAACCTGTGCGCTGTAAACCCGCCGCAGGCTCGGCGGGGGAATTTCCCAGCCTGCAGGCGGGACCCCAGCCGCCGCTCCATTGGCTCCATGGCCCGTCCACTGCAACATCACAGGGACGGCTGGCAGGACAACAGAAGGTTGTGCTGCCGGAGACAGTCAGGCCGCCGCGCCGGACCTCAGGACTTGAGGGAAGAGATGTGGGTCAGTGTCACAGAAGCGCGCCCACCCCCCGTGAGTAAATCTGCGGCACCAGTTAAGGTCACACAATCACAATCACTCGCAGTCCTCTCCTTACCGTAATATCTGTATTTTACAGTCCGGTACACTCAGAGCCTCAGACAGTAATCTCACCCCCGAGTCCCCCAGGTTATTGAAACCCAACTCCAGCCTCATCAGCGAAGAGTTTCTCCTGAGAGCCGAGGCGAGTTCCTTGGCACAAGAGGCCGTGAGACCATTGTTGTCGAGCCTGGTGATCAAAAAGATGAAAAGGGAAGGGAAAGAAATTGTAACGAAATCGCGTGTCAGGTTAGAGCTTCTGACGAATCACGTAACTGCCGGAAGAACATAGATCAGTACAGCACAGGAACAGGCCCTTCGGCCCGCCATGCCTCTTCCCAGCATGATGGCAAATTAAACTAATCCCCTCTGCTTGCACATGATCCATATCCCTCCCGTCCTCGCATATTCATGTCCAAATGTCTCTTAACCGCCTCCAATGTATCCGCTTCCACCACCTCCCCCGGAAGCCCGTTCCAGGCACCAACCAGTCTCCGTGTAAAAAAACTTGCCCCGGACACCTCCTTTAATCTTTCCGCCTCTCATCTTAAAACTATGCCTTCTAGTACTTGACATACTTACACTGGGAGAAAGACTCTGATTCTCTATCCAATCTGTGCCCCACTTACAGCGGCATGCAAAAGTTTGGGCACCCCTGGTCAAAATTTCTGTTACTGTGAATAGCTAAGCGAGTAAAAGATGACCTGATTTTCAAAAGGCATAACGTTAAATGTGACACATTTCTTTAATATTTTAAGCAACATTACTTTTTTTCTTTAAATTTCCATCTTTTACTGTTTCAAGATAACAAAAAAAAAGGAAATGGGCCCGAAGCAAATGCTTTGGCACCCTGCATGGTTAGTACTTAGTAACACCCCCTTTGGCAAGTATCACAGCTTGTGAACGCTTTCTGCAGCCAGCTAAGAGTCTTTCAATTCTTGTTTGGGGGATTTTCGCCCATTCTTCCTTGCGAAAGGCTTCTAGTTCTGTGAGATTCTTGGGCCGTCTTGCACTGCTGTTTTGAGGTCTATCCACAGATTTTCGATGATATGTAGGTCAGGAGACTGTGAGGGCCATGGCAAAATCGGCCTGTGCCTCTTGAGGTTGTACATTGTGGATTTTGAGGTGTGTTTAGGATCGTTATCCTGTTGTAGAAGCCATCCTCTTATCATCTTCAGCTTTTGTACAGACTGTGTGATGTTTACTTCCAGAATTTGCTGTATTTAATTGAATTCATTCTTCCCTCTACCAGTGAAATGTTCCCCGTGCCACTGGCTGCAACACGTCCAAAGCATGATCGATCCACCCCTGTGCTTAACAGTTGGAGAGGTGTTCTTTTCTTGAAATTCTGCACCCTTTTTTCTCCAAACATACTTTTGCTCATCGCGGCCAAAAAGTTCTATTTTAACTTCATCAGTCCAGAGGACTTGTTTCCAAAATGCATCAGGCTTGTTTAGATGTTCCTTTGCAAACTTTCGACGCTGAATGTTGTGGTGAGGACGCAGGAAAGGTTTTCTTCTGATGACTGTTCCATGAAGGTCATATTTGTGCAGGTGTCGCTGCACAGTAGAACAGTGCGCCGCCACTCCAGAGTCTGCTAAATCTTCCTGAAGGTCTTTTGCAGTCAAAAGGGGGTTTTGATTTGCCTTTCTATCAATCCTACAAGCAGTTCTCTCGGAAAGTTTTCTTGGTCTTTCAGACCTCAACTTGACCTCCACCGTTCCTGTTAACTGTCGTTTCTTAATTACATTACGAACTGAGGAAACAGCTACCTGAAAACGCTTTGCTATCTTCTTATAGCCTTCTCCTGCTTTGTGGGCATCATTTATTTTAATTTTCAGAGTGCTAGGCAGCTGCTTAGAGGAGCCCATGGCTTCTGATTGTTGGGACAAGGTTTGAGGAGTCAGGGTATTTATAAAGTTTTGAAATTTGCATCACCTGGCCTTTCCTAATGATGACTATGAACAAGCCATAGCCCTAGCAAGCTGATGAGGGTCTGAGACCTTGGTAAAAGTTATCTGAGAGCTCAAATCTCTTGGGGTGCAGAAAAGTTTGCATGGTGCCCCTTTCCCTTTTTCACTCTAAAATTGTAAAAAAAAATAATACACTAATCTTTCTTAAAACGTTTAAAAGAATGTTTCATCTTCAACTTTATGACTTTTGGAGATCAGTTCATCTTCTACTCACTTAACTATTCACAGTAACAGAAATTTTGATCAGGGGTGCCCAAACCTTTGCATGTCACTGTCAGTGTTAGTGTTCTCACTCCCCCGAACGACCCAATGATGTCAGACACCCCGTGAGAAGAAGGGCAACTTCTCTCGATGTGCTACCTACCCGAGTTCCTGAAGTTTACAGTCCGGCTTCTTCAGAGCTGTAGACAGAAGTTTCACTCCCGAATCTCCCAGCTTATTGAAACCCAGTTCCAGCTCCGTCAGTGAGTGATTCTCGGTCAGTGTGGAGACCAGGTCCTCGGCGCAAGAAGCTGTGAGACCGACAGCCCAGAGACTGTCAAGCAGAGAGAGAGAGAAAGAGAGGGGGGCGTGAAAGTGTAAGTTCATGGGGAAATAGCAGGGTTCTGTTCACTGAAATCGCCTGTAATTGTCAATGTTTATCATTAAGGGACCAGCGGATAACTCTGCTGTTCGGAACCAGGTGCACACGTTGAAAAAAACTTGCGCTCCGATAGAATTACCGGTGCCACCTGGCAGATGTGGAGTGTCTTCCCGGGATAACGCATAGCTGGGCCTCGACTCTCCGACTCCCCACCGCTCCGCCCCACGGGCGCATAAACTGAATCACTACATCAACTAGAGTGGGTTGAGAGCTTCAAGTTCCTGGGAGTGAACATCACCAACAGCCTGTCCTGGTCAAATCACGTAGATGCCACGGCCAAGAAAGCTCATCAGCTCCTCTGCTTCCTCCGGAGGCTAAAGAAATTCGGTTTGTCCCCTTTGGCACTCACCAATTTTTATCGATGCACCACAGAAAGCATCCCGGCTTGGTATGGCAACTGCTCTGCCCAGGACCGCATGAAACTGCAGAGAGTTGTGGACACAGCCCAGCGCATCACGGACACCAGCCTCCCCACCTTGGACTCTGTCTTTACCTCCCGTTGCCTTGGTGAAGCAGCCAGCATAATCAAAGACCCCACCCGCCTGGATCATTCTCTCTTCTCTCCTCTTCCATCAGGTAGAAGATACAAGAGCCTGAGGGCACGTCCCACCAGTCTCAAGGGCAGCTTCTATCCCACTGTGTAAGACTATTGAACGGTTCCCTTATGCAATGAGATGGACTATGATCTCACGATCTACCTTGTTGTGACCTTGCACCTTATTGCACAGCACTTTCTCTGCAGCTGCGACACTTTACTCTGCACTGTTATTGTTTTTACCTGTACTACCTCAATGCACTCTGTACTAACCCAATGTAACTGAACTGTGTAATGAATTGACCCGTAAGATCAGTATGCAAGACACGTTTCTCACTGTACCTCGGTACAAGTGACAATAATAAACCAATGCCAATACTAATATAGAAAAACAGTGTAACATTGGCACCTCTGCTTTGGTCCCGCAAGAGGAAAACCTGGCCCAGCGCCCTGCTCCTCCTGCTAAATGCAGACCCCGTCCTCCGGCTGGTTAATTACCAGCACTCGGTCGGCCAACACATCCCCCTGATAACGGAGCGGACCTCGGAGAGAATCCGGAGGCACAAGAGACTGGATTCTGGAGCAAAAGGCAATCTGCTGGAGGAACTGAGCGGATCGGACAGCATATGTGGGGGACAGTACAGTATAAAGACGTGAGGGGAAGGTGGGGGGGGGGGGGTAAGACGTGGCAGGCGATAGGTGGATCCTGGTGAGGAGGGGTAACAGGCAGATGGAGGAGGGGGTGGAAATTTCAGGAAACTGCTTCCCTTCTGTTCCTTTTCTCTCTCCTCCTGATCTACCCAGTTCCTCCACACCCACCCCAGCCTCCATAACCCAGGTTCTATCTGCCCATTTGACACTCTCCTCCCACAGCCCCCAGACACACACTTCCCATCTGCCCTCCCCACCTCCCTCACTTTACTCCACGGTTCCTTGTCCTATCACATTCCTCTATTCTTGCAGTCCTCTGCCACCTACACCTATCACCTCCCAGCCTCTACCACCCTTTCCTCCTGCATCTGCCTGTCACACCTCCTCAACTTACCACCTGCCAGAACTTGCCCCACCCCTTCTCCCCTCACCTCTTTCTCCTGGATCTCTCCCCTCCATCCCCCAGTCCAGATGAATGGTCACGTCCCGAAATGCCGACTGTCCATTTCCTGCCACAGATGCTGCCCGACCCCCTGAGTTCCTCCAGCAGATTTCTTGTTTCTGCTGGGAGGGAATCCACACATCAGTTCCCTTTCAACCCCTGTCACAAAACCGCCGGAGTCATGCCACAGCGGTACAAAGCTCTGGTTGCTCCGCACTTGATGTACTGTGGGCAGTTCTGGTCTCCACACTACAGGAGGGATGTGATTAATCTGGAGAAGCTGCAGAAAAAAATACACGGGAACGTTGCCTGGATCGGAGAGCTCGTGTTAGAAGTGGAGCTTGGATAGTCTGGGTCGGTTTTCCTTGGACCGTAAAAGGTGGGACCTTATAGAGGTTTATAAAATCGGGGGGGGGGGGGGGGGGGGTGTCAGTACAGTATAAAGAGGTGAGGTGAAGGGATGGGGAAAGAGGAGGCAGGCGATAGGTTGATCCAGGTGAGGAGAAGTGTTAGGCAGTGGAGTCTTTATTTGAAGGGCACAGGTTTAAGATGATAGGGGGAAAGATTTAAAGGGGATCCGAGGCGAAACTTTTTCCACGGAAGGAAGTGGGGATGTGGAACGAGCTGTGCAGTTACATCGTTTGGAAGACGTTTGGACAGGTACGTGGATAGGAAAGTTCAGAAGGATAATGGCCAAAGTCAGGCAACTGGGACCATTTTAGACAGTCGTCTTGGTGGTCCGGAGTTGTTGGGCTGGACGGCCTGTTTAAGTTATAACCCCGTGAATCTCTGCCGCAATGGCGCCTTGGGAAATGGCCCCCATTGTACAGCTTCAATGGTCTCCTCGAACACTCTATTTATATGATATCTTTATTAGTCGCATGTACATCGAAGCACACAGTGAAATGCATCTTTTTTTTGCGTGGAGTCTTCTGGGGGCAAGTGTCGCCACGCTTCCAGCGCCAAAATAGCATGCCCACAACTTCCTAACCCGTACGTTTTTGGAATGTGGGAGAAAACAGGAGCACCCGGAGGACACCGACGCAGACACGGGGAGAACGTACAGACTCCTTACAGGCATCAGCCGTAATTGAAACCGGGTCGCTAGCGCTGTAAAGCGTTACACTAATTGCTACACTATCGTGCCTGCCTGACTTCGAGTGAGCGTGAAGATATTAGAACAACTCCACTCAAAGACTGGAAAATTAGAAGTAAAATTTTAAAGAATTTGTCGCAGATAATTTACTGAGGCTTTGAGGCTAAGTATTTTACTCCAGTTCCGTGATTTCTGCTCTCTCCGTCTGTTTCCTCACAGTACCTTACGACCAGGGCTATTGTTCGGTGTTCTATTGTGGCCGTGCACAGATCTGGGGACGAGATGAAGGCGGCCACAACCTCCTTTCCCACACGGCCCCTGGATTTACACTGGATGAGCTGGTTCCACTTTAGACCCTACCCCCTCCCCACCCATTTCCAAACAAGACTAACAGGCTGCAAACAAGCACATTTCTCAACACACAATTCTCATGAATGGAACTGGGCGCGGTTGTCCCGGGATGAGTGCGCGCTTTGGCTAACCAATCGGAGGCCGTTGTAGCTGGAGATCTGCACCAATCTCCACCGGTCTGGCACTTACCACAGTTTCTGTAATTTACATCCCGGGTCCCTCAGAGCCGCCGACACCAGTTTCAGACCCGAATCTCCCAGGTCATTCGAACTTAGGTTCAGAGTCTTCAGTGAGCGGTTGGTACTGAGAACATAAGCGAGATCCTCGGCACAAGAGGGCGTGAGGCCATTAAAACTTAGCCTGGGGGGTGATGGGGGTAAGAGGAAGAAACGAGAGAACGAACCGAGAGATGAGACTCATAGAACATAGAAAAACTACAGCACAATTCAGGGTTTTCGGCCCAAAAAGCTGTGCCGAACATGTCCCTACCCTAGAAATTACTAGGCTTACCCATAGCTCTCTATTTTACTTAGCTCCATGTACCTATCTAACAGCCTCTTGAAAGACCCTATCGTATCAGCCTCCACCACCGTTGCCGGCAGCCCATTCCACGCACTCACCACTCTCTGTGTAAAAAACGTACACCTGACATCTCCTCTATATCTACTCCTCAGCACCTTAAATCTATGTCCTCTAGCGGCCACCATTTCAGCCCTGCGGAGAAGCCTCTGACAATCTACCCTATCAATACCTCTCATCATCTTATACACCTCTATCAGGTCCCCCCCTCATCCTCCGTCTCTCCAAGGAGGAAAGGCCGAGTTCCCTCAACCTGTGTTCATAAGGCATGCTCCGCATTCCAGGCAGCATCCTTGTAAATCTCCTCTGCACCCTCTCTATGGCTTCCACATCATTCCTGTAGTGAGGCGAGCAGAACTGTGTACAATACTCCAAGTGGGGTCTGACCAGGGACCTATATAGCTGCAACAATACCTCACGGCTTCTAAATTCAATTCCCCGATTGATGAAGGACAATACACCATATGCCTTGTTAACCACAGAGTCAACCTGCGCAGCGGCTTTCAGCGTCCTATGGATTCGGACCCCAAGATCCCTCTGATCCTCCACACTGCCAAGAGTCCTACCATTAATACTATATTCCGCCAACATATTTGACCTCCCAAAATGAACCACTTCACACTTATCTGGACTTATTGGACATTGTCAGTGTTTACCGAATGGAATAATGTCAGAGTATAATGCCGGAGCAAGAAATATCATTTCTCCCTTCTCAAATGCACCACCTCTATCATTCTCACCGTGGAGCCGTATTCCTGTATCTTTGTGATGTTCCTTGTTTCCATATATATCCCTGGAACTCAATAACTGAGCTTCTGAAGCGCTGCAGGTTCAAGAACTCCAGATATTCAACACCCTCTGAGTGAAAAGACCTCTCCTTACCTATGTCCTAATCCTCCCTCTCCTATATTGCGACCCCCGGACCTTGAGACACAAGAGACTGCAGAAGCTGGAATATGGAGGCAACACACAATAGGCAGGGGAGGGGAGTCCAAAACCAGAGGGCATAGTTTTAGGGTGAAAGAGGAAAGATTTAAAAGGGACCTGAGGGGCGACTTTTTGCACGCAGAGGGTGTTGTGTGCGTGGAACGAGCTGCCAGAGGAAGTGCTTCAGGCTGGTAAAATCATAGCATGTAAGAAGAACTAAGAGAGGTACATGGAGGGGCAGGGCTATGAGGGATGTGGGTCAAACGCAGGAAACTGAGACACCGGCGTCGGCATGGACTGGTTGGGCTGAAGGTCCTGGATCAGTTATGTGTTGCTCTATGACTCTATGGCTCGGTCCTAATGCGGGAAAAGGGGATTCGTGCGGATGGGCAAGAAGATCCGCATGGACGATGAGGGCCGAAGGGCCTGTTCTCGCACTGTACAACTCCATGACTCTGTAATACCCAGTTATCTGAAGCACAATCCGTCACAACCTTGAACTTACCCCAGTTTCTGTATTTTGCATTGCGGGTTCCTGAGAGCCTCAGCCATCAGTTTTCTCACTCCGGAATCTCCCAGTTTGTTGTAGCCCAGCTCCAGCTCGGTCAGAGAACGGATCGCACTGACGGCGGACACGAGATCGTCAGCACAAGAGGCTGTGAGACTGTTATTATCCAGTCTGAGAGATCCGTGAACAGGAAGGAAACAGAGTGGAAGAGGTCGAACAAAGAAAAACACAAGGTTCAGTGTAAATACTGCCAATGGTTCTGTTAAAGACTCCGGTGAAATGCGTCGCTCAGTGTAAACATTTACGTATAACGCGCTCAAACCTCTCCAAAAATGGTACATACTGCATTTTCTGCACTTGACAGCCTGGTTTCTTCAGAGCCGCACTCAGCTGCCTCACCTCCGAATCTCCCAGTGGATATTTCGCCAGACTAGAGGGGGAAGTGTGAGACCATCTGAATCAAATCCTGGATCTGATATGGTTTCCCGCTGTTTGCCTACTCCGGCACACGCAACAAACACTTCAGTATCTTCGTGAACAGTCTTTCTCGTCACGGGTGACGCATCTCGCTCTATCTCCCACTTATTCATTCAGTGTTGCTCGTTCATTAAATATAGAGCTGCCTGAGCGCAGCTTTGAAATAGGGTCAAAGGGCCAGACAGCGCGGAAACAGGACCTTCGGCTCTTTCCCTTTCTCATCCTCCGCCGTTACGACCTGCCCATCTATTCCTCACCTCCTTCCCTTTATTCCAAGTTCTACTGTCCTCTCCGACAAGATCCCTTCTTCTTCAGCCCTTTGCCTCTTCTACCTTTCCCCTCTCATCTTCTTAGATCACCCCCCTTTCATCATCCTCCCCCACCCACCTATGTGCCCCTCTCACCTGTTCTTCCCTCCCCCCGGCCTTCTGACTCTGGTTTCTGCCCTCTTCCCTGCCGGTCCTGGCGAAGGGGCGTCGACCCGAAAAGTCGACTTTATTTCCCTCCACAGATTCTGCCCGGCCTGCTGTGTTTCCTCCAGCATTTTGTGTGTGAGGCCGTTCGGCCCAACTGGTCCATGCTGACCAAGATAGATCGTCCCATTTGCCCGCTGTTTGCCCATGTCCCTCTGAACAGTTCCGATTCATGTGCCTTGTTAATGTGCCTGCCTCAACCACTTCCCCTGGCAGCTCATTCCACATACCCACCACCCTCTGTGTGAAGAAGTTGCCCATCAGGTCCTTTTTAAATCTATCGCTTCTCATCTTAAACCCGTGTCCTCTGGGTTTTGATTCCCTCTCCCTGGGGAAAAAAAGAGTGCATACAACCTATCCATGCGCTTAATAGTTTAAAACACCTCTATATGGTCATCGCTCAACCTTTTACGCTCCGAAGAATAAAGTCCCACCCTGCCCAACCCCTCCCCATAACTCAGAACCTCAATTCCTGGCAACATCCACGTAAATATTCCTTGGATTGTTTCCAATTTAATGGCATATTCCCTGAAACAGGGAGACCAAAACTGTGCATGGTACTCCAGGTGCCGCCTCACCAACGACTTGTAAAACTGAAACATAACGTCCCAACTTCTATACTCAGTGCCCTGACTGATGACGACAGCGTGTCAGACGCATTCTTCACTGCCCTGTCTACCTGCGACGCCACTTTCAGGTGAACTATGTACTTGTATTCCTTCTGTTCTGCAACACTACCGAGGGCTCTACTGTCCACCGTGAAATTCACGGCACTGAGACCCATTCTACGCTCACATGAGAAAGCTCATTCCAGCCTCACCTAGAATAACCCTTCTGGAGCGCACTCGCTGAATGTTTCCGTTCTGCTGCCAACTCCGGTTTGGTTTTTACAGGAATAGGGGCCGCCTTTTCAGGATTAAGTGATCATGCCTGGTTACTTTCTCTCTTCTACACGCAGCGTGAGATCCTCTCCAGGAGCTCTAGGGCAAATAAAATTTATTCTGCCCAAGAGCAGGTAGGCACGGCCGCTTCGTTGTGAATTGAAAAGGGGAAGGGCGCTGGGAGAGAGAGAGCGAGAGAGACAGCAGAGAGAGAGGGCAGAGAGAGAAAGAGAGAGAGGTGGAGAGAGGGAAAGAGAGAGAGAGGGAGCAGTCTTTCTCTTGCTGTCCTCTCTCTGCCCCCTGCTCTCTCCCTCTCTCTCTCTCCCTCCCTCTCTCCCTCTCTTTCCCAGCGACCTTCCCCTTTTCAATTCGCAGCGACGCGGCCGTGACAACCTGCTCTTGGACAGAATATATTTTATTTGCCCTCGATCTCCTTGAGAGAAAGAGAGAGAAAGAGGAAGAGAGAAGGCGAGAGAGGGAGAGAGGGAGAGAGGGATATAGAGAGACGGGGAGAGAGAGAAGCCTCTTTTAAAAACCATAATACTGCTCCTTTCGTGCCAGGTGTGACAGGTCCGACAGTTCTGTATGTTCACAACCAACGATAGCACGTTACAGTGAGTTCCTGTGTTCAGCGCCTTCAGAGGCGATGTACACCTGTCCCTGCATCATACACCCTCGCCTGCTTGGACAGGAACCATCCACTTGCAGGGATAAGCCCCACCCCTGACTCATGGACGTGGCTGGGTGTTATGCCCGCGACAAGCGCCTGTTTCTGAGGACCGGGATGTGTGAGGAGACGGCGGGTGGCGGATGGAACGGTTGTGATGGTCTGTGCCCCTGCCGAGTGAAGATAACGTTCCCCCCACCCCCCCCCCCCCACCCCCATTCCCATCCTGGAATGAGAACGCAGCTCTCCTACTGGCAGCTGATTGCCGGGGTGCGTGCTGCTTTTGGTCACGGGATGTTATGTATTTCTCTTCCCCCGCCGCTGTAAGGGAAGAGGGTGAGTTTGTTCACTTGCATGTAACTAACATTCACAACGACCATCATCAGTCCTGACAGTAAGAACGGCCTTTAAGATTTAATTAACCACCGGAATCTGGTGCTCCCTTCTGAAGACATCGAATGCTTTCACAGGGATTACATTTCCCGCCTTTCACAATTACCAATAGTCCGTTTACCACGACTGCCGTGTTAAACCTAATTTTCTCCTGTTTAATTTCACTGTGCGTTTCCATTCAGCGTGAAGCAGCGCTTCCGACTGAGGTAGTTTGAGGGCAGGCACGGTAGTGTAGCTGTTAGCGTAACGCTTTAATGCGCCAGCGACCCGGGTTCAATTCCGGCCACTGTCTGTAAGAAGTTCGTACGTTCTCCCCGTGTGTCTGCGTGGGTTTCCTCCGGGTGATCGGGTTTCCTCCCACATTCCAAAGACGTAAGGGGTTAGGAAGTTGTGGGTATGCTATGTTGGCGCAGGAAGCGTGGCGACACTTCCAGGCTGCCCCCAGAACACTCTACGCAAAAGATGCATTTCACTGTGTATTTCGATGTACATGTGACTAATAAAGATATCTTAAATCTTTGCATTTTAACGGATGAATAAAAAGTTACCTCAGCTCCTGGCACTTCTGCAGCCCGGGTCCCAAGCGCTGGAGTCCTTCACACTCAATGTGGCAATTCTGCAGATCGAGGCGTTTTATTGTCTCACAGAACCCGATGACGTGAGACAGGACCGCGCAGTCAGTCGGTGTCAATCGCAAATAACTGAACGAAAGTGTTTCCACAGATCCCAGTGTGATCTCAGCCATTTCACGGTTCTGAGACTCAAACAGGTAGTGCAGTGCGTTCAGGAGTTTCCGATCACCAGTGCCACCATCTGCGTTTGCAATCTGAATTTTCACCTCCTCCTTCACCCAATCAATCACCTGCCGTGTTGTTTCATGAGGGAATTGACCCAGAAACTCCTCCAGGGGCTGAGCCGACCCGGGGGAGGAGAGACCAGCAACAAAACGGAGAAATATCTCAAACCGCCCATCTCTATTGCTGTGGGCTTCGCTGAGGAATTTCCGAATATCCCCGGGATGCGGAGTCAGGAATTGTGCGAGTGCTGCTACAAACTCTTGGACGGTGAGGTGTGGGAAAGTGTACACCACGTTCTGGACAGCATCCTCTCTCTCCAATAGTTCCGACAGGAAGCCGGACAGGAACTGGGAAGGCTGCAGATTGTACTTGATCAAATCTCCATCTGTGAACACGATGTTACTCTCGGACACTCCTGTGAAGGCCATATGACCAACCCTCAGTAACACATCACGGGGGCTTTCAATCTTACGGCCGTGGTTTTTCAGGATGTTGTAAATATAGTAGGAATAGAGTTGGGTGATGGTCTTAGGAACTCGCTGCGGGTCCCTGTCGCTTTGTGTGAAGAAGGGGTCTAGTGCCAGACCGAGGATCCAGCAGTAGGAGGGGTTGTAGCTCATGGTGTACAGGATCTCGTTCTGCTCCACGTGTTTGAAAACAGCTGCTGCCACAGTCTGATCTTCAAAATACCTGCTGAAATATTCCTTCCGTTGCTCACCGACAAATCCAAGGATTTCAGTCCAGACACTAATCTCCGCCTTTTCCAATAAATGTAACGCAGTGGGGCGGGTGGTCACCAACACTGAACACCCTGGGAGCAGCTTGTGCTGGATTAAACTGTACACAATGTCAGACACCTTACACCGGAATTCAGGATCCGTGCACATGCGCTGAGATTCTGTGTCTCTCTGACTGTCAGTAAAATCGATTCTGTCCTTGAATTCATCCAAACCATCGAATATAAACAGCAACCCCTCTGGGTTCTCCCACAGCTTTTCTAGAACATTCCTGAAGTAAGGATAGAAAAAGAGTATCAAGTTCCACAGGTTTATTGTGCAGTTAATCGTGTTTAAATCCCGGAACCTGAATCTGAAGACAAACTGGAAGTGTTGGTATATTTTCCCCGTGGCCCAGTCGTAAACAATCTTTTGCACCATGGTTGTTTTGCCGATCCCCGGCACTCCGGCCACTGCAGCAGAGCTCCCAGATTTGGATTTACTCCGGGAAAAGCTGCTCTGGAACAACTGGTCAGTGCGGATTTTTTCCAGCTCTCTCCGGAGATGTTCCTGCCTCCGCTCCTCATGGTCTCGGCCTCTTGCCAGCAGCTCGTGTTCCACAAGTCTCCGATCTCGAACAGTGGAAATGACCGTGAGTTCAACGTATCGATCGACCAACTGGAAAGTGCCAACTGTCGCATTCTTCTGGATGGTGTTCACCCTCAGTGTGTCGGTCTGTGCCCGCAGTGTTTCCCTGTGTTTCTGTTGAACGTCTTTGGAGGGAAAACAGACACAATGATCGTTATTGTCAGACCATGTTTCCAGAACCCTGTTGCGTTTCATTTCCCACCTGTGTTTACCTGAATCTTAAGCCGCACTTTTATTGTATTCACAGTTATTATTGTTCCCGCAGACAGAGCCCGCAGGAATACTTCTGGACTCTGGGGTGTGTTCGTTGGCCCCTGGAATTAATTCACCCCTCAAACCCATCCTCACGGATTATGTTCAGCCCGCGTCCTGTTGCGTCACAACACAACAAGCCGGACTTCTGTTTGTGTGTCATTCCAGCCCGCGAAACTGCTCTCACCGAGATAACTTTTCCCAGCCCCGGGATCCTCGTGAATCACCCCAACTTCAACCCCTCCTGCTGAGGCAGACCACAGGTTTGCTTGTCTTCGTTTCACATCCCTTGGCATCTCACCTACTTCCAAGCCTCCGCACAGAACACAGAACAGTACAGCACAGGAAAAGGCCCTCCGACACATGATGTTGTGCCGAATTAATTAAGCTAACGATGCGTAACTAAACTAACCCCTCTGCCTACACATGGTCCATACCCCTCCACTCCCTGCACATCCATGTGCCTGTCCAAGAGCCTCTCAAACGCCTTTGTTGCATCTGCATCCACTCCCCACCCCTGGCAGCGCATTCCAGCGCATTCCAGGCAGACACCACTCTGTGTCAAAATACTTGCCCCACACATCTCCTTTCAACTGACCCCATCTCACCTTAATTTCCTGCCCTCTAATATTAGACATTTCGACCTTGGGAGAAAGATACGGGCTGTCTTCTCTATGTCTTTCATAATCTCGTTAGCTTCTATCACGTCTCCCCACAGCCTTGTCCGCTCCAGAGAAAACAACCCAGGTTTGTACAACCTCTCCTTATGGCACACACCCTCTAATCCAGGCAGCATCCTGGTAAATCTCTTCTGCACCCTCTCTATAACCTCCTCAGCTTCCTTCCTTTAATGGGGCAACCACGATTAAATGTAGTACTCCAGGTGGGGCTTGTCGAGAGTTTTATAAAGCTGCAACATCACTCCCTGACTCTTGAACTCGACTCATGAAGGAACGTATGCCATAGGCATTCTTACCACCACGTGCACAGGAAGAAAGCTGAGGAGGTTATTGGCAGCTTGCAGAAGAGATTTAACAGGATGCTGCCTGGATTAGAGAACATGTGCTGTAGGGAGAGGTTGGACAAAATGCTCCTTCAGGGAGCGATTTATTTGGGCCCCAACATTCCTTTCCGCACCAGAACTCTTCGGGATCCTGCCATTCACTGTGCCCAGTCCCTTTGCATTTGATCTCTCAACGTGCAACACCACACACTTGCCCGTTCAGCCCGTCCTCTCTGCCCCTTGGCAGACTTCCCATGATCGTTCTGTTGGAGATGAGCCAGATTCTCTGTGGGACGATTTGTACCGAGGGAGCAGAATATCTGTAGAGCCTGGTATCTAATGTTCCCCTGCTCCATGTTTCGAGTGGGACACCTTATGTCATGGTTCCGAGTGCTGGCTCTCGATTTGGCTCCATTGATGGCGCCTTGTTGTGCAGCACATGGATTCCATGCACCACTAATCGCATAACGACACACACCTGCGCCCCATCAGGAGACTAGCCTAAGAACCTTGGTTTCACTAGCACTAGTTGCCAGAGTATTGGTCAATCTTTGGGTATACTTCTTCTCCCAGGTGCTTAAAGTTGTCCACTCTAGAGCAGTCCCGGTTTCGCTGTTTCGCCTAGGATATCCTGTTTCCGTGTCGGGACTCTGCCTCAGAACCCGCAGGCAAGATTCCTCCTGGTCGCCGCCTGTGTTCGGTTCCGAGGAAGCATCCCGACTCCAGTCGAGTACCAGTGTTCTGCATTTGGGTTCTCCGCGATCTCGCTCTTTGTTCGACCCTGTGACACCTTGTGTGTAAAGGGAATCCGCTGCGGGAACATTATGACCAGGGCACCCACCGCCCGGGCCCCAGGTTAAACCCTTATTCTGAGGGTACTCCAGGTAAATTAGAATTTGGTGATGTATAATTCTGGCACTTGATTTGCTGAGTAGCAGACCTCAGTCGGTTAGAAGTGGTCAGAACGTTTCACCAACCCCGACCCTCAACACCAGTGCTCCCCAGGGCAGTGTGCTCAGTCCCCTGTTCTACTCCCTGTGCTCCCACTACTGTGTGCAGCCAGGCACAGCGCCAACTCTTGTCTCCCAGTTCGCCGATGGCGCTGCTGTCATCGGAGGGACCAACAAAAGCAATGGGCCGGAGTAAAGGAAGGAGATCGCGTACGTTCTGTCACAGAGCAATAACCCGTCGGTTGGCGTCGGCAAGAGGAAAGAGTTCTGTTGTTGATCTCAGGAAGCGGGGGTGAGTGTGGGGAGTAAACGTACAGACCTCAGAGCAGCTTCAACCCCACTGCCCTCAGACTCCTGGACCAATCACCTCTTCGCATCCCGTTCATGTTGGTCCTGCTTCATTCCCAGACTCTTTACCTCTCTTGGTTGTTCTGTGACTGTCACGTCGGTACCTTCTTGCACTATTTCAGCTCGCACTGAAATACCTGCACTATTCTGCTGTTCGCTCTGTGAGCTACCTGCCTATACATGGAAATAAATTGATCTAATCTGGTGTTTCGAGTCTGCTCCGGCATGTAATAAAATCATGACTGACCCGGCAAGCAATCGCATTTCCATATTACTAACCCAGCTCTGGTTTCTTCTCAAACCTGCCTATAACCATTACAAAGACTCAGCTCCCGCCAACCTTGGCTTCTTCACGGTCCTCACTCGAGAGGAAGAAAAAGATCAGTTATGATAAAGGTCAGCAATGCGTTAGCCTCCCAGTTCTACAGTCAGAGAGTCACGGAGCCTTACATCACGGAAACAGGCCATTTGGTGCAACTATTCCTTGCCGACCAAGATGTCCATTCAAACAAGTCCCATGTGACGGCCTTCCCATCCCATCAATTTCTCGTTGCTTGTTTCATATACTCACCACCCTCTGGGTGAAAAAGTTACCCTTCATGTTCCTACTAAATCTCTCCCTTCTCACCTTAATCCTATGCCCTCGAGTTCTTTATTTCCCAACCATGCACTCTTTCTAGCGTAATGACGTCTTCCCTGCAACAGGGCGCCCAAAACTGAACACAACACTGGAAGTGCGGCCGCACCAACACCTTGTACAATTGCAACACAACCTCCCAGTTTCCGTACTCAATGCCCTGACTGATGAAGGCCGGCGTGCCAAACGCTCTCTTCACCACCCTGTCTGTCTGCGACCCCATTTACAGGACTTATTCAGTTTTAGTTCGGCACAACATGATGGGCCGAAGGGCCTGACCCTGTGCTGTACTGTTTTATATTCTGTGTTCTCCGTTCCATGTTCTGTGTTCTGTGACTCGTCCCCAACACTGTCCTTTCCGGTTTGATTTGTCCGTTCATGATTAAGAAATCTTCAATGATAATTAAGTTTCCTTTCTTAAAACGCCCGACGTTACTTCAGTTACCCTCTGGCCTGCAGTGCAACTAAGTTTCGAGGGCCTGAATCAGGGAATTCGTCACCTTGCCGTTTCATGCGCCCACCAACATCTGACGGTGATTTGAAACTACTCACCACTTACCTTTCAGTTTATCGGCAACGCTGGACAAACCTGGCTTGACTTTTATGTAGTCATACGGAACGAAACCTGTTCAGGTTAATTACAATGAATAAAATCAAAACTGTGTCAAGTTTTGGTGGGGGAGAAACAGATTTGAATTTGATTTCATCTTACCGTCCTCCTGGATTTCTTTCAGTATTTTGTCCAACTTCGGGACCGCATTCCTCATTTTCACAAATGTCTCCCACATCACCCTCCGGGCAGGGGACCCTTTCTCCGTCACCAGACTGAGGAGGAGTTTGGAACTGTCAGCCAGCTCTCCCTTATCGGCGAGCCCGGTGATATTCTGTGAGGGAGATGGAGCAGCGGACTGAGTGTCAGGCAGAGAAGGAGGAGATGACCTGCTCTGTGATGAGAGACACCCGCGGTCTGGTCCCGGATACGATGAACAGTCGCACTGATCCTGTCTGAACGTGGGCCATGCATTCTGTGAGCGGAGCACCGGGAGGGACATTCACCCGCCAGCCCGACCGGCCAGTCAATGAGATCCAGGCTGACCGGTGACCACAATCCAATCCCCCAACACTGCTCCAAAAACAACAGCATAGAAACAGGACCTTCGGCCCACCATATCGGTGCAGATCCTTCATGACCAATCTACACCAACCTCTTCATTCTGCAGCTTTCTCTGTCTTGGAGATTCAGCTGCTGGTTTGAATAATGCCGAGCTGGTCTGAGAGCTCCCGCTCCCAACATTCACCCGGCCGGAGTGTCCCATATCCAAAACACCTATGGGTGGGGCAAAATCTCCCAGGAGAGCGAGTCATCGACGAGGAGCTGCAGAAGGTGGGAGGGAGAGTGGGAGGTGTAGAAGGTGGCGCAGGGGGTGGGAGAGGAGGTGGGAGAGGTGGGAGGGGAGGTGGGAGGGGAGTTGGGAGGGGAGGTGGGTGGCGAGGTGGGAGAGAAGGTGGGAGGATAGGTGGGAGGGTAGGTGGGAGTTGAGGTTGAGGGAGGTGGGAGGGTAGGTGGGAGGAGAGGTGGCGGTGGTGGCAGGGGAGGTGGGTCGGGAGGTGGGAAACGAAGTGGGAGGGGAGGTGGGGGAGGTGGGGAGGAGATAGAAGGAGTTTGGAGGGTAAGTGGGAGGGGAGGTGGGAGAGAATGTGTGAGGGGAGGAGGGAGGGGAGGATGGAGGGGAGGAGGGAAGGGAACTGTGAGAGGAGGTGGGAGACGAGGTGGGAGCGGAGGAGGGAGGGGAGAAGAGAGGGGAGGTGGGGAGGAGGTAGGGAGGAGGTGGGGAGGAGTTGGACAGAAGGTGGGCGGAGGTGGGTGGTGAGTTTGGTGGGGAGGTTGGAGTGTAGGTGTGTGGGTAGGTGGGAGTGGAGGTGGGGGAATGTGGGAGGTGAGGTGGGATAGGAGGTGGGATGGGAGGAGGGAGGGGAGGAGGGAGGGGACGAGGGAGGGAAGGTGGGAGGGGAGATGGGAGAGGTGGTGGGCGGGGAGGTGGGAGAGGTGGTGGGAGGGGAGGAGGGAAGGGAGTGGAGTGGGGAGGTGGGATGGTAGGTGGGAGGGGAGGTGGGAGAGGAGAGGAGGTGGGGAGTTTGGAGGGGAGGTGGGAGGGGATGTGGGTGGGGAGGTGGGTGGAGAGGTTGGAGGGGAGGAGGCAGGGGAGGTCGGGAGGAGGTAGGGAGAAGGAGGTGGGCTTTGGGAGGGGAGGCCTGTGGGGTGGTGGGAGGGGAGGTGGGAGAGGAGTTGGGAGGGGAGGAGGCAGGGGAGGTCGGGAGGAGGTAGGGAGAAGGAGGTGGGCTTTGGGAGGGGAGGCCTGTGGGGTGGTGGGAGGGGAGGTGGGAAAGGAGTTGGGAGGGGAGGTGGGAAGGGAGGAGGGAGTGGAGGTTGGGGGGAGGTGGGTGGGGAGGTGGGAGAGGAGTTGGGAGGGGAGGTTTGAGGATAGGTGGGAGGGGATGTGGGTGTGTAGGTGGGTGGGGTTGTGAAAGGGGAGGTGGGAGGTGAGGTTGGAGGGTAGGTGGGAGCGGAGGTGGGAGATGAGGTGAGAGGGTAGGTGGGAGTGGAGTTTGGAGGGGAAGTGGAAGGTGGGAGGGGACGTGGGTGGGCAGTTGTGTGGGGAGGTGGGAGGGGAGGAGGGTGGGGTGGTGCTTGGGGAGGTGGAGAAAAGGTGTCAGAAGAGGTGAGTGGAGCTGGTGAAGGGGGCGGGAGAAGGTGGTGTGTATGTAGAACGAGCTGCCAGAAGAAGTGATCGAGAAGGGAACACCAGTCATACATAATATATTTGGCAGGTCCACCAACAGGATAGAGGGATATGTTCAAGCGCAGGCAAATGGAACTGGCTCAGGTGAGTACCATGGTCAGTACGGACGAGTTGAGCCGAAGGGCCACTTCCCGTCCTGTTGTACTCTGAGAACATTGATGTGATTGGTCGCTTCTGTGCATTGGTGTCCAATGTGACGGCGGGTGATGGGAAGCACTGGCTCCCCGTCTGACTCACTGGGCGACCTCACCCGAAGAACTGCCGCCTCGGATCCCACTCCCACTCAGAAACCTCGGTTCTGATTTCACCCTGATGTTTCATGCAGCGCACCTCACCCCGGATGTATGACCGACACCCCCGGGCCGATGTATTTACCCCCTTTGATCACCTATTATTTGCTTCTAACTCATAAAGTCATATCGCAATAGAGCATGGATACAGGCCTTTCGGCCCAACCAATCCATGCCGACAACCTTGCCCACGCGGGTAGTCCCAATCTCCTGCGTTCGACCCATATCCCTCGAGGCATCCCTACCCTCCATGTACCTGCCCAAGTGCTTCTTTAATGATACGATTGTACCTGCCTCAACTACTTCCTCTGGTAGCTCGTTCAATGAAGTCACCACTCTCTGCGTGAAAAGTTACCCCACTGGGTCTCTTTTAAATCTTCCCCCCTCACCCTCAATCTCTGCCCCCTAGTTTTGGACTCCCTGACTCTGGGGAGTAGACTGTTAGCATCCACAGAATCTATTCCTTTTCATAATTTTAAATGCTTCTATAAGGTCGCCCTTTATTCATCCACGCTCCAAGGAATAAAGACCTAGCCTGGCCAACGTCTGCCGATAACTCAGGCCCTCCAGTCCTGGGAACATCCTCGTAAACTATTGGTGTGCCTCAGTGATCTGTTCTGGGGCCATTGTTGTTTGTTGTCTATATCAATGATCTAGATGATAATGTGGTAAATTGGTTCAGCAAGTTTGCTGATGACACTAAGATTGGAGGCGTAGTGGGCAGCGAGGAAGGCTTTCAAAGCTTGCAGAGGGATCTGAACCAACTAGAAAAGTGGGCCAGGAAATGGCAGATGGAATTTAATGCAGACAAGTGTGAGGTGTTGCATTTTGGAAGGACAAATCAAGGTAGGACATACACAGTAAATGGTCGGGCACTGAGGAGTGCGGAGGAACAAAGTGATCTGGGAGTTCAGATACATAATTCCCTGAAAGTAGAGTCACAGGTAGACAGGGTTGTAAAAAAGGCTTTTGGCATCCTGGCATTCATAAATCAAAGTATTGAGTATAGGAGTTGGGATGTTATGGTGAGGTTGTATAAGACATTGGTGAGGCCAAATCTGGAGTATTGTGTGCAGTTCTGATCACCTAACTATAGGAAGGATATCAGTAAGATTGAAAGAGTGCAGAGGAGATTTACTAGAATGTTTCCGGGTCTCCAGGAGTTGAGTTACAGGTAAAGATTGAACAGGTTAGGACTTTATTCCTTGGAGCGCAGAAGAATGAGGGAAGATTTGGTAGAGGTTTAGAAAATTATGAGGGATACAGACAGAGTAAGTGCGAGTAGGCTCTTTCCATCTAGATTAGGAGCGATACGTACGAGAGGACATGGCTTCAGGGTGAAAGGGGAAAGGTTTAGGGGGAACATTAGGGGGGACTTCTTCACTCAAAGAGTGGTGGGAGTGTGGATCGAGCTGCCATCTGATGTAGTATGGGCGGGCTCACTCTTAGGTTTTAAGAATAAATTGGATAGATACATGGACGGGAGGGGTCTGGAGGGTTATGGACTGGGTGCAGGTAAATGGGAATAGAGAAATAAAGTTTCGGCACAGCCTAGAGGACCGAATGGCCTGTTTTCTGTGCTGCAGTGTTCTATGGTTCTAAACTTTCTCTGCGCTCAGTGTAACCACGTCTTTTCTATAACATGTTGACCAATCTGTGCGCAGTACTCCAAGTGCGGCCTCACCAACGAAGTGTGCACTGCAACAAAATGTCCCAACTCCAATAGGTTGGAGATCCGTGTTTTTTTTTGTTTAACGTCGGGTGATGCTCAGCTCCAACGTCCCCCGACGTCAACGTGAGATGTGAGTCACCTGTATTCGGTCGGCCCAAATCCTCCCGCCCCCACCCCACCAACTCACTCCGTGCTCCTGTCCACTGAACAACCCATGGCAAGTTAACGCCGAGCTAACTCCGTGCACCCCTCCTTCCACCGCCTGCTCCAGTCGGTCCCGGTAGACTTTCGTCAGCTGGAACAGCTTGAAGTCCTCCCAACTCGCCAGGAGCTGGGTGATTGCAGCGCTCGGACCTGTGAGGGGAAACGGAACAAGGTAAAGGCAGTTCTGACATGCCAGCTCACGGTACCGAGCGACACAGCCCGTTGTTGGGCAGATCACCGCACGCAGAACAAGATCCCACAAAGTCCGCCTGTGTCATATTCCACTGATAGATACCACGGGACGCCACCTGTGCCCTCTGCAGTAAACCCATCCCAGCCTCTCCTTCCCTCGTGTCCCTCAGCACTCACTAATTCCTCCCTGGAATTAACCAACTCAGCACTGTGTCTTTGAGCAGCAAGACACTGTTGGATTAGGTGCCGGCCGATCCCACTAATGCCGTGTGAAATATTTTCCGGACATGAAACAAATTGAGAAATGACCTACGGCACCACTAACAGGTCGCTGTCCAGATGAGACGGCATCAGTAAATGTTGGGCAGACTTGGATTGTTTTCTCTGGAGCGGTGGAGGCTGAGCGGAGACCTGATGGAGGGTTATCACATTATGAGAGGAAGATATACAGTGGAGAGTCCACTGGATGGAAGAGCAGCTGGCAGAGGAGGTGGTAGGGGAGTTGGGGAGGAGGTGGGTTAGGACATGGGAGAGGAGGTGGGAGAGGAGGTGGGGAGGTAGTGGGGAGGAGGGAGGGGAGGGGGAGGTGGATGGGAGAGGTAGTAGGGAGGTGGGTTAGGAGGTGGGAGAGGAGGTGGGAGGGGAGGTAGGAGGGGAGGTGGGACAGAAGGTGGGAGGGGAGGTAGGAGAGGAGGGGGAGAGGAGATGACGAGGAGGTGGGGAAGGGGAGAGGAGGTGGGAGGGGAGATGGGTGGGGAGGTGGTGAGGAGGAAGGAGGGGAGGGGGAGGTGAGAGGAGGTGGATGGTAGTAGGGAGGAGCTGGGTTAGGAGGTGGGAGAGGAGGTGGGAGGGGAGGTAGGAGAGGAGGTGGGGAAGATGGGAGAGGAGGGGGAGAGGAGTTGGGGGAAGGTGGGGAAGGATCACTTCTCGACCACGACCACTTCTTCCTACAGCTGGTTCAACATCCACACCACCTTCTCCCGCTCTCTCCACCGGGTAGAAATATCAAGTACTAGAGCTCACAGCTTCAAAGTGAGGGGTTGTGGGGTGGGGTGTACAGGAGATTAACGAGGCGAGTTCTTCTTTCGCAGACTGGTGGGTGCGTGGAAGGGCATGTTCCCGTTCTGTACTGTCCTTTGTACTATTGGGTCTCCGAAACTTTGCGTCATCTCCCCTCTCAGCACAGATGGCGGTTTGCAAGTGCCGGCACGACTTTGCTCTCTCCCCTCCCCCGTTTATGTCTGAAGGACATTAACTGCCCGCCCTCTCTCGGTGGGCTCGGAACCTGCTGTCTGGCGAAGAAGCGGCTGGCTCCCGTGCTCACGGAGACCCATCTTATCACTCTCTCGTTGCTGTGGATGACTTCCCCAGGAAGCCACTCCTCCCCCCACCCCACCACACACCTCAACCCCCCCCCAACGCAGCGTGGTCTCTTCCCTGTCAGGGGCAGTGTCACTCACAGGAAGCGTCCATTCTCACCCACTGTCCTCATACACACCAGAAACAATCAGGTAGGTCCCGCTCCTCAGCTCACCCCCACCCACCCCGCGCACGTTACCCCATCCCATCGCTCCTTTCACCAACCCCCTTCCCTGGTTCATATCCAGATTATTAACTGCAGGCTCTTGCACCAGATCATCACCCGTCGCGGGGATATTTATATGCTTAAAGGTTTCTACAACACACCCGCGTCTTCCGGTGCGCTCGCATTTGTTAGGTCTCCTCCATTATTTCCACCGTCGGTCATGGTGCTGACAGTTTTCTGTAAATCCTGGAGCTCTGCAACAAAGGAATTGTCACAAATAAAGATAAGAGGCATAGATTGAGTGGACAGTCAGAGACTTTTTCCCAGGACGACAATGGCTAACACGAAGGGGCATAATTTTAAGGTGATTGGAGGAAGGTACAAGGGGGATGTCAGGGGTAAGTTTTTTTACACAGAGACTAGTGGGTGCGTGGAACGCACTGCCGGCAGAGGTGGTGGGGGCAGATACATTGGGGGCATTTAAGAGACTTTTAGACACATGAATGACAGAGAAATGGGGAGCTATGTGGGAGGGAAGGGGTAGATAGATCATAGAGCAGGGTAAAACGTCGGCACAACATTGTGGGCCGGATGGCTTGTACTGTGCTGTAGTGTTCTATGTTCTACGTTTAACATGACGATGCGACCATAGGTTTAGATCAATTTATTTTCAAATACACAAGGGGGCAGTAAAATGCCTTGTTCGTGCGAAGCTCACGGAGGAAGCAGTGTGGATGATCATGATAAATACAGCGATGGGCAGAGTGTCACAAGATTTGCAGTGCAATCTGAACGAGTGAAAAATATTAAGGCTAAAATGACAGCAACGGAAAACCGAGAGAGGGAGAGTTGAGAGACAGAGAACATGGTGGCACCAGCGGGAAAGAGATGATTGGACTGCAGTGGGGAAGCTGTTATCCTGTCTGGACGTTCCGGGCTTTCGGGCTCCCGCGTCTTCTCCCAGAAGGTAGAAGAGAGGAAGGCGAATGGCCAGGGTGCCAGCTATCCTTGGCAATGCTGTTCGCCTTCCCGTAGCAAACCACTGTAAAGATGGAATTGATCGAGGGAAGTGACGAACCTGTAACGGACTGGCAAGTGTTTACCACTCTCTGTTGGTACCCTCCTTCCAGAACGGAGCAGTTGCCATACCAGGCTGAGATGCAACCCCTCAGCGATCTGCAGAAGTCCGGGAGAATCCTTCTGGACAAGCCAAATCCTCACGGACACCGACAAAAGTCCACTCACCGATTCTCTTACTTGATCATCGCATCGGTGTGGAGGGACCAGGGGCGCTTGTTGGTGATATGGAAGCTCAGGAACCTGGGGCTGTGGACCATATCTGCATCGGCTCGGTTGTTGAGGACAGGGTTGTGTTCACCACCACAGCTTGCTGAGGTCAGCAACCAACTCGCGCGACTCTGAGGGCGCGCACGCAGGAGATTGGGATCTAGAAAGGGCGGATGTAACGGAGAAATGACTCAACGAACGGATGGAGACGCATAATTTTCCAGGCTGTTGTGCATGCAGACAGGAAGGGTCGTGAAATATACCATATTCTGGCTGCTTACCTTGTGCCAAGGCTCCCTTTGTTGGTTCCAGACAGCAAGTAACTCAGTGTTCTGGATCCTCACAACCAGTCCACACCCCGGGTAAAGGGCGATTCGATATCGCGTTAGAAACCAAGAGTCCAACCTCGGCAGCACAAACTCAGCACAATCGCGGCACACCTTGTTCTCCAATGTAATTTCTTTCTTCCCGAATGATGCTTATCTCCTTCACAACAACTTGTTCCCAGCAGTTCGGTGCACTCTGTGCGTGGCGGCAGCGGCTCTGTTACTTTCACCTCGTCCAAATTCACCTCAGCAAACCTCGACTGGGGCTGCAACCCGCAACCGGGCTGTTTCCTATCCTCAGTCTGATGTGATTGTTCAGTGAGTGGCCCTATTCTTATCAGACTACAACCCAGCGATAGAGAGGACAAAGGTCTCCGGAAGTTTATTGAGTTCGTACCTGGAGGACCGTGTGTAGTTATGCAGTAACAGAGTCAAACAGCACGGAAACAGGCACTTCGCCCAACTCCGCCATGCCGACCAAGATTCCCATTTAAGTTAGTCCCATTTGCCCACGTTTGGCACGTATCTACCTAAACCTTTCCTAGCCATGTGCCAATCCAAGTAACTTATAACGTTGTCGATGTACCTTCTTCAAACACCCTCCCTGGCAGTTCGTTCTATGTACTGACTCCCTTCTGCGTGAAGAAGTTACCCCTCAGATCCCTATTAAATCTCTCCCCTCTCACCTAAAACCTGTGCCTTCTAGTTCCTGATCCGCCAACCCTGAGAAAAATACTTACACATTCACCCTATCTATGGCCCTCGTAATTTTATACAGCTCTATAATATCGCCCCTCAATCTTTTATGTTCCAAGGAACAAAGTCCTAGCCTGCCCAAACGCTCCCTGTCCCTCGAGTCCTGGCAAAATCCTCATAAATCTATTCTGCACTCTTTCCATTTTAAAGATCTCTTTCCAATAACAGCGTGACCAGAAACTGTACACAATTCTTTCCAATAACAGCGCGCCGAAACTGTGGACAATTCTTTCCAGCAACAGAGTGAACAAAACTGTACACGATTCTTTCTGCCAGCAGAGTGACATGATGACCTAGTTGACAGGTTGATTGTTCAGGTTTTATTTATTTTACCAGAATTTCACCTTTCACTGGTGAGAGAGCTTGAGGAACTCCAAGACTCAAATTCACAGGGTCTGCTGCTTCTCAGACCCAAGCTGTTGTAGGCCCATTTCATCACCTTCCTCGTATTCTGTGCCGTTGTCATTGTGACTTCTGAATTGTCAGAGATTATCCAGATAAAACTGTCCCAATTCAATTGCTTTCGAACAGAATCTGGTGCTGTACAAGGTTTACAAATTCAAATCTTATTCAAGTTGAATTCTGTTGGACTTTTATTTTGCAGTTCCATCATTCTATAACTTCTGCCAGTAATCCCACCCTTTTCATATCCTGCAGCTCTTTGAAACTCATGAGGCATATTATGGTCTTTCAAACCCCACAGATCAGCCCATACGCCCCGGTCTCTCCTGATCTTAAACCACTTCATTCCAAAACTACAGAGACTGCGGTCAACTTTTTTTTCTCCATCTGGCTCATCTAGAACAACATAATGAAGGCAGGAGTTGGGTGACCTTCTTCAAGAAAGACAAAGCATGAGGCACCCTCCAGTACTCTGGCACTTCACCTGCAGCTAACGATGACGCAAAGATCTCAGTCGGGCTTCTGCAATGTCTTTTCCAGCTTCCACCAGGGAACTTGGATATACCTGCTCAGTCTCCAGAGATTTGTCTACCTTAATGTGTTTTCAGACGTCCAGCAACTCCCCTGATGTAATGCAGACTGTCCCCAAGGCATCCTCGGTAACTAACCCAAGCACTGAAGTCTTCATGTCTTTCCCCAACAGAGGAGAATCGGGCACCCACCACACTCTCTGTAAAACAAAAGGCCCCGGCACAACTGCTTTAAATTTTCCCACACTCACCTTGAAAGCATGCCCTTCGGTATTGGACATTTCGACCATGGGAACGAGATACCGACTATCCACTGCATCTACATAGAACATCGAATATTACAGCACAGCATAGGTTCTTCTGCCCACAATGTTGTGCCGACATTTTATCCTGCTCTAACATCTATCTGACCCTCCCCTCCCACAAAGTCCTCCATGTCTCCATCATTCATGTGTCCATCCAAGAGTCTCTAAACGTCCCTAATATGTCTGCCCCACAACCTCTGCCGGCAGTGCGTTCCACGCACCCACCACTCTCAGTGCAAAAAAACCCCTGACATCCCCATTATACCTTCCTCCAATCACCTTAAAATTATGTCCCCTCGTGTTAGCCATTGTCGCCCTGGGAAAATGTCTCTGACTGTCCAATCCATCTGTGCCTCTTACCATCTTGTACACCTCTATCAAGTCAGTTCTCATCCTCCTTCTCTCCAAAGAGAAAATACCCAGCTCACAACCTATCCCTCTTCCCCTATGCACGCCTCTCATAATCTTAGGAACCTCCCTCAGGTCTCCGCTCAGCCTCTACTGCTGAGCAACCACTCGAAAGAAACCCGAGTTTGGACCTGCCCTCTAATCCAGGAAGAATCCTGGGGAACCTCCACTGCGCCCTCTCCAATGCCTCCGCATGCTTCCTATAATGAGGTGACGAGAATGGAAAGCAATACTGCAGGTCGTCCGAACCAGAGTTTTATAAACCTGCATCATAAAGAGGACGTTCGGCCCACCATCCCAATGCCAACCATATTGTTAGTCCCACCTCTCAGCCATTAGATTCTTTTTCAGGAAACACTGGACACAGTGAGCGCTGACATACCTCGAGATTACACCCGCGTTGTAAACCAGAAATCAGCCACATTTTTACTGTAGAACCCCAAAAGTTGGATTTTGCCCTTTAACAACACATAACATAGAACAGCACAGGAACAGACCCTTCACCCCACGATATCCGCGCCAAACACGATGCCGAATTAAACTGAATCTCTTTTGCCTGTACATACCCCTTATCCTTCCATTCTCTGCATTTTCAAGCGTCTGTATAACAGTCCCTTGAACGCCTCCATCGTATCTATTTCCAGCACCATTCCGGCAGCGCAGTCCAGGCACCCACCGCACTCTTTCTGCAGGAAAACCTTGCCCCACTCACCTCTTTTAAACTTTCCATCCTCTCACCTTAAAGGCATGTCCTCGAGCACTTGACATTACCGACCCGGGGAAAAGGCTCTGACTGTCTGTCCTGCCGATGCCTCTCATAATCTTATATACTTCCATCAGGTCTGACCTGAGTCTCTGCCGCTCCAGAGAAAACAACCCTCTTTTGCCCAACCAATCCTGATGGGTCATCCTCTCTACTCCAGGCAGCATCCCAGCAAACCTCTTCTGCACCCTTTCCAAAGCCTGGAAATCCTTCCTATAATGGGGCGACCAGAACTGTACACCGTGCTCCGAATGTAGCCTGACCAAAGTTTTATACAGCTACAATATGACTTACTGATACTCAATTTTATTTTAAATAAGTGCGGAAAATAAGAAGATTTTCCAAAACTAATTTGTTAAACGTGGCGAATCAGAGGAATAATCAGCAGCAGGATTATTATAACTGACATCTACCGTGCAATTTTTTTTATTCGCGGTAGTAGTAAAAAGCAAGACATAAAATTATCATTAGTTACAATAAAAAAAAAACTCATAAGAGGAGTAGCAGGGTATCGCCCATGGTCAAAGTGGTGTACAGAGCACATGCAGAATCTTGTTAAACCTGTTCTGAACCCTCTCCAAAGCCTCTACATCCTTGCTGCAACGGGGCGACCAGAAGTGCACACAATACTTTCTTTCTTTTTCAATCTTTTTATTAGTTTTGAAATTAATACAGATTAATATATCGATCTTTGTACATGTAATACAAAGAGATCAGGAGAAAGATCATGACATGGATAATCATAAAGAAGAATAGAATATAAAAAAACCCACGATTTCTTAGTAAATGAATATAATATAAAGAAAGGAAAGGAAAAAAATGTATTATATATATAAAAGAAAGAAAAAATCCCCAAATCAATAAGAAAAATTATAAATAATATACCAAACTAAACTAAACAAAAGTTTCAAAAAAAAAAGCGAGAAAAAAAAGACTGGACCGAAAATTCTCAGTAGAAGCAGAGCAATATTATGTCATCAACTCCATTCCTCTAAGTTGGAAAGTTATTGAAAGGGGATCGATGTCATATGAAAGTATTGAATAAATGGACTCCAAATGTCTTCAAATTTAAGTGAAGGATCAACAGTGCCACTCCTAATTTTTTCCAAGTTTAAGCATGATATAGTTTGAGAGAACCATTGAAAAGTAGTCGGGGGTATTGGATCCTTCCATTTAAACAAAATGGATCGTTTGGTCATTAATGTAACAAAGGCAATCATACGGTTAGCGGATGGCCTGACTCTATCCTTGGTAATCCAAAAATTGCAGTGATAGAGTGAGGTTGTAAATCAATATTCAATACAGTTGAAATAATGTTAAAAATATCTTTCCAATATTTTTCCAAAAGAGGACAGGACCAAAACATATGTGTCAAAGAAACCACGTTTGATTTTCATCTGTCACATATAGGATTTATATGTTGATAAAAACAAGCTAGCTTATCTTTTGACATGTGGGTCCTGTGAACTATCTTAAACTGTATCAAAGAATGTCTAGCACACATTGAAGATGCATTAACTAAATGAAGAATTTTCTTCCATGTCTCTGTAGTTATAGATGTCTGGAGTTCACTTCCCCATTCATTTTTAATTTTGTCCAGTGATTCTGGACGTACTTTCGTAATTAAATCATAGATTATTGCTATCAAGCCCTTCTGATAAGGATTAAGACCTAAAATCTTTCCGTAATTTCAGTTTTGTAAGGTGTCGGAAATGAGGGTATAGTAGCTTTTAAAAAAATCTGATCTGCAAATATCGAAAAAGTGTGATCTAGACAAATTGTATTTATTAGACAGTTGTTCAAAAGATGGAAACAGTTATACATGAATAAATAAGAAACATACTTTTCCCTTTCTTTTCCATATAGAAAAAAACTTAGTCAACTCTGGCTGGATGAAAGAAAAAAAATAGATTGAATGGGACTTGACAAGTTAAATCTATTCAATCCAAAAAAATTATGAAATTGAAACCATATTCGTATTGTATGTTGAACAATTGGGTCAAGCATATGTTTAGTTAATTTGCTAAGTGCTAAAGGGAGTGAAGCTCCTAAAATAGAAACTAATGAAAATCCAAGTACTGATTGGTGCTCAAAGTGTACCCATTTGGGACATTGAAGTACGTCTGAATCTTGTATCCAAAAAATTAAGTATCTGATATTAATTGCCCAATAATATAACATAATATGATTAGGCAGGGCCGTACCACCACACAATACTCCAAGTGCGGCCTGACCATAGTTTTATAAAAATAAAGTAAGATAAGACAAGACAAGATAATAAATGTGGGAGGAAACCGGGACTTCCGGAGGAAACCCACACAGACATGGGGAGAACGTACAAACTCCTTGCAGACAGTGGCCGGAATTGAACCCGGGTTGCTGGCGCTGTAAAGCGTTACGCTAACCGCTACACTACCGTGTCATGACTTCTTGACTCTTATACTCACTTTAAAAAAAAGGTGCCGAAAATAATGAAGATCTTCCAAAACTAAGTGGTTACCAATTTGTTTACTGTGTGGTGTCGAAGAACTGCAAGGCTGTAGAGAAAGCAGGTGAGCCGGCGAGGACGCAGTGGTCTGAACAATCTCATCCGGTGCTCTATGATGCCATGGAAATCCCGTCTGCCTCCTTAACCATCTTGTCCGCATGTCCAGCTGCAGAAGATGCTCCTTAGAAATACCCTCGACAATTCCATTTCTCCTCCATAAACTCTCAACACCCATCATTGATCATTTCGTCCCTTCGCCAGTTCATTAGCTCAAACTGAGCTCCATTCTGGACATTACTGAGCTACACAGAGATACCGCAGACGGTTTTGATATTTAAAGTCCATAACATGTTCCAGTATGTTCTAGATCTGCACATAGTGCTGAGGCCTCACGTCCTGCTTCTGCAGAGAACGAGTACCTACCCTCGCGTTGAGTTTCAAGTTTCAAGCATTGGTATCATAATCTCACAGACACAGGGCATAAACGCCCAGAAATTAGCTTTCTGCAACAGCAGCACAGTACTTTACAAACATGATAAATCATAGAATCATAGAAAGTACAGCACAATACAGGTCCTTCGGCCCACAAGGTTGTGCCTACCTTTAAACCTCACCTAAAAACTATCTAACCCCTCCCCCCACATATCCCTCTATTTTAAATTCCTCCATATGCTTATCTAGCAATCTCTTGAATTTGACCAATGTAACTGCCTCCACCACCGTCCCAGGCAGTGCATTCTCTGGAAACCACTCTCTGGGTAAAAAAACCTTCCTCTGATATCTCCCTTGAACTTCCCACCCATGACTTTAAAGCCATGCCCTCGTGTATTGAGCATTGGTGCCCTGGAAAAGAGGCGCTGGCTGTCTACTCTATCTATTCCTCTTAATATTTTGTACACCTCTATCAAGTCTCCTCTCATCCTCCTTCTCTGATAAGAGTAAAGCCCCAAATCCCTTCGTCTCTCCTCACAATGCATACTCTTTAAACCAGGCAGCATCCTGGCAAATCTCCTCTGCACCCTTTCCAACGCTTCCACATCCTTCCTATAATGAGACGACCAGAACTGGACACAGCACTCTAAGTGTGGTCCAACCAGGGTTTTGCAGAGCTGCATAATTACCTCGCGGTTCTTAAACTCGATCCCACGACTTATGAAAGCTAATATCCCATAAGCTTTCTTAACTACCTTATCCACCTGTGAGGGATCTGTGGATATGAACCCCCAGATACCTCTGCTCCTCCATACTACCTAGACCTCTGCCATTAACTTTGTACCCCACCTTGGAGTTTGTCCTTCCGAAGGGTACCACCTCACACTTCTCTGGATTGAACACCCATCTGCCATTTCTCAGCCAAGCTCTGCATCCTATCAATGTCCCTCTGCAATCTTCGAAAGCCTTCCACACTCTCCACAACACCACCAACCAACCTTTGTGTCATCTACAAGCTTGCCAATCCACCCTTCTACCCCCTCATCCGTCAGTAATAAAAATCACGAAAGTTTTATCAAAACATTTTATTGACATAAATTACAAATAACTTACACATGCCCAAATAAAATCAACAAAATTAACATAAAGAACTTGATGGAAATTCAGAGAGAGAAAAAAAGATGTGGCTGAGGTACTGTTGGTGTTTTTATGGTCGGTTCATCAACCTGATGGCAGTGGGGAAGAAGGTGTTATTGACTCTTGAGTTGTGGGTCTTCAGTCTCCTGTACCTGACGGTGATGGGAAAGAAGGTGCTGTTGACCCCTGAGGTGTGGGTCTTCAGGCTCCTGCATCTGACGGCGATGGGGAAGCTGTTGTTGAACCTTGAGGTGTGGGCCTTCAGGCTCATATACCTGATGGCGGTGGATAAGAAGGTGTTTTTGCACTAAAGGTGTGAATATTTAGGGCTGCTCTACCTGATTGGCGGTGGGGAAGAAGGTACTGTTGACCGTTGAGGTGTGGGTCTTTTTGATCCTGTACATGATGTCAGTGGGGAATAGGGTGTTGTTGAACCTTGAGGTGTGGGTGTTCAGGCTCCTGTACCTGATGATAAAAGGGCAAGTGTTGTTGAACTTTCATTGTCTTAGGCTCCTGTACCTCCTGACCCCGATGGCAGTATCGAATGAGGTCATGGCCCCGATGATGGGGGTCCCTGAGGATGGAGATCACGTTTGTGAGATATTGCTTGTGGATGGAGATGCAATGCTGGGAGTCTGAAGCAACACACCAAGACGTTGGAGGAACTCAGGATGTCAGGCAGTATCTGTGGAGGAAAACAGACAGTTGATATTTCGGTCGAGGCTCTTCATCTGAATTTATGGATGTCCTCGATGGTGGGGAGAGGCGTAATCATGAAGGAACTGAGTCTTCCACTGTCTGAAGCCTCTTGCGTCCCTGTGCATTGGAGTTTCTAGACCAAGCCTTGATGGAACCAGTCAGAATGCTTTTCACTGCAGAAGTATGAACACAGCCTGGGTAACAACCAGTTCATATCACAAGTGATAAAACCAGAGTATAATCTGGTTGGCATATTCCCACCACCCCGTGCTGCATGCTTCAGGATTTGTGGTGAATCACTCCCAGTCTCAGAGAGATCAGCAGCGTGTTCAGTAGGGTTCCCTGGTCAGAACCCACTTGGAGTACTGTGCTCAGTTCTGGTCGCCTCACTACAGAAAAGATGTGGAAGCCATAGAGAGGGTGCAGAGGAGATTTACAAGGATGCTGCCTGGGATGCGGAACATCCCTTATGAAAGCAGGTTGAGGGACCTCGTCCGTTTCTCCTTGGAGATACGGAGGATGAAGGGGGACCTGATAGAGGTGTATAAGATGATGAGAGGTATTGATAGGGTTGATAGTCAGAGGCTTTTCTCAAGGGCTGAATTGGTGGCCACAAGAGGACATAGGTTTAAGGTGCTGGGGAGTAGGTACAGAGGAGATGTCAGGGGTAAGTTTTTTACTCATAGAGTGGTGAGTGTGTGGAATGGGCTGCCGGAAACGGTGGTGGAGGCGGATAAGATAGGGCCTTTCAAGAGACTGTTAGATGGGTACATGGAGCCGAGTAAAATAGAGGGTTATGGGTAAGCCTAGTAATTTCTCCGGTAGGGACAGGTTCGGCACAGCTTTGTGGGCCGAAAGGCCTGAATTGTGCTGTAATTGTCCTATGTTCTAAAAGTATTCATTCTGCGTCTGGTGAGAATGACCACATTTTCTTCAATTCCTTCACTTGTGTTGCAGAGGACGCTAAGGAGAAGCCACGACCTTCATAACGGAGGTTCAGTTTGGTGAGCTCAGTTTGATTTTATTGCCTACCATGCATCATTTTATTATCAGACAATAAAACCAGAATCAACAGAGATCAAAGATTCTGTGTTTATTGGGTTGAAACACAGAAGGACGTGAACAATGACCTCTCTGAGCAGCAAGTTCGGCATATTTTTGAACACTGGAATTTCCTTTCTGCACATTCTCAGCCAGCGCCCTGTTCACCAGTCAGGACAACAGGCTCTTTGTTAAACAAACATCACACCGTCTTTCGCAAACCCTTCGATATTGTTCCACTCTGGGAGGTTGGAACGCAGCGAGAGCTAGTCACTCGGATAATACAGAATTCGATTGGCGATAGGAAGCAGTGGTTGGATGGTGGGAGTTTGTTTCACAGACTGGACGCCCGTGACAAGTAGTGTGCCTCAGGGGTCGGTACTGGGCCATTGATATTTGTCATTGGGTATCACCGAATTGCATGAGAATTTGCAAGGCATGGTTAGTAAGTTTGCAAATTAGACTGAAATCGGTGGTATTTCAGAAGTGAAGATGGCTATCATCTTAATCAGTTGGGGACGTGGGCCGAGGACGCGCAAATGGAGATTGGTTCGGATAAGTGCTAGGTGTTGCAATTTGGGAAGTCAACCCAGGGTAGAGCCTTAGTGAGTATTGTAGAAGAGGGTACGAGGAGTACAAGCACATCGGTCCCTGAAAATGGCGTCACGGGTAGATAGGGTGATGAATAAGGCGGTTGGCACACTGGCCTTCATCAGTCAAGGCACTGAGAAGAGCAGTTGGGACATGATTTTGCAGTGTGGAACAAGACGTCGGTGAGGCTGCAGTTGGAGAATTGTATTGAGCTTTGGTCACGCTGCTGTAGGAAAGACGCCATTAAGCTGGAAAGAGTGCAGAGGATATTTCCGAGGATAGTACCGGGACTCGAAGGATTGGGTTATTGGGAGAGTTTGGGCAAGTCGGAACTTTATTCTTTGAAGCCTAGGAGACTGAGGGGTGATCTAATAGATGTGTATAAAATCATAGACAGTCTTTTCTCCCAGGGCTGTGGAATCAAGAACCAAAGGGCATAGGGTAACGATGAAAGCCGAAAGGTTAAATAGAAATTTGAGAGGCAACTTTTTACACAGAGGGTTGTCCACACATGAACTGAGCTGGCAGATAAGGTGATAGAGACGGATATGACAACAACATATAACAGGCACTTGGATAGGTACATGAAATGGAAAGGTTTAGAGGCACAAGGGCAAAGCGTGGGAAAATGGGACGAGGTCAGCTGGGAATCTTGGTCGGTATGGACTAGATGAACGAAGGGCCGTTTTCCCTGCTGCATTACTCTGTGACTCCCACACACTGTGAGCAATTCTTCGAATTTCGATGCTTTCTGTTCAACGGTTGTGGACTTGGAACAAGTAAGCAAGATCCCAAATATTCCGGTTTTCTTCCCACTCTTGCCAGTTTAAAGCAGCGGTGTGCGTTGTTGGTGAGGCTGAGACCGTTCGCCCCCAGGTTGTAAAGTATAACCGACCCTACAGCGAGGGAGTGTGGGCACACATTCTCCACAAACACTGACGGATCAGAGGAGTGTTTCCAGCATTTTCCACTGTCTGAGAGTCGGTGCATCTGCTGTGCTTTGATTTTCAAGATACACATTGGGACCGTCTTTCTCCAATGACAAAACTTTGCCTTCCAGGCAGGGTGTCAGTTGTGAGCATCATGACTTGCGCACGGCCTCTATGAACTGACGGAAGTCTCGAGTAGATGTTAAAGCCATTTGGATAAATGAATGGACTGGAAAGTTTCAGAGGGGTGGGGGCCAAACGTGGGCAGAGGGGTGGGTGACAGAAGCTCCGGTGGGTGCCAGTGTCCGCATGAACCGGTTGGCTTGAAGGACCTGCTTCCGTGCTGTATTGCTGTATGAATAGAAATGTATAAATGTTACTGTTTGTTAACGACTCCGTTGTATTACAGAAGGAGGCTTCAAACTTCTCGCACTCAATTGGTGATAGTGTGATTTAACCCTCACTGGCCCCCGTCCTCCGATGGATTGCCATAATCTACCCTGTCGATCCACTCTTGCATCTGGAGCAATAATAGTGAGGATTCTGGAAGACACAACTAATGGGGTTTATACCGAGCGCACGTTGCCTCAGTGGGAAAGGTTAACACTGGATTAAGAACATGGAACATCGAAAATAGAACATAGAAGTACAGCACAAGACCAGGCCCTTCGGCCCACGATCTACTAGCATTTGGGCAGATAGAGTTTGTGGAGGTCTTAGCAAAGCTTTGTGCATGGAAAGTCACGTTGGCCGAATCTGTTGGAGATGTTGAAGAGGTAACCTGAAGGGTAGATGCGAGTAGGGCAGTTGATGTTGTCTACTGGGATATCACTAAAGCCTTAGACAAGAGCCCGCATGGTAGGCTGATCTAGAAGGTCAGGTTCCACGGAATCCACAGAGACTTAGATGGTTCGAACATTGGGTCGGAGGCAGGAACAGAGGGTGATGGTTGAAGGTTGTGACCCGGAATGGAGTCCAGTGAGTAGCGGTGTGCCGCTCGGTGTTTAGACCCATGTCATTCGTTATTCATGGAAAAGATTTGAATACGAATGCACAAGACTTGATCAACAAATTTGCAGATGACAGGAAATGAGGTGTTGTTGACAGTGAAGAAGGCTAACGTAGAATACGGGGGATTCTGGACCGGTCAGGGAAGTGGGTCGAGGAGAGGCAATTCAGATTAGTGTGAGGTGATGTAGTTTGGAAAGTCAGACCAGCGTTGGGCTTCTACTGTGAATGGTAGGGCACCAGAGAGTGTAATTGAACAGATGGACCCAGGAGTACAAGTGTATAGTTCTTTGCAAGCGGCGTCACAGGTAGAAAGGGTGGCGAAAAGGCCGTTCAGCATGCTGGCCCTCATCAGTCAGAGCACTGAGTGTTGCAGTTTGGATATTATGTTGCAGTTCTATAAGCAGTTAGCGAGGCCACACCTGGAGTACTATGTACAGTTTGGATCACCCTGTTAAGATAAGATAAGATATTTTTATTAGTCATATGTATATCGAAACACACAGTGAAATACATCTTTTGAGTTGTGTTTTGGGGGCAACCCGCAAGTGTCGCCACGCTTCCAGCGCCAACATAGCATGCCCACAACTTCCTAACCCGTACGTCTTTGGAATGTGGGAGGGAACAGGAGCACCCGGAGGAAACCCACGCAGACACGGGGAGAATGTAGCAACTGCATACAGACAGTGTCCGGAATTGAACCCGGGTCGCTGGCACTGTAATGGAGTTATGCGAAAGCTGCACTACCGTGCCTGAAAGAGGTGATGTGATTGAACTGGACAGAGTGCAGAAACGACTGACAAGAATATTCCCAGGACTAGAAGGCCTGAGTTATAGGGAGAGGTTGGCCAGGATCGGTCTTTATCCCTTGGATCGGAAGAAACGAGGGACGACCTTGCAGATGTGTTTGAATCTATGAGCTTCATAGGTGGGTGGCAGCAGTACTTTCCCCAGAGTAGTGGAGTCCAAAACCAGGGGGGGCGTAGATTGCGGGTGAGAGTGGAAAGACTTAAAAGGGACCCGAGGGGGCAACTTTAGTGACGTAGAGGGTGGTGAGTCTATGGAACGGACTGCCAGAAGTAGTGCTGGAGGCAGGTCCAGTAGCATCATTTGAGAAGCATTTGGATAGGTACAAGAAGGGGAGGGGCTTGGGCCGCACGCAGGAAATTGGGACTAGCTGGATAGTCAACGTGGTCGGCATGGTCTCGTTGGGTCGAAGGGCTTGTGTCCGTGCTGTATTGCTCTGTGACTCAAGTTTGTGCATAACTAATTAAACTAATGACACCTTAGTATCATTAAAGGCACGAGAGTGCAGCGGTGATCCTAACGCTTTACAGCGCCCTCCTCGTCACCAGGAAAAAATTTCCCCTCTCCCACCCACTCCATTAATCCATTACCCACCCACTCCTCCCGCTGGGTCCGCTCCAGACACTGTTTCCATCAGCTATCCCCACCTCGATCACTTGGTTCAAAGCTCCACCTGTCCCTCCGGACACTGTGCGCTGTGAACATCGGCCGAGTCCGTCAGTGCCAGTCTACGCAGGTGCAATGTGGACCCAGAGTTCTCCCCCACTCCCCTCCCCTTACCCCTCTCCACTCCCCCTCTCCCCTACCCCTCTCCCCTACCCCTCTCCCCTCCCCTTACCCCTCTCCCCTCCCCCTCTCCCCTTACCCCTCTCCACTCCCCCTCTCCCCTACCCCTCTCCCCTACCCCTCTCCCCTCTTCACTCCCCCTCTCCCCTCCCCCTCTCCCCTACCCCTCTCCCCTCCCCTTACCCCTCTCCCCTCCCCCTCTTCCATTACCCCTCTCCCCTCTCCACTCCCCTTCTCCACTCCCCCTCTCTCCTCAACCCGCTCCCCTCCCCTTACCACTCTCCCCTCCCCCTCTCCACTTACCCCTCTCCACTGCCCCTCTCCCCTCCCATATCCCCTTACCTCTCTCCCCTCCCCTTACCCCTCTCCCCTCGCCCTCTCCAATTACCCCTCTCCCCTGGCTATTTCACCTCTCCCCTCTTCCCTCCCCCTCTCCCCTCGCCCTCCAATTACCCCTCTCCCCTGGCTATTTCACCTCTCCCCTCTTCCCTCCCCCTCTCCCCCGACCCCTCTCCCCTCCCCTTACCCTCCCCTCTTCCCTCCCCCTCTCCCCTCCCCTTTCCCCTCTCCCCTGACCCCTCTCCCCTCTCCTTACCCTCCCCTCTTCCCTCCCTCTCTCCCCTACCCTCACCACTCCCCCTTTCCAATTACCCCTCTCCTCTTTTCCCTCCACTCTCCCTTTATCCTCCCCCTCCCAGACCCCTCTCCCCTCCCCACCCTACCCTTCCCTCCCCCTTACCCCTCACTCCTCCCCTCCCCTTCACTCTTTTCCCCTCTTCCCTCTCCCCTTACCCCTCTCCCCTCCCCTTACTTCTCTCCCCTTACCTCCCTTCTCCAATTACCCCTCTACCCGGCCCTTCACCTCCCCTCGCTCTTCTTCACGCCCCTCTCCCCTCCCCCTTACCACTCTCCCCTTCCCTAACTCTTCTCCCATCCCCCTCTCCCCTCGTCCTACCCCCTCCCCTCGCCCTTCTTCCCACGTACCCCTCTCCCCTCGTCCTTCCCCCAACCTTACCGCACTCCCCTCGCTCTATTACCTCTCCCCTCGCTCTCTTCACGCTCCTCTCCCCTGCCCCTCCTCCCTCACCCGTCCCTTGCCCCTGTCGAGGTGATCTCTGAAGGGTCGGCATTTCGCCGGTCATTTTTTCAGCTGTTGCGGAGGGGCCAGTCGGTAGACGGGTATCAGCTGTAAGTTAATCATTACCCAGAATGTTAACTACGGCAGCAAACTCTGCCCTCTTCAACTTTGATGTGGAAAGAGACAAAGCCGTGGTTTGCGGACAAGGATCTGTTATCGGGACTGCACCCTGCCGAATTGTTCACATTTCTTCTGAAGACCAGGCATTTAATGGGGAGGAGCGGCTTCTACCGGTGGTTTGCAGGACGTGGCTGATGTGGGGTCCTGAAGTGGGACCGTCCCCTTCTGCCGATCTGAGCGTGGAGCACCTTCCAGACTGTCCACCTGAAGAACACAACGGCGCCATCGGCCCTCGCTGCGGGTTGTTGAGATCCACCCATCTCCCCGCCGCCGCCCCCGTCCTTGTAGACCCCTCCCGCTGGAGCTCGGGGTATGCTCTCTCTCGGTTCCTTGGAGACGGGTCACGGGGCTCCTGACAACGAGGCACAATGAGGGTTTGGCGCAGACGCGATGAAGTGAAGTTCGAGGGCAGGGGGCTGTAGATGGAGGGGACGGGGGATGCTTCACATGGTTGAAGGGCCGGCACGACCGGGGTGCGGACGACCTGCGCTTCCGTGGGGAGTCCCACAGCCCAGAACTGTGCGAAAAGATTGCGACGGCAGAGGTAGGGAGAGCTCTGAGTGCGGCCCAGCGAAGTGGGAGAAGTTGTGTTACAGAGCTATACAGTGCCGACCAATGTGTCCACCTGAGCAAGTCCCGTTTGCCCGCATTAGCCAATATCTCTCTGAAACTTTCCCACCCATAACCCTGTCCAAGTGTCTTTCAAACGTTGCCTCGCACTTTCTCTGGCAACTCGCTCAACTTACCCACCGACCTCTGGGTGAAAATCCTTCTCTTCTGCCCTCCAGATTTTGGTTCCTTTTCCCTTGAAAAGGACTGAGTGCATTCACCCGACATCCCCACCGCTATTCAACCTCAATCCCCACCCCAATAACCCTACGCCTCCAACCCCCCAACAACCTCACTCCCACATAACCTCAACTCCCATCGCAACAGCTCGACTTCCCACCACCCTCTATTCCTGGGAGTCCCCGCACCCAACCGGGTAGCACCGCCAACCTCACCCCCCACCACCCACACTCCACCCACAATCATCCACCATCCCCACCACCCAACAACCCCACACCGACCACCGACAACCCCATTCATCCCCAACCCAAAACTCCCCACTCCCTGATATCCTACCGCCGCCAGCCTAGCCACCCCCCCAACCACTCGACTCCCTAACCCCACCTGCCTCAACCCCTACCGGCATAAAACACTCACCCACCCACCTCCGAACACCCCTAGCACACCCACCCACCCACACAACCCCCCACACAAGGCACCACCACCCGGTCACCCAATCCGCCACACCCCCAACCCACCTACACCCCAACTACCTCACCCTGCAAACCCACCCACCCCCACTCCCCACCAGCCACCGCCAAACCCCCACCCACCCAACAACAACCCCACGACCACTCACTCACTTACCCACCATACCCCACATTATAACTCCTCCCACACCCCACAACACAGCCATCCCCCGTCCCACTCTCACGTCCCGCGCTGCCGAACTCGCCCCTCCAATCCCCCAATCCCCACCCACACCACTCCCACCCAATCGCTCCTCCAATCCTCCCACATCCCTCCCCAATCTCCACACACCCCTCCCCAATACCCCCACACTCCTCCCCCACAATCACCCCGCACACCTCCCCACAGTCCCCTCCACACCCCTTCCCCACAATCCCCCCACTGCCCTCCCCAATCCACACCGACCCGTACCGCCAAATCCTCTATAACCTTCCCTCCCAAACCATTCTCCTCAACCCACTTTCACACCCCTCTCCCCAAACCACCCCACACCCCTCCCCCAAATCCCCATACCCTTCCCCCCACACCCCTCCCCCAATCCCCCCACATCCCTCTCCCCAATCCCCCACACCCCTATCCCCAATCCCCCACACCCCTATCCCCAATCCCCCCACACCCCTATCCCAAATCCACCCCCACACCCCTCCCCAAATCCCGATACCCTTACCCCACACTCCTCTCATCAATCCCCCACTCACCTCCCCAATACACCCCACACCACTCCCCCCAAATCCCCCACACCCTTCCCCAACACCCCTCTCCCCAATCCACCCCCACACCCCTCTCCGAATCCAGCCCCACACCCCTCCCACAAATCCCCATCCCTTTCCCTTACACCCCTCCCCAATCCCCACACTCCTCTCCCCGATCCACCCCAGCCCCTCCACCCACACACCCCTCCCCCCAAATCCCCCACAGCCTTCCCCAACACCCTTCTCCCCAATCCACCCCCACACTCCTCCACCCAAATCCGCATACACTTCCCCGCCACACCCCTCTCCCCAATCCACCCCCACACCCCTCCCCCCAAATCCGCATACACTTCCCCCACAACCCTCTTCCCAATCCCCCACACCTCCCCAAATACACCCCACACTCCTCCCCAAATCCTTATACCCATACCCCCACACCCCTCCCCAATCTACCCCATCCCTCCCCAATCCCCCCACCACTCACCCCCCAATCCCCCCACACTGCTCCCCCCAATAATATCACTCCCCCCCCAACTGGTAACCGTCACACGGCCCGGCTTCTCGGCAGTCAGCTCACCAGCCAGCCATCAACAGAGGTACACGAGCTCCTATTGGTGCGTGTAGATGCCAATCCACAATCTGAACCAATAGTGTGCGAGGACTCGCCGAAACCCTCCTTCCGCCGGAACGTCCGGTGAAATGTCCGGGCGAGTTTATTCCCGATTCCCCTCAGCAAAGGTCAGCGCCGTTGATGGGGGGAGCAGCGGCTGAGTGTGGCAGGACTGAGGTGAGGAGCGATGCCTCTCTCCGGGGAGTGTGGGGTCGCTTCCACAGAGCAGGCTGGATGATCCGGCGCTGGGTGGGAGGGTGGCAGGGATCCCGGAAGTGGGGCGATGTTGATGCAGGGGAGGTTGTTGGGGGATGTGTGACGGGCTTGTGGGGGGAGTGGTGTGTGGGGGTAGTGGGATGGTGGGGGAGTTGTGTGTGGGGGGAGTGGGGGGAGTTGTGTGTGGGGGTAGTGGTGTGGTGGGGGAGTTATGTGTGGGGGGAGTGGGGTAGTGGGGGGTGTTGTGTGTTGGGGGAGTTGTGTGGAAGATGGGGATGAGCCAGGTCAGTCCGAGGTCCGGAGGGAGGTGGTCAGCACAAACCGATCCTAGTGCACCAGGTCAGTCCGGGCTCTGGGCTGGTGCTCTGCACAGACTGATCCCACTGAGCCAGGTCAGTCCGGGCTCCGAGGGAAGGTGTTCTGCACAGTCTGATCCCAGTTACCCATGTCAATCCGTGCTCCGAGTGTAGCTGGTCTGCACAGACCGATCCCACTGAACCAAGTCAGTCCGAACTCATGGGGGAGGTGTCCCGCACAGACTGATCCAAGAGATCCAGTTCAGTCCGGGCTGCAGGGGCGGAGATGGTCATCAGAGTCCGGTCCCACTGAACCAGGTCATTCCGGGCTCCGAGGGGAGGTCTTCTGAACAGTACGATCCCAGTGACCCATGTCAGTCCATGCTCCAGGTGTAGGTGGACTGCACAGACTGATCCCACTGAATCAGTCCGAAATCATGGGGGATGTTTTATGCACAGGCTGAACTCTTTGAACCAGGTCAGTCCGGGATCCGGAAGGAGGTGATCTGCACGGACCATTCCCACTGAACCAGGTCAGTCCGGGCTCCGGAAGGATGTGTTCTGCACAGACCATTCCCACTGAACCAGGTCAGTCCCGGATCTTGGGGCAGGTGATCTGCACATGCCGATCCCACTCAACCAGGCCGGTCTGAGCTCATGGGGAGGTGGACTGCACAGACAGATTCCACTGAGCCAGGTCAGACCGGGCTCCGAGGAGAGGTTTTCTGCACAGTCCGATCCCACTGAACCAGTTCAGTCTGCGCTGCGAGAAGAAGTGGTCTGTACAGACTGCACAGACTGATCCCACTAAACCAGGCCAGTCCGAGCTCATGAGGGACGTGGTCTGCACAGACGGATCCCACTGAACCAGGGCAGTACGGGCTCTGGGCTGGTGATCTGCACTGACCTATCCCACAGACATGTTTCAGTGGGATCTTTCTGTGCAGCCCACATCCCCATGAGCTTGAACAGGCCGGGGGACGTGGTGTCCACAGACCGATCCCAGTGAACCAGATCAGACCGGGCTCCAGGGGCAGATGGTCTGCATGGACCGATCCCAGTGACTCATGTCCGTCCGGGCTCCAGCCTGAGTGGTTTGGACAGACCGATCCCACTGAACCTGGTCAATCCGGGCTCCTGGGTTGTTGGACAGCACAGACAGATCCAACTGAACCAGGTCAGTCCGGGCTCTGGGACAGATGGCCTGCACCGATGGATTCTTCTGAAGCAGGTCGATCTGGGTTCCAGTGGGTGTTGGGCTGCACAGGCCAATCCCATCGAACCAGGTCAGTCCGGGTTCCCAAGGGAGGTGGTCTGCATGGACGGATCCCACTGAACCAGGTCAGTCCGGGCTCCAGGGGAAAGTGGTCTGCACAGACCAATCCCACTGAACCAGGCCAGCCCGGGCTCATTGGGGAGGTGGCCTTCACAGACTGATCCCAGTGAACCAGGTCAGTCCGGGCTCCGGGGGGGAGTGGTGTGCACAGACCGATCTCACTGAACCAGACCAGTCCGGTCTCATGGGGCAGGTGGTCTGCACGGACCGATCCCACTGAACTAGGTCAATCCGGGCTCTTGAGGCAGGTGGTCTGCAGTATCTCTGGGATACTGGGGTGGGGGTCCCGGGTACCTGACACGGTGCACAGCCAGTAGCGCGTGGGTTTGATACAGACGTGACAGGGTGAGGGTCTGGGGCAGGAGGCTGGGGATGGGTCGGTCGGGGGTGCGTGACAAGTTTGAGGGACCGGCGAGGAGCGCGCCCATGGAGAGTCCCACAGCCCAGTCGGGTGGAACTGTGCAAAAATATTGCGACGGTGCCGGTGGGGACAGTTCTGTCAGCGAACCAGGGAAGTGGGTCAATTGGAGTCATATAGTTATACAGGTAGGGAAAGGTCCATTCGGTCCAACCCGTCCGTGCCCACCAATGTGTCCAACTGAGCTAGTCCCGATTGCGCCCTTCAGCCAATATCCATCTGAACCTTTCCCACCCACGTCCCTGTCGAAATGTCTTTTAAATGTTGTCATTGTTCCCGCCTCCAGCACTTCCTCTGGCAGCTCGTTCAACTTACCCACAGCTCTCTGGATGAAAAACCTTCCCTTCAGGTTTCTTTTGAATATCTTCCTCGTGTCTTTGGTTCCTTTGAGAAAGACTTGAGTGCATTCACTTTATCTGTGGCCCTATGAGGTCACCCCTCAGCCTCCTGCTTTACAAGAAATAAAGACCAAGGCTGCCCAGCCTCTCCCGATAACTCAGTCCTCCGAGTCCTGGCAACATCCTGGTGAACCTTCTCTGCCCTCTTTCTAGCTTAGTGACGTCTTACCTGTCACAGGGTTGACCAAAAATGTCCACAGTACTCCAGGTGTGGCCTCGTCAACGATTTACAGGGGGACATCGTTCAGCTGGGCCGAGGAATGGCAACTGGCGTTAATTCAGATAAGTGCGAGGTGTTGCACTTGGGAAGAGACATTCTGGGTGGGATTTCCACAGTCAACGGCAGGGCCCTAAGGAGTTGTTGAATGAAGCGGCCTGGGAGCACCGGTACATGGTTGCCTGAAAGTGGAGTCACAGGGTGGTGAAGAAGGCATTTGGCACGCTGCCCTTCGTCAGTCAGGAGACTGAGTTTAGAAGTTGGGATGTTATGTTGCAGTTGGTCAAGACGTCGGTGAGGCTGCATTTGGAATACTGTGTTCAGTTTTGGTCACCCCACTGTAGGAAAGATGCCATTAAGCTGGGAAGGGTGCAGAGGAGATTTACAGGTATGATGCCAGAAACTCAAGGGACAATGTTATGGAGAGTGGTTGGGCAGGTTGGGTCTGTTTTTATAGCAGCATAGGAGAATCAGAGGTGATTTCATGGAGGTTTACAAAATCATGAGGAGCATATATGGGGTAAAGCGCAGTCTTTTCTTTTCCTCAGGACTGGGGAATCAAGAATAGGAGGACATTGGTTTAAGGTGAGTAGGGGGGAGATTTAATGGGGACCCGAGGGTCAACATTTTCACCCAGGGTGTTGTCAGCACGTGGAAGGAGCTGCCGGAAAAAGTGGTTGAGGCAGGTACGTTAAATACAATTAAAGTTAACTGGACAGGTACGTGGATAGGAAAGGTTTGGACGGATATTGGATGGATAGTCTGGGTAGTGTGGAGGAGCAGTGGGATCTGGGGGTTGATATCCACAGATTTCTGAAAGTTGCCTCACCGGTGGATAGGGTAGTTAAGAAAGCTTAAGGGATGTGAGTTTCATAAGTCGTGGGATCGAGTTTAAGAGCCGCGAGGTAATCATGCAGCTCTTCAAAACTCTAGTTAGATCACACTGTGTCCAGTTCTGGTTGCCTCATTATAGTAAGGACGTGGAAGCGTGGAGATTTACCAGGATGCTTCCTGGTTTAGAGAGGATGCATTATGAGGAGAGACTAAGGGAGCTGGGGCTTTACTCTTTCGAGAGAAGGATGGTGAGAGGAGACATGATAGAGGTGTACAAAATATTAAGAGGAATAGATAGAGTAGACAGCCATAACCTCTTTCCCAGGGCACCAATGTCCAATACAAGAGGGCATGGCTTTAAAGTAATGGGTGGGAAGTTAAAGAGAGATATCAGAGGAGGGTTTATATTGCACCCAGCGAGTGGTTAAGGCATGGAATGTACTGCCCGGGGTGGTGGTGGTGGAGACAGGTACATTGGTCAAATTCAAGAGATTGCTAGATAAACATATGGAGGAATTTAAAATAGAGGGATATGTGGGAGGAAGGAGTTAGATAGTCTTAGGCGAGGTTTAAAGTTTGGCACAACAATGTGGGCCGGAGGTCCTGTTAGTGCTGTACTGTTCTATGTTCTAAACACGGATAAATGGGACTGACTCAAATGGGCACCTTGGCCGGAATGGACCAGTTGGGCCGAAGGGCCTGTTTCCAAGCTGTCTGACTCTATGATCTGCCGATGGGGGAGGAGGTGGAGGAGAGATTCGGTTTCACGGTAACACGCTCAAGTTTCCCATCTCGTCTTCATGATCGCCAAATCTGTTGCATGTATGTTACAGAGGACCGGACTTTGAGGTCGTCCGTCGGCACCATGGCAATGAATTCAAACTGGAGGGTGGACGCAGCGACGTCAACATCCGGCGAGGACACAGGTGTGTGACAGAGTTCTTCACAAGGGAGGAGGCCGAGGAGTGAGCACACGGAAGTGGGAGAGGTCAGGAGGGGGGCAGATGAGGGGATAGAACCATAGAACAATACAGCACAATACAGGTCCTTCGGCCAACAATGTTGTGCCGACCTTTAAACCACACCTAAGACTATCTAACCCCTTCCTTCCACATATACCTGTATTTGAAATTCCTCCATATGCTTATCTAACAATCTCTTGAACTTGACCAACGTATCAGCCTCTACCACCACCCCAGGCGGCGCACCATGCCCCAACCACTCTCTGGGTGAAAAACCTCACTCTGATATCTCCTTTGAACTTCCCACCCATTAACTGAAAGCCATGCCCTCTTGTATTGAGCATTGGCGCCCTGGAAAAGAGGAGCTGGCTGTCCACTCTATCTATTCCTCTTAATATTTTGTACACCTCTATCATGTCTCCCCTCATCCTCCTTCTCTCCAATGAGTAAAGCCCTAACTCCCTTTGTCTCTGCTCATAATTCATACTCCCTAAACCAGGGAGCATCCTGGTAAATCTCCTCTGCACCCTTTCCAACGCTTCCACATCCTTCCTATATTGAGGCGTCCAGAACTGGACACAGTACTCCAAGTGTGGTCTAACCAGAGTTTTATAGAGCTGTATCATTACCTCGCGACTCTTAAACGCGATCCCACGACCTATGAATGCTAACATCCCATAAGCTTTCTTAACTACCCTATCCACCTGCGAGGCAACTTCCAGTGATCTGGGATTGGTCAGCTTTATCCCAGCATTGTGGAGTCCGAGAAGAGAGGGCACAGGTTTAAGGTGAGAGGGGAAAGCTTTAACGGGGACCTGAGGGGCAGGTTTTCTTCCACTCAAGAGGGTGGTGGGAATGTGGAACGAGATGCAGAGGAGGTGGGTACAATTAGAACGTTCAAAAGACATTTATACAGGTATATGGATAGAGTTGCAGAGCAATACAGCACGCATCCAGTCCCTTTGGCCCAACCAGCGCATGCCGACCACGGTGTCCGCCCAACCAACAGCAAAATACCTGAATTCGACACTAATCCTTCTGAGCCCCACCCCTCCATGGACCTACCGAAGTGCTGTTTAAATAAATCTGTTGGACCTGCCTCAACCACTTTCTCTGGCGGCTCTTTCCATATACTCACCACCCTCTTCGTGAAAAAGTTCCCCCCTCCGGTCCCCTTTAAATCCTTACCCACGTACTTCAAACCTATGCCAGCCTAGTTTTAGACTCCCCTGCCCTGGGGAAAAACACTGTCACCATCCACTCCATCACCTTAACCACGAGTGTAAGGTGGCCCCTCGTTCCCCTACCGAGCGGACAGGTACACAAACAGGTTTCGAGGGATATGGGTATTGGTTTATTATTGTCACTTGCAGTGAAAAACTTGTCTTACAAGCCGATCGTACAGGTCAATTTATTACACAGTACAGTTACATTGAGTCAGTACAGAGTGCATTGATGTAGTACAGGTAAAAACATTAACAGTACAGAGTAAAGTGTCACAGCTACAGAAAAAGTGCAGTGCAATAAGGTGCAAGGTCGCAACAAGGCAGATCGTGAGGTCAGAGTCCATCTCACTATATAAGGGAACCGTACAATGGTCTTATCAGTGGGGTAGAAGCTGGGGTTTAACCTAGTCAAATAAGACTAGCTTAGATAGGCACCTTGGTCAGCATGGACGAGCTGGGCCGAACGGCCTGTCTCCGTGCTGTAACTCAATCGCTGTAAATACACTCCTGACAACGCAGTGGATCAGAGGCACGGAGCCGCAGTTCACAAAGGAGGAGGGAAGGGGATGAGCAGGGAGAGGGGGTGTGAGTTATAGGAGGGATGTAGTCACGTGTAGCGGAGTGGCAGGAACTGTCCGATAGGTGGACCTTCCTGGTGGTTCCAGCGTCCATGGGACTGCTGGGAGGGGCGACCTGAGGGACAAAGTAACCTGGTTGGTAGGAGTACTCCCAGAGGGAAGCAGTGTGGATAGGTGGGTGGGACACAGTGAGAGGTGAGCGGAAGTTATGGGGAAAAACCGAGTCTTCTCCAGGGCTGGTTCTGGAGGCGGAGTCCACCTCCGGGGAGAAGATCAAAGGTCAGACCGACTCCTTTTCATCATATCACAGCGTCCTAGAGACGTACATCACGGAAAAGAGTCCTTCGGCCCAACTTGTCCATGCCGGCCAAGATGCCCATCTGAGCCAGTCCCCTTTGACCCGTGTTCCTCCAAACCTTTCGATGTCCCTCTCCAGGTGTCTTTTAAACTGTTATGTACCAGCAACAATAGAGACACAAAGAGCCATGTATAAGCGTTGGAATCTATTGATCAATAACTACTTGTAATAATAAGAGAAATAAGAACATCGGCTTTTAAATATTGACCCCAAGAATAAACCCGAAGTGTGTGTGTGGTAAATTCCCAAATCTCAAGTCTAGGAATAGTTCTCAAATTTCAGTTCAGCAAGTCATAAGGTAGAACATTGAGCAAAAGCTTCTGAAAACCACATTGTAGAGAGATGGTAGAGAGATTGTAGAGAGAAAATTTACGAAATCCACAATTTCCACGATGGAACCCATATGACACCTCAATCACGATGGTCTCCATTGCTTTGTTCCGAAATATCTGCCACACCGAGAGCACTCGATTCGTGGCCGCCCACAGATACACCTGCTTTCCAGTACAGGTTAACGACAAAGTGGACTCCACAGATCGCTCCAAAAATCCATACATGGATTGTGTAGTGACAGTCACAGCTCTGTTCTTCATCCATAGATACAGAGACTGGCAGTCAGTCTCTTTCTCTCTGTCTGTCTCTCTCTCTGTCTGTCTCTCTGTCTCTCTCTCTAACAGCCAGTACGCTCCAGCTATAGTCTTTTTTCTCACTTGCAGCAGTCAGATAACACCACACACAGCCACACACACACTTCTACACTACTGCCCAGGTGCCTTGACGAAGGGACACTGACCAAGTAGCAACCTGGCTCGTAACAAAACATTGTGATTGGACCTGTCTCATTCGTTCCACATATCCACCACCATCTGTGTGAAGACGTTACCCTTCAGGTCTCTTCTAAATCTTTCCCCTCTCACCTTTAATCTGTACCCCTTCGTTTAGCCCCCTTACCCTGTTATCTTATCTATGTTCCTGCTGATTTTATACTCCAGTAAGGTCAAATGTATTCGATGACTGGGCTCCCCATAGTGAGTTCCAATGATGCACAGTGGAGTATTTAATGTCTCCGTTTGTGTCCACAGGTCTAACGTCTACACTTTCTGAACTGACACAGTGGGATGAGTATCAACTGTTCCAGCTGGGAATATTCTACCGGGAGAGACTGACAGAGGCGATTGAAGGAGGGGTTGGACAACTCAGTCTAATGTTGAGAGAGAAGGGACATTTCAGTGGAGAAGAACACGAGGTATGATTCCCCAAGTTGAAATTTTCCGTACTTTGGTTTTTCAGCTGATAGTGATGGAACACAGAGACTTAGAGAAACGACAAAGCCTCTCCCGGAACCATCTGCTCTATTCAAAACAGCCTCTGGCACTTTCCTCGCAGTATTTATAGTTTGCCAACTCACTCCTCAACATACGCACGGTCGCGTAGCGGTTAGCGCAACGCTATTACAGCGCCAGCAATCGGGTTCGTTTCTCGTCGCTGTCTGTAAGGAGTTTGTGCGTTTTCCCGTGTCTGCGTGGGTTTCCTCCGGGTGCTCCGGTTTCCTCACACATTCTAAAGAAGTACGGGTAGGTTAATTTTGGTTTAAAATGGGTCGCGCGGACTCGTTGGGCCGGAAGGGCCTGTTACCACTCTGTAAATAAAATTTAAAATAATATTTTAAAAAATATTCTCTGTTGTCCTTTACAGATAATCCACGAGCTCGAGGAGAAGGGAAACCGGAAAGACAGTTCCACGCTCTTCCTCAGTCTGGTGACGGGGAAAGGCTCCGGGACCCGGAGGGCGATGTGGGAATCCTTTATGAAAACGAGGAAGGAGTTACCAAAACTGGACAAAATACTCGAAGAAATCCAAGAGTTCGGTACGGTTAAAAAAAAGCACACGCAACTCAAATTCATCTTGAAATACTCTGACATAACAACATTCGTTAGTTATCATTTCAAGAAACCTTGTTAATTTAAACAGGTCCTGACCCACATGAACATATGAACATCGCCCGAAGTTTCTCTGACTTACCCACTGAACCGAAAGGTAAGACATGGAATACAATGTTAAAACCACTTTGTTTTCAGAATCGATGTTTGACAGAAGCCATTTATTCAGAAGTTGGTAAAATCTAGGATTGAGAAGGTCCATTTTGGAATTACCAGCTGATCTGTGGGATTAACTTGCAATTCGCACGTTTTTGACAAACCATGAAATCATGCAGAGCAATATGTCAACGGCTGAACTTAGGCCTTCAAAACTGACAGTGACCTGGTGCACTGTGAAACTCACTTATGTCTGGGACAGGGTCCAGACGCACTGTGAAACCCCGCAGCATACTCCTGGGAGGGTGCTGAAACACTGTGAGGCCCCGCACACTCCTGGAAGGGTTCTGTAACACTGTGAAACCCCACTTACATTTGGGGCAGGGTCCTGACACCCTGAGACTCCGCATACTCCTGGGAGGGTTCTGATACTCTGTGAGACCCCGCACACGCATAACAGAGTTCTGTAGCACCGTGACACCTCATTTACATTCAGGGTAGTGTCCTGACACTCCAAAACTCTGCACATTCTTGGCAGCGTCCTGACACACTGCGAAACCAACTCCTGTGAGATTCCTGATAAATAGAAATTTGTCCCACAGTCTGGTGATGTTCTGGAAGTAATAAAGTAGAATGCGAGGAGAAATAGACAAGTCAGTGTCATGTATTTCGAGGTTAAAGTCCTCAGAGTCCACAAGAAGGCTAGCAATGGTGGAAGAGGGGATTTGGGTGGAGCAGAGTCATTTCCGCGATTGAATCAGCAGAACAAGGGGAGGGTTGGTGAACGCTGCTCTGACGTCAGCGGTTGGGTTATGGGCCGTGTATCAAGGAAAAGGTGTTCACCTTCAAGGGTCAGTCATAAGGCAGACGTTGAACGTCATTGTAATGAGGGGAGGCTGGAGTAGGGGTTGGAGGAAGAGGTCCACAACAGGCAAGCAGGACAGCAGAATGAATCAGAGAAACTTATTCACCTGCACAGTTTCGTCGGTACTCCAAATCGAATGGAGTTGAACTGGAAAGGGACCATCGCTGGCCACACAGTATAGTGAAATACCTAGGGAACATGTTCACATTTAGATATCAGCTACTTCCAGTCCAACATACTTACTTAGGAACTCTCCTGGCGTTTTGTCAATGTCCAGTAGTGTTTGTATCAACCGAGTCGCAGTGGATTCACTGGGTTGATTGTGCCGTCAGAATCACTGAGCAGACAACTGCCATTCTCAAGTGTTTATTTGTTTTCAGTTGAGCCGTCTAACTCTGCTACTCACTCTATTCCCATGGAAGATGTTCTACAGAAACACAAGGAGACACTGCGGGCACAAACGGAAACACTGAGAGTCAAGACGATCCTGATGAGGGAGAAGGTGAAGGTTTTCCAGCTGGTTGATCGATACGCTGAGCTCACGGTCATTTCTACTGTTCAAGCTTGGAGACTCGTGGAACATGAGCTGTTGGCAAGAGGCCGGGACCATGAGGAGTGGAGAGAGAAACATCTGCCGGAAGGGTGGGAAAAAATCAAGACTGATCAGTTCTTCCAGAGCAGGTTTTCCCGGCGTAAGTCCAAATCTGGGAGTTCGGCAGCAGTGGCCGGAGCCCCGGGGATCGGGAAAACAACCATGGTGCAAAGGATTGTTTACGACTGGGCCACGGGGAAGATATACCAACATTTCCAGTTTGTCTTCAGTTTCAAGTTCCGGGACTTAAACTTCATTAACTGCAGAATAAACCTAAGTGAACTGATTCTGGATCAGTATCCTTACTTGTGGAATGTTCTGGAAAAGCTTTGGAAAAACCCAGAGGAGTTGCTCTTTATATTCGATGGTTTAGATGAATTCAAAGACAGATTCGATTTTTCTGACAGTCGGAGAGACATAGAACCTCAGCATATGTGCACAGACCCTGAATTCCGGTGTAAGGTGTCTGAACTTGTGTACAGTTTAATCCAGCACAAGCTGCTCCCAGGGTGTTCTGTGCTGTTGACCACCCGCCCCACTGCATTGCATTTATTAGAAAAAGCGGAGATCAGTGTCTGCGCTGAAATCCTGGGATTTGTCGGTGAGCAACGGAAGGAGTATTTCAGCAGGTATTTTGAAGATCAGACGGTGGCAGCAGCTGTTTTCAAACACGTGGAGGAGAACGATATCCTGTACACCATGAGCTACAACCCCTCCTACTGCTGGATCCTCGGTCTGTCACTGGGCCCCTTCTTCACACAAAGAGACAGGGACCCGCATAGAGTTCCCAGGACCATCACCCAACTATATTCCTGCTATATTTACAACATCCTGAAAAGCCACAGCCGTGAGATTGAAAGCCCCCGTGATGTGTTACTGAGGGTTGGTCAGATGGCCTTCACGGGAGTGTCCGAGAAGAAGATTGTGTTTACAGATGGAGATTTGATCAAGTACAATCTGCAGCCTTCCCAGTTCCTGTCCGGGTTCCTGATGGAACTTTTGGAGAGAGAGGATTGTGCCCGGAGCGTGGTGTACACATTCCCACACCTCACCATCCAAGAGTTTGCAGCCGCTCTCGCACAATTCCTGACTCCGGATCCCGTAGATATCATGAAATTCCTCTCTGAAGTCCACAGCGAAGAAGATGGGCGGTTTGAGATATTTCTCCGCTTCCTTGCTGGTCTCTCCTCTCCAGGGTCAGCTCGCGGTCTGGAGGAGGTTCTGGGTCCGTTTAATCATCAAACAACCTGTCGGGTGATTGACTGGGTGAAGGAGGAGGTGAAACGCCATATTGGAAACACATGGAGCGAAGCTGGTAAAAGGGGCCTCCTGAACACACTGCACTACATGTTTGAGGCTCAGAACTGTGGGCTGGCTCAGGCCGCACTGGGAGTTGTGGAAACACTTTCATTTCGTGGATTTCGACTGACCCCGGTTGACTGTGCTGTGCTGTCTCATGTCCTTGGGCTCTGCGATACAATTAAACACCTCGATCTGTGGAACTGCCACATTGGGAGTGAAGGGCTCCAGCGGCTGGGTCCCGGGCTGCACAAGTGCCAGGAGCTGAGGTAACTGTTAATTTATCTCTGGCTCTGAACTGTAAAAGCTTTCCATTTTGTTGTTTCAATGTGAAGGAAAAGGAAGAGTTTGGATCAAACTGCAGAAAATAAGAGTGTGAAGAATTGTGTTAAGTAATCAGTAGTTCCCCAGGGACAGAATGGTTCAGTGGTTCCTTGTGAATTGATGTTGGAGACTTCATCAGAGCAGTAAATAGTCGCTATTGGTTTCATTGTAATAAATGACATGAATGGCTGTGTTTCTCACTGCCGGTGACACGTCCATTGGCCATTTTCCTTCTCACCGTTAGAGAACCCCAGACCGTCACGGACTGCAGCAGCCGGTGTGTCAGAACATCCCACCCTCTCCCCAGGAGAGGGTCACCGGAACGTCATTGTGAGAGGGAGCAGTAACTCCAGACCTTGGGTGATAGAGCAGAGCAGGGCCCTGGGCAGTCAGCTGTCAGTGGGTGCGCTGACCTTACCCACAGGGGACGCATGTTATCTGAACGAGGCAGCTTCGCAGCCTCATCACACTCTCACCCACCCACCCAGCCCCACGCTGCCGAAAGTGAGACGGATGTCCCCAATCGTTCAGTTTCGTGGGGGGAATGAGGGACTGGAGGGAACTCATACCAGCAAAACACTGTTCCATAAATCATAGCCATTCCATCAACAAACGAGAGCTGGAGAGCGTCAGTTCTCGCCACTGGAAGGAAAATCTGGTTTTTGCAGAGAACACTAAAATTGGTGGTACCTTGTACAATGAAGAAAGTACAACAGGATCTTGATTAACTGAGCCAGTGGGCCATGGATTGGCAGATGGCGTTTAATTTGGATCAATGCGAGGTGTGGCACGTTGGGAATACAAACCATAGTAGGGCTTACACAGTAAATGGTAGGGCCCTGGAGATTGCTGTGGAACAGAGAGACCTGGGGTACAGGTGGTGAAAAAGGGGATTGGCACTTCTGCCTTCATCGGCCAGGATATTGAGTACAGGAGTTCAGACGTCATGTTACTTCTGTACAAAACGTTTGTAAGGCCACATTCGGAGCACTGCGTGCAGTTATGGCCACCCAGCTAGAGGAACGATGTCATTGAACTGGACAAAGTGCAGAACAGATTTACAAGCATGTTACAGGGACTGCAGGGTTTGGGCTATAAGGAGATGCTGGACAGGTTGGGACTTGTTTTCCCTGGAGTGAAAGAACCTTGTAGTGTTTTATCTAATCATGAGGGGCGTCGATCAGGTGAATACCCAGGGTCGTATCCCCAGAGGGCACGAGTCCAATACCAGAGGGCACAGGTTGAAGGTGAGAGGTGAAAAGATCGAAAGGGACTTAAGGGGCAAGTTTTCTTCACACAGAGTGGTGAGTATATGGAACGAGCTGCCACAGGATGTGGTAGATGTGGGTACAGTTACAACATTTAGAAGACATTCGGACAGGTACATGGGTGGGAAAGGTTCAGAGGGATATAGCCCAAACGTGGGCAAATGGGACTAGCTCAGCTGGGCCAAAGGGTTGGTTCCCATGCTCCCTATGACCCTATTTGTGTCTTGGATTATCTGCTGAATTTCCCAAAATATCCGAGTGAGAGAAATTGTACAGCCGGCTCAGTAGCAGATCCAGTGGAGACAAACTCGCACCACACCACAGATCCAGTCCAGACCTCGGCTGCTGTCTGTGAGTGGAGCTTGCACCTTCTCCCCGTGACCGCGTGGGTTTTCCCCCGGGTGAACCGCTTCCCTCCCGCACCCCAATGGTGTGTGTGTTGATGGATTAACCGACCCCCTAGTGCTGGAGAATTGGGGATGGGATGGAGCTGATGGGGTAGTGGGCCAAATAGGTAACGGAAAGCTACAAAGAATGTTTCACTGCCTTGTCAGCTGGCGCAATGGCTCGATTGGTGCCCTCTGTGGTAAGGAAACATGGGGAAAGTCTGCTATGTAAGCAATTTTTCAGTCAGAAGAGACAGACCATTGAAGAGAATTGTTTCTGAGTCATTTCCTTCATCTGTTTAGACTGGGGAGCAACAACCTGGGTGATTCAAGAGTGAAACTAGTGTCTGCGGCTCTGAGTGACCCCGAGTGTAAAATACAGAGACTGTGGTGAGTACCAGGCTGGGTGACTGTGCGTTGTTTCCACAAAGCCTTTGATGCCAAGCATTGATGTTAAGTGTAAATCTTAGCACCAGCATTTTCTTAGTGCCTTTAAGTGATTTAGAAACATAGAAACGTAGAAACCCAACAGCACAATTCAGGCCCTTCGGCCCACAAAGCTGTGCCGAACATGTCCCTACCTTAGAAATTCCTAGGCTTACCCATAGCTCTCTATTTTTCTCGGTTCCATGTACCTATCTAACAGTCTCTTGAAAGACCCGATCGTATCCGCCTCCTCCACCGTTGCCGACAGCCCATTCCACGCACCCACTACTCTCTGAGTAAAAAACTTACCTCTGACATCTCCTCTATATCTTCTCCACAGCACCTTAAACCTATGTCGTCTTGTGGCCACCATTTCAGCCCTGAAGAAAAGCCTCTGACTATCTACTCGTTCAATGCCTCTCATCATCTTATACACCTCTATCAGGTCCCCCCTCATCCTCCGTCGCTCCAAGGAGAAAAGGCTGAGTTCCCTCAACCTGCTTTCATAAGGCATGCTCCGCATTCCAGGCAGCATCCTTGTAAATCTCCTCTGCACCCTCTCTATGGCTTCCACATTCTTCCTGTAACTGAGCACAGTACTCCAAGTGGGGTCTGACCAGAGTCCTATATAGCTGCAACAATACCTCACGGCTCCTAAATTCAATTCCTAAATTTAAACACAAGGACTTGACAGTGAAATTTCTTATTTGTGTCTTGCGCTGCTCTCGGTTTCATCTTTCGCTCATCCGCAGGCTGAATCACAGCGACCTTAATGGCCCCGAGGCTGAGAATCTCGCCTACGCTCTAACTGCAAACCGCTCGCTGACAGAGCTGGACCTGGGGGGAAATACACTGGGAGATTCAGGAGTGAAACTGCTGTCTGCGGCTCTGAGGAACCCAGAGTGTAAAATACAGAGACTGTGGTAAGTCCCAGACTGTGAGAGATTGTGCTTAAGTCACTGGGTGTCTGACACTGAACATTAATGTGGTCAGTAATTCCGTCACTGATAAACCCTGGGGATTTGCACCATCTCCTGTCTCTCTGTGTCCCTCACCCTCACTCTCTCTCATCTCCAGGCTGTGGCGCGTCGATCTCACAGATTCTGGTGCCGAGGATCTTGCCTCCGCTCTCAGCACAAACCGCTCACTGACGGAGCTAGACCTGGGATATAATGATCTGGGAGATTCTGGGGTGAAGCTGATGTGTGCGTCTCTGAGGGACCCGGAGTGTAAAATACAGAAACTGGAGTAAGTTTCAAACTGTGCGAGGTTGTGTGTACAGTCACTTGGTGCTCAATGCATCGCAGACACGTACCTCCTCGCCATTCCTAACATTCACACGAGGCACTGCCTCAAGAAGGCAACATCGATCATCAACAATCCCCACCATCCGGGCCATGCCATCTTCTCACAGCTACCATCGGGCAGGAGGTACAGAAACCTCAAGTCCTACACCATCAGGTTCAGCAGCAGCTACGTCCCTTCAACCATTTGGTTCTTGAACCAACTGGAACAACCCTTATGGAGTTCAATCCAGAGAAGTGTGAGGTGGTACACTTTGGAAGGACAAACTCCAGGGCAGAATACAGGGTAAATGGCAAGTTACTTGGCAGTGTAGTGGATCAGAGCGATCTGGGGGTTCACATTCACAGTTCACTGAAAGTTGCCTCACAGGTGGATAGAGCAGTTAAGAAGACCTATGGGATGTTAGCTTTCATAAGTCGTGGGATTCAGTTCAAGAGCCGCGAAGTGATGATGCAGCTTTAAAAAACTCTAGTTAGACCACACTTAGAGTACTGTGTTCAGATATGGTCGCCTCATTATAGGAAAGATGTGGAGGCGTTGGTGCAGAGGAGATTTACCAGGATCCTTCATGGATTAGAGCGTATGGAATATGAGGAGAGGCTTAAGGTGCTAGGGATTTATTCACTGGAAAGGAGGAGAGTGAGAGGAGACGTGATAAAGGTATACAAAATATTGAGAGGAATATATAGAGTAGACAGTCAGCGCCTTCCCAGGGCTGTCTACTCTGCTCAAGACGAGAGGGCATGGCTTTAAGTTTGTTGGTGGGAGGTTCAGGGGAGATGTCAGGGGGGATGTTTTTCACCCAGAAAGTGGTTGTTGTATGGAATGCACTGCCTGGGGTGGTGGTGGAGGCAGATACATTGGACAGGTTCAAGAGTCTGTTGGATAGGCACATGGAGGGATGTGAGATAGAGGGACATGCGGGAGGAAAGTAACAGTGTGAGGGTGGTTTGATGGACGGCACAACATGGTGGGCCGAAGGGCCTGTTATGTTCTGTATGGTTCTACTGTTCTATGGTTCAACCCGAACCACTGCCTGAGTACAGCAACATTGTGACCATTTTGATCACTTTGCATTGAAATTGACTTTTTTTGTTCTAATGTTCTGATTCCTTTGAAAATGTGCATAATTTATGTTTAATTTCTTTCTTTTTCGATCTGTTTTAATAATTTTCAAATTAATACAGATAAATACATACAACATCGGTGATTATACACGTAATAAAAACAGATCGGGAGGACAATCATGACCTATATAGTCATAAAGAATAAAAAATATATTCTAGGCCCCACAGTTTCTTAGTAAACGAATATATCACAAAAAAAAATCAAAAAGATGAAGAAAAAGATTTATTATATAAAAAACCCAAATCGAAAAAAAATTAAAAGTAATAAAACGAAACAAACTTAAAAAAAATCAGAAGAAAAAAACACTGGACTGAGAGTTCTCGATGAACAAAGAGAATTATTCCGTCGTCAACTCCGCTCCTCTGCGTTCAAAGATTATTGAAAAGGGATCGATATCATATGAACATATTGACTGAATGGACTCCAAACTTCCTCAAATTTAAGAGAAGAATCAACAGTGCCACTCCCAATTTTTTCTACGTTTAAACATGAAAAAAGCCATTGAAAAGTGTTGGGAAGTATTGGATCCTTCCTATTTAAATAAAATGGATCGCTTGGCCACTAATGTGACAAAAGCAAACATACGGCAAGCAGAAGCAGATAAGTGGCCAGAACCCATCCTTGGTAGCCCAAAAAAGGTTGTAAATCAATATTCAATACAGTTGAAATAATGTTAAAAATGTCTTTCCAATATTTGTCCAACAGAGGGCAGGATCAAAGCACCTCAGGGAAACCACCTCCGAATTACACCTGTCACATATAAGATTTATATGGTGATAAAAAAAGTTTAATTGATGTTTTGTTCCTTTGAACGTTGCTTCTCCGATGTGTGCCTGTGATGCTGCTGCAAGGAAGGTTTTCATTTCAGTTGTGCACACATGTACTTGTGCAGATGACAAAGAAACTCAGCGTTGACACTGAAATCTAACATGGTCAATAATCAGTGTGTCAGTGATAAACACTGGGGATTGGCACCGTCTCCTGTTTCTCTGCCTGTACTTCACCCTCTCTCTCTCTCTCTCTCTCTCTCTCTCTCTCTCTCTCTCTCTCTCTCTCTCATATTTCCAGTTTGAGTCGCGTGGGTCTCACAGATTCTGGTGCCGTGGATCTAGTCTCTGCTCTTGGTACAAACCGATCACTGACGGAGCTCGACCTGGGATACAATGAACTGGGAGACTCGGGAGTGAAACATCTATCTGTGGCTCTGAGGGACGCCGAGTGTAAAATACAGAGACTGGGGTAAGTACCAGACTGTGAGAGATTGTGTTAACAATCACAGTGTGAATACGTTAGTGTAAATACTAGTATGTTCCTGGTTGAATCTGCATCACTGGAGTCATGCGTAGAAGTGCTTCTGAGCTCTGGAGGTCTCTTCTGATTTTATTTTTCTATTCTCCTCTTGGTCACTGATTGCCTAGGCTCACCTGTAACGATCTCACTGCTTCCTGTGCTGAGGATCTCGCCTCCGCTCTCAGCGCAAACCCCTGGCTGATGGAATTGAAGCTGGGCATCAATGAACTGGGAGATTTGGGCGTGAAACTCCTGTCTGTGGAACTGAGCAACCCGGGATGTAAAATACAGAGACTGCGGTGAGTACTGGACTGTGTCAGATCGTGCTTGCTGTCACCGTGTTCCTGTCACCATATGCCTGACATTAAACATGATGACCATCAGTAATGAAGCCCGCATTGTGTCAGTCACGATTTTCATCTGTATCTCTGATCTCCAGACTGGATGAAAACGGTCTCACAGCCTCTTGTGTCGAGGATCTCGCCTCAGCTCTCAGTACAAACTCATCTATGACAGGGTTGGACTTGAGTTACAATGAACTGGGAGATTCGGGGGTGAAGCAATTGTCCGCAGCTCTCAAGAAACCCACCTGCAAACTGGAGACACTGCGGTAAGTAGCAGACCGTGAACCCGGACCCCGCCTAGCTCGGTCGCCTCCCCCGTCCGAGATAAGGCAAGGGTGCTTTCACCGCGGTGTGCGCGATGGAGTCCACGGGCTTCAGACAGGAAGCGGGGAAAATCCCACCTTCCCACACGGGGAAACGAAGCATGTGCGAAAGGAGGTGAGAGCTTTCATAATCAGTTTCCCTGTTGGTGGATGACCGCAGTGGGGAACATACTGAATCCCTGGGTTGGGGAATGCAGGTACAACTGTCTCCACTGTTCAAAAGGCAGCAGGTACAAGTTCAACATTTAAATCGGGGAAGGTGCAAATGCTGAACACCAGCTGGCTGGGATCAATGTAAGTCTGCATCACGGTAGCCACAGACCAGGTGTACCAAGGGGCCAGTTCTTGTGCTGCACCCTTCGATTGTTCAATTATTCCATGAGAGAATTCAAGACGGACTTGGACCAAAGTTTGTTCAGTTCGTTTCTGCTTTGAATTTTCCTTCATGATGACCTGAACCATTCGCTTTTGTTTTTGGTACCTTGAACTCGGTGACCCTTGGTTTAGCTGTGTCACTCAGCTCCAAAATGTTGAAATACCTCAGTGGAAAGTGGAGATGGTGCGAAGGTGGGGGACCCTGAGGGAAAAGTACAGAAAATGGAGTGAGCACCATACTGTGAGAGATTGTGTTAACTGTCACTGGCAGCCCAGTACATCACAAGCCCATCCCTCCTCACCCTCTGTAGTACCTACAGGAGGCACTGTCTCAAGAAGGCAACATGCATCATCAAAGATCCCCACCACCTGGGCTATGCCACCTTCTCACAGCCGCCATTGAGCAGGAAGTACAGACGCCTGATGTCCTGTAGCACCAGGTTTAGGAACAGCTACTTCCCTTCAACCATTCGGTTCTTGAACCAACCTGCACTACCGTAATAATGACCTCAGTACAGCAACACTGCGAACAGTTTGCACGACAACAGACTTTTAAAGTTCCCATTGATGTGTTTTTTCTTGTATGATGTTTGTGTAATTCACGCATCATTTATGTTTTTTTTAGAAGAAAATAGAACATAGAAAACCCACAGCACAATTCAGGTCCTTCGGCCCACAAAGCTGTGCCGAACATGTCCCCATCTTAAAAATTACTGGGCTTACCCATAGACCTCTATTTTTCTAAGCTCCATGTACCTATCCATCAGTCTCTGGAAAGACCCTATTGTATCCGCCTCCACCACTGTTCCCGGCAGCCCATTCCATGTACTCACCACTCTCTGAGAAAAAAACTTACCACTGACATCTCCTCTATACCTGCTCCCCAGCACCTTAAACCTATGTCCTCTTGTGGCCACCATTTCATCCCTGGGGAAAAACCTCTGACTATCCACCCGATCAATGCCTCTCATCATGTTATACACCTCTATCAGGTCCCCCCTCATCCGCCGTCTCTCCAAGGAGAAAAGGCTGAGTTCCCTCAACCTGTTTTCATAAGGCATGCTCCTTATTCGAGGCAGCATCCTTGTACATCTTCTCTGCACCTGCTCTATGGCTTCCACATCTTTGCTGTAGTGAGGCGACCAGAACTGAGCACGGTACTCCGTGGAGTCTGACCAGGGCCCCATATAGATACAACAATACCTCCCAGCTCCTAAATTGAATTCCACGATTGATGAAGGGCAATACACCATATGCCTTGTTAACCACAGAGTCAACCTGCGCAGCGGCTTTGAGCGTCGTATGGACTCGGACCCCAAGGTCCCTCTGATCCTCCACACTGCCAGGTGTCCTACCATTAAGACTATATTCTGCCATCATATTTGACCTCCCAAAATGAACCACTTCAAACTTATCTGGGTTGAACTCCATCTGCCACCTCTCAGCCCAAGTCTGCATCCTATCTATGTCCCCCTGTATCCTCTTACAGCCCTTTAAACTGTCCACAACACATACAACCTTTGTGTCATCCATAAACTTACTAACCCACCCCTCCACTTCCTCATCCAGGTCGTTTATAAAAATCACAAATAGTAAGGGTCCCAGAACAGATCCCTGAGGTACACCACAGGACCTCCATGCAGAATACGACCCACTCTTTGCCTGCTGTGGGCCAGCCAGTTCTGGATCCACACGGCAATGTCCCCTTGGATACCATGTCTCCTTACTTTCTCTAGCAGCCTTGCATGGACTACCTTATCTTGTGAATGTTGTCTCTCATGCTGTGTTCCTGTAATGCTGCTGCAAGTAAGATTTTCATTGCACCTGTGCCCTTGTGCAGATGACAATAAACTGGACTTGTAGAGGCATAGAGCAATACAACAGAGAACAATACTGTCACAATCATCCAACCGGGGATTAGTCATAGAGTCATAGAGCAATACAGCACGATACAGACCCTTTGCCCCATCCAGTCCATGCGGGACATGTTGCCCACCAGTCGGTCCCAATTTTCGTGCCTTCGACCCTAATCACTCCAGGCTCCTCCCCTCTATGTACCTCCCCAACTGCATCTTAAATGATACTATTGTATTTGCCTCAACTTGACTTGATGTGGAGATTATTTCTGGAGGATTAAACGTAGTGGTCGTCTTGGCGAGAATACATGATATCAGGGTGGTGGATGCATTCGGAAGATGCTCTAACCCCGCCGATGAATTGAATCCCCTTCCACGTTGCTTCCTCCAGCAGGGCGTGTCTGGGTGGAGAGAGGGGAGGGGCGGTGGGGCTGCGGCTGTTGCAGGGTTACGGACCGTCCACAGGATGAAAGCTGAGGGTTGCGGAAGCTTTGTTGTGGGAGGGTGGTTGTTGCGTGATGGCACAGGGGGAGACAAGGGTTTAAGTTTGGGCCTCCCAGCTGCACTTCAACGCAGGGGAACCAGGCCGGGTGGTGGTGTCCCGGGGCGATGGGAACTGCTGTCAGTAACGTGGACGTAAATGCCCAACGTCCCCCCGTGTTACGCCTGTGACTCCGTGGAGATCCCAGTATTTTTGGAGCAAATGTTTCAATGGTGATGGGGAATCCCTCGCTGAGCATTTGTGTTGGAACACGAAGCAGGAAAGGAACAGGCCCTGGGGGCCGCCGTGTCTGTACCGACCACGATGCTGTAACTGCCCCATCTGCCTGCAGGTGATCCATATCCCTCCATTCCCTGCCTGTTCATGTGTCTATCTGAATTCCTCTTGAACGTTGTTGTCTTATCTCCCTCTACCAACACCTTCGGCAGCACGTTCGAGACCCCCACCACTCGGCACCCCTTTGACACGCTCCAACTTTTATCGATGCACCATAGAAAGCATCCTATCGGGTTACATCCCGGCTCGGTAAGGCAACTGCTCTGCTAGGTACCGCAAGAAACCGAAGGCAGTAGTGTACACAGCTCAGCACATCATGGAAACCAGCCTCCCTTCCGTGGACCTTGAATACACTTCCCGCTGCCTCGGTGAAGGAGCCAACGTAATCAAAGTCGCTAGCCCCACCCCTCGGACTCTCTTCTCTCCCCTCGCATCGGGCAGAAGAGACAAAAGAACACACGTACCGCCAGGCTCAAGGACAGCTTCTGTCCTGCTGTTATAAGACGAATGAACAGTTCCCTGAGTCTTAACCTCAATCTACCTCGTTATGTCCTTCAGCCTTGTTGTACACCTTTACCTTTTGTCTACCTGCTCTGAAATTTCTCTGTAGCTGTGACACTTCACTCTGCAATCCGTCTTGTTTTACCCTGTACTACCTCAATCCACAATGAATTGATCTGTATGAACGGTATGCAAGACAGATTTTTTTCACTGTTCCCGGTGCAAGCCACATTAAGAAACCAATTCCAATTCTGTGGAAAAAATAACTTGCCCGTACTTTAAATTTCCTTTAATCTCAAACATTTAAACTTTACACCCCCACCTAAAAGCTGTGTCCTTTAGTATTAGATATTTCCAGCCTGTGTGTGTGTGTGTGTGTGTGTGTGTGTGTGTGTGTGTGTGTGTGTGTGTGTGTGTGTGTGTGTGTGTGTGTGTGTGTGTGTGGCGGAGGGGGGTGGGCGGGGGAGGTGCGGTGGGGACTGTCCATCTAAAAACATTGTGTTATTGGGAATTCTTTGGCTGTGGGTGTCATTGTTATTAATAACCCCCCCCTCCCTCTTCCCCCCTCAGTCTCCGGGCTGTCGGTATCACGGCTCCATACGTCAGGTACCTTGTGTCCGCCGTTAAGGGAAACCGCTCACTGGCAGAGTTGGACCTGGGGCACAACCAACTGGGAGACTCGGGAGTGAAAGTGCTGTCTGCAGCTCTGAGGAAAGCAGACTGCAACGTACAGAAACTGGGGTAAGTCGGCAGATTCTGAGAGATCTCGTTGACAGAGCCGGCGGTCTGACGCACAACACTGGTGGCAGACGCTCTCTCTCTCTCTCTCTCTCTCTCTCTCTCTCTCTCTCTCTCTCTCTCTCTTTCTCGCTCTCTTTCTCACTCTCTCACTCTCTGTCTCCCTTTCTGTCTCTCCCTGTCCCACCCTCTCTCTCTCTGTCTGTGTCTGTCTCTCCCACCCACTTTCTCTGTCTGTCTCTGTCGGTCTCTCTCCAACACTCTGTCTCTGTGTGTATCTCTCTGTCTGTATCTGTCTCCCACCCTCTCTCTCTGTCTCTCTGTGTCTCTCTGTCTCTCTCCACTCTCTCTCTGTCTCTCTGTGTGTCTCTCTCTCTGTCTCTCTCCACCCTCTCTGTCTGTCTCTCTGTGTGTGTCTCTCTCTTTTCCACCCTCTCTCTCTCTGTCTGTCCTTGTGTGTGTGTCTCTCTCTCTGTTGCTGTCTGTCTCTCTCCTACCCTCTCTCTCTCTGTCTCTGTCTCTTTGTGTCTCTCTCTCACCCGCTCCCTCTCTGTCTCTTTGTGTCTCCCCCTCTCTGTTTCTGTCTCTTCTCTCTCTCTCTCTCTCTCTCTCTCTCTCTCTCTCTCTCTCTCTCTCTCTCTCTCTCTCTCTCTCTCTCTCGACTGTCCTTCTGTGCCACTGCCTGGTGTCTCCTCGTCACTGCAGCCCGGCACTGGTGGCTGCCTTACCCCAGAAGCTCCATCCTCTGTGTTGCCACTGTGCAGCGTCCGTGGGCAGCGCGGACTTCCGCCATCCCCCGTCTCACAGGCCGTACAAGTGGCCACAGAACGTCCAGCAGGCGAACCACGGCACGGTTCAGACCGACTCAGTGAGATGAATGGGCAGCAGCAGCTGCCGGGAGAACTAGGTCTATTGTTCCCCAGGGTTTGTCCAACTCAACGTGTGTTCAATCTTACTTCAGTGTGTGGGCGCTTCATTTCCTCTCAAATTGACAATTTCAGTGCTTCCATCGCGATAATGGGAAAGGTTCCCAAGTTACGCGATGAGGGGAGGGCCGTGAATGTGGTCAACCTGGACTTCAGCAAAGTGTTTAACAAGGTCTCTCAAGGTGAGTTGATCAGGAAGGTGAAGATGTGTGGCATCCATGGTGACTTGGTAATGCTTCATTATTGTCACGTACCGAGGTACAGTGAAAAAGTTGTCTTGCATACCGATCGTACAGGTCAATTCATTACACAGTACAGTTATATTGAATTAGTACAAGGTGCATTGAGGTAGTACAGGTAAAAACAATAATAGTACAGAGTAAAGTGTCACAGCTATAGAGAAAATGCAGTGAAGGTAGACAATAAGGTGCAAGGTCACAACAAGTTAGATTGTGAGGTCAGAGTCCATCCCATTGTATAAGCGAACCGTTCAATAGTCTTATCACAGTGGGATAGAAGCTGTCCTTGAGCCTGGTGGTACGTGCCCTCAGGCTCCTATATATTCTACCTGATGGGAAAGGAGAGAAGAGAGAATGTCCCGGGTGGGTGGGGTCTTTGATTATGCCGGCTGCTTCGCCAATGCAGCAAGAGGTAAAGAGAGAGTCCAAGGAGGGGAGGTTAGTTTCTGTGACACGCTGGGCTGTGTCCACAGCTCTCTGCAGTTTCTTGCGGTCCTTGGCAGAGCAGTTGCCGTACCAAGCCGTGATCTTGATTCATGGCATAGAATTTAGGAGCAGGGAGGTATTGTTGCAGCTATATAGGACCCTGGTCAGACCGCACGTGGAGTACTGTGCTTAGTTCTGGTCGTCTCACTACAGAAAGGATGTGGAAGCCATAGAAAGGGTGCAGAGGAGATTTACAAGGATGCTGCCTGGAATGCGGAGCATGCCTTATGAAAGCAGGTTGAGGGAACTCCGCCTTTTCTCCTTGGAGCGAAGGAGGAAGAGAGGTATATTAGATGATTAGATCAGAAGGATAATGTCGTCCAAGTCCATAGCTACCTGAAAGTGACCACACCAGTAGATTGGGTGGTAATGAAGACAAACGGAATGCTGGCCTTCATTGGTCAGAGCACTGAGCATAAGAGTCAGGTCGTCATGTCGCAGCTGTGTAAAAATTTGGTTAGGCCGCACTTGGTGTATAGTGTGAAATTTTGGTCGCTCCATTACAGGAAGGTTGTGGAAGCTTTGGAAGCTGAACAGGTTCACCGGAATGCTGCCTGGACGAGAGGGCATGAGCTGTAAGGAAATGTTGGACAAACCCGGGTTGTATGTTCTGGAGCAGCGGAGGCTGAGGGAAGTCCTGAAAGAAGTTTATGATATTATGAGTGGCAGAGATAGAGTTGAGTCAGAATCATTTTCCCAGGGTAAGAAATGCCACATGATGATATCTTCATTAGTCACATGTACATCGACACACACAGTGAAATACATCTTCTGCGTAGAGTGTTCTGGAGGCTGCCGCATGTGTCGCCACGCTTCCGGCGCCAACATAGCATTCCTAATTCGTCCGTCTTTGGGATGTGGGACGAATCAGAAGCACCCGGAGGAAACCCACATTGACACGGGAAGAACATACAACCTCCTTAAGCACCGTGGCGGGAATTGAACACGGGTCGCTGGCGCTGTAATAACGTTAACGCTAAACGCTACACGACCGTTCCTGCCTACTGGAGGTCATTCAATTGGGGTGGAAGGCGAAACGTTTGAAGATATGCGGGGAAAGAGTTTTGACACACAGAGTGATGGGTGCCTGGAGCAGGCTGCCAGGGATGGAGGCAAATGCGGAAGTGGCACTTCCGAGGCTGTTAGGCACATGAATACGCAGGGAACGGAACGATGTGTATCATGTGCAGACAGAAGAAAATTAGGTTAATTTCAGCATTGTGTTCAGTGTAGATATTGAGGGCCGAAGGGCCCGTACCTTTGCTGTTTCACGTTCCGTCCTTTGGAGAGTTGCATGTGGCAGACTCACAACCAGTGAATTTCGGTGACACACTTAGAGGGGTGAGAACGGGGCGTGGTCTCACCGGCTGCCCTGACCCTCCTATCACTGAAGGCACTGCCACCACAGATCAGGGAGAGCCGCGTTTGGGGGGCGGGTCAGACTGCTTCCCCCAGACTGCTGAGATGCAAGGCAGAGGGAGATCCCACGGCCGCCGAGCTCTTGTCACGGTCATCCAGGTTCACCTGCTCCGAAGATTTCCTGACTCGCGTTCCTGCTCTCTCCCTCTCTCTCTGATCCACAGCCTGTACGGGACCGGCCTCACCGATTCCTGCATCGAAGATCTGGCTGCCGCCCTCGGCGTCAACCGCTCAGTGACGCAGCTGAACCTGGGATCGAACTCGTTCACGGACCATTCGGTGCCCACTCTCTGCCTCCTCATTCAGACCCGCGGAAATCTGCAGCGGATCAAGTGAGTGTCCACGTTAATGCTCAGTCTGACTCACGGGGTCACGGAAAACGGAACCGGGCCCTTCGGCCCAACTCATCCGTGCTGACCTGAGACAGGCCCACTTCCCTGCGTTTGACCTCTGCACAACTCTCTGAACCTTTCCCATTCATTTAGCTGTCCAAATGTCTCTTGAACGCTGTAATTTTACCCACCTTGATCACTTCCCCTGACAGCTCGTTCAACGTACTCACCGCGTGGAGAACCTGCTCCTCAGATCCTCTTTAAATCTTTCCCCGCTCATTTTAAACCTTCCAGCTGTAGACTCCCCGACTCTCAGAGATAGACTGTTCACCTTATGTACACACATCACGATTGTTTAAACCTCTATGTTCACCCCTCAGCCTCCTTGGCTCCAGGGTAACAGGCCCAGTCTGTTCTGTCCCCCCTTATAGTATTGGTATTGGTTTATTATTGTCACTTGTACTGAGGTACAATGAAAAGCATGTCTTACAAACCGATCGTACAGGTCAGTTCATTACACAGTGCAGTTACATTGAGCTAGTGGAGAGTGCATTGATGTAGTACAGGTAAAAGCAATAACAGTGCAGAGTAAAGTGTCACAATTACAGAGAATGTGCAGTGCAATAAGGTGCAGGGTCACAACAAGGTAGATCCTGAGATCATAGTCCATCTCATTGTCGAAGGGAACCGTTCAATTGTCTTATCACAGTGGGGTAGAAGCTGTCCTTAAGCCCGGTACTACGTGCCCTCAGGCACCTGTATCTTCTACTCGATGGAAGAGAAGAGAAGAGAGTATTACCCGGATAGGTGGGGTCTTTGATTTTGCTGGCTGCTTCACCAAGACAACAAGAGGTAAAGACAGAGTCCAAGGAGGGGAGGTTGGTGCTCGTGACGCGCTGGGCTGTGTCCACAACTCTCTGCAGTTTCTTGCGGTCCTGGGTAGAGCAGTCGACGTACCAAGCCGTGATACATCCAGACAGGGTGCTTTCTATGGAGCGTCGGTAAAAGTTGGTGAGAGTCAAAGGGGACAAACCAAATTTCTTTAGCCTCCTGAGGAAGTAGAGGCACTGGTGAGCTTTCTTGGCCGTTGCATCTACGTGATTTGACCAGGATATAACTCAACGTGGTGATGCGTCAATGGGTTCCATCGCTGCTCTGCTGATGTTGTGTCTCCACTGTTGAAATATTAACCCCAGCCTCACTCTCATTGACCTTGTCGTGAATCCTGATTCTTTCCTGACCATTCTCTGATCTGTTTCAGGCTCTGGGAGAACCAGTTCAGCACAGAAGGGGAGAATCAGCTGAGGTCACTGCAGGGAACCAGACTCGGACTGAGTGTGGAGCTCCACAGAAGTTTTAGCAAGTAAACATCAGCGCCCTCTGGCTGTGGCTGGTCCCGTTGCCCCACTCCCCCCACCAAGTGGGAGCCCTTCACATTTGAAGGTGCCACATTGCACAGAGTGCACAGAACGACGTGGAGCAAGAGAAGGGCACGGACCCGAGAACGGGATAGCACAGGTACAGGCCATTCGTCCCACTGCGTCGGTGCCTAGCGTGCTGCTGAATTAAACTCAATCTCTTCTGCCTGCCGATGGTCCATATGCTTACTTCTCCCGGATATTCATGTGTCTGTAGAAATGCCTCTGAAACATTGCTGTCGTGTCTGCTTCCAGCATTCCTCCTGGCGGCGTGTTTCAGTCACCCACCACTCTCTGTGAAAATAACATTGCCTCCTATATCGCTTTTTAAACTTCTCTCCTATCACCTGAAACCTCTCATGATTTTATGCACAGTAATAAACATCTGTCCCTCACAACTTGTACTCCCATCTCCAAAAGATGAGTTTAAGATGTTGTAGTCACATGTACATCGAAACACACAGTGAAATAGGTCTTTGTGCGTTACTAAGAACGTGCTGGGGCGCAGCCCTCATGTGTCGGCACGCTTCTGGCTCTAACCTAGCAGGCCCACAACTCCTAACCTGTCGGCCTTTGGAATTTGGGAGGAAACCGGGGTAAACCCACGCAGACTTACGGGGAGATTATACACACTCGTTAGAGGCAGTGGCCGGGAATTGAACCCGGGTCGCTGGCGTTGTGATAGCGTTACGCTAACCCGCTAAACTACAGCTGCAACCACCGAGCTGTGGCCATCGTAGGATGACTCTCAGTCCCACAAACTGAACGGAGCTCCTCACTGAGGCGGGGACGAGGGCTTGTGTTGGCCCGCGGTGACATATGGATGAATGAACCATAGAACCATACAGCACAAAACAGGCCCTTCGGCCCACCATGTTGTGCCGTCCATCAAACCACCCTCACACTACCTAACCCCTTCCTCCCGCATATCCCCATCCCACATTCCTCCATATGCCTATCTAACAAGCTCTTGAACCTGTTCAATGTATCTGCCTCCACCACCATCCAGGCAGTGCATTCCATGCACCAACCACTCTCTGAGTGAAAATCCTCCCCTTGACATCTCCCCTGAACCTCACACCCATAACCTTAAAACCATGCCCTCTCGTCTTGAGCATTGGTGCCCTGGGAAGGAGGTGCTGACTGTCTACTCTATCTATTCCTCTATTTTGATACCCCTATCATGTCTCCTCTCATCCTCCTCCTTTCCAGTGAATAAAGCCCTAGCACCTTAAGCCTCTACTCATATTCAATACTCTCTAATCCATGCAGCATCCTGGTAAATCTCCTCTGCACCCTCTCCAACGCCTCCACGTCCTTCCTGTAATGAGGCGACCGGAACGGAACAGTACTCTAAGTGTGGCCTAACTAGAGTTTTGTCAAGCTGCATCATCACCTCGCAGCTCTTAAACTCAATCCCGCGACTTATGAAAGCCAACATCCCATTGGCCTTCTTAACTGCTCCTTCCACCTGTGAGGCAACTTTCAATGAACTGTGAATATGAACCCCCAGATCCCTCTGTTCCTCCACACTGCCAAGTACCTTGCCATTCACCCAGTACTCTGCCCTGGAGTTTGTCCTTCCAAAGTGTACCACCTCACACTTCTCCGGATTGAACTCCATCTGCCACTTGTCAGCCCAGCTCTGTATCCTATCAATATCCCTCTGTAAGCTCCGAGAGATAGCTTCAATCCGGAGAAGTGTGAGGTGGTACACTTTGGAAGGACAAACTCCAGGACAGAGTACTGGGTGAATGGCAAGGTACTTGGCAGTGTGGAGGAACAGAGGGATCTGGGGGTTCATATTCACAGTTCAGTGAAAGTTGCCTCACAGGTGGAAGGAGCAGTTAAGAAGGCCAATGGGATGTTGGCTTTCACACTATCCACAACACCGCCGATCTTAGTGTAGTCCGCAAATTTACTAACCCAGCCCTCCACCCCCTCATCTAAGTCATCTATAAATATCACAAAAAGTAGAGGTCCCAGAACCGATCCCTGCGGGACACCACTAGTCACTGCCCTCCAATCCGAGGGCACTCCTTCCACCACAACCCTCTGCTTTCTACATGCAAGCTAATTCCTAATCCACACAGCCAAGCTTCCTTGGATCCCTTGGCCTCTGACCTTCTGAAGAAATCCACTGCAGTCCCCCACCTGCAGCATTCGCGGATCGCGCCGTTCCCCAAACCGACACTGACACCCGAGAAAAAGCAGCCTGTTATCTACCAGTTACCGGGTGCGTGCCCGGACTGTGAGCAGAGGCTTCCCGTACAGGCTGCCCCCGCTCACACACCACAATTTTGCCACCCTCGCCGTCCGATCAAGCCCTGTCGGTCTCTCTGTCGCCGGAAGAATAGGTAGGGGGTGATCAGGATGCAGCATTCCTCCCCCTTTTACACCAGAGACCAGCAATGGAAAGTAATGCACAGAGCGATGCCACGAAAATGGCCATTGAGCCCTCTCCTGTCCCGAAAGTGAGTTGACCTTTTGTGTGGCTGGATACAACGGTCGGTTTCGGAATTGGAATTGGTTTATTACTGTCACTTATACCCAGGGACAAGAAAAAAATTGACTTGCATACGGTCCTTACGGATCAATTCATTACGCATTGCACTGAGGTGTCACAATGTTGAGCGAAGTGTAAGCTCGCAGAGAACCCAAATGCGGCACACCGGTACGAGACTGGAGTCAGGATGCATTTTCAGGACGAAACACTGGCAGCAACTGGAAGGAGTGCTGCCTCGGGGATCCCGAAATGAAAACTGGATATCCTAAGAGGAACTGTGAAACCGGGACTGCTCTTGAGTTGACAACTCTGAGCGGCCAGGAGACAAAGTATACCCAAAGGTTGACCAATACTCTGGCAACTAGTGCAAGAGGAACCTGGGTACTTATGCTAGGCCCCTGATGGGGCTCAGGTGTGTGTCGTTATGCAATTAGTGGTGTAGGGAGTCCATGCGCTGCCCAAGACATCATCAATGGAGCCGAATCGCGGACAGGACTCGGAACCATGACATGAGGTAGTAAAACAACAACAGTGAAGAGCAAAGTTTCACCTCTTGTTATTGGTATTGGCTTATTATTGTCATTAGTTCCGAAGTACAGTAAAAAACTTGTCTTACAGACCGATCGTACAGGTCAATTCATCACACACTGCAGTTACATTGAGTTAGTACAGAGTGCACTGAGGTTGTACTGGTAAAAGCAATAACGGTATAGCGTGAAGTGTCACAGCTACAGAAACAAGGTGCAAGGTCACAACAAGTTAGATTGTGAGGTGAAGAGTCCATCTTAGGGAACCGATCAATAGTCTTATGACTGCGGTATCGAAGCTGTCCTTGAGCCTGTTGGGACGTGCTTTCATGTTTTTAAATCTTCTGCCCGAGGGGGGGGGTGAGGAAAGATAATGTCCCGGGTGTGTACGGTCGGTGAATATGCCGGCTGCCCCGATTTGCCGCCCGGAAGATAAAGGAGCAGAATCAGGCCATTCAGCCCATCAGGTTTGTTCCGGCATTCCAACAGGTCTGACTGGGAGCCCCACCTTGCGTGTCCCAGGGGGCTGTAGCTGGCTTTTACATCAGTCACACGGTCCGGCTGGTCCGGCCGCCGGTACGAGAGGAGTTGGTGGTGATGTGGGTGGGCGGGGTGGGGAAGTCGCTGGGATACCTCCTCAATCGGAGGACTCCTGTGCCTGAACCGTGTCGACGTCCGTCCTACCACCCCGGTCACCCGTACAAGGTGAGGTCCCCCTGGGATCTGGCTTCACTGCTGTGGCCGTCGGTAGGCCTGGGGACCACGGAGAAGATGAGAGCGGCAGATGTATCCCGGCCGGGCCTGGAACAGCTTCATTGAAGGCACCAAGTGCCGGAGATCTTCAGCGGGTAGGGAAGCGCTTGTGGGAGGCGGGGGGGGGGGCTCCCTGCACCCGCCATGGTGCAGGGCACCATCTGGTCCATCGGCCGCTGAGAAGCCCTGATCATTGGACAATAACCCCATCGTTCTCGCCAACCAAAGCACAGCCCCTCTTATCCCGCACGGGCATTCTCCCATATTGGTGCGCGCAGATGCCAATCCACAATCTGAACCAATGGTGTGCGAGGACAGGCCGAGCCCCGCCTCCTGGCCGAACTTCAGGTTAAATGTCAGTGTGTGTCTGCTCCCATTTCCCCTGAAGAAATGCCGGCGCCATCGGTGGGGGGGGGGGGGAGCGGCTTAGTGCGGTCGGACTGAAGTGAAGAGAGATGTCTTTCCTCGGGGAGCGTGGAGTTTCCTCACAGAGCGGGGTGGTGGTCCCGGGAATGGGGTGGTGTTGATGGGGGTATGTTGATGGTGTGCGGGGTAGTGGTGTTTGATGGTATTGGTATTGGTTTATTATTGTCACGTACCGAGGTGCAGTGAAAATCTCGTCTAACAAACCTATCGTACAGGTCAATTCATTACATAGTGCAGTTACATTGAGTTAGTACAGAGTGCATTGAGGTAGTACAGGTAAAAACAATAAAAGTACAGTGTCACAGCTGCAGAGAATGTGTAGTGTAATAAGGTGCAAGGTCGCAACAAGGTAGATCGTGAGGTCACGGTTCATCTCATTGTATAAGGGAACTGTTCAATAGTCTTTTCACAGTGGGGTAGAAGCTGTCCTTCAGTCTGGTGGTACGTGCCCTCAGGCTGCTGTATATTCCACCCGATTTAAGAGGAAAGAAGAGAGGATATATATACCGGGTGGGTGGGGTCTTTGATTATGCCGGCTGCTTCAGCAAGACAACGACAGGTAAAGACCAAGGAGGGGAGGCTGGTGTCCGTGATGCGCTGGGCTGTGTCCACAACTCTCTGCAGCTTCTTGCGGTCCTGGGCAGACCAGTTGCCATACCAAGCCGTGACACATTCAGATAGGATGCCTTCTAAGGTGCATCTTTAAAAGTTGGTGAGAGTCAAAGGGGACAAACCAAATTTCTTTAGCCTCCTGAAGAAGTAAAGGCGCTGGTGAGCTTTCTTGGCCGTGGCTTCTACGTGATTTCACCAGGACAGGCTGTTGGTGATGTTCACTCTCAGTAATATGAAGCTCTCACCCTACCGACCTCAGCACCATTGATGTAGACCGCTGATTGTGTATTGTAGACCACTGATAATTGATGGTGCATGTACACCACCCCCTTTCCTGAAGTCAATGGCCAGCTCTTTTGTTTTGTTGACATTGAGGGAAAGGTAAGTGAGGGTGCGGGTGGGGTTTGTGGGAGGGTGGGGTCGTGGATGTTGGGGTTTGTGAGGGCGTGGTGTTTGTGAGGGTGTGGGGTTTGTGGGATTTGCGGTTTGTGGGGTTGGGTTTGTGGAGGATCGGGGTTTTGTGGGGGGTGGTGTTGTGGGTGTGGCGTATATGAAGTTATGTGAGGGGTCGGTGTGTGGGTGCTGTGGGAGGAATGTGTGGGTTTGTGGGGTGGGGGAGATGACAGAGTTCCGTGGGACTGGTCCTTGAAGGCCACCTGTCCCCGGTGCCCTGACTGATCTGGTTCACTTGGATCAGTCTGTGCAGAGCACTTCCACCCTCGGCCGGAATTACATGGGTCACCTGGATTAGACCCCAGGGGAGCAAAGAATGACGTGGTTCAGTGGGATCAGTCTGTGGAGAACAGCTCTGCCCATGAGCCTGGACAGACGTGGTTCAGGGTTTTGAAGACCAGCAGAAGATTCAGGACCGGTTTGTTCCAGTGAGAGAGAAGTCCAGGAATAGTTCTCAAAGTTCAGTTCAGCAAGTCATAAGGCAGAACGGTGATCAAAGGCTTCTGAAAACCATAGTAGATTGTATAGAGAATGTAGAGAGAAAATTTATGAAATCCACAAGTTCCCCGATGAAGCCCATAGGACACCTCAATCACCGATGAACTCCATTGATTTGTTCCGAGCAACTGCCACACCGAGGGCACTCGATTCGTGGCCGCCCACGATATCCATGCTTTCCAGTACAGGTTAACGACAAAGTGGACTCCACATTTGCTCCAAAAATCCATACATGGATTGAAGAGTGACAGACACAGCTATTGTTCTTCATCCATAGATACAGAGACCTGCAGTCAGTCAGTCAGTCTCTCTCTCTCTCTCTCTCTCTCTCTCTCTCTCTCTCTCTCTCTCTCTCTCTCTCTCTCTCTCTCTCTCTCTCTCTCTCTCTCTCTCTGTCTCTCTCTCTCTCTCTCTCTCTCTGTGCAGCAGCTAGTACGCTCTGGATATAGTCTTGCAGTCGTCAGATAACACCAAACACACACACACAAGTACACTACTGACCAGGTACCTTAAAGGGACATTCACCAAGTAGCAACCTGGCTCGGAACACGGCACATACATTAAGAGGAAGAGGAAAATTCTGGAGAGGATCAGACCCCTCAAGGATAAAGGAGGGAACGAGCTGAGAGGCGGAGGGTGTGGGCCAGATCGTAAATGAATACTTCGTCTCGGTATTTACCAGGGAGAAGGATGAGGAGGATGGTGAGATCAGATTGGAACATTCCAACATGCATTTCGAGCTTTGGAAAGCGATAGAGTTGGGTCACGATAATTCCCCATGGCCTTATGGGATACAGCCAATGTTATTGACCTACCCGGAGGCCGGACGCTCGGAGGCCGAGTCCCGAGGCCCGACCCAGCGTGGGGCCCAAACCATGGAAGCAGCAATGGCCGGAGGCCGAGGCCCGATTCGACGCTAGGCCCGACGCCAGAACGCATCTGGTTCAGAAACCCGAACCTCCGGAGACCCCGGGGCCAAGTCATGACTCCGATGCTGCCCGAGAAGCCCCCTCATACTTGCTGAGAAAGCTCGCTCCTTTTCAGGACCTTCACACCCGCATGGGAAAAACAACTTACCTCACAGGCCAGCTGAACCCTTTCCAGGTCTTCCAGGTTTGTCCTTCAGCAGTCACTTACCTACCAGTCCAGGTGGCTCCACTCCAGGGCTTGCAGGACCACCCAGACGCAGCCACTTACCACGGAAGCTTGGGGAATGGTATTGGATGCTTGTGAGACTTAAAGCGCCTTGGTTCAATGCCCATACAACTAACTGGCATGCAGGCCATTGAGAAGAACGTTGATGAGCCATGGGCAAGACTGTCGTACCAAAGAGAACTGAGGGATTGTTGTGTGCTATATCTCCATTAACTTACACCTGCTTCATCTGACTGTGCAATACAATCTGAAGGCTTCCCAATTCAGCGAATGGACCGTCCAGCGTCCTCAGACAAATTTAGAGTTTGAGGGGTCTGCTTCTTTGTCAATAACTCATGGTGCTTGGACGTGTCGGTCCTGGCAAGTTCCTGCTCACTCAGCTTGGAATATCGAACGGTGTCACCAAATACTACCTGGTGCGTGTTCACTTCAGCTATCCTGATGGCAGTGTACATCCCATCGCAGACGCACATGAATCCTGCACTCAATGAACTATATTACGTGGTCTACAGCCTTGAGGTAGGATACCACGAGGTCCTATTCATCATTGCAGATGACTTCAATCAGGTCAACTCAAAGAGTGTGTTACTAATATACCACCAACACGTGTCCCGTCCCATAAGAGGACCAAACAGAACATAGAAAAATAGAACACAGAACAGCACAGTACAGGCCCTTCAGCCCACAATGTTGTGTCGACATTTTATCCTGCTCCAAGATATATCTAACCCTTCCCTCCCACATAGCCCCCCATTTTCCTATCATTCATGTGTCTATCTAAGAGTCTCTTAACTGCCCCTAATGCATCTGCCACTACAACCTCTGTCGGCAGTGCGTTCCACGCACCAACCACCCTCTGCAGAAAGAAAAACAACACTGACATCCACCCTTATATTTTCCTCCAATCACCTTCAAAATATGTCCCCTCGTGTTAGCCATTGTCGCCCTGGGGAAAAGTCTCCGACTGTCCACACGATCTATTCCTCTTATCATCTTGCCCCCCTCGATCAAGTCAAGATTGGAAAGGTTTCGAAGGCTATGAGCCAAAAACTGGGAAATGGGAGTAGCTTGCTTGTGGCATATTGGTCGGCATGGCCCAGTTGGGCCGAAGGGACTGTCTCCGTGCTGTATGACTCTGTGACTCTTTGAAGTTGAAATCACAAGATAAATCAACAAAAGAACTTCATGGTCCCTCTGTGACAAGCTGACCTGTTTCCAGCAAGTGATCAACAAAATGACGGGAGGTACCATTCTTATCTTGCTAAACATGTTCACTAATTCTCAGGAGTTTGTTTCCAGGAAGTTACAGTCACGCCATAATTACAGTCCTTTTCCTGCTTTATTGAGGGTCCGATGCCCGGATCAGTCGAGCTTCCGGATGGAGGCGCAGAGACACAATCTGGAGAAAGGAACAGTGTATCTTTAAAAACAAAGATCCTTCCAAATAACTAACACTCCACTGTTTCACGCTGCCCTACCTTCTGCAGCCTCTGCTCAGAGAGCTCACAGCGACTTTTGTCCCTCTTTGTCACTGGGGCGTCAAGTCTGATAATAAATTGGCGACATGAACGTGAACAATGGAACAGCCGAGGACACGAAGCAGACAGCGAATCTCCCTGGGCTCATCCAGTGTGCAGATGGATGAACTGAGGGAAGTGTAACATTGATATTATGCGCAGAAATAGGGATTTTACATTGAAGTTTGTGTTAGAATTGGCTTTGAATGAAAGTGCGATTCAGTGATGGACTTGCGGCGGTGAACGACCTGTGGAGAGAACGAACTGACGAGGTTCAAGTCCTGTTTGTCGATGTGAGAAGGAAATGCTGTTTTTCCCAGGGAGTGTCCGCTTCCCGTGAAGGCGCGCACCCTCATTTACTCGGGCTCACTGGATCGAGAAGCCGGAGCTCAGCACAAGGTAAGGATACAGAATTTCCCGGCAACATCATGGTGATCTTCCAACCTAAACTGTCAACGCCGTACCCCTGTGGTGTCGTGGAGTGAGTTGATGAAATATGAAGTTGTGACAAAATAACTGAATATGTTAGAATTGTTCGACAGAGATAATCCGTCCATAATATCCTGGCGAGCAGGAGGCTGAGGGGTGATCTTCAGAAGTTTTTCTCTCATGAGGGGCTTCGAAATGTTGTATGTTCGCAATCCTTTTCCGAGGTTCGGAGTGTCTGAAATTAGAGGGCATAGATTTAAGTGAGGGGTTGATGTTTACAAAGGGACCCGAGAGGAACACAGGGGCTGCAACGAGCTGGCAGAGCTCGTGATTCAGGCGTGTATAAGTGCATTCAGGCACCTACGTTGATAAGGAAGTTTACAGGAATTGGAGCGAAATCCAGGCAAACACGACTGGGTCAGGAAAGCACCATTGTCGGCATGGACGTGTTGGCCCGAAGGGCCTGTGTCCGTGCTGTATAACACTGCACCTGTGGCTCTGGACGAGAAGTCAATAAGAATTACATTCGAACATCTCGCAGCATCAACTTCATGCTAAAAGGCAGGATATTGCAGCTGAAAAAGTGGACAGAAGTTTTATTACGATGCCCGTTCATATCGATAGGAAATAGAGCTAACCGCATCAGATGGCAATTTGAATCGTGCGAACGCGGGATATTGAGTGCTGTGCAGCTGAAAATTTTAAAATTCAAAATACACTGTTATTCCCCTCAGTTAACTTTTCACTCGGAGGGCACTGTGCCCTCCCTTCCGCATGTTCCTCCCAATACACTAACACCGAGCTTCTTCCCGGGCTGTCACCAGATTTATAGTCCGACCGTCAATTGGTTACATCGTGAGCCAAATATTCTACGGATGACACGAAACAAACCGAACCAGGTTGCAGCTCGTGACTTCTCTCCGGGTTTCTGTGTCGCGCAGGTCGAGAAACAAAGGTAATAGGGCTCCCATATTCAGATTTAGTGATGTTACATGAACTATGCGTTCGAACTATTTTATGTCAACCTGACTGTGCGGTTTACTGCAAAGCCTGTGGAGGGGAGCAGGGTGTGGAGGGAAGGTGGTGACGAGGTCAGTGTCCGGTTTGCCACCGTGATAGGGAACTGCTGTTTATCCAGCGTGTTTCCGCTCACCGTGAAGCCAACATTCCTCTGTCTTCCTAGGGTTGTGTGAAACCAGCCTCAGGAGCTCAGAACATGGAAAGGGCATTGAATATACTGGCTAACGTTGTCGTCTTTTGAGTCAGTTGTGTCATCAGCCCCCAGATGATTATGGGGTCAGTGGGGCTGGACCACCTCTGGCCAATGTTGTCCTTTATTGAAACCCGTTTGGATTAACACGTGTTGAGTGATTTAGCCGGGCAAAGAAGGAGACGTCGCTGGTTTCACCGCATAATTACTAACTCTGAGATTTGGACACCTCCTGTCCCTGCTTCCCTTGGCTTCTGGAGCAGAAAAGTTGCATTCCCACCATTGTGTTCAGATATTTGATTTGCTTCTGTGGAAGCGATGCCGTTCTGTAAATCTGGAACTGACGCTGGATTTAGTGAATGACTGAGGGGTGAGGGCTATGGGGAACTGACAGTGAAGAGAACATGATCCGAAAGTAGGTGAGACGATGATCATATGGTATTCTCTCCCCCAGAGAGCTGTGGAGGTGGATGCACTGAATATATACAAGGTTGATTGTCAGACAGTTCAACTATAAATGTGCCAAGCAGAGCGCGGGGAAGTGTGACGGCGGAGGCTGGCTTATAATGTGCCTGGAACGTGATGCCAGGGAAGCAGATAGGATAGTGGCGTTTAAGAGGCTCTTAAATAGACACACGAATATACAGGGAATGGAAGGATTAACTTAATTCGGCATAACATCATGTGCGGTAGGGCCTTTTTCTGTGATGTTTAATTTTCTCTGTCATATGGATCGTGTGCAAACAGAAGAGATTTAGTTTAGCACAGACATGGTGGGCCGAAGGGCCTACTCCTGAGCGGTGCAGTTCTATGTTCTGTGAATGGCTGAAGAAGTCTATACTCTTGGAGTTTGGAACAACGAGGAACAATGTTGAAAATCATCCCCAGGGAGCATGGGAGGGGAGATTTCGAGATGTTTCCACTGGTGGGAGAATCTATATTGAAAGGATACAGTGAGAAGAGCGAGCAGTCAGTTGAAACTGAGGTGCGGAGGAACTTCTTGCAGAGGGCGGTGAATCTCTGGAATTCTGTCTCCTCGAGTGGAGTGCAATCCGGACCATTGGGGGTATTTGATTGTTTTGGCAGTCCATGGATCTGAGAGCTTTGGGCAACTGAGCTAAGCTGAAGGCAGGTTAGGCCACGATCATATTGAACGGTGAGGTGGCCTTCAGGGACCGAGTGACAGACTCCTGCTCCAATGTTCCATGTTGTTATTTCAGGAAGATAATCTCTCCTTCAACCACCACTGAATATATCCCAACATTTTCAACCTCTTCATACGAGAACCCCTTCGTCCCAGGGTTCAACTCGTAAACCCCTGCACTGCCTCCAATGTGAAGATATGTTTCCTAAAATGTAGAGACCAAGGTGGTCCCCAGATGTCCAGGTGTTTTCTCAGAGCACCCGGTGAAGTGGCATTAAGAACTCCTCTTTCTTTCGTGCCCCGTATCCTTTGCAATAAAGGCCGACATGGCACCGGCCTTTCTTATCAACTGCGGTACGCTCGTCCAAACTATGTTTAAGACGCTGGAAACCCCAGATTCCTTGCGGTAGTTTCACTTCACTTCAACAATATCTTCACGTTTCTTCATTGATACATTGATAACCTCACCCTTTCCCTCATTATTCTGTACCTGTCAACTTCTTGCCCCTCCTCTACCCTTTATTTATGTGCTGCCTCTTTATGACCCACGAACAATAACCCTCCCCCCACCCCACGCCGCCAGTACCTCTGTGTCATCATTAAATCAGGTTGCATAACACTTGGCCCCTTCTCCCTGTTGGAGGACAAGACTTTGTGGTGTTTATTAACGTTGAGGGAGGAGCCTCCAGATGCCCGTGTGGAGGACCTTTCACGGTGATCTGGGCCGAGAGACGTTGGCCCATTCAGTGCAACATTAAAAAGAAATATATTTGGATGAAGACCTTTTTCCATGATTGAGCTGAAGAAATTAGACAAGAGGGTTTCTCCACAAAATTCAATAGTGGATGATTTAAATGGCCAAGGTGCACTTTTTGAGGAGGTATGTTTGCAGAAATGTGCGTGTTTTGCGGATCTGCTTCGGGAGCTGTGACACTGCGCAATATTGTGCAAGGCCCGAGCTGACGGTGGATTCACTGAATGACTGACAGGTCTGGTGGTGTAAATGTGAACATTGGAATTGCTGCTTCACATTTCGAAAATGTGGCTGAAGGTTCAATGATGACCTTTGTCACACTGAGTGTCGGGGACACGTGATATTGATTCTGTTATTTCCGTTTTCGGTTATTTTTGATGACTGACTTCCTCCATTGCCAGGGTAAAGCCTGCCTGAGATGCAAGGAAATGTTTCACCCTGTTACTGTTCTCTTGTTACTGCGCCTGAGCAGAGAGAGAGAGCAGACAAGAGAAAAGATGGAACACCGAATGCAGGGGGAAACGCTGCTTTGATAATTTGTTGAATTGAGTCACAATGCAATACAGCACGAGCACAGGCAATTCGGCCCAGCGAGTCCATGCCGACTCCGGTGCCCACCCAGCTAACCCCAATATCCTGCATTCTGCACATATCCTTCCAGGTTTCCCTCCATGTACCTATCCATGTGCCTTTTCAATGATCCCATTTCACACGCCTGAACCACTTCCTCTGGCAGCTCATTCCACATACTCACCAATACTTGCCTCTCAGGCTTTCAAATATTTCCTCTCTCACCCTAAATCTGTGGCCAACAGATTTGGACTCCCCTACCCTGCCGCAAGGACTGTGACCATCCACTTCATCTCTGCCTCTCATAATTTCAAACACTTCTTTGAGGTATCCTCCAATTCTACTACTTCCAGGGGAAAAAATGTCCTAAACTGGCCAACCTCTCCCTATAGGACATGCCCCCTCGTCCTGCCAACATCCTCGTAAATCTTTTCGGCATTCCTTCCAATAAAAACTTGGTCAAAATTGTTGAAGGTACACCAATCGCCGCCTCACCAACGACTTCTACAACTACAACATAATGTCTCACCTCACGCTTTAAGGATCCGTTGTATGACATGGGTCTTGCACCTGAATACAGAAGTGATGAACTAACAGGGCTTAGGGCGGAAGAGCAGCGTTTACCTGATTCATTTCTCATCTCGGGATATCCGAAATAATTCGCTTCAGGTTGATACATGAATTTCTCAACATCAAATTCCACCTCCAGCAATAAACACAGAAAATACTGTAAACCTTCAGCAAGTCAGGAGATGGTGCGTGACCCCATTGGTAAGACAATATTTATCCCAGCGTGTACATCATTGTCTGATTATCCTTTTGATATTCTGTTTACAGCATAGCAGCAGAATCCGTGAACACCATTCACCACCATGGCTGAAGGTGCAAACAGGGGAGGAGATCCAGTGACGACAACAAGGAGGAAGGACAAGGGTGGGTGAGAGATTTCTGTGAAATACAAACTTCCTAGCATTGGGTCAGGGTCAGGTTCCCGGATCTGCAGCTCACAAAGGAAGAGGGGATGGGCCGGGTGGTGGGGAGAGCACAGTTAGAAGGAGCTCTGAAACAGATCTCTGTCAGTGGGCATTTTCATGGGCGTAGAGGCGGTGATTGGAGAGCAGGCGGCCACTGGGAATGGAGCGGCGACAATGGGCCGGTCCGACACAGTCAATGGGAGCAGCTGCCAGAGGGAGAGAAACATGAGAGAAATGGGACGTGTTGAAAAGCGAGATTGTAAGAGTTCAGCGTCCGCCTGTTCCTGCAAGGAAATGAATCAAGGAATCTGGTTAACAACGGAGACTGAAGATTTGATGAGGAAAGAGGAACTGTATGTCACTGGAAAGAATTTGGTGTCGAGTAAGTCCTTTGGGGTTTATTGGGGATAAAGGAGAGAACAAAGAAATTATAACGGTGTAAGTGGCGATGAAACCCCCTGGGGAGCAGGTTTAAGGGAAATTGTAAAGTATATTGGAGCAGATGAAAGAGTCAGTCCTCTCAGCGACCAAAGTGACAAGAAATCTTTGACTACTTCCTTTGAGGTTCATTGGAGAAAACGGAGAGAACGAGGTAATTTGGAGGGTGGAAGAGGTCATTAATTGGACTTGGGAATCCGGATTAAAGAGAATCGTAAAACCTAAACCAAGTATATTGGAAGCAAGCATGTAGCCAAGAAAAGGGTAGGTCCCGTCAAGGACCAAAGGGGTAATCGATGCGTGGAGCCGGATAAATGGCCGAGGTCCTGAATGAATACTTATGATCGGTTTTCACCAAGGAGAAGGATGCGCAGGGTTAGGGGAGGGATGGGCGGAAATTCTGGACCATATCTGTATCAGGAGAGAGGAAGCGTAGGAAATACTGGAGCACATTCCGGTGGATAAATCTCCATGGCCTGATGAGATCAGTCCCAGGATGCTGAAGAAACAAGGGAGGATATTGCTGGGGCTCTGTGGGCATGTTTTCGTTTTCGTTAGCCACAGCTGAGGTGCTAGAAGACTGGAGGACACCCCATGTTGTCCATTTGCACAAACAAGGCAGCAGAATAAGCAATAGGTCGGTGTGACGTTGTTCTTGCTTGTGGGGTATAATCCCAGTCAGAGTTGCCTGAATCATCTGCAGCATTGCAAGAACGCCTCCCGTTCGTCAGTGCGTTCACCCACCATATAGGTTTAATCGGTAGAATGGTGTCTGGCCTGCTGTGTTCTCTGTGAGTGGGGGTGTCTGATCACCCGCTATCGATATGTTCACCCTGTAGGTGGCCCAGTTAATACTCACCAACGTTGTCCCCTCCAGAATTTGCTCATCCAGTGATAAGGCTCACGTCGCACTCACCCATTCTGCATCTGTGTCTTGTTCAGTTCTGAATTACTCTGCTGCAACCTGCAACTCCTGATTTTTCAGGCGGGAAGTTCATTCGGATGCAGAATTTTTTCAAGCGAATCTTACCAACCTACCCAAGGGAAGATGATGAGATTACAGGATTCACAAGCCGAAATCAAGATCGTATTGAGAGCAGTGGTCCTGTGTTGGGTGATCTGTCTGCAGGGAGAAGAGAAAAAATTCAAACTGGAGGGAGTGGAGAAAGGAACGGTGATCAGGTCGCTGGAACCTCGCCAACTGAGTAAGGTCATATTGAGAGCAGTGGCCCTGTGGAGGGTAATCTGTCTTCAGGGAGAAGCGAACAATGTCAGACCCGAGGGAGTGGAGAGAGGGACTGTGATCTGGTCCCTAGAAGATCACCAACAGAGGAAGGTCGTACTGAGAGCAGAGTCCCGATGGATTGTGGTCTGTCTTCAGGGAGAAGAGAACAAAGTCAGACCAGAGCGAGTGGAGAGAGAGACGGTTGTCAGGCCCCTCGCTCTGGCCCATGTGAAGAGACCCATTCCCTTGGAGGCTCAGTAAACAAGGAACTGACATGATTCGACCAGGTGACGGGTGAGTGAAATGAGAGGGGAGTGGGGCACAAGAATCTGGATTAACAGAGCTGGAGGTAATAAGGAGAGAAGTGGGGCAGATGGGAGCACTGTACCATAGTACCTGACCTGTGTAGGGGTGGGGGAGAGTGAAGTGGCTGTGGATGGGTGTGGGGAATGTGGTACTTGATCTGTATCGGGGTTGGGGAGAGTGAAGGGGCTGTGGGTAGGTGCGGTGAATGTAGTACCTGATCTATCCAGGGGTGGTGGAGACTGAACGAGACACTGCGTGGGTGTGGGGAATGTAGTGCCTGATCTGTGTAGTGGTGGAGGAGACTAAACTAGGCATTGTGTGTTTGTGGGCACTGTAATAATTGATCGGTGTAGGTGGTTGGAGAGAGTGATGGGGCAGTTGGTGGGTGTGGGGGATGTCGTACCTGATCTGTGTAGGGGTGGCGGAGAGTGAAGGGACAGTTGTAGGTCTGGGGAATGTATTACCTCGTCTGTGTAGGAGCTTTTAGGATGTGTTGAATACGTCGTTCAGAGTCATCTGGATGAGTGTATCACTGCTGAGGCCGGAATCCATGGCCCATACCGCACTGCCCTTGACGGGGTGCTGGTGAATGTGGACCTTTTGGTGAAGAAACTCCCACAGTGCTGTTGGGTGGGTCTGAAACCCAGTGATGAATAATGGCAATCTGTCCAACGTCGGGGTGTGACGTCAGGTAGTGGGATCTTACCATTCAAATATTACACATGTCCCTGATGGAGTGCTTAAGGGTTGGTTGGTGTTGTTTGAAGTGTCCAGATGGGCAACTGCGTTGCTTTCTGTAGATGTTAAATTGGATTGGAGGTTGAGTGACAAGGAAGGAGAGTCTGGATCGGTTGTGTCTGATTACTCTGGCGCAGAGGAGGTCTGGAGTCAGAGAAGTGCTCAACATGGCGAGGGCTGCAGATGATCGGTGTCCGTTTCCCATTGTGGTGTTTCCAAAAACAGATGAAATCGGTTTAAGGTGAGAGGGAGGTTGTTTAACGGGGATCTGAGGGGTAAATATTTCACATACCGTGTAGTTGGTATCCGGAATGAGCTTCCAGAGGAGGTGCAGAAGGCGAGGACAGTAACAGAACATAGCAGGTATCTCGACAATGAGGAAGGAAACGAGGAGAGTGGAATTAATGCTCGCAGGTGTGATTGACATAGATAGCCATGACGGACAGCACAGACCCGGTGGGCTAAAAGGTTTGTTTCTATGCTGCAGAACTCTATGGCTCTGTGGTACACAAACATATCACTAGCGGTGAGGGCTGTGTTCAAGGTCCCGGGAGCTGTTATGTTTGGGGCCAGAGCCCACGACACTTCTTGGGGAGATGTTAAGTTTCTCCCTTTCTATTCACAGATGCAAACTCCGCACTATCTGAGCTCCTGACGCAGTGGGACGGTTACCAACTCTTCCAGCTGGGAAGATTCTACCAGGAGAGACTGATAGATGCGATTGAAGGACGGGTTGAAGGTCTCAGCCAACTGTTGAGAAACGAGGGACATTTCAGTGGACGTGAACATGAGGTGTGTGTCATAGAGTGTCATTGCAGGGAAACAGGCCCTACCGACCAACTCGACCATGCTGATCAAGGTGTCCACATAAGAAAGTCCCATTTGGCCGTGTTTGACCCAGATCCCTCCAAACCTTTCCGATCCATGTCCAACATATATTTTAAATGTTGTTAGTGTACCTGCCTCAACTAGTTTCTCAGGCCATGTACAAATTAATTGGGAACAGCTGTTTTTGGGCAGTTCCACGTCTGACCATGTGGAGGGTGTTTAAAGAACAACTGCACAGAGCACAGGACAGGTATATACCAGTAAGATGGACGGACAATGATGGCAAGGAAAGGGAACCTTGGATGTCGAGAGAGGTGGTGAATTTAATGAAGAAGGAAAAGGAGACATAGTTAGGATTTACGAAGCGAAAATCCAACGGAGCCGCAGAGGATTATGAAGAAGCTGGAAGTGATTTCAAGAAAGAAATTAGGAGATCCAGGAGGGGGCCATGAAAAGGCCTTGGCAAATATGGATAAAGAGAACCCCAAGTGCAAGAGGATAGGTCGACTCAAGGATAAATGAGGGAAAATGTGCCTGGAGACGGAGGATGTAGGAGAGGTCGTAAACGAGTATTTGATGTCCGTTTTTAACAAGGAGGAGGACGTGGGGGACTGTGAGATCCGTATGGAGCATGCTAATATGCTGGAGTATTTTGAGTTAAAGAACAAAGTAGTTTTGGGTCTCTTCAAACAGCTTAACATGGATACATCCCCAGGCCCAATGGGATATAGACCTGGTTATTTAGAGAAGTAAGATACGAGAATTCTGGGGCTTGGCCAAAATCTTCGTGTCCTCGGTACCCTTAGGCGAGGTCCCGGAGGGCTTTTGAGCAGTAATTCTGTTCGGTTATTCAAGAAGGATCATCCTGGTAACGACAGACCGTTCATGTCAGTGTTCTGAACGCTCTTGGAGAGGATTTTAGCAACAGGATATATGAGAATTTGGAAAACAATGGATAAATTACGGACAGTCAGTATGGTTTTGTGCGGGAGAAGTCGTGTCTGACGAACTTGATTGAGTATTTCGAGGAGGTGACCTAGGCGATTGATGAAGGTAGAACAGTGGAGTTCTCCTGCATAGATTTAAGTAAGGCGTTTGCCAAGGTCAAACATGGTCCGCCGATCCAGATGATTAAGGTGCATGGGACAGGCAGAGACTTGGTTGTTTGTAGGACAGAGGAAACTCATCACATCAAATCTAATGTAGAACATCAGTGATTCCTCACTCTGCGACCACAATACTCTGATCTGTCACCTTCCAGTCAGTTTTTTTCAGCTAATGACTGAATCCTGAGAATAACAGGTGGATGAAGATACAGACCAGCGAATGTTTGTGTGCAGAAATCCAATGGGACCTCCCATCACTGTGCAGACATTTTCTTTGTAGCCCAGCCCACTCCTCACCCTATTCATTATTTTTTCATTGCAGGAAGTCTCTGAGCTCGTGCAGAAGGAAGAGCGGACAGACGGTTCCAAGCTCTTCCTCAGTCTGGTGACGGAGAAAGGCTCCCAGACCCGGAGGGTGATGTGGGCGTCCTTTGTGAAAATGAGGCAGAAGTTACCAAAGTTGGACAAAATACTGAAAGAAATCCAGGAGTTCGGTACGGTAAAACAACACACTGAACTCAAAATCATTCTGAAACACTCTAAACTTAACAATATTGGTCAGATCTAGTTTCATGAAACCTTGTTGATTTGAACAGGTCCTGATCCACAAGTATATATGAACAATCCCCTGAGGTTTAACTGAACTACACACGGAACTGAAAGGTGAGATAGAAAATGCAATCTTATAATCATATCCTGTTTAGAATCGATGCATGACAGAAGCCACCTACTCAGAGGTTGTGAGGATCAGGGATTCAAAAGGACATTGGCTTGGGAATGGGATGTGCTGTTCTTGGAATTAACCACCAATCCATAAGATCATGAGACATTTTCTGTTGTGCTGTTCACCCTCAGCACTTGACTCAGTCTCGGCAGGGTTGCAGTGCAATGCACCTCCTGCAAGATATGAGAAGTCAAGGAACCTCTCGGTCTCTCTGATGACTACATCTGTGGGAAGTGTCCCCAGCTGCAGCTCCTGATAAACGTGGCAAGGAACTAGAGCTGGAGTTAGATGTACTCAGGATCATCCGGGATGCTGAGAGCACCACCGATGTTACATTTAGTGACTTGGTCACACGTAAGATGCGGGTTTCTGATCGATGTGTGATCAGCAGGAAATGTAAGTGGAGTAGAAGGCAGTGCAGAATTCTGCTGTGGCCATTTACCTCACTAACAGGTGTACCTCTTATGATAATGTTCTGGGGATGGACTTTCAGTGAGGAGCAGCAGCTGTCATGTCTCTGGCACTGTGACCTGCTCTGAAGCTCCGAGGGAAAGGGTGCAGACAGACAGGGCGATAGTGACAGGAGGCTCGCTTGTGAAGGGGACAGGAATAAGATCCTGTGGCTGCAGAAGAGTCGTCAGGGCGGTGTGTTACCTCCCGGGTGCCAGGGTCAATGATATCTCTGAGTGTCTGCACAAACATTCTCGAGCGGGAGGGCGAACAGCCGGTTGATACAAGCGACGTTGGAAGAACAATGAATGAGGTCCTGCAGAATGAGTAGAGGTAGTTATAACAAGTCGAGCAGCAGGGCCGCTAGGGCAGTGATCTCCTATTACTCACAGTTCCACGTGACAGCGAGGTCAGAAACAAAATATACCCTAAAAGAACGAGTGGCTCGGCAGCCAAAGCGGGGGTGGCGGGGTGGTGTTCCAGGTTCTTGTACCGTTGGGACCTCTGCTGGAGAAGGGGCGAACTACACGAGAGAGACAGGTTGCATTTGAACTGGAAAGGAGAAATACCCCTGCAGGGAAATCTGCATGGACTTCACGGGAAGGTTTAAAGTAGATTGACAGGTGACTGGGAATCTGCGCCGGACCAAGTCATGAAATAAAGCAGTAACCAACAAGAGTGCCCTGTCGCAACCCTGCCTGCCTGACAGTGAGATTGCCGAGATCTCGGTAATTCCTCCCCCATCCCCACAGATGCTGCTGGACAGTGTTTTTATGTGAAGGAGCAACAGTAGAAGAGCGGTAACACCCAGATCGTTTCCTTTGAAAGAACGTAAACTACACATTTCTGCATCTCAATACACCACCTCAACACTAGGGTTTTCAAAGTGAGTTCCACAGGAACAACGATAGCTGTGGTCTTAGTGGGAGCGTGTCCAGTACAGGACAGGCAGGGATCAGTAAACTAGCAGGGAAACGTACACAGCTCAGTACATATTGGAATGTCAGGGTCAGATGTTTTCCAGGCCATGGCTCTCTGTTGAGACATGGATCGGTTAAACAAGTTTACTTTCCCCCCCAACATACATTAATGAATTCAATTAATTCAAGAGAATTGAACTAATTCTTGTCATCTTAAATACTGAGTTCTCAGTTGAAATATCTGACATTTTGACCAATGTCCTTTCCCCTGAAAGATGTTCAACAGAAACACAAGAGGACTGCGGCAACAGACTGAAACACTGAGAGTGAACACCATCCTGATGAGGGAGAAGGTGAAGGTTTTCCAGCTGGTTGATCGATACGCTGAGCTCACGGTCATTTCCACTGTTCGACGTCGGAGACTTGTGGAACACGAGCTGCTGGCAAGAGGCCGGGAGCACGAGAAGTGGAGAAAGGAACATCTCCGGGGAAAGTCGGAACCAATCCGGACAGATCAGTTGTTCCAGGGCAGCCTTTCCTGGAGTAAATCCAAATCTGGGAGCTCGGCAGCAGTGGCCGGAGTCCCGAGGATCGGGAAAACAACCATGGTGCAAAAGATTGTTTATGACTGGGCCACGGGGAAAATATACCAACACTTCCAGTTTATCTTCAGCATTAAGTTCCTAGATTTAAACACGATTATTTGCACAATAAACCTGTGGAACTTAATAGTATTTTTTAATCCCTACCTGAGGAATGTTCTGGAAAGGCTGTGGAAGAACCCAGAGGGGTTGCTGTTCATATTCGATGGTTTAGATGAATTCAAGGAAAGAATCGATTTTGGTGACAGCCGGAGAGACACAAAACCTCAGCAATTGTGCACAGACCCTGAATTTCCGTGTAAGGTGTCTGAAGTTGTGTACAGTTTAATCCAGCACAAGCTGCTCCCAGGGTGTTCAGTGCTGGTGACCACCCGTCCCACTGCATTACATTTATCGGAAAAGGCGGAGATCGATGTATGGGCTGAAATCTTGGGATTTGTTGGTGAGGAACGGAAGGAATATTTCAACAGGCACTTTGAAGATAAGGCGGTGGCAACAGCTGTTTTCAAACACGTGGAGAAGAACGAGATCCTGTACACCATGAGCTACAACCCCTGCTACTGCTGGATCCTCGGTCTGGCACTGGGCCCCTTCTTCACACAAAGACACAGGGACCCGCAGCGAGTTCCCAAGACCATCACCCAACTATATTCCTACTATATTTACAACATCCTGAAAAACCACAGCCTTAAGATTGAAAGGCACCGTGATGTGTTACTGAGGGTTGGTCATATGGCCTTCACAGGATTGTCCGAGAAGACGATTGTGTTTACCGATGGAGATTTGATCGAGTACAATCTGCAGCCTTCCCAGTTCCTGTCCGGGTTCCTAATGGAGCTTTTGGAGAGAGAGGATTCTGCCCGGAGCGTGGTGTACACATTCCCACACCTCACCATCCAAGAGTTTGTAGCAGCACTCGTAAAGTTCCTGACACCAGATCCCGGGGATATCATGGAACACCTTACTGAAGCCGACAGCGAAGAAGATGGGCGATATGCGGTGTTTCTTCGTTTCTTTGCTGGTCTCTCTTCGCCAAGGTCTGCCCTGGGCCTGGAGGAATTTCTAGGCCCATTTTCCAATCAAACAACCTGCCGAGTGATTGACTGGGTGAAGGAGGAGGTTAGACGCCAGATTGTAAACAAAGGGAGTGAAGCTGGTAAAAGGATCCTCCTGAACACACTGCATTACCTGTTTGAGTCTCAGAACCGTGGACTGGCTCAGGCCGCACTGGGAGCTGTGGAAACACTTTCACTCAGTGACTTTCGCCTGAATCCCATTGAATGCGCCGTCCTGTCTCATGTCATCGGGCTCTGTGATACAATAAAACTCTTCGATCTGTGGAACTGCGGCATTCAGTGTGAAGGGCTCCAGCGGCTGGGACCAGAGCTGCACAAGTGCCAGGAGCTGAGGTAACTGTTGACTTATCTGCAGCTCTGAACTAAGTAACAATTCTATTTCGTTGTTTCAATGTAAAGGAAAAGGAAGAGTTTGGAGAAAACTGTAAAAAGGCAGATTGTGAAGAACTGTGAAAAATAACCAGAGGACGGTCAGTAATTCCCCAAGGCTGGGAGGGATCAGTGGTTTATTGTGAAGGAATGTTGGAGACTTCATCAGATCAGTGAATAACTCTATTGGTTTAATTGAAATAAATCACATGAATGGATATGTCCATTGACCATGTTCCCTCTAACTGTTACTGACACTCAGACCGACACTCACTGCAGCAGTCGGTGTGACGGCGCTTCCAACCCTATTCCCACGGATGGACGGGAGAGTGTCACCGGAGAAAAACGTCTGACTGGGAATCTGCTCCCCTCTCGGTGGGTCTCTCCTCACCCCTCCCCCATTTCTCCTGTGGTATCTCTCTTCACCCACCTCTGTGGAATACTTCACTCCCACTACACACCTCCCCCTTTTTGGTTCTCTCCTCACTCCACCATACACCCTCTTTTGTGAGACTCCTCTCACTCCCACACCCTGTGGTCTATTGGCCCCGGCCTTCTCATGCCAGGCACATATCGTCCCATTGTCCGGGAATGAGAAAGAATGTGGAGAGTTTAGAGGGGTCACACCCACACACTAAATTACCAGTTTTCTGTGAATACCCTGGAACTGCAGATTGATGGTCAGTGACAGCGCTAGGAACTCCGGTCAGTTATTTCCTGAAGGGTTTAATGTTTCCTGAAATATTCGAGTGAGTGTAATTCTGTCAGAGCCACGGGTGAATCACTTTGTTCCTCACTTTGTCTGTTTGTGTTTAGACTTGGGAGTAATAAACTGGGAGATACGGGAGTGATACGAGTGTCTGCGGCTCTGAGGCGCCCGGAGTGTAAAATACAGAGACTGTGGTAAGTCGCAGACTGTGAGTGATTGTTTTTACAGTCACTGGGTTTCTGACCCTGAACATTAATGTGAACAGTAATTGTGTTACTGTACACCATTGGGATTTTCCACCGTTTCCTGTCTCTCTGTGTCCTTCATACACCTTCTCTCTCTCATCTCTCGGCTTGAGAAAGTCGGTCTCACAGATTCTGGTGCCGAGGAACTCGTCTCCATTCTCACTGCAAACAGATCGCTGATGGAAATAAACCTGTGTGGTAATAACCTGGGAATTTCGGGAGTGAAACTTGTGTGTGCTGCTCTGACGGACACGGAGTGTAAAATACAGAGACTGGAGTAAATACCAGACTGTGAGAAATTGTGTTTACAGTTACAGCGTGTCTGATACTGAACATTAATGTGGTCTGTAATTGTGTTACGGATAAACCCTGGGGATTTGCATCATCTCCTCTCTCTCTGTGTCCCTCACCCTCGCTCTCTCTCATATCCAGACTGGATGGAGCCAGTCTTTCGCTTGATTGGTCGGAAGATCCGGTCTCCACTCTCAGCACAAACGACACACTGACAAACTTGGATCTAGATTGTATAGAATTGGAAGATTTAGGAGTGAAACTGCTGGCTGCGGCTCTTAACATCACCACATACACAATATAGAGACTGAAGTAAGTCCCAGAATGTGAGAGATTGTGTTTACAGTCACTGGGTGTCTGATACTGAACATTAATGTGGGCAGTAATTGTGTTGCTGATTAGCGTTGTGATTTGCACCGTCTCATGTCTCTCGATGTCCCTCACACTCACTCTCACTCTCACCTCCAGGGTGGGTGGTGTCGATCTCACCGGTTCTTTTGCCGAGGATCTCGTCTCTGCTCTCAGTACAAAGCGATCACTGACGGAGCTGGACCTTGCTTGCAATGAACTGGGAGATTCAGGAGTGAAACTGGTGTCTGGGGCTCTAAGCGACCAGGAGTGTAAAATACAAGGATTGCGGTAAGTCCCAAACTGTGAGAGATTGTGTTTACAGTCACTGGGTGTCTGATACTAAACATTAACATGGTCAGAAATCATGTTACTGATACACCCTAGGGATTTTCACCGTCTCCTTTCTCTCTGTGTCCCTTACCCTCTCCCTGTCTCTCATCTCCAGGCTGGCGGATGTCGGTCTCACAGACTCTGGTGTCAAGGATCTCGTCTCCGCTCTCAGCACAAACCGCTCACTGACAGAGCTGGAACTGGGTTACAATTGTCTCACGGACCGATCTGTCCCCGCTCTCCGCCGCCTCATCCTGACTCACCCGAGTCTGGAGTGGATCGGGTGAGTGTTTGTGTTAATGGTTAGTGGGGTAAACTATCAGTGAATAGCACGGTTTCCTTGTGATATTTGTCTGTCAGTGCTGAAATATTTACCCCAGTCGCCAGTTACTGACACTGTTGTGTAATCTGTTTGTTCTCTTCTTTATTCTTCACTCTGTTTCAGGATGTTGGGGAATGAGTTCGGTTTGTCAGGGAAGAAGGAATTTCAGTCTCTGCAGGAGCCCAGACCCGGACTGCAGGTGGACACATGATCGGGAAACGTCACCGCCTGCGGACACTGAATGGCCGCGCTTCGGTTCCCAGCTCAACCTGGAGACTCTGTGACGTCAGAGGTGGCCCAGATGTCACGTGATCCTGCCGTCCTTCCGCACGGCGCAGCTGTTGACGGATATTTCTGTAGCCATTCAGCAGACAGTCCATACAATGTTAATTTATCAAATTTCTCCATCTGGATCTGCAGCCTGGAACTGCAGCCATCTCAGGAACTGCTCTCAGGTGCAATTCTGTAATCAGCGGTTCCCCTGCTGTTGAATAACGGTGATGAACGGGACTGATTATTAACGGCGCATTCAATGTCTCAGAGTCTATGGATTGTGTTCTCAGCATTTTATCGTTTCCTACCTGCAGCTTGTGTTTTTTTTTTCCTGCGGATTATAACTTTCCCCTGTCTTTGCTGTAAAGACGGCCGTGATGTCCAGAAGTATTTGCCGGTTCTCTGGGGCAGAGCCGCTCCCTTCGAGCTACATGTGGCGAAATGCCACAGCCTGTCTCCGGGTCCGGGCTCACACCTGGTCACACTTCATCTCTCCCAGCCCGGTCACCCTCAACCTGGCGTGGAAGTGTGCCATAGGCTGAGAAACGTGTGTGGAAATAATTCCACCCCCACCACCCTTCACTGACTGCCCACCCACATTTCCCAGCTTTCCTCGCACGGAAGCTGAAGTAAAAACTTTGGAATTTTGCTCTGAGGTTTGACCGGGAGTTTGTGGAGGGACTGGGGCAGGGTCTGTGGCCACCTGACCGCTTCTATGTTGCATTACAAATATCTTTAAACATCCATGTTAGTCAGAGGAAGCTGAAACATTTCATGCGTAATATAATCAAAATAGAATCCTTATACAACAAGGAATGTGTTCTAAATTTTTCAAAAAAGTATTGAGATCAATTTTTTCAACAAACAGACCAAACCACTATCTTTCTCCAATAGTTTGGGTGTCCTTGTGCGGAGTGTGGAGTCACCAAGCATCATTGGTTGAAGCTGGATCACCAGATATGTAGCACATCCGGACCTCATCTCCGGAGGACAGTGCTCCAGTCCTGCACTCGGAAATCACCTGGGGCCCTGGCTTTCATATGCAGAAGCACAGTGTACAAAGGCAGGGATTTCATGTTGAAACTGAACGATACTGTATCCAATTCGGCTCTCCCACTTTCAGAAAGGAAGTGAAGGTCCGTGAGAGTATGTGGGCCTGGTCTGCTGGAACAATTCCAAGGACGAGAGGTTACTCTTATAGGGTGATACCGGAGAATTTGCCCTTGTCTCGCTGAACTAAAACAGGTTGTGTGTGGTTTGTGAGAGATGGATGTGGTCTTGATTGGATCAGGTAGGGTCAACAGAGCAAATTGTTCTCATCAGTGTAGGTTTCAAGGATTGGAGCACAGATTTAATTTATGGAGAAATCGATACATGGAGAATATCAGCAGAGATTCAGACACAAGAAATAGATACAGGAGCCCTTTAACTGAAATCCATTCAGTACAATCACGGCCAGTCTCAATGTAACCTCAATTCCACATTTCTTCTCACCTGCAGTAACCGATCAGGCCCTTCGTCGTCAGGAATGTCCACACCCCTGTCTTAAAAGTATTCATTGACCCTGCTTCCATCGCCCTTTGATGAACATTTCCTCTCACAAACCGGTACCATGACTGAATGGACAAATACTGGAGTAGGGACTCTGCTCAGTTTTGAAGGATAGATAAAGAGGCAACTTCTTAGTGCAAATTTGAATCTTGCCTGAGTTGGGTCGCGACCAGCGCCATGAGACCGAGAGATGGCTGTAGAAAAGGCTGTCCGACACCTGAGGTTCCCTCCGGCATTTTCTTGATCGGTTCATTGATTGGTTGATCAGTATTTTGAGTCCTTGTGTATTTTATTGTGTTCTATTTCTTTCTGCTTTTAATTATTTAGATAACTCCAATAAAGTAGTTTTCTACAACCTATAACACGTGATCAGTGCCACCTTTTGTTTGTGAACACCTGCCTAATCAGGAAAGAAATCATCGCCATCACTGCATTACCCATCAGTTCAGAATAAAAAGACTACTTTATTCCCTTTCTCTCTCTTTCTCTCTCTGTCTCTCTCTCTGCTTCTGTCCCTCTCTCCCTCTCTCTCTCTGTCTCTCTCTCTATGTTTCTCTCTCTTTGTCTCTCTGTTTGCCCTCCCCGTTAAATGTGTGCTCTCCGGGTTTCAACCCTCGCAGTTCCCAGGTCGGAGTGCGGTCGTTGTGACGTGAGAGGTGGTGTTGAGGTGACGTGACCAAGCCGCCCGGACGCACCGAGCAGCTGCTGTCGGATGTACGGCTCGAATGCCCCCCTTGGAGTCCATTTATTCAATACTTTCATATGAGAGCGATCCCTTTTCAATAACTTATCAATTTCGAGGAACCGATTTGACGACATCATATTGCTCTTTCTAGTAAGAAATTTAAGTCTAGTTTTATTTTTCTTTGTCTTTTTTGGGAAATGTTTTTTAGTTTGGTTTGACATATTATTTACAATTTTTTATTGACTTGGGGATTGTTTTTCCTTTTCTATTATATACACAATAAATCATTCTTTTTCCTTTCTTTCATATTATATTCATCTGCTAAGAGATCGTGAGATAGAACCATAGAAAACTACAGCAGAGAAAACAGGCCATTTGGCCCTTCTAGTCTGTGCCGAACATTATTCTGCTAGTCCCATTTACCTGCCCCCAGCCCATACCCCTCCAGACCTCTCCCGTCCATGTATTTATCCAATTTACTCTTAAAAGTTAAGAGCGAGCCCGCACTTACCACATCAGATGGCAGCCCATTTCACACTCCCACCACTCTGTGACTGAAGAAGTTCCCTCTAATGTTCACCCTAAATCTTGCCCCTTTCACCCTAATGCCATGTCCTCTCGTACTTATCTCTGCTAATCTAGGTGGAAAGAGTCTACTCTCATTAACTCTGTCTACACCCCACGTAATTTTGTAAACCTCTATCATATCTGCCCTCATTCTTCTCCACTCCAAGGAATGAAGTCCTAACGTGCTCAATCTTTCCCTGTAACTCAACTCCTGAAGACTCGGCAAAATTCTAGTAACTCTCCTCTGCACTATTTCAATCTTACTGACGTCATTCCTGTAGTTCGGCGACCGGAACTGCACACAATATTCTAAATTTGGTCTCACCAATGACTTACGCAACCTCACCAAAACATCCCAACTCCTATACTTAATACTTTGATCTCTAAATGCCAGGATAGCAAAAGCCTTTTTTCAGCCCTGTCTACCTGTGTCTCTACTTTCAGTGAATTATGGATCTGAACTCCCAGATCCCTCTCTTCCTCCGCACTCCTCGGTGCACTACCATTTACTGTGTATGTCCTCCCTTGATTTGTCCTTCCAAAATTCAACACCTCACACTTGTCTGCATTAAATTCCATCTGCCATTTTCTGGATCATTTTCCCATTTGGTCCAGATCCCTCTGCAAGTTTTGAAAGCCTTCCTCGCTGTCCACTACACCTCCAAACTTAGTGTCATCCGCAAACTTACTAATCCAATTTACCACATTATCGTCTAGATCATTGATATAAATAGCAAACAACAATGGCCCCAACACAGATCCATGAGGCACACCACTAGTCACGGGCCTCCAATCTGAGGAACAACCATCCACAACAACTCTCTGTCTTCTCCCACTCTGCCAATTTCGAATCCAGTTTACAACCTTACCATGGATACCCATTGACTGAACCTTCTGAACTAATCTCCCATGTGGGACCTTGTCAAAGGCCTTACTAAAGTCCATGTAGGCAACATCCACAGCCTTATCTTCATCTAATTTCTTAGTGACCTCCTCCAAAAACTCCACAAGATTCGTTAAACACGATCTACCACGCATAAAGCCATGCTGACTATCCTTAATCAACCCTTGGCTGTCCAAATACTTATATGCCCTTTCTCTCAGAACACCCTCCAATAATTCACCCACTACTGATGTCAGACTCACTGACTTGTAATTACTTGGTTTACTCTTCGAGCCTTTCTCAAACAATGGAACAACTTGAGCTATCCTCCAGTCTCTGGCACCGCATCTGTAGCTAAGGACATTTTGAATATATCTGCCAGGGCCCCTTTAATTTCTACACTAGTCTCTCTCAAGGTCCGAGGAAATATCTCGTCAGACCCTGGTGATTTATCTACCTTTATTCGCTGTAAATCATCAAGTACCTCCTCCTTTTTAATCTGTATATGTTGCATGACACTAATGCTTGTTTCCGTTCCTTCCATATCCACGATGCCAGTGTCCTGAGTAAATACTAATGTAAAAAATCTGTTTATGACCTCACTCATCTCCTGAGGCACCACGCATATACGACCACTCTGATCACCTAGGGGACCAATTCTGTCTCTTACTATCCTTTTGCTCTTAATATACCTGTAGAAACCCTTTGGGGTTACATTCACATTATCTGCCAAAGCAGCCTCATGTCTTCTTTTCGCCTTCCTGATTTCCTTTTTAGTATCTTCTTACATTTCCTATACTCTTCAAGTACCTCATCCGTTCCTAGTAACCTATAGCTGCTATACACCTCTCTCTTTTTCTGAACCAGCTCACCAATATCCCTTGAAAACCGAGGTTCCCTATGAGTGTTACCCTTGCCTTTAATCCTGACAGGAACATACAAACTCTGCACTCTGAAAATTTCGTCTTTGAAGGCTTTCCATTTACTTAGCACATCCTTGCCAGAAAATAACTTATCCCAATCCACCCTACCTAGATCCTTTCTCATATCCATAAAATTGGCCTTTTCCAATTTAGAAGCTCCACTCGAGGACCAGACCCATCCTTATCCATAATTATCTTGAAACTAATTGCATTATGATCTGAATTTTTTTTATATTTTATTTTTCTTTATGATTATCTCTGTCATGATTGTTCTGGTGATCTCTTTTTATTGCATGTACAGTCATCGATGTTAGATATCAATCTGTATTAATTTGCAAACTAAGAAAAAGATTGAAAAATAATGAAAATAATGCCCCCAGTGGGGACCCGGGGAATTACACAGGAAGAACCCAGGGTGGGGCTCGATTGGGACACCAATAATAACACTGTCACCCGGGGGGCGGGATAATGCGCTCTCCCCGGATACCGTTCATTTAGTCACTTTGCTGAGGACGGTGCGGCTGGAATTTAATTATCAGCGGTCCCCCTGACGTACAAACGGGACTGACCAGTCAACCTGTCCGTCACTGTTTCATCGTGTTAATTTTGCGTGATCGGAAATAAACCGTAAAGATCTGACTTTGCCCACAAAATGAAATGATGCTGAGTGCTCAGGTTATCGTTCCAATGGTGAAATCACGGAACATTTGCAATTTTCTGACTTGGTGTCTGATCTCCGATGATTTCAGCAGAAAGTGTAACTTACTTCACACAAATTTGGGGTTTGGGCTGAGGCCTCAATCAGAACATTCCGAAACCTCAATCAGAACATTCCTCAACTTCCCACATCCCAGAAAAGACAGCCTCTGTCTTGATCTGTCCGTACAATGTAACTCCGGGATGACTGTGGTCAGTCCACGGTCCCCTCACTCGGGTACCGGTCTGCCCCGCTCTGGGTCGTACAAACCCCTCTCTCTGCTCCTGGGATATTCAGACCAGGGCTTTGTATAACCGAAACATTCCGCCCACAGTACCTGAGACAGGGACAGCAGTCTCCCTCGGCCTTGCTTTTAGCTTTCTGTAACGGTCCAATACATGTTCACGATCAATCTTCAGTTTCCTCCAAATCGCTGTCAGACTTTGCGTCTTCCGGCTGTTCATCACCTGGGAAGACCGATCCGGTTTTCGTCCGGAGAAGGTTCAAATGGAGCAGCCTCACTAACATTTAAACCGATCGACAAGACCTGGGCTCTGGATCACGAGCTGTGGAGCCATAGGTGACGATGTGATAGTGGCGACTGAAGGGTGGTTGCCGGTGGCGGGGGTGTGTTGGGAACTGAATGGGATGATGTCCCGGAGGGGCTCAGTTGTCTGGGAATGAATGTCCTGCCCTGGTCTCCATGTTTGACAGGATCAAGGGTTTGAATATTCTCCCTCTGTCTCCGTGTATCTAAGAGGATCGAGGGATTGAATGTCCTCCTCCTGCCTCCGTGTGTGTAACAGGATCAGAGGGTTGAATATCCTCCTCCTGTCTCCATGTGTGCAACATGGTCGAGGGATTAAATGTCCTCCCCCGACTTCGTGGGTGTAACAGGATAGAGGCATTGAATGTCCTCCCCCTGTATCGGTGTGTGTAACAGGATTGAGGGATTAAATGTCCTACCCCTGTCTCCGTATATCTAACAAGTTCGAGGGATTAAATGTCCTCTCACTGTCTCCGTGTGTGTAACAAGATCGAGTGATTGAATATCTTCCGCGTGTCTCCGTCCGTGTAACAGGGCCGAGGGATTGAATGTCCTCCCACTGTCTCCGTGTGTCTAACTGGGTCGAGGGATTGAATGTCTACCCCCTTTCTACGTGTGTGTAACACGGTCGAGGGATTAAATGCCCTCCCCCTGTCTCTGTATGTTTAACAGGCTCGAAGGGTTGGATGTCCTACCCTTGAGCCTCCGTTTGTGTAACAAGGTCGAGGGATTGAAGGTCCTCCCCCTGTCTCGGTGCGTGTAACGGTCGAGGGATTGAATGCCCTCCTCCAGTCTCCGCGTGTGTACAGGGTTGAGGGATTGAATGTCCTTCCACTGTCTCCGAGTGTGTTAGAGGCTCGAGTGATTGAATGTCCTCCTCCTGTCTCGGTTTGTGTTACAGGGTAGAGTGATTGAATATCCTCCCCCTAACTCCGTCAGAATAAACGTTGTACAAAATGAAATTATGTACAAAGGGAGTAAACATGTAAAATACAAAACGTTAACATTCATGCTTTTCACATTCCCTCGTATAAAACCTAAAGGGGAAAAAATCAAAAACACACAGCACCGTTTGCCCTCATGTGGCTCGCTGAGGTGATAGCCCTTTCTATGCTCCAGGGTCGTCGGCACCCAACTCAGCTCCTCCATGTGATGTAACTGAATGCGCCTAAACTGTGGTCCTTCGCCACATAGCGTTTGCATTGGCTGCACCGAGCTTCAGTGCGTCCCTCATCACGTACTCCTGCAGCCGGGATTGCGCCAGTCGGCAGCGTTCCTTTCCAGACATCTCGCTTTGCTGGGAGACCAACAAGTTTCGGGCAGACGAAAGGGAGTCTTTCACCGAGTTGATGACCTTCCAGCAGCACGTGATGTCTCGCTCGGTGTGTGTGTGTCCACGGCAACAGCTCGGAGCTCAGCGAGTCCTCTGTCACGCAGCTGCTGGGATGATCCGTAACACGGGCCCTTGCATCAGTCTCCACACAGCCTTTGCAACAGTTTCCTCGGCCCCTCCCCGCCTCCCACCACCGGCAGCCTTCCGAGGGAAGCGTACGTTGAGGGTGATGTGTTGTCTGTAGAGGAAAGCTCTGACTTAGAGGGCGCCTCTCACCGCTCCAGAATCCAGTGTCTGCAGCCTCTTGTGTCTGCAGTAATGTCTGTTGGAAGCTGGAGACTCGCCTTCAGCTGACGGTGTCGCCATTCGATTTGCACGATGGTGGCTCTGTTGACCCTCTCTCTCTCTCACTCTCTCTCTATCTCTCTCTTTCTCTCTCTTCCTCTCTCGCTCTTTCTCCCCTCGCTCTCGCACCCCTTCCCCTCCTCCGCTCTCTCTCCGCTCGACTCCATACATTCTCCCCTTCTCACGCCTCTCTCTGCCTCCCGTCTCCCATCGCCTACTTTCGTGCTCTCATTTCCCTGGTCGTCCTTCTATTATGCTTTATGTGACCAAGGCAGACGCTTAGACCCCCACATTAGTTGCGCCAGGCAGGTAATGTGATGGAGAATCCCACTCTCGGAAAAACGACAGCAGAGTCACCCAGAAGTTCACCTCCTACTGTCCCGATCCCGGTCCTAGCCAGGCCCATGGAGAGAGCTGGGGTGGCAAGGAGTCTACTTCCATTGACTGCGGATGCTCAGTGGTTCCCGGGTATTTAACAGCGCTCGGAACAGTGACAGGACAGAGGAGGAAACAACCTGCCACCAATCCGGCACTGCTCCTTGGTCGAAGTGGGAGTGGGACTGGGTTCGTGCAGCCACGGGGGCTGTAACTCGGGAGAACAGGCGGTGGATGACGGTGCGCTGGATGGTTCGGCGTCCGCTTGGTGCTGCCTCCTGGCACCAATAGTGAGGTTTTTTCCGAGGGCGGGTAATTAGAAGTCTATTGTTGGACTTTATGGTGAATTGTATCATCGGGACATTTTCCATCAGGTCCAACGTATAGATTTGTTTCCCCTTCAGTCTCTCCGCCTCTTCAGTACATTAAGTAGGTTCTGTCTGATGAAGCTGAGAGTGAGGCGGACAATCTGATGCCGAGCACGGAGGAAAAGTCCAGCAAGCTGAAACTTCACTGAGGTCGAGCAAGGCCTCTGTCACGGCTGCCACTGCGAGAGGGGAAAGGGAACTTTTCCTTGGGCAACAAACAGAGGGACCGTCTGAGGAGGGGCAAAGCTCGACTTACTTTTGTGTAATACAGGTGACGATACTCTTGCAGGTGATGATGTGACAGCGGGGGATCACTTTGGGTTCAGAGACCATCATTCTCTTCGTCTCTGAAGCGTAACGGAAGGGAAGGAACTAGTCCACAAGTTCAAGTTCTGAATGGGGGCAAGGTGAATTTTCACGGTACGACAGAGGAGATGCAAAGGATGATTAAAATAGTTTGCAGGGAAAGGTACCACAGGCAAATAGGAGGTATTTAAATGTGAGATAGTGAGAGCTCATGGTCTCCATGTTCCTGTTAAGGTGAATGGCACAGCTGCTAAGAGAAGGGGACCCTGGCTGATGAGGGATATTCAAGACTTGGCCAGGAAAAACCAGGAGGCATGGGTCAGGTACAGGCATCGGGGATCAAGTGAATCCCTGCGGAGTATCATGGATGAAGGAGAGTACTCAGGAAGGACATCAGGGGCAGAGAAAGGGCGGGATGTAATAACCTTGGCAGGTAAGATTAAGGAAAATTCAAAGTGATTTACAAACAAACTAAAAGGAATAACACTAACGATAGAGAGTTATAGACACCCCCACACACAATTCCAAGAGGGACACTTTGGTATGGAGCCGCAAGAGATGGATAAGGTCCTCAATGAATATTTCTCCTCTGTTTTTACGGTGGAGAAAGACATGAAGACTTCGAAACAAGGAACAAGTAAATGGGGGCGTATTGGGGATGGTGCGCATTGCAATGCAAGGGCTGCTGGATACTTTGAAATGTATGTCGGTAGAAAGATCTACAGGTTCTGACAAGGTATATCCAAGACCACTGTGAGAGGCTGTAGAAGAAATGGCGGGAGCCCTGGCTGAGATATTTGCATCACCGTTAGCCACGGGTGAGGGGCCATAGACTGGAGGAGTGTGAAAGTTGTGTCCTTAATTAAGAAGGGCGGAAAAGAAAAACCTGGGACCTCCAGGCCAGAAAGTTTAACAGCTGTACGGTAAGTTACTGGAGAGGATTCTGAGGGATAAGATTTACGTACTTCTGGAAATACATGGGTTAATTAGGGATAGTCAACATGGCTTTGTGCGTAGGAGATCATGTCTTACGAACTTGATTGAGAATTTTGAGGAGATGAGCAAGAAATTTGATGAAGTCATTGAGGTAGACGCAGTTTATATAGATGTCAGTAAAAATTTTGATGAGGTTCCTCGTAGGAGGATTCAATGTAAATTTACATCTCATGGAATCCAGGGAGAGCTGGATAATTGGATACACGTTTGGCTTGATGGTAGGAAGTAGAGTGTGGTAGTGGAAGGTTGTTTCTCGGACTGGAGGCCCGTGCCTAGTGGAGTACCTCAAGGGTCGTTTCTGGGCCCATTATTATATGTCATCTCTATCAATGACTTGAATAAGAATGTACAAACCATGGTTGTTAAGTTTAAAGATGTAAGTAAAATAGGTGGTGCAGTTGGCAATGAATAAGGTCGTGAAAAATTACGGCGGGATCTTCATCAGCTGAATAAGTGGCCGATTGGAAAATGCCAAGTGTTGCATTTTGGAAAGACAAATTCTGGTAGGATTTCCACAGTGAACAGCAGGGCCATGGGGAGTGTTGCAGAACAGAGGGACCTTGGAGTACAGGGACATGGTTCTCTGAAAGTGGAGTCACAGGTAGAAAGCGCGGTGAAAAAGGCTTTGGTAACACTGGCCTTCAGAAGTCAGGGCACTGAGTGCAAAAGTTGGGTGATTATGGTGTGCTTGAACAGAACGATAGTGAGAAGACACTTAGAGGTTTGGAAAGATGTTACTAAACTGAGACTGTGCATGAACGAGTGACACGGATGCCGCCAGGACTTGCAGGACTGAGTTACACGGGGAGTTTGGACAGACTAGGACTTTATATCTTCGAGCGCAGGACAATGAGAGGTCATCTTATACAGGTGCATAAAAACATAAGGGGCATAGATGGGGTGAAGTGTACACAAAGCGTGCCATCTCTGTGGAACCTGCTGCCAGAGGGTGTGGCTGAGGCAGGTACAATAACAACTTTCAAAAGACAGTTGGGCATGTACAATGATTGAACATAGAACATAGAACATAGGGCATTACAGCACAATACAGGCCCTTCAGCCCACAATGTTGTGCCGACATTTCATGCTGCTCCAAGATCTAACTATCCTTCCCTCTCACATAGTCCCCCTTTCTCTATCATTCCTGTCTCTATCTAAGAGCCTCTTAAATGTCTCTAATGTATGTTCCACCACATCCTCTGCTGGCAGTGTGTTCCATGCACCCATCACTCTCTATGCAACAAAGCATACCTCGGACATCCCCGTTATATCTTCCTCCAATCACCTGACATATATGTCCCCTTGTGTTATCCATTGTCGCCCTGGGTAAAAGTCTCTAACTGTCCACTCGACCTATTCCTCTTACCATCTTGTACACCTCTATAAAGTCAAGATTGGTAAGGATTCGAAGGCTGTGGGCCAAACACTGGCAAATGGGAGTAGTTGGATGGGGTATATTGGTCGGCATGGCCCATTTGGGCCGAAGGGACTGTCTCCGTGTTGTATGACTACGTGACTCTTTGAAGGTGAAGTGACCAGATGCTCTGTGATAAGCCGACTTGTTTCCAGTAAGTGATCAACAAACTGACGGTCAATAACATTCTTATCTTGCTGCACATGTTCGCTAATTCTCAGGAGTTTGGATCCAAGAAGTTACAGTCACGGACCAGTTACACTCCTTTTACAACCCGAACAGAGGATTATTGTTGAGGCCGACTTTATAAAGGGTCCGATGCCCGGATAGGTCAGGCTCCCGGATGGAGGTGCAGAGACAGAATCTAGAGAAAGGAACAGCGAGTCTTCAAAAAACAAAGATCGTTCCGAATAACTAACACTCCGCTGTTTCACGCTGATCTCTCTTCCGCGGCTTATTTTCAGAGAGCTCACAGCGACCTTTGTCCTTCACCGTCACTGGGGCGTCGAGTCTGACAGGAAAATGGCGACATGAAGGTGATCAGTAAACGGAACAGCCAAGGCCACGAACCAGACCGAACCCAGCTGCCCGCCGCGAATCTCCCTGGACTGTTCCAGGTTGCAGATGGATGAGCTGAGGGAAATGTAAGGTTGACATTGAGCAGAATTCGGGATTTTAGATTGAAGTCTGTGTTAGAACTATTGTCTTTGAACGAGAGTGCGATTCAGTGCAAGAACTGCGGCGGTGAACAGGATGTGGAAAGTATGTGCTGACGAGTTTAAAGTCCTGTTCGTCGATGTGATAAGGAAATACTGATTACCCAGAGAGTGTCCGCTTTCCCGTGAAAGTGCGCACCGCTGACTTACTCGGCCTGACTGGATCGAGAAGCCGGAGTTCAGCAGAAGGTAAAGACACAGAATATCCTGGGCAACATTATGGTATTCTTCCAACGGAATCTGCCAACACGGGACTCCTGTGGTGTCGTGGAGTGAGTTGATCAAAAAATGGAATTGTGACAAAATAACTGAGTAAGTTAGAATCGTTCCACAGAGATAATCCGTCCATAATATCCTGGCGCATAGGAGGCTGAGGGGTGACCTGACAGAAGTTTATCTATCATGAAAAGTTGTATGTTCGCAATCTTTCTCCCAAACTTCAGAGAGTCTAAAATTAGAGGGCACAGGTTCAAGTGAGGGGATAATACCTAAAAAGGGACCCGAGAGGCACTTTATTGCACACACAGGCTGGTGGGTTTTTGGAAGGATCTGTCAGAGGAAGTGATTGAGGCGGGTAGAAGTGCATTCAGACAAGTACAGGGACAAGTACGTTTTACAAGTATAGGAGCCAAATCCAGGCAAACGGGACTGGGTCAGGAAGGCACTGTTGTGGGCATGGACCTGATGGTCCCCTATGGCTCTGCACGAGAAGTCACTGAGAATTACATTCGAACATCTCGCAGCAGCAACTTGATGCTAAAAGGCAGGATACTGGAGTGAAAAAGTAGACAGAATTTTTATTACTATGCCTGTTCATATCAACAGGAAATACAGCTAATCGCATAAGATGGCATTTTGCATTGTGAGAACGCGGGATATTGCGGTCTGTGCAGCTTATAAATGTAAATTCAAAATACACCATTACTTTTCATACTTAACTTTTAATTCGGAGGTCACTCTACCCTCCCTTCTGCAGACTCTGCCCAATACACTCACACCGATGGAGAGGCAGGGACAATACCAATATTTACAGGACATTTCGACAAGCAGTTCCGGCTGTGTCTGGCCGTCGGTGCACTCGGCTGTGTTGTGCATTTCCCATGTGAGTCATCAGCCCCCATATGATGATGGGGTCAGTGGGGCATTTCCACCTCTGGCCAACGATCATCCTTTAATTGAAACCTATTTGGATTACCAAGTGTTGAGTGATTCAGCCGGGCAAAGAAGGAGACGTCGCAGGTTTCACCGCAGAATTAATAACAGTGAGATTTGGACACCTCCTCTCCCTCCTCCCCTGGACCTCTGGAGCAGACAAGTTGCATTCCCAGCAATGTTTACAGATATTTGATTTGCTTCTGTCGAAGCGATGCCGTTCTGTAAATCTGTAACTGACAATGGATTGAGTGAATGGCTGAGGGGTCGTTGCTTTTGGGAACTGACAGTGAAGAGAACATGATCGGAGGGTAGGTTGGACCATGATAATATGGTATTCCCACCCCCAGAGAGCTGTGGAGGTGGATGCACTAAAGATATTCAAGGCAGATTGTCAGACAGTTCAACCAGAAATGTGCCAAGCAGACAGCGGGGAAGAGTGGCGCGGGGGGAGGTGGGGGATTGTTCTCGTATAATAAATGCCTGGAACCTGCTGCCAGGGGAACAGTTTAAGAGGCTCTTAAGTAGACACAAGAATTCACAGGGAATGGAAGGATTAGGTTAATTGGACTCAACATCATGGACCGTTGGGCCTGTTCCGGTGCTGTTTAATTTTCTATGTCATATGGATCGTGTGCAAACAGAAGAGATTTAGTTTAATTTGGTATCATGTTCAGCACACACATGGTCGTCCGGAAAGCCTATTCCTTAGCGGTACAGTTCTATGTTCTGTGAATGGCTGAGAAAGTAATGTCTATTTATTCTTGGCGTTTAGAACAGCAAGGTTTGATGTCGAAAAACATCCTTTGTTTGCAGAGAAGGGTAGATGTCGAGATGTTTGTTCTGGTGGCAGAATTGGAATTGAAGGGATGCGGTGAGATGACGAGCGAGCAGTCATTTGGACGTGAGGTGTGGAGGAACTTCTTGCAGAGGGCGGTGACTCTCTGGAATTCTCTATCCTCGAGTGGAGTGCAATCCGGATCATTGGGGTATTTGATTCTTTTGGCAGTCCGTGGATTTGAGAGCTTTGGGGAACTGAGGTGAGCCGAGGGCAGGTTAGTCCGCTCTATTATTGAATGGCGAGGTGGGATTCAGGGACCGAGTGACAGACTCCTGCTCCCATGTTCCATGTTGTTATTGCAGTATGATCACCTCTCCTTCCAACCGCCAATGAATATATCACAACCTGCTCAGCCTCTTCATACGTGAACCCCTTCATCTCAAGCTTCAACTGGTAAACCTCTGCACTGCCTCCAATGTGAAGTTATTGTTCCGAAAATATACAGACCAATGTGGTCGCCAAATGCTCCTGGTGTTTTCTCAGAGCACCAGGTGAAGTGGCATTAAAACTCCCCTTTCTTTCGTGGCCCGTATTCTTTGCAATATAGGCCGACACTGCACCGGCCTTTCTTATCAATTGCTGTATGTCCATTCAAACTATGTTTAAGACGCTGGAAACCCCAGATTCCTTGCCGCAGTTTCACTTCACTTGAACAATATCTTCACGTTTCTTCATACATACATTGATATCCTCACCCTTTCCCACATTATACTCCATCTGTAACTTCTTGCCCCTCAGCTACTCTAATTTTATCTATTTGCTGGCTCTTTATGACCAACGCACAATAACACCACACCCCCACCCCACGCCGCTAGTATCTCCGTATCATCATTAAATCAGGTAACATAACACTTGGCCCCTTATCTCTGTTGGAGGACAAGACTTTGTGGTGTTTATTAACGTTGAGGGAGGAGTCTCCAGATGTCTGTGTGTAGGACCTTGCACGGTGCTCTGGGCCGAGAGGCGTTGACCCTTTCAGTGCAACATTTAGAAAAATATATGATTGAGCTGAAGAAATTAGTCAAGAGGGTTTCTCCACTAAATTCAATAGTGGATGATTTAAATGGCCCCCGTGCTTTTTTGAGGAGGTATGTTTGCAGCAATGTGCTTGTTTTATGGACCTGCTTCGGGAGCTGTGACACTGCTCAATATTCTTCAAAGCCCGAACTGACGTTGGATTCCCTGAATGACTGAGAGGTCTGGTGGTGTAAATGTGAACATTGGAATTGCTGCTTCACAGTTTGAAAATGCGGCTGAATGTTCAATGATGACCTTTGTCACACTGAGGCTTGGTTACACGTGATATACATTCCGTTATTTCCGTTTTCAGTTATTTTTGATGAGTGACTTCCTCCATTGCCATAGTAACAGCCTGCCTGAGCTGCAAGGAAATGTTACGCCCTGTTACTGTTCTCTTGTCACTGCGCCTGAGCAGAGAGAGAGAACGGACAAGAGAGCAGATGGAACACCGAATGCAGGGGGAAACGCTGATTTGATAATTTGTTGAATTGAGTTACAATGCAATACAGCACGGGCACAGGCCATTCGGCCCAGCGAGTCCATGCCGACTCCGGTGCCCACCCACTTAACTCCAATTTACTGCGTTAGTCCCATATTCCTCTTGATTCCCCTCCCATGACCCTATCAAAGAGGCTTTTCAACTATCCTTTTGTACACGCCTCAACCACAACCTCTGGCAGATCATTCCGCATACTCACCAACCTCTGCGTGTAATACTTGCCTCTCAGGTCTTAATATATTTTCCCTCTCACCCTAAATCTGTGGCCACCACTTTTGGACTCCGCTACACTGGGTAAGTGACTGTTACTATCCACTTAATCTGTGCCTCTCGTAATTTCAAACACTTTTTTGAGGTAACCTCCCTTTCGACTACGTTACAGGGAATAAAGACCAAAGTTGGCCAACCTCTCCCAATAGGTCAGGCCCTATCGTCCTGCCGACATCCTCGTAAATCTTTTCCTTCCAGTAACAACTTGGTCAAAATTGTTGAAGGTACACCAATGTCCTCCTCACCAACGACTTCTACAACTACAACATAATGTCTCACCTCACGCTTTAAGGATCTGTTGTATGACATGGGTCTTGCACCTGAATACAGAAGTGATTAACTAACAGGGCTGAGGGCGGAAGAGAAGCGTTTACCTGACTCATTTCTCATCTCGGTATGTCCGAAATAATTCGCTTCAGGTTGATACATGTACTTATCAACATCAAATCCCACCTCCTGGAAAAAACACAGACAATACTGTAAACCTTCAGCAAGTCAGGAGATGGTTTGTGACCCCATTTGTAAGACAATATTTTTCCCAGCGTGTACATCATTGTCTGATTATCCTTTTGATGTTCTGTTTACAGCAGAGCGGCAGAATCCGTGAACACCGGTCACCACCATGGCTGAAGGTGCAGACAGGGGAGGAGATCCAGTGACAACAAAAATAAGGAAGGACAAGGGTGGGTGAGAGAATTCTGTGAAATATAAACGTCCTGACATTGGGTCCGGGTCAGGTTCCCGGATCTGCAGCTCACAAAGGAAGAGGGGATGACCTGACGGGCGGAGAGCACAGTTAGAAGAAGCTCTGTAACAGATCCCTGTCAGTGGGCATTTTCATGGGCGTAGAGGCGGTGATTGGGGAGCAGGAGATCACTGGGAATGGAGCGGCGACAATGGGCCGGTCCGACACAGTCAAAGGGAGCAGCTTCCAGAGGGAGAGAAACATCGGGGAAATGGGACGTGTTGAAAAGCGAGATTGTAAGAGTTCAGAGTCAGCCTGTTCCTGCAAGGAGAAGAATCAAGGAATCTGGTTAACAACGCTGATTGAAGGTTTGATGAGGAAGAGGAAGTTTACGTCAGTGAAAAGAATTTGGTGTCGAGTGAGGCCATTGGGGTTTATTGGGGATAACGGGGAGAACAAAGAAATGAGAACGGTGTAAGTGGCGATGAAACCCCCTTGGGAGTAGGTTGAAGGAGAATTGTAAAACCTTATTAAAATATATTGGAGCAGCTGAAAGAGTCAGTCCTCTCAGCGACCAAAGCGACAAGAAATCGTTGACCACGTACTTCGAGGTTCATTGGAGAAAACGGAGAGAACGCGGTAATTTGGAGGGTGGAAGAGGTCATGAATTGGATTGGGGAATCCGGATTAAAGAGAATCGTAAAACCTAAAACAAGTATATTGGAAGCAGGCATGCAGCTAAGAAAAGTATGATCCCTTCATGGACCAAAGGGGTAATCGATGCGTGGAGCCAGGGGAAATGGGCGATCCTGAATGAATACTTCTGATCGGTATTCACCAGGGAGAAGAATGTTCAGAGGTTAGGGGAGGGATATGGGTATATTCCTGAGCATATCTGTAGCAGGAGAGAGGTATTGTAAGAAATATTGGAGCAAATTAGTGTGGGTAAATCCCCATGGACCGAGAAGCTTTAGCCCAGGATGCTGAAGGAACAAGGGAGGACATTGATGGGGTTCAGTGAATGTTTTTGCGTCTTTAATTGCCACAGCTGAGGTGCCAGAACACTGGAGGACAGGACATGTTGTCCAATTTTACCAACAGGGCAGCAGGGATAAGCAAATGATCGGTGCGGCGTTGTTCTTGCTTGTGAGGTATCATCCCAGTCAGAGTTGCCTGAATCATCTGCAGCATTGCAAGAACGGTCTCCCATTCGTCACTGCGTTCACCCATCATAGAAGGTTTAATCGGTAGGACGGTGTCTGGTCTGCTGTGTTGTCTGTGAGTGGGGGTGTTTGGTCACCTGCCATAGATGTGATCGCCCTGCAGGTGACCCATTTAATACTCACCAACGTTGTTCCCTCCAGAATTTGCTCACCCAGTGTCTTGGCTCACGTTGCATTCACCTATTATGCATCTGAGATTTGCACAGTTCTGAATTACTCACCTGAGACCTGTAGTTCCCGATTTTTGAGCGGGGAAGGTCATTTGGATGCAGATATTTTTCAAGCGGGGAAGTTGGTGGGTGTGGTGAATGTAGTACTTGATTTGTATAGGTGTGTGGGAGAGTGAAGGGGTGTCTGGTGGGTGTGGGAAATGTAGTACCTGATCTGTGTAAGAGCGGGGAAGAGTGAAAGGGCAGCCTGTGGGTGTGGGGAATGTTGTACCTGATCTGTGTAGTGGTGAGGGAGAGAGACGGAGCAGTGGGTAGGTGTGGGAAATGTAGTACCTGATCTGTGAATGGGTGGGGGACTGTGAATGGGCAGTGTGTGTGTGTGTGTGTGTGTGTGTGTGTGTGTGTGTGTGTGTGTGTGTGTGTGTGTGTGTGTGTAAGTGGCGAAAGTATACCTGATCTGTTTAGAGATGGGCAGTACTGAAGGAGGCAGTGTGTAGGTGTGGGGAATCTAATACCTGATCGGTGTAGTGTTGGGAGAGAGTGAAGGGACAGGGGGTGGGTGTGGGGAATGTAGAACCTAATCCGTGTCGGGGTAGGGGAAGTGAAAGGGCGTGTGTGGGTGTGGGGAATGTAATACGTGTTCTGGGCAGGGTTTGGGGAGAGTGAAGGGGGCAGTGGGTGGTTGTGGGGAATGTGATACCTGATCTGTGGAGGGTTGAGGAGACTATAATAGGCAGTGTGTGGTTGTGGGGAATGTAGTGGCTGATGTGCTTAAGGTATTGGGGAGAGTGAAGGAGGCGGTGGGTGGGTGTAGGTAATGTAGTAGCTGATCTGTTTAGGGGTGGGGTAGAGTGTAAGGGCAGTGGGTCGGTGTGTGGAATGTAGTACCTGATTTGTGTAGGGGTGGGGGAGTGTGAAGAGGCAGTGGGTTGGTTTGGGGAATGCAGTACCTCATCTGTGTTGGAGCTTTTAGGGTGCGTTGAAGACGTCGTTCAGAGTCTTCTGGATGAGTGAGTCACTGCTGAGGTCGGAATTCATGGTCCATACCGCACTACCCTTGACGGGGTGCTGGTGAATGTGGACCTTTTGGTGAAGAAACTCCCACAATGCTGTTGGGTGGGTCTGAAATCCAGTAATGAACAACGTCAATCTGTCCAACGTCGGGGTCTGACGTCAGGTAGTGAGGTCTTCCCATCCACATGTTAAACATGGACTTGATGGAGTGCTTACTGGTTGGTTGGTGCTGTTTGAAGTGTCCAGATGAGCAGCAGCGTTGCTTTCTCTGGATGGTAAAATGGATTGGAGGTTGAGTGACAAGGAAGGAGAGATTGGATTGGGTGTGCCTGATTTCTCTGGCGCAGAGGAGGCTTAGGAGTGAAGTCAGAGAAGTGCTCAACATAGTGAGAGCTGCAGATGGTCGGTGTCCGTATCCCATTGTGGCGTTTCTAAGAACAGATGAAATCGGTTGAAGATGAGAGCGAGGTTTTTTAGAGGAGATCTGAGGGGTAAATGTTTCACACACCGTGCTATTGGTATCTGGAATGAGCTTCCAGAGGAGGTGCCGAAGGCGGTGACAGTGACAGCATACTGCAGATATCTCGACAATGAGGAAGGAAAGGATGAATTGGATTTAATGCTGGCAAGTGTGATTGACATCGATATCCATGATGGTCAGCGTGGACCCGGTGGGCTGAATGGTCTGTTTCTATGCTGTACAACTCACTAGCTCTGTGGTGCAGACACATTTCACTGGTGGTGAGGGTTGTGTTCAAGATCCAGGGCGTTGTTTGTGTTTGGGGCCCCAGCCCACGGCACTCCTTGCGGTGATGATCGGTTTCTCCCTTTCTATTCACAGGTCCAAAGTCTACACTCTCTGAGCTCCTGACACAGTGGGACGATTACCAACTGTTCCAGCTCGGAAAATTCTACCGGAATAGACTGACAGAGGCGATTGAAGAACGGGTTGAAGGACTCAGTCAATTGTTGAGGAACGAGGGGCATTTCAGTGGATGTGAACATGAGGTAAGTGTCACAGAATGTCATAGCACGGATATAGGTCCTTCGGCCCAACTCGTCTATGCTGACAGAGGTGTCCACCTAAGAAAGTCCCATTTGGCCGTGTTTGACCCAGATCCCTCCAAACCTTTCCGATCCAATGTAGTAGCAACAAACAGTATATATTTCAATGTTGTTATTATACCTGCTTCAGCTACTTTCTCAGCCATGTACAAATTAATAGGGAACAGCTGTTTTTGGAAAGTCCACTGCTGACATGTGGAGACCGTTTAAAGTCCAACTGCTTGAGTACAGGACAGGGATGTTCCAGTAAGATGGACGGAGAAGGATAACAAGGGAATGGAAACTTGAATGTCGAGAGAGGCGGTCAATTTAATGAAGAAGGAAAAGGAGACGGATGTTGGATTTAGGAAGCTAAAATCCAACGGAGCCGCAGAGGATTATAAAGAAGCTGGAAAGGAGTTCAAGAAGGGAATTAGGAGAACCAGCAGGGGGCATGAAAATCCTTGGCAAATGGGAATGAAAAGAATCCCAAGTGTAAGAAGATAGGACACTCAAGGATAAAGGGGAGGGGGGGGAAATGTACCTGGAGACGGAGGATGTTGGAGAGGTTCTGAATGTGTATTTGATGTCTGTATTTAACAAGGAGAAGGACGTGGGGGACAGTGAGATCGGTGTGGAGCATCCTAATATGCTGGAGCATTTTGAGATAAAGAACCAAGTAGTTTTGGGTCTCTTCAAACAGATTAACATAGATAACTCCCCAGAGCCCAATGCAACATAGCCCAGGTTATGAGAGAAGTAAGATACGAGAATTCTGGGAACTTGACCAAGATCTTCGTGTCCTCTGTACCCATAGGGCAGGTCGCGGAGGGCTTTGAGCAGTAATTCTGTTCGGTTATTCAAGAAGGATCATCCTGTTAACTACAGACCGGTCATGTCAGTTTTCTGAAAGATCTTGGAGAGGATTTTAGCGATAGGATATATGAGAATTTGGAAAACTATGGCCAAATTAAGAACAGTCAGTATGGTTTTGTGAGGGACAAGTCGTGTCTCACTAACTTGATTGAGTATTTCGAGGAGGTGACAGAGGCGATTGATGAATGCAGAACAGTGGAGTTTTCCTGCATAGATTTGAGTAAGGCGTTTGCCAAGGTCAGACATGGTCCGGCCGATCCAGAAGATTAAGGTGGATAGGACAGACAGCGACTTGGTCGTTTGTAGGACAGAGGAAACTTATCACATTAAATCCGTTGTAGAACATCAGTGATTCCTCACTCTGCGACAACAAAAATATAATCTGTCACTTTGCAGTCAGTTTTCTCAGCTAATGACTGAATCCTGAGAATAACAGGTGGGTAAAGATGTAGCCCGGTGACAGTGCGCAGAAAGCCAAACTAGCCTACTCTCAATTAGCTGATATTTCCTTGTGTTGCCCAACCCACTCCTCACCCTATTCATTATTTTTCATTGCAGAAAGTCTCTCAGCTCGTGGAGAAGGGACGCCGGACAGATGGTTCCAAGCTCTTCCTCAATCTGGTGATGGAGAAAGGCTCCCAGACCCGGAGGGTGATGTGGGAGTGCTTTGTGGAAATGAGGCAGGAGTTACCAAAGTTGGACAAAATACTGAAAGAAATCCAGGAGTTCGGTACTGTAAAACAACACATTGAACTCAAAATCATTCTGAAACACTCTAAACTTAACAATATTGGTCAGATCTAGTTTCATGAAACCTTGTTGATTTGAACAGGTCCCGGTCCAAAAGAATATATTAACATCGCCCGAGGTTTAACTGAACTACCCAAGGAACTGAAAGGTGAGAGAGGAAATGCAATCTTATCATCATTTTCTTTTCAGAATCGATGCACGGCAGAAGCCATTTATTCAGAGGTGGTGAGGATCAGGGATTAAAAAGGACATTGGCTTGGGAATGGGATGTGCTGTTCTTGGAATGAACCACCAATCCATAAGATCATGAGACATCTTCTGTTCTGCTGTTCACCCTTAGTACTTGACTCAGTCTCGGCAGGGTTGCAGTGCAATGCGCCTCCTACACGATATGGGAAGTCAAGGAACATTCACGGTCTCTCTGATGACTACATCTGTGCGAAGTGTCCCCAGCTGCAGCTCTTGAGAAACGTTTCAAGGAACTGGAACTGGTGTTAGATGTAGTCAGGATCATCCGGATGCTGAGAGCACCACAGATGTTACTTTTAGTGAGTTGGTCACACGTAAGATGCGGGTTTCAGATCTATGTGTGATCAGCAGTAGTAGAAGGCAGTGCAGGATTCTGCTGTGGCCATTTCCCTCACTAACAGGTGCACCTCTTTGGATAATGTTCTGGGGATGGACTTACAGTGAGGAGCAGCAGCTGTCATGTCTCTGTCACTGTGACCTGCTCTGAAGCTCAGAGGGAAAGGGTGCAGTCAGGCAGGGCGATAGTGACAGGAGGCTCGCTTGTGAAGTCGACAAGAACGAGATCCAGTGGCTGCAGAAGAGTCGTCAGGGCGGTGTGTTACCTCCCGGGTGCCAGGGTCAATGATATCTCTGAGCGTCTGCAGAACATTCTCTAGCGGGAGGGCGAACAGCCGGTTGATCCAAGCGACGTTGGAAGAACAATGAATGAGGTCCTGCAGAATGAGCAGAGGTAGTTATAACTAGTTAAGAAGCTAGGCACCGAGGATGGTGATCTCCGGATTACTCCCGGTGCCGCCTGACAGCGAGGTCAGAATCAGAAAGATCGGCCAGTTGAACGAGTGGCTTGGCACCTAATGCGGGGGTGGGTGGGTGTGGAGAGGTGGTGTTCCAGCTTCTTGTACCATTTGGACCTCTGCTGGAGAAGGGGCGAATACACAAGAGGGAGAGGTTGCATTTGAACTGCAAAGGAGAAATACCCCTGCAGGGAAATCTGCGAGGACTTCACGGGAGGGTTTAAAGTAGATTGACAGGTGACTGGGACACTCCTCTGGACCAAGTCATGGGATAAAGCAGTAACCAGCAAGAGTTTGCGTTCGCAACCCTGCCTGCCTGACAGTGAATTGCTGAGATGTCGATAATTCCTCCCCCATCCCCACAGATGCTGCTGGACACTGTTTCTTTTGAAACAACAACAGTAGAAGAGCGGTAACACCCAGATCAGTTCCTTTGACAGAATGTCCACTACCCTTTTCTGCATCTCAATACACCACCTCAAACTCGGGATTTCAAAGTGAGTTCCACAGGAACATCCATAGCTGTGGTAGTATTGGGAGGGTGTCCAGTACAGGACAGGCAGGGATCAGTAAAATACCAGGGAAACGTTCACAACACAGTAAATATTAGGATGTCAGGGTCTGATGGTTTACCAGTCCATGGCTCTCTGGCGAGACATGGTTCCGTTAAACGAGTTTACTTTCTCCACCAACATACATCAGTGAATTGAATTAATTCAACAGCATTGAACTTATTCTTGTCATCTTAAATACTGATTTCTGAGTTGAAATATCTGAAATTTTGACCACTGTCTGTTCCCCTGCAAGATGTTCAACAGAAACACAAGAGGACTCTGCGGCAACAGACTGAAACACTGAGAGTGAACACCATCCTGTTGAGGGAGAAGGTGAAGGTTTTCCAGCTGGTTGATCGATACGCTGAGATCACGGTCATTTCCACTGTTCGAGATCGGACACTTGTGGAACACGAATTGCTGGCAAGAGGCCGGGACCACGAGAAGTGGAGAAAGGAACATCTCCGTGGAAAGATGCAGAAACTCCGGACTGCTCAGTTGTTCCAGGGCAGACTTACCTGGAGTAAATCCAAATCTGGTATCTCGGCAGCAGTGGCCGGAGTCCCGGGGATCGGGAAAACAACCATGGTGCAAAAGATTGTTTATGACTGGGCCACGGGGAAAATATACCAACAATTTCAATTTGTCTTCAGCTTTAAGTTCCGAGATTTAAACACGATTAATTGCACAATTAACCTGTGGAATCTAATAGTATTTTTTTATCCTTACCTGAGGAATGTTCTGGAAAAGCTGTGGAAGAACGCAGAGAAGTTGCTGTTTATATTCGATGGTTTAGATGAATTCAAGTACAAAATCGATTTTGGTGACTGTCGGAGAGACACAGAACCTCAGCACATGTGCACAGACCCTGATTTCCGGTGTAAGGTGTCTGACATCGTGTACAGTTTAATCCAGCACAAGCTGCTCCCGGGGTGTTCAGTGCTGGTGACCACCCGCCCCACTGCGTTAAATTTATTAAAAAAGGCGGAGATTAGTGTCTGGGCTGAAATCCTGGGATTTGTCGGTGAGGAACGGAAGGAATATTTCAGCAGGTGTTTTGAAGATCAGACGGTGGCAGCAGCTGTTTTCAAACACGTGGAGGAGAACGAGATCCTCTACACCATGAGCTACAACCCCTCCTACTGCTGGATCCTCGGTCTAGCACTGGGTCCTTTTTTCACACAAAGACACAGGGACACGCAGCGAGTTCCCAAGACCATCACCCAACTATATTCCTACTATATTTACAACATCCTGAAAAACCACAGCTGTAAGATCGAAAGTACCCGTGATGTGTTACTGAGGGTTGGTCAGATGGCCTTCACAGGAGTGTCCGAGAGGATGATTGTGTTTACCGATGGAGATTTGATCAAATACAATCTGCAACCTTCCCAGTTCCTGTCCGGGTTCCTGATGGAACTTTTGGACAGCGAAGATTCTGGCCGAAGCACAGTGTACACATTTCCTCACCTCATCATCCAAGAGTTTTTAGCCGCACTCGGAGAGTTCCTGACTCCAGTTCCAGGGGATATCATGGAACGCCTCACTGAAGCCCACAGAGAAGAAGATGGGCGATTTGAGGTGTTTCTCCGTTTTGTTGCTGGTCTTTCATCCCCAGAGTCAGCTCGGGGGCTGGAGGAATTACTGGGCCCATTTCACAATGAAACTACCTACCGAGTTATTGACTGGATGAAGGCGGAGGTTAAACGGCAGATTGGAAACACAGGGAGTGAAGCCGGTAAAAGGAGCCTCCTGAACACACTGCACTACCTGTTTGAGTCTCAGAACCGTGGACTGGCTCAGGCTGCACTGGGAGCTGTGGAAACACTTTCACTCAGTGACTTTCGCCTGAATCCCATTGACTGCGCCGTCCTGTCTCATGTCATCCGGCTCTGTGATACAATAAAACTCCTCGATCTGTGGAACTGCGGCATTGAGAGTGAAGGGCTCCAGCGGCTGGGACCCGGGCTGCACAAGTGTCAGGAGCTGAGGTAACTGTTGACTTATCTGCAGCTCTGAACTAAGTAACAATTCTATTTTGTTGTTTCAATGTAAAGGAAAAGGAAGAGTTTGGATCAAACTGTAAAAAGGCAGATTATGAAGAACTGTGACAAATAACCAGAGGATCGGTCGGTAACTTTCCAAGGATGGGAGGGATCAGTGGTTTATTGTGAAGGAATGTTGGAGACTTCATCAGATCAGTGAATAACGCTGCTGGTTTAATTGCAGTAAATCACATGAATGGCTGTGTTTCTCACACCCTGTGACACGTCCATTAACCATGTTCCCACTAACAGTTACTGACACTCAGACCGACACTGACTTCAGCAATCGGTGTTCGGCGCTTCCTACCGTCTTCCCGTGGATGGACGGATGAGTGTCACCGGAGAGAAACGTCTCTCTGGGAATCTCCTCCTCTCTCGGTGGGTCTTTCCTCACCCCCCCCCCCACTTCTCCTGTGGTATCTCTCTTCACCGACCATTGTGGAATATTTCACTCCCACCACACACCTCCCCCTTTTTGGTTCTCTCCTCACTCCACCATACCCCCTCTTCTGTGAGACTCTGCTCACTTCCCCACCCTGTAGTCTATTAGTCCCGGCCTTCTCATGCCAGGCACATATCTTCCCATCGTCCTGGAATGAGAAAGAATGTAGAGAGTTTAGAGGGGTCACACCCACACACTAAATTACCAATTTTCTGTGAATACCATGGATCTGGGCAGTGAGGGTCAGTGACGGTGACGGGAACTCCGGTCAGTCATTTCCTGAAGAGTTTAAATTTCTCTGAAATATCCGAGTGAGTGTAATTCTGTCAGAGCCACGGTTTGAATCACTTTGTTCCTCAGTTTGTCTGTTTGTTTTTAGACTTGGGAGTAATAAACTAGGAGATTCGGGAGTGAAACTGGTGTCTGCGGCTCTGAGGGACCCGGAGTGTAAAATACAGAGTCTGGAGTAAGTAGCAGACTGTGAGATATTGTGTTTACAGTCACTGGGTGTCTGACACTGAACATTAATGTGGTAAGTAATTCTGTTCCTGATAAACACTGGGGGTTTGCACCGTTTCCTGTCTCTCTGTGTCCTTCACTCTCACTCTCTCTCATCTCCAGGCTGAAGTCTGTCGGTCTCACAGGTTCTGGTGCCGAGGATCTCGTCTCCACTCTACGTGCAAACGGATCGCTGATGGAAATTAACCTGAGTGGTAATAAACTGGGAAATTCAGGAGTGAAACTGGTGTCTGCGGCTCTGGGGGACCCGGCGTGTAAAATACAGAGACTGTGGTAAGTAGCATACTATGAGAGATTGTGTTTACAATCACTGGGTGTCTGACCCTGAACATTAATGTGAACAGTAATTGTGTTACTGTACACCATTGGGATTTTCCACCGTTTCCTGTCTCTGTGTCCTTCACACACCTTCTCTCTCTCATCTCTAGGCTCGAGAAAGTCGGTCTCACAGATTCTGGTGCCGAGGAACTCGTCTCCATTCTCACTGCAAACAGATCGCTGATGGAAGTAAATCTGTGTGGTAATAAACTGGGAATTTCGGGAGTGAAACTTGTGTGTGCGGCTCTGAAGGACCAGGAGTGTAAAATACAGAGACTGGAGTAAGTGCCAGACTGTGAGAGATTGTGTTTACAGTCACTGGGTGTCTGACACTCAACATTCATGTGATCAGTAATTGTGTTACTGATAAATCCTGGGGATTTGCATAATCTCCTGTCTCTCTGTGTCCCTCACCCTCACTCTCTCATCTCCAGGCTGGATGGAGCCAGTCTTTCGCGTGATTGGAAGGAAGATCTCGTCTCCACTCTCAGCACAAAGGACTCATTTAAAAATTTGGATCTCAATTGTTTAGAATTGAGAGATTCGGGAGTGAAACTACTGTCTGAGGCTCTTAACATCACCAAATACAAAATACAGAGACTGAAGTAAGTCCCAGACTGTGAGAGATAGTGTTTCCAGTCACTGTGTGTGCCTGACACTGAACATTGATGTGATCAGTAATTGTATTCCTTATAAACGTTAGGGATTTGCTCCGTCTCCTGTCTCTCTGTGTCCCTCACGCTCACTCTCTCTCTCACCTCCAGGTTAGGTGGTGTCGGTCTCACCTGTTCTTGTGCCGAGGATCTCGTCTCCGCTCTCAGAACAAACCGATCACTGACGGAGCTGGACCTTTCTTGCAATGAACTGGGAGATTCAGGAGTGAAACTGGCGTCTGGGACTCTAAGCGACCAGGAGTGTAAAATACAGGGATTGTGGTAAGACGCAAACTGTGAGAGATTGTGTTTACAGTATCTCGGTGTCTGATATTAAACATTAACGTGGTCAGTAATTGTGTTACTGATAAACTCTGGGGATTTTCACCGTCTCCTGTCTGTCTGTGTCCCTCACCACCTCTCTCTCTCTCTCATCTCCAGGCTAGGGCGTGTCGGTCTCACAGACTCTGGTGTCGAGGATCTCGTCTCCGCTCTCAGCACAAACCGCTCACTGATGGAGCTGGAGCTGGGTTACAACTCGCTGACAGACCGATCTGTCCCCGCTCTCCGTCGGCTCATTCTGACTCACCCGAGTCTGGAGTGGATCGGGTGAGTGTTTGTGTTCATGGTTAATGTGGTAAAATATCAGTGAACCCACGGGTTGTTGGAGATATTTGTCTGTCAGTGTTGAAATATTTACCCCATTGGCCAGTTACGGACATTGTTGTGTAACCTGTTTGTTTTCCTCTTTATTCTTCACCCTGTTTCAGGCTGTTGGGAAATGAGTTCGGTTGGACCGGGAGGAAGGAATTGCGGTCTCTGCAGGAGCCCAGACCCGGACTGCAGGTGGACACATGATCGGGAAACGTCACCTGCCTGCGGACCCTGAATGGCCGCGCTTCAGTTCCCAGCTCAACCTGGCGACCTTGCGACGTCTATACCCAGATGTCGCGTGATCAAGCCGCCCTTCCGCACGGCGCTGTTGTTGACGGAGATTCCTGCATCCATTCAGCAGCCCGTCGTTACAATGGTAATTTATCAAATTTCTCCATCTGGATCTGCAGCCTGGAACTTCAGTCATCTCGGGAACTGCTATCAGGTGCAATTTTGTAATCAGCGGTTCCTCTGATGTGCAATGACGGGGATGAACGGGACTGATTATTAACGGGTCATTCAGTGCCCCAGTGTCCATTAATTGTGTTCTCAGCATTGCACTATTTACTGTCTGCAGCTTATGTTGTCTGAATATTATAACTTTCTCCTGTCTTTTTTACAACGACGGCCGTGATGTCCGGAAATATTTATTGGTTCACCGGGAAAACGCCGCTCCCTTGCAGCTAAATGTGGAGATATGCCACAGCCTGTCCTCCGGGTCCGGTCTCACACTTGGTCACCCTCTATCTCTCCCACCCCCCACCCTCTGCCACGGTGACCCTCCACGGCGTAGCAGAGTGCCATAGGCTCCCCAACGTGTGCAGAAATAACCCCACCACCCGCCCCCGCCTTCAGTGACTGCCCACGCACGCACCTCCAGCCTTTCCTCGGACGGAAGTTGAAGTAAATATTTTGGATCTTTGCTGTGGGGCTTGACCAGGAGTTTGTGGAGGGACCGGGGCGAGATCTGTGGCAAAAATAAAACCTGATGGCCATTTAACAAGTTGTCAGCTGCGATACAGGAGTCTTTGAATATCCCTGTTGGTCAGAGGGCGTTTAAATATTTCAAGAGTTCAATAATTTATACAGAATTATTTCACATGAAGGTATGTGTTGCAAATTTATGAAGAAAAATGTATTGAGGTCAAATTTCGCAACAAATAAATCGAACCACGTCCCATTCCAAGGGTTTGTGTACCCCGGTGCCAGTGCATGGAGTCACCAAGTATCATTGGTTCAAGCTGGATCACCAGAAGTGACTCACATCCGTACCTTCAGCTCAGGAGGACAGTGCTCTACTCCTGGACTCGGAAATCACCTGGGGTGTTGAGCTTCATCAACAGAGGCACACTGTTGTACAGGTTCAACGTGATCTCCCTGTAGAAAGGCAGGGAGATCACGTTGAAGCTGTGCAACACTCTGTCCAATTCTGCTCTCTCACCGTCAGAAAGGATGGGAAAATCCCTGTGCTTATCTGGGACAGATTCGTAAGATTTCAACAATTAGTTATTACTTAAGATTATTTATCTAAAATTAAACCATAACAATTGCGGGATTGGGGGGGGAGGTGGTGTGGTAGTGGTTACTACCACAGCCTGAGACCGGAGAAAATGGGCTTTCACTTTGAACGAAAGAAGGCTGTGCGGTGGTTTGGAAGAGATGGACGTGATCGTGGCAGGTTCAGATAGGTTCAATGGAGCTAATTGTTACATTAGTAAATGCTTCAAGGTTTGGGGGTACTGATTTAATTTATCGTGCAAGCAATACTTGGAAGATATCAACTTGAAAGATATAGCAGAGGGCGGCACGGTAGCGTAGCGGTTAGCGCGACGTTATTACAGCGCCAGCGATCGGAGTTCTCTCGTGTCTGCGTGGGTTTCCTCCGGGTGCTCCGGTTTCCTCCCACAGTCTAAAAATAGACGGACGGGTAGGTTAATTTGGGTTTAAAATGGGCGGCGTGGACTCGTTGGGCCGGAAGGGCCTGTTACCACACTGTAAATAACATCTAAAAAAAATTAAAAAATTATCACCGATCCCCATTGTACAACCATGGCTAATCTCAATGTGACCTTAATTCCACATTCTCTCTCACCTGCAGTGACCATAACCCCCTTGATTGTCAGGAAGCTCAACACCCCTGCCGTGAACGTATTCACTGACCCTGCTTCCACTGCCTTTTGATAAAGAGGGGCATATATTTTACAGTGTTTGTATGTTCTCCCCGTGTCTACGTGGGTTTGCTCCGGGTACTCCAGTTTCCTCCCACATTCCAAAGATATACATATTAGAAGCTTGGGCATGTTACATGGGCGCCAGAAGAGTGGTGACACTTGTGGGCTGCCCCCAGAACACTCGACGCAAAATATGAATTTCACTATGTGTTTCAATGTATGTGTGATTAATAAATAAATATCAACTATCTATACCTCCCAGCCGCAGAGGGCGAACAAAGCATCTCATCTCTGTCTTAAGTGGGTGTAAGGAAAGAGTTGAATATTACAAAAGTCATATCTGATTCCTCCTTAGGAAGTGCAAATGTGTTTAACACAAAATGGTGGTTGTGAGACAAAATGGTGTCAGCTTCGACAGCGATAACGTCTGGGAACGTACAACAATACTGATACAGAACCCGACAGCAGATAATGACGACGAACGTTACTTTCTGCAAACATGATCTCTCTGTATTTAATACATGTTTCTGGGTCACAGGTCACAAAATGGGGGTACAGACTGGTACTACAGCTGCATGGACAAATACTGGCGTAGGAACTTTGCTCGGTTTTGAAGGGTAGAAACGGGACAACTTGGTTCTGTAAATTGCAATCTTGCCTGAAGTGTGTCGCCACACCAGCGCTGTGCGACAGAGAAAAGGCTGCAGAAAAGGCTGTCCGACACCTGAGGTTCCCTCCGGCATTTTCTTGATCGGTTCATTGATTGGTTGATAAGTACTATTTTGCTTCCTTCTGTATTTCAATGTATTCTTTCTTTCTGAATTTTATGGTTTATACAACTCTAATAAAGTAGTTTTCCATAAGCTTTAACACATGTTTTGTGCCTACGTTTGTTTGTAAACACCTGCTGAATCAGGAAAGAAATCATGACCGTCACTGCATTACCCTTTAGTGTTCAGAATAAATAGAAATCAACTTTATTCACAGTTGTTTTGACAGTCAACTGTAAGTCCGGTTTGATTTGATTTCAGCAGAAAGGCCGCTCCCTATCCTGAGGAATGCGGGTGTTGAAATCCGTTCCTGTTGACGGACGGCTGAGTAAACACAACGGCCGAGCTGTGACTCACACAGAACAACAACCCGCACATTCAAAAGACTACTCACATTGAAACAAAACACAGATCCTTTCTCGTATTGGCTTTAACACAATATGCAAATGCTTTGAAAGGGCAGGCCACTCACTGCAGATTTTCGTGTGGGGTAAGCACCAAGAAGCTTCCAATGCTTCCCTCTGGGATTCTGTCCCCAAGCAATATTTACCCTTCATGTGCAACGTGCGCTTCCCCGGTGTCGTTGAGTGCCAGTATTACTGTGCCCGACAGCCTGTTCCAAGGGAAAGAGAACTTAGGACGGCTTAGCTTTAAGGAGAGAGAGCAAATGTGTAAAAGAGACCAAGGGGAGGAGTTTTTAGTACAGAGATAATCGTGGATATGCCGAACGAACTGCCAAAGAAAGCGGTTGAGGCAGGTACAACAGCAACATTTGAAAGATATTTGGGCAAGCACATGGATAGGAGGGGTTTTGAGGGATATGGACCAAACATGGGCACAAAGGACTAGCTGGGTTAGTACCTTGCTCGACATGGACGAGCTGTATCACTATGACTTTGGCAACTAATATACCAGGACTCCCCCAATTAGTCTGCAGCAAGGGGCTGGAAGGGGTTTCAATGTGTCCTGTGGTGAACAGACGAATGTGGGCGCTTGGCATTTACATGATATGCCTTCTGCCGTCTTCCCTTTCCTGATGTTTAATTTACAATTGCAAAGGGAGAGTCAATAAATCACTGGCAGTTCTTCACTCTGCAAGTGACCTCTGATCATTGGGAAGAAACTCCTTCATTCAGCTTCTGGCCATCCAAAAGGAAGTTAGGCAGACTGATCTCATTAACAGTTGTAACTGGGAGATGGCAGACTGTTGAGACAGCAATCTTGGACACCAATCAAGTTCAAGTTTATGATCGTGGCATGAATACCCAACAAACGAAGGCCGTGAGGCTTCGTTTGTTTTTTGAAGCAAACGCACAGTAGGTTACAGACATGATGGACATAACTGCCATCCTTAAATATCATAATATACATTAAAAATAAATATTATATCATTAGACGCACAGAAAAAGTGCTGGAGGAACCCAGCAGGTCAGGAAACATCTATGGAGTGAAATAAAGAGTAGACCTTTCGGGTCGAGACCCTTCGTCAGAAACGCTATCATTAGTGAAAATTGAGGGAAATGTGGTGCGAGGTAGTGCAAGGGATTTTCAGGTCGGTTCAAGAACCTTAAGCACATCTCATCCCATCACCTGCCCAACACATAACGGGAACATCCCTGCCCACCATCCGTAGTGTTTACAGGAGGCGCTGACTCAAGAAGGCAACATCTATCATCAAGCATCCCCAGCCATCTGGGCCATGCCGTCTTCTCACAGCTACCATCGGGGCAGGAGGTACAGAAGTCTGAACTCCTACACCACCAGGTTCAGGAACAGCGACTTCCCTTCTCCCTTTAAGTTCCTGAACAAACTGGCATAACCCGAATAACCGTAGTATAGCAACACTAGCAGCAAAGTGATCACATTGCACCAAAGTGGACTTTGTTTATGTTCTGGTTGTGTTTCTTTTTGTAAAAATTGTGCATAATTTCAGTGTAATTTATGTTTTTCTAGTGAACGTTGCTTATCGCATGTTATGTGCCTGTGATGCTGCTGAAAGTAAGTTTTTTATTGCACTTGTGCACACATGTAATTGTGCATTTGACAATAAACTCGAATTTGAATTCGACTTTGATAGAATCACGCTTTGATGTTGTTTTTATCTGTAATATCCTGGGTGCACATCGCTAAGCTTCTGCTGGGAGGATCTGAGCAGGTTAAGATGAAGTGAGGAACGGTGAGCGGTTATCTGAAGGTTTCCCAGATCTGCACGGGGGGTGCTCAGGGAAACAAAGAAAATGTAAATCAGGGGAGGGCACAGAGCACCTGCTTGTGAAGGCTGTGCAGAACCTTCAGCGAAACGGGTGCTTCAGAAGCTCTGAGATAGGCACACGAATGTGTAGACAACGGAGGGATTTGGACATTGCGTCGGCAGAAGGGATTCGTTTGATCTGAATTGTGTTCGGCACAGACACTGTGGGCCGAAGGGCCTGTTGCTGAGCTGCACTGTTCTATGCTGAGGTTTAGTTCACAGTTGAAACGACAGCAGATGGTTGAACCGGTTTTATTTTAATTTTCCAGTAAGGGAGCTGAAGAATGCGAGGAATGTTTAAGGTGAAGCTGGTCCCTCCTGAGGCACACCGGGGCTCAGAAACTCACAGAACGAGAGTCGGATGAAATTCACATCTGTGACTTGCGAAATAGCCTCCTCATTAGTTGGAATGGAATAACAAGGCTGTTACATGCAATCTATTCGCGGAAATCCAGGTAGAAATCAACAGCGACTGTCAGGTAAGACTAAAGTAATGGACTTTGTCCACCCACGAAGGAGAAATATATACCAGACAGTTAACCAACACATCTGTGCGACGTGCTGGTAAACAGGAGAACCGGGGAGGGGGTGGGGAGTGCGAGAACGCACCAACAAACAGGAATGCGCTGGAGCCGCTGGAGTTGAGCAGCGGCGACATGAACTGCCGCCCCGCCGTGCTATCCGTCCCCTGTATTTGACCCATTTCTTCCCTTTCCGCTGACCTACGTATTCTGGGGAAGGGTATGCGACAGTTCTGTGAGTCTGTGAGTGGAAACAGGGTCCAGTAGTTCAGCTTGACCTGGAGTCAAAGATCTCAGTCGCACCCTGGGTCTCTGACAGACCAATCGTCGATACAAAGGAGGGGCTCGAACTGGGGGTTCAGACAGTATCTCACAGAGACATTATCTTCCAATTTTGGCTTGTGTATTGCGAACAGACTCGAGTTGTAACACGTTTCAATCTGATTTCACGAGCATTTATTGCACAGTTGTAACGCCTGCCCGCATCGTCTTGTCCCGTGGAGTCGTCCGCTCCTCGTTCAGCGGGTATTCCCTCCCTCGTTTAATTCCTGTTCCAAAAAGTTCAGGTTGGACTTGAAGCCCTTCTGGTTTCAAATCCTTTCACCTGAAAATCATCTGACATTTCTGTGTCAGTACGATTTTGTTGACTACAGAAAATATTTCCGTACTGGAAACCCAGAGCAGGGAGCGGCAGTTCGGTATCTGAAACATGCTCTGCCGTTTGATAAAATCTGAGCCACTCCACAGCAGGTGCCTGGAACGCGCTGGAAGGGGGCGCGTGGAGGTTTCAGGCGGATTTAGATGGACACACGAGCAGGCAGGTCAAATTTCAACGTTAAGTGATAAAGTTTAAATTCTGGTAAAATTCTCTTATTTATATCTCCAGTTGCTTTCAAAATCTGACTTTCCATTTCTCACCAACTTGCTCTCGTGTCCTACTTTCCTTTTTTCTTATCAATGTCTTTATTCACCTTCATTAAAGTGCGAAATGTTCCCGGTCCTCGTGGACGTTAGGTTTGGTACCATGGGATCGAGGAAGAGCCAGTTATGTGGATAAAAAATTGGGTCGGAGGGAGCAAGCAGCACGTGGTGGTTGAAGGTTGTTTCTCGGAATGGAGACCGGTGATTAACCGTGTGCCGCAAGGGTCAATGTTGGTATCTTCGTTATCCCAAATATTTGGACAAATGATTTTAATGTGAATGCGGAAGGTTTGATCCGGAAGTTTGCAGGTGACACAAAATTAGGAGATGTTGTTGAAGGTGAAGAAGATTATCGTGGATTACAGCGGGATCTTGATCAGTTTACGAAGTGGGCCAATGAGTGCAAATTAATGTCAATACAGGTAAGTGTGAGGTGATGCAGTTTGGAAAATGAAACCAGAGTAAGACTTATACGATGAATGGCAGGGGGGCGAGGTATGTAATGGTGCAGAGGGACAGAAGAGTACAAGCACATAGTTTGTTGAAAGCGGCTTCAAAGGGAGACAGTGTGGTGAATAAAGTGTTTCGCTCGCTGACATTCATCAGTATGGGCATAGAGTATGGGAGCTGAGAAATTACTTTGAAATTGTAGACGTCATAAGTAAGGCCGCAGTTGGAGTACTGTGCACATTTTTTTTGTCACGCTGTTACGGGAAAGAAGTGTCTAAACTGGAAAGTGTGCAGAAAAGATTTACAAGGGTGTTGCCAGAACTAGAGGCAAAGAGTTATAGGGAGAGCTCCTCCAGGTTACTTTCCTTGGAACGTAAGAGAATGAGGGGCGACCTTATAGAAATGTTTAACATCCTGAGAGGCATGCACACGGTTGATGGGATAAATTTCTTCCCCAGAGCAGGGGAGTCTAAAACTCGGTAGCACAGGTATGGGCTGAGAGGGAAAAGAATGAGAAGGGATCTGAGGGTCAACTTTGTCACAAAGAAGGTGGTGAGCGTATGAAATCAGTTGCCAGAGGGAGTGGATGAGACAGGTAAATGGGAAGCAAATGTAAATTTGAATTGATAATTATAACTGTGATTTGAATTATATCAACATATTTGCGCGTTGACTGTGAATACTGTATCAGGGCTGGGATGGGCGTTGATCCCGTGAATCTGGGGATGCCGGTATTTGGTGTCAGGGTGGTGCGGGTGGAAAAATAAAACGTATATATACTGGAAATCTGAAAACAAAATCAGGAAATGGTGGAAACGGGTTGGACAGCGTGTGTGCAGAGAGGAGCAGAGTCACTGGTTCAGGTCTGATACGCCTCGGACGGAAACAAATCCTTCTTTGTGCTTGTATTCGGATTTGCAGCATCTGCAGCTTTGTTGTGACTTGTTTTGTGGGACGTTGGAATTGGTTTTGAATGGTTAAAGTGGGATAGAATTTTCAGGGTTCACATATTTTTCAGACTGAAGCCGAGGAACATGCGATATTCAGTTTGTTATTTATGCTTTCAGTTATCGTTGACGAGAACCTCCCTCCATTGTCTGGGTAACAGCCGGCTTGAACTGTCAGGAAATGTCACACAATGTTGACAAATGAGACAGATGCAACACTCAATGGACGGGGAAATGCGGCTCTGAGGATATGTTTCATGGCATGAGCCTTGCACCTGAATATAGAACTGACTAACCAATGGGGGTGACGGTAGAGGAGCAGGGTTTTCTGATTCGTTTCCCATCTCGGGATGTCCGAAATAGTTTGCCTCCGTTTGGTACTTTTTAGACATCAGCATCAAATTGCAGCTACTGTAATAAATACAGAAAATGCCGTAAACCCTCAGCAGGACAGGAGACTTCGCGTGACCCCATTGGTAAGGCAATGTTTTCCCCCTCGTGTGAACTATTGTCTGATTAGCCTTTCGATGTTCCGTTCATTGCAGAGCAGAAGAATCTGTGAACACCGGTCACCACCATGGCTGAAGGTACAGACAGGGGAGGAGATCCAGTGACAACAACAAGAAGGGACGACAAGGGTGGGTGAGAGAATTCTGTAAAATACAAACGTCCTGAAATTGGGTCCGGGTCAGGTTCCCGGACCTGCAGCTCACAGGAGAGGATAGGCTGAGGGGAGGGAGCACATTTGGAGGGAGCTCTCGGACAGATCCCTGTCAGTGGGCATTTTCATGGCCGTAGAGGAAGTGATTGGGCAGCAGGAGGTCACATGGAATGGAGCGACGACAATGGGTAGGTCCGACACAGTCAATGGGAGCAGCTGCCAGAGGGGGAGAAACATTGGGGAAATGGGAAGTGTTGAAAAGCGAGATTGTAAGAGTTCGGAGTCACCAAGTTCCTTCAAGGATAATAAGCAAAGGCGGTAAGTTAAAAGAACCTTGTTTACAGAAGCTATTGAAGGTTTGATGAGGAAAAGGGAAGTGGATTCAGCGATAGGAAATTGGTGTTGAGTGAATCCTCTGGGGCTTGTATGGGATATTGGAGAGAACAAAGTAATTAAAAGCCATGGAATGTGCTTCACAGTTAAGATTAAGTGGACTCCTAACCTCTTACGAGGGTTTTGGAGACAATGAAACGTGGTTCGGTGACTGTGAGGAAGTGAAGGGTTAAGAATTGCAACCATACCTATAACTGGAAAACAAAATATATATATATGCATTTATATTTCTTTAGCAAGGACTAGCAAGCTGCTGACCCACTAGTTAGGTCAGAATGTTAAGTATTGTTTCGGGTAACGAACCGTTCCAATATGTGATATGTGACGGTGGTGATACTGAGTGTAGTTAACATCGAGGTAAAGACTTGGTCGGAACAATGAAGAGTGATACCTGCCTTTGAAAGCCTTGATTATAACTCAATTGTACTAAGACAAAAGGTGTGATAGCTGTCTCGGGATCTCTTTTGCTTGACGGAAACTCGCGGCGCCGTTTGCATGGGATGTGCGTGACAATTCCTGTATAAATGTCTGTCTGCCCTTTGTTCGGGGAGAACTCGGAAAGCGACTCTTAGTGAGTGCTGAAGAGAATTCTCCTAGCGGTGCACTGCTAATAAAGGTATTTGTTCGAATCGACCTCGTGGCACTGTGTTACTTACAGCGGACGGAAAGGGAAAATTGATTTCGGGACAACAACTGAATGAAGCACAAGCCTTCCAACCTCAGAACTGTGTATTCGAAAGAAGTTTTTGCCAGTCAGTTTAAGGGAAAATAATGATATTACTGGAACCGCAAGAAGAAAGCGATCTCGAATTGAGTGAGAGTCCCTGTGGAGTGTGAGCTGTCTGCAGGGAGAAGGGGACAAAGTCAGACAGGAGGGAGTGGAGAGAGGGGCAGTGATCAGGTCCCTCGAACTCATGTGAAGTGATTCCTGCCCTTGGAGGCTCATTAAACAAGTAACTGCCAAGCTTCTATCAAGTGAGAGGTGAGAGAATGGGGAGGGGAGTGAGGAAGACCAGAGGTGGACGCAGTGAGGAGGGAAGTGGGCAGACGGGAGCAGTGGAATGTAGTACCTGATCTGTGTCAGGGACGGGGAGAGTGAAAGGTGCGGTACCTGTGTGTGGGGCATGTGTGATCTGTATCGGGGGTGTCGGAGTGTGACAGAGAGCTCAGAGTCTTCTGCGTGAGTGCGTCACTGATGAGGCTGTAATTTTTTGCCCATCCCTCACTGACCCTGACGGAGTGCTGGTGAGTGTGGTTCTTTAGGTGAACAAACTCCCGCTGTACTGTCGGGTGGGTTTTATATCCAGTGATGCACAACGGAAATCTGTGCAACATTGGGGGTGTGATGTCCAGGCAGTGGGGTCTTCCCATCCACATGTTACACATGTCCTTGCAGATCGGGAGGTGCTGTTTGAGTTCTCTAGTTAAGTGCATTCGGTGTATTTTAAGGTGAGAGACAGGATGTTCAGAGGGAACCTGAAAGGTAAATATTTCACCCACACTGTAGCTGGCATCTGGAAAGAGCTGCCAGAGAAAGTGGTGGAAGCAGGAACAGTAACATCATGTGTCAGACTTCTAGACACTGGAGCAAGGCAAAGGGGGATAAGGAATTAGTGCCGACTGCTGTGATTATCACAGTGATCAGCATAGACCCGGTGGGTTGAAAGTCCTTTTGCTATGCTGTGCAATTCTATGGCTCTGTGGAAGACACACGTTTTCACTGTGGTGGTGAGCGTTGTGCTTAGGGTCCGGGGCGTTGTTTGTGTTTGGGGCCAGAGCCCACGGCACTCTTTGGGATGATGTTCACTTTCTCCCTTTCTATTTACAGAGCCAAAGTCCACACTCTCTGAGCTCCTGACACAGTGGGACGATTACCAACTGTTCCAGCTGGGAAAATTCTACCAGCATAGACTGGCAGAGGCGATTGAAGAACGGGTTGAAGGACTCAGCCAACTGTTGAGAAACGAGGGACATTTCAGTGGACCTGAACATGAGGTGAGAGTGAAAGAATAACACAACACGGAAACAGGCCCTTCGGCCCAATTCGTCCATGCCAACCAAAATGCTTTCCTGAGATAGACCCATTTTCCCGTGTGTGACCCATATCCCTCTAAACCTTTCCTATCCATGCACTTATGCCGATATATTTTCAATGTTGTTATTGTACCTGCCTCAACTGCATTCTCTGAGCACGGATGAGTTCCCTGGGAAGAGCGGCTTATGGGAAAGTCCGCATCTGACATGTAGAGGGTATTTGAAGACCAACTGCAGGTCAGTGAGAAGGAAACGTTATGATGCGAAAGTCAGAGAACCTCGGATATCAGGAGAGGTTGGTGAACTTAGACAAGGACAAAAACGAAGCGTATATAAGACTCAGGAAGCTAAATTCAAAAGGACCCATTGAGGACAATAAAGGAACGAGCGAAGAACTCAAGAAGGGAATTAAGAGGGCCAGGAGGGCCATGAAATCTCCTTGGCAAGCAGTATTAAAGAGAAGTACAAGGCATTCTGTACATACATTAATCGCAAGGCGATAATGAGGGAGAGGGTAGGACTACCCCAGGATAAAGGAGGGAAAATGTACGTGGAACCAGAGGATGTGGGCGAGGTCTTAAGCGAGTAATTCGCGTCGGTATTTACCAAGGAGAAGGACGTGGAGGTCAGTGAGATCAGTGTGGATAATGCTGTATGCTGGCACATGTGTAAATGAACTTTTTTCTTTAATTGGGTTCACTTTTATAATGTTTGTACCTTTGTACCTCTACTTAGGTGTTCGTATTTTATAATATTTGTAGATTATCCACAAGGCGCAGTGTTGGCTCTTTGAAATCACATTAAGATGGATGTCCCCAGGACCTGATGCGACAAAGCCCAGGTTATTGAGGGAGGCGAGAGATGAGATTTCTGGAATCAGTGTGTCTCACGTCAGTGGTCGGGAAGATACTGGAGAGGATTCACAGATATAGGCTTTAAGCGCATTTGGACAGCTATTGCGAAATTCGGGACAGTCAGCGTGGCTTTGTGCGGAGGACGTCATGACTTCCTAATTTAATTGAGAGTTTCAAGATGACCAAGGTAGAGCAGTGTATGTTGTCTGCATGGATTTTAGTAAAGCTATTAACAATGTCGCACATGGTAGGCTCATACAGAAGGTTAAACTGCATGGACTCCACAGAAACTTAGACCTTTGGATTCGGAACCGGCTTGCCCATGGAAGACAGAGGGTGGTGATCGATGGGACGTATTGTGGCTGTAGGTCCGTGACAAATGGGGTTCGGCATACTGGGGCCTCTGCTGTGTGTGATATGTATAAATGACCTGGATGAAAATGTGGATGGGTGTGTTGGTAAGTTCGCAGACGCTACGAAGATTGGTGGTGTCGTGGTCATGGCAAAAGATTGACAAAGGATACAGCGAGACATAGATCAGTTGAAGGGATGGTCGTAGAAATAGAAGACGGAGTTTAATCCGGCCAAATGCGAGTTGTTGAACTTTGGGAGATCAAATGTAAAGAGACAGTGCACTGTTACTGACAAGGCCCTGAACAGTGTTGATGTACAGGTGGTTCTTGCGGTGCATGTCCATAGCTTCCTGGAAGTGGCTGCACAGGTTGATAGAGTGGTAAAGAAGGCGTTCGGAATGGTTTCGTTTATTCGTTGAGACACTGAGGTCGTGTTGGAATGTAATGTTGCAGGTTTATAAACCTCTGGTTAGGCCTCACCCGATTATGCGAACGATGTGGCGGCTTTAAAAATAGTACAGAAGTAGGTCACCCAGGATGCTACCTGGAACAGAGGGCATATGCTTAAAGGAGAGGTTGGACAAACTTGTATTGTTTGTCCCTGGAGCGGCGGAGGCTGAGGGGAGACCTATCAGCTTTTAAGATCATGAGAGACACAAGTAGAATAGATAGGCGGCATTTTTTCCCAGTTTCCAAATGTCTGTTATTGGAGGGAACGCATTTAAGGTGAGAGGGTGTAAGTTCAAAGGAGATGTGGGGGCCAAGTGTTTTATAGATAGAATGGTGGGTGACTGGAACGCGCTGACAAGGGTGATGTTAGAAGCAAGTATGAGGCAGGTTTTCAAGCGGCTGGTGGATATGCAGAGCAATGACGGATCTGGGCACTGTACATGCAGAATAGATTACTTTAGTTGTGCATTTAATTACTAGTTTAATTAGTTTGGACCTACATCCTGGGTCGAAGGACCTGTTCCAGTGCTGTACTGTTCTATATCAATCCAGCTAGCCTTGTCCTGCATTCTAACAGGTTCTCGATAGCAGTGAGTTCTCCCAACCTCACGAGTGAAATCCTGCCACTTGCGAAGTGGCCCTTCGTGTGATAACAGCTTCTCTCAATTAACATTCCCAAGAGCCTGTCCCGTGCCATCAAAATTATCCTTGCCCACATTTAGGACTTTAACTTGTGGGCCAGTCCCATCTTTTTCCATGACTGTTTGACAACGAATAGAATTATGGTCACTGTTCCCAAAATGCTCCCTCACTGACGCATCGGCCACTTGCCCAGCTTCATTTCCCAGGAGAATGTTGGGCTTTGGCCCTCGCTAACAGGGCCATCTACAATTGGTTGAGAAATATTCCTGTTTTCAATTAAGAAATTCCACCCCATCGAATCCTTTGGCACTGTGACAAATATGTCCTGGACATATTTGGGATCTCACGACACATTTTCTCCTCCAATTCCCACTGACTGCTGGAGGGCCGATAGTATCATTCCATCAGTGATCGCCCTTCTTATTTCTAAGTTGAATCCCACATATCCTCAAGGGACATTACTCCCGGAATATCCTCCCATTCTAGTATACTCCCCAATCAATAACACAGCGCCCTTTCCCGTCTTACCTCCACCTTTCTCATGCCTGTAGCATCTGTACCCAGAATATTGAGCTGCTAGTTCTGCCCATGTCCTCAAACACGTGTCTGTAATAGCGATTATGTTGCAATCCAATGTGTCCATCAGTGGCGTTTGTTCATCTGTTTCGTTTGTGAGGCTTCTTGCCCCCTCTCCTGCGAAACGGTCTTGCTTGCTTTAACTTCTGTATTTTATTTACATTTACATGTTCTACGACTACTTTGGAACCCAACTCCTGCCTGACCAGTTGAAATCCTCACGAGTAGTTCCAGCAAATCTCCAAGACCCTGCTTTCCTTCCACTTCAGGTATCACTCATCCGTCTTGTATAGGTCGCCACTGCCCAAGAAGACATCCCAACAGTCCACGGACCTGAATCCCTCCCACCTACACCAGCTCTTCAGCCGATCATCTGTCTGTTCTGCCTTCCTATACCTCCCCTTATTAGAGCGTTGTACTGGGAGTAGTCCAGAGTTAACCTTGGTCCTTTGTTGAATCCTTCCACCAAATTCCCTGTATTCACTGCGGAGGATCTCATCCACTTTTCTACTTATGTCATTGATACCAGTGTGCAGAACGACCTCTGGCTGCTCACAGTCTCCATCGAGGATGTTCTTCAACTGCCCGGAGATGTCATTGACTCCGGCACCCATGAGGCTCCGTCCCACTCTGGAGCCTTGTTCACAGCCTATCTGTTCCCCTACCTACCGGGTTTCCCATCACTGCAGCTGTTCCAGAAACCACCCTTCCCTGCAGAGCATCAGAGGCCGTTGTTGAGCCACTGGCACCTGCTGCTGCTCTCCCCTGGAAGCCATTATCCCAACAGTCACAAAAACGGCACGCTTCTTACTGAGGGAAAGGGTCATAGTGGAATCCAGCCTTCCCTGCCTACTTTCACAACCTTTCCTGGTTGTGACCAAACTATCCGTGGCATGTACCTCCTTAGTGATCAGCTCACTATAACGCTCCTGTCTGTGATGTTCTCCGCTTGCTGGATTCTCCTCAGCGTGGTCAGTCAGGAGCTGCAGGTGGATACACTTCCACAGGTACAGGCACCGGGGAGAGTGGACGGTCCCCTTATCTCCTCCATTCTGCCGGAGGAGCATGCGATTGCCCTGACTGCCAACACCGAACCACGAAGGCTACAGAGGAAAGTAAAAGATCTGACGTATCTTACTTTATCACGACTCAGCCTCCTCACCGAGGCCTCTTGAGTCAAAGCCTCGCACTTAGTCTTCAAGCACAGAATTTTGTCCTCAAAGCAGCCACTATATTTGCCTCAAAGCTCTCATCTGTTCTACGACTATTTTCAGTGTCATTCACCTGTAAGACTAGTTCAGAGCCTCCTGAATGGCTCCAGGAAACCTCCTGACCAGGACTGTGGTCCCCATCTGGTTCAGAGGCAACCTGTCCCCTTGTAGAGGTTGCATCCTCTTTCGTAGCTATTCCAATAGTCCACGTAAATGACATTGTTCCTCTGTTCCAGTTGTTCAGCCACACGTTTATTTACCTGATCTTCCTATTTCTACACTCACTAACACATGGCACAGGGTGTAATCCTGAAATTATCATCCTTTCCAGCATTTTAACCTTCAACCTAACACCGTATAATTAATTCTGAGGACCCCATCTCTCTTCCTGTCTATGTTATTAGTTCCAATATGGACCACAGCCGTTGGCTCATCAGCCTCCTCGTTCAGAATGTTTTGTACCTGCTCAGAGACATCCTTGACCCTGTCACCACGGAGAGAAGCAACACCCCATTCTGGAGTCTCACTCGCAGTCACGGAAACGACCCTCTGACCACAGAGTCCAATCCCACTACCTGCTGTAAAACGGAGCCAGTCGTGGTGACACTGAGCTCTCTGCTGCTGTTGCATTTCCCGGACAACCCATCACCCTCATGAAAATAAGTATTGGTTAGACAGCACTTGGACAGTTCTGGTTGCAGCAGTACAGGAGGGATGTGGTCAAAGAAGTTTGCGTGCAGAAAGGATTCACCAGGAGGTGTGCCCTGGATTGGAGGGCTGCAGTTACAAGGAGATATTGGATGGGCTGGGTTTACACACACTGGAATTTAAGAGTCTTATAGGTGACCTTGGAGGTTAATAAAATTAATAACAGCATGGGACACATAGGATTTTTCCAAAGCCACAGGAGTCGTCGAGAATAAGAGGGCACAGGTGTAACCTGATAGGGGAGAATTTCAAGTGAATTTGTTAGGTTCGTTTCCATACAGAGTAGGGTGAACACCTGGAACGGGCTGCCAGAGGTCGTGCTGGCGAAGCAGGCAGAAATATTTGCAGTGCTTCACAGGCCTTTGGACTGGTACCAGGATAGGAAAGGTGTGGAGGTAAACAGGCTGAATGTGGGCAAATGGGATTAGTGTGGATGCACATCACAGTCGGCATGGGCAATGTGAGCTGTAATGGTATCTGTCTGTGCCGAATGTTTCTGTGTTCCAATGAAATTCCATCTCCGGAAAGAATCTGCCTCTCCTTATCATCCTCTCCAGTTCCTGGTGCCACGCGACAGGTTACCGCGAATTCTGGTCCATTCAACCTACTTCCTCCTCTGGGGACTTCCATGGAATGTGTTTCTATGGATTAAAAATGGTACGGGTTGATGTTCTGCCTGAAGAAATCCCATTGGTGGATATGTGATGCATAGTTCTCCAAGGATAGTCAATGTGCCAAAGGAAATGTCTGTTATGTCGAGTACCAGGGACAAATGATTGTACGGATCGGGTAGTTATTCTTGTCGTTGTTCGGTGCCTCTGAATAAACCCACAGAGGTTCCTGAGATCAGCTGCTGGTGATTTCTGCTTTCTCTCTGTTTCCCTCAGTGAGACTTTGTCCTTTCTGAGTAAGTGGACCTGTTATTGGTGCCGGCTTGTTCCTCATGCAGTTACAGTCGGTCAGCACAGAAAAGGTCCCTTCAGCCAACCATGTCCATGCCCACCTTATGCTCATCTGCACCAATACCGTTTGCTCATAATGTGACCAATTCCTTCTGTTCCATGCCTATTTAAGTGCCTTTCTAAATGTTTATTAAAGTTATAATTGTGATTGCCATCACCTCCTCTGGCAGCGCGTTCCAGACATAAGCCACTCTCAGTGTGGATAAACAAAACAGATCTCACAGATCCCCTTTGAATATCCTTCCCCACCTTAAACCTCTCTTCTCTCAGTCGGCTCTACGTCTCTTTCTCCAGCGTAAGTAGCTTAAATCTGGATTTGTGTAGCTGTGCTGTACAGTCAGAAATGTGACTAAAGTTGGCCTCTGAAGGACAAGGGAAACGCATCACATACAGTCCATTGCAGAGCATCAGTGATTCCTCACTCTGCTACCACAATGCTCTGATTTGTAACTTTATAGTTAGCTTTTCACCAGCTTGATAAAGACACAGCCCAGTGACGGTTTTTGTGTAGAAAACCACTGTGACCTCCCATCAATGAGCAGGTATTTTCTTGTGTCTCTCAGCCCACTCCTTAACATTTTCATTATTTTCCATTACAGAAAATCACTGAGCTGATGGGGAAGGGAAAGCGGACAGAAGGTTCCAAGCTCTTCCTCAGTCTGGTGACGGAGAAAGGCTCCCAGACCCCGAGGGTGATGTGGGAATCCTTTGTGAAGATGAGGATGGAGTTACCCAAGTTGGACAAAATACTAAAGGAAATCCAGGAGTTCGGTACGGTAAAACAACACATTGAAATCAAACTCATCCTGAAACACTCAAGGTTTAACAATATTAGTCAGATCTGGTTTCATGAAACCTTGATGATTTGAACAGGTCCGGAACCAGAGGAATATTTGAACATCGCCCGAGGTTTAACTGAACTACCCACGGAACTGAAAGGTGAGAGAGGAAATGCAACCTTATAATCATTTTATCTTTAGAATCGACCTGTGTCAGAAGCCATTTATCCATAGGTTGTCAAGATCTGGGATTCGAAAGATCATTGGCTCGGGAATAGGATGTTCTGTCCTTGGAATTAAACAACAATCCATAAGATTATGAGATATTTTCTGTGTTGCTGTTCATCCGTGACACTCGAGTCAGTCTAGGCAGGATGGCAGTGGAACGCTGCTCCTGCAAGATATAGGAAGTCAAAGAACCTCTCGGTCACTCTGAAGACTACATCTGTGGGAAGTGCACCCAGCTGCAGCTCCTGACAAACGGGGTAAGATGTTTGATGTACTCAGGATCATCCGGGATGCTGAGAGGACAACAGATGTTACTTTTAGTGAGTTGGTCACACGTAAGATGCAGTATTCAGATAGATGGGTGATCACCAGTAAATGTAAGTGGAGTAGGCAGGCTGTGCAGGGTTTTCCTGTGGCCATTTCCCTCCCGAGCAGATGCACCTCTTTGGATAATCTTTCAGTGGATAGAAGCAGCTGTCATGTCTCTGGTACTGTGACCTGCTCTGAAGCTCAGAGGGAATGGGTGCCGTCAGACAGGACGATAGTGACAGGAGACTTCCTTGTGAGGGGGACAGGCAGGTGATTATGTGGCCGCAGAAGAGACGCCAGGACGGTGCGTTGCCTCCCGGGTGCGAGGGTCAAGGATACCTCTGAGGAGCTGCAGAACATTTCTGAGCGGGAGGCTGAACAGCCAGTTGGTACAAACGACGTTGGCATAGAAATGAATGAGGTCCTGCAGAATGAGTACAGGTAGCTATAACAAGTTAAGAAGCGTGTCTGCGAATGGTGATCTCCGGATTACTACCGGTGCCACGTGATAGAGAGATCATAAAGAGAAAGATCGGCCAGAGGAACGTGTGGCTAAGCACCCGATGCAGGGCGAGGAGTTTCACTGAGACATCTACTCTGGAGCAGGGGCAAACTACACAAAAGGGACAGGTTGTGCTTGAACTAGGGAGGAGCAATATCCCTGCAGTGAAATTTGCCAGCACTTGTAGGGAGGGATGGAACTAGATTGACAGGCGGGTGGGAATCTGAGCTGGACAAATATATGGGGAAAAAGTAGAAGACAGCAAAGGATTCCGATCAGAACCCTGCCTGCCTGACAGTGCGATTACTGAGATGTCGACAATTCCACCCCCACCCCCATAGATGCTGCTCGACATAGTAAATATGGGAATGTCAGGGTCTGATGGCTTTACAGGCTATGGTTCTCTGTCGAGTCAGGGATCTGTTAAACAAGTTTACATCCTGCACTAACATACATGAGTGAATTCAATTAATTGAAGAGCATTGAACTCATTCTTGTCGTCTTAAATACTGAGTTCTGAGTTGAGACATCTGATATTTTGATCTCTCTCTGTTACCATGGAAGATGTTCAACAGAAACACAAGAGTACACTGCGGCAACAGACTGAAACACTGAGAGTGAACACCATCCTGATGAGGGAGAAGGTGAAGGTTTTCAAGCTGGTTGATCGATACGCTGAGCTTACGGTCATTTCCACTGTTCGACGTCGGAAACTAGTGGAACACGAGCTGCTGGCAAGAGGCCGGGAGCACGAGAAGTGGAGAGAGGAACATCTCCGGGGAGAGTTGCAGAAACTCCGGACCGCTCAGTTGTTCCAGGGCAGACTTGCCTGGAGTAAATCCAAATCTGGGAGCTCGGCAGCGCTGGCCGGAGTCCCGGGGATCGGGAAAACAACCATGGTGCAAAAGATTGTTTATGACTGGGCCACGGGGAAAATATACCAACAATTTCAATTTGTCTTCAGCTTTAAGTTCCGAGATTTAAACGCGATTAATTGCACAATAAACCTGTGGAACCTGATGGTATTTTTTTATCCTTACCTGAGGAATATTCTGGAAAAGTTGTGGAAAAACCCAGAGGGATTGCTGTTTATATTCGATGGTTTGGATGAATTTAGGGACAGAATCGATTTTGCTGACAGTCGGAGAGACACAGAACCTCAGCACATGTGCACAGATCCTGAATTCCGGTGTAAGGTATCTGACATCGTGTACAGTTTAATCCAGAACAAGCTTCTCCCAGGGTGTTCAGTGCTGGTGACAACCCGCCCCACTGATTTACATTTATTGGAAAAGGCGGAGATCAGTGTCTGGGCTGAAATCCTGGGATTTGTTGGTGACGAACGGAAGGGATATTTCAGCAGGTATTTTGAAGATCAGGCGGTGGCAGCAGCTGTTTTCAAACACGTGGAGGAGAACGAGATCCTGTACACCATGAGCTACAACCCCTCCTACTGCTGGATCCTCAGTCTGACACTGGGCCCCTTCTTCACACAAAGACACAGGGACCCGCATAGAGTTCCCAAAACCATCACCCAACTATATTCCTACTATATTTACAACATCCTAAAAAACCACAGCCGTGATATTGAAAGCCCCCGTGATGTGTTACTGAGGGTTGGTCAGATGGCCTTCACAGGAGTGTCCGAGAGGAAGATTGTGTTTACAGATGGAGATTTGATCAGCTACAATCTGCAGCCTTCCCACTTCCTGTCCGGGTTCCTGATGGAACTTTTGGAGAGAGAGGATTGTGCCCGGAGCGTGGTGTACACATTCCCACACCTCACCATCCAAGAGTTTGTAGCCGCACTCGCACAATACCTGACTCCTGATCCCGTGGATGTCCAGATACTCACTAAAGCCCACAACAAGGAAGACGGGCGATTTGACATATTTCTCCGTTTTGTGGCTGGTCTCTCCTCCCCAGGGTCAGCTCGGGGGCTGGAGAAGTTTCTGGGCCCATTTTCGAATCAAACAACCTGCCGAGTGATTGACTTGGTGAAGGAGGAGGTTAAACGTCAGATTGGAATAACAGGGAGTGAAGCTGGTAAAAGGAGCCTCCTGAACACACTGCACTACCTGTTTGAGTCTCAGAACCATGCACTGGCTCAGGCTGCACTGGGAGCTGTGGAAACACTTTCACTCAGTGACTTTCGCCTGAATCCCATTGACTGCGCCGTCCTGTCTCTTGTCATCGGGCTCTGTGATACAATAAAACTCCTCGATCTGTGTAACTGCGGCATTGAGAGTGAAGGGCTCCAGCGGCTGGGACCCGGGCTGCACAAGTGCCAGGAGCTGAGGTAACTGTTGACTTTTCTGCAGCTCTGAACTGTGAAACGATTCCATTTTGTTGTTTCAACGTAAACGAACAGCATGTGCTTGGATAAACCTGTAGCAAAGTAGAATGTGCATAACTGTGAAGAATAAGCATAGGGTAGTTCTGTAATTCCGCAGGAACTGGAGGGATCAGTGGGTCCTTATTAAGGGTCGTTGAAATCTTCATCAGATCAGTGAATGACGGCCATTTGTTTAATTGCAGTAAATCACATGAGTGGCTGTGTTTCTCACTGCCTGTGACACGTCCATTGACCACGTTCCCTCTCACTGTTACTGACGCCCAGACCGACACTGACTGCAGCAGTCGGTGTGTCGGAGAATCCCACCCTCTTCCTGGAGAGGGACAGGAGAGCGTCACTGGACCGTCACTGCGAGATGGAGAGTATTGTCACAATCGGACTCTCCTCCCCTCTTCCCCTCTTCCTGCCTCCCCCTCCTCTGGTACCATCCCTCTCCTTACGACGCCCCCTCCTGTTAGGCTCTCGCTCCGTTCCCTCCCCTCGTGGGACACTTTCCCACCAACTCCCCCACTGTACCCCTCTTTGGGATCTGGGCAGTGAGGGTTATTGTCGGTGAATGGAACTCCGGTCAGACATTTCATGAAGGGTTTTACTTTCCCTGAAATATCCAAGCGAGAGAAGGTCTGTTAGACCCACTGTTTGAATAACTATGTCTCACATTTTGTTTCCGTTTAGACTCGGGAACAATAAACTGGGAGATTCGGGAGCAAAACTGGTGTCTGCGTCTCTGAGGGACCCGGAATGCAAAATACAGAAACTGATGTAAGTCCCAGACTGTGAGAGATTGTGTTTACAGTTACTGGATGTCTGACACTGAACATGGTCAGAATTTGTGTTGTTCATAAACCCAAGGGATTTTCACCGTCTCCTGCCTCCCTGTGTACTTCACCCTCTCTCTATCTCTCTCTCTCATCTCCAGGTTAGACGGGATCGGTCTCACAGATACTGGTGCCGAGGACCTCATCTTCGCTCTTAGTACTAACCGATCTCTGACGGAGCTGGACCTGAATTACAATAAACTGGGGGATTCGGGAGTGAAGCTGGTGTTTGCATCCTTGAGCGACCCGGAGTGTAAAATACAGAGACTCTGGTAAGTTCTGGACAGTGAGAAATTGTGTTCTCATTCACTGAGTGTCTGACACTGAGCGTTAGTGTGATCAGTAATTTCGTTACTGGTAAACACTGGGGATTTGCACCGTCTCCTGTCTGGCTCTGTCGTTCACTCTCACTCCATCTCTAGGCTCGATGAAGGCAGTGTTTGGACTTCTTGGAGCGAGGATCCCGTCTGGGCTCTCAATGCAAAGGACACACTGATGGACGTGAACCTGAGCGGTAATAAACTGGGAGATGCAGGAGTGAAACTGCTGGCTGCGGCTCTGACAATCACCAAGTATGAAGTACAGAAACTGCAGTGAGTCCCAGGCTGTGAGAACTTGTGTTTACGGTCATTGTGTGTCTGACACTGAATTTTGAAATATGTACTTTACCCGCAATATCTCTCATCTCCAGACTGCAGCGTGTCGGTTTCTCAGATTCTGGTGCCGAGGATCTCTTCTCCGCTCTTAGTACAAACCGATCACTGACCGAGTTGGACCTGTGTTACAATGAACTGGGAGATTCAGGAGTGAAACTGGTGTCTGAGGATCTGAGGGACCCGGAGTGTAAAATACAGAAACTGAGGTAATTCTCATACCGTGAGAGATTGTGTTCACAGTCATTGGGTGTCTGACCCTGAACATTGATGTGGTCAGTAAATGTATGACTGATAAACACCAGGGATTTGCACCATCTCTTGTCTCTGTGTCCCTCACCCTCACTCTCTCTCATCTCCAGTCTGTGCCGTGTCGGCCTCACAGAGTCTGGTGCCGAGGATCTCGTCTCCGCTCTCAGAACAAACGGGTCACTGACGGAGCTGGACCTGGGTGACAATGAACTAGGAGATTCGGGAGTGAAACTGGTGTCTGCGGTTCTGAGAGACCCGGAGTGTAAAATAAAGAGACTGGGGTAAGTCCCAGACTGTGAGAGATTGTGTTTACAGTCACTGGGTGTCTGACACTGAATATTAATGTGGTCAGTAATTGTGTTACTGATAAACCCTGGGGATTTTCACCGTCTCCTGTCTCCCTGTGTCCCTCTCTCCCTCCGCCCCCACCTCTCTCTCTCATCTGCAGACTGGAGAAGGTCAATCTCACAGATTCTGGTGCCGAAGATCTCCTCTTCGCTCTCAGTACAAACCTCTCACTGACGGAGCTGGATATGAGTAGCAACTCACTCACAGACCGATCAGTCCCCGCTCTGCGGCACCTCATCGTGACCAACTCGAGTCTGGAGTGGATCAGGTGAGTGTTTGTGTTAATGCTTAATGCGGTAAAATCTCGGTGGATCCACGGGCTGTTCTGGTGATATTTGTCTGTCAGTGTTGAAATGTGAACCCGAGTCCCCAGTTACTGACACTGTTGTGTAATCTGTTTCTTTCCTCTTTTTCTTCACTCTGTTTCAGGCTGTGGGGGAATAAATTCAGTCGGACCGGGGAGAAGGAATTGCGGTCTATGCAGGAGCCCAGACCCGGAATGAGAGTGTTCCTGTGAACACCTCAATGAAGAAACGTCACCGCCCGCGGGCTGGGAGTATTTTTAGCCGATTTCCCGACTTCCTCTTTAAACGTCCGCGGTCCGGGCTTAGACACCAACGGTTCCCAGCTCGGTCTGGGGACAGTGTGACGTCAGAAGTGGTCCTGCTGTCAGGTGACCCATTCCCCCCACCCCCTCCGTCCGCAGGAGAAGCTGCGGTCGGATATTCGGGTCGGATGTCCCCCACTGGAGCCAGGGAAATTAGCCAGGAAGAGCCGAGTTTGGGGCTCATTCTGGGACACTAACTGTCACACTGTATCTCCAGGAGTGGGTTATCCCGGCACACCGGCCTTTTAAACACGTTGTTGAGGGCGGAGAAGCTGGAATTTTTACTGCAGTCATTAAGCATCCTGTCGATAGAATGTTAATGTATGAAATATCTCCATAGTTGCTCTTGGATCTGCGGCGATCTCGGACGCTGCACTGAGGGGACCCCCTGATGTACAATAACTGTGATAAACGGGAATGATTATTAACTGGTCATTCCGTGCCGCGGCGTCTGTTAACTGTGTTCAGAGAATTGCAAGTTTTGCTGTCCACGGTCTATTTTGTATGCAAATTATAACTTCCCACTGTCTCCGTTACAACAACGGCCGTGAGATCAGAAAATGTTGGTCGGGTGCCCGGGAGCTACATGTGAAGAATGGGCAGAACCTGCGCTTCCAGAGCCTGTCAGCCTCTACCTCTCCCAAACCCCGGTCACTCTCCACCTGGTGAGGAAAGAGTGCTGGGTGTTCCTCCCGGGAGAAAAAAGAAAACCCCACCACCGCAGCTCTCTCGTCAGTCACCGCCCTCAAAATCTCCCACCTCTCCTGGGATTTAGCTTTTACCGGTGCAAGCAGCAAAATACAAACTCAAGCCTCTCTGGATAAAGCCGTTTCTTCAAATTACCTAATTATCTCCAGAACAGAGAACCGATTACAGATAAACAGGCTTTAAGGTTACATTGACTTTGCTTCAGGAATGTCACATTTGCTTTGATTTATGTTCAGGTAACATGTACAGAGATATAATGAGATTATTTGGTTTTGCGCGCCACCCGCACAGCTCACGCCAGAAATAATTACATTGATGTTGTCGAATGAAAATTGCATGGGCAATATAATGTTGCAGTTCCGGATTAAGTGCAGTGCAGTTAGACAATGTGCAAGTGCACGACGAGGTACATTTGGAGATCAAGAGTTCATCTTTAAGCGTTTGAGAGGTTCGTTCAAGGGTCTGAAAACAGCGGGAGAGAAGCTGCCCTTGCGCCTGTACTTCTATATTTTTGTGTTTTTATTTTCTTTTTGTTTATCTCCTGCCCAAAGAGAGAGGGGAGAAGACAGAATGAACGGGATGGGAAGGATTCTTGATTATACGTGTATTATGAATGCAGTTTGGAACTAATAATACAACAATTTGTCACAAGTGGACAGTGGAACTTTGTTCTGATGAATCGTCATCGTTCTGACGGCTTTTAATCTTGTTCTCGCTCCGCAGTCACAAACATGAGTATTCACAGTAATTTTCCATTACATTTTGGATTTAAACACCTGAATCATTTCACTTTCGCCGTGGCATATGTTTGACAATAAATGCATGAAGCTTCTTCCTCTATTCATGAGGTCCAGGATCCGGAATTCCGTTTAAATGACAAGTGAAACCCCAGTTTACAGCCGTGTGCACACATCTACCCGCGGCTGCCCGTCTCCACGTCCTGTTGGTCACTGCCGTGAATCTGATTGTGTTGATATTTCTTGTATTTACAGCAAAATGCTCGTCTCTCCCTTCACATTCATCTCCCGCGCATTCCTCCCGCCCCGGTACCCCTCTGAAGCTCTCCCCAATCCTACCCACTCTTCAGTCAACTCCCGAGTGTTGTGACAGATGCGACTTCTGTCCTGAGGTTCTGTACCCCGTGACAGGTCATTGATCCGTCACATGATTTGTAGCATCGTTGCTGCCGATGTCGGGGAACAACATCGTGTCTCTTCCATCAGATCGCTCAGTAAACTGATCACCGTGTCTCTCTGCTTTCTCTTCCGGGCCCAGATCCCTGACTGCCGTAGTTACACGGGCTAATCTGCAGTTGGTTTGGTTATTCACACATCGTGTGCTGGATTAGGCGACTGAGGGGTGACCTGACTGAGGTTTACAAGATCAAGAAGGGCATAGACGGGGTGAAAACACATAGACTTTTTCCCATGAATGGGATGCTTGAAGCAAGAGGACACAGGTTTAAGATCAGAGGCTAGAGATTTAAAAAAGGACACCAGGGACAGCTTCTTCACGCAAAGGGTAATGTGTATTTGGAATGAGCTGCCAGAAATAGAGGTTGAGATGGGCACATTAGAAACATGTAAAAACCATCCAGATAAGTACACGGATAAGAGAGGTTTATGGGCCAAAAGCGGTCAAATGAGACTCGATCGCTGGACAAAGCAGTCGGCATGGACGAGTTGGGCCGTGTGACTCGATGACGCTAAGAGGACTCAAGAACGTGTCAGCAATTCCAGAGATCGAATGAGAACGATGAGCTGAAGGAAATGCATATTTGTGCAAACGTAGTGTTTGGTAAAACGACAACCGGTCACATCCCACGGACCGGACGGTCTCCGTCCCAGAGATTTGAAAGTGGACGTGACAGAGAAATTTAATGCTACGGTGATTCCCTTCCAAAGCTCCATACGTTCTGTGTTGGAGGCCGGCCAATCAGCACAGAGGAGACGGAATTTGGTGAAATTTCTCAACAAGCACATAGAATTGGCTTTTGCCCTGATGCAGGGTTTCGACGCGAAACGTCGACTTTTCCTCCCCCTTCCTCCCAGAGATGCTGCTCAACCCGCTGAGTCCCTCCAGCAGAGTGCGTTTTGCTCCAGTTTCCAGCCTCCGCAGTCTGCTGAGTCTCCAGAGGGTGGGCTATTGTACAGAGAGGAAAGATGGGAAATTGACGGATCTTTCTCAGGCTGTCAAGAAATATTGTGGTGCGGTGGTGGTGGGGGGGAGGTGGTGGTGGTCGGATTTTGGACTTCAAATGTCAGGGGCGATATCTGGGGATCTGGCCGAGGGAATGAAATGTCATTATTCCCAGGTTAAACGATTATGACAACTAGGCGAGGTTATGGGCAGGGATAGGAATGTGAAGTGGCTTCAGTTGGTTGCAGACTCACTGAATGATAGGTTATCTTTAATAGTCACATGCACATCTAAACACACAGTGAAATGCCTCGTTTTGCGTAGAGTGTCCTGAGGGCTGTCCGCAAGTGTCACCATGCTTCCGCCGCCAACATAGCACGCCCACAACTTCGGAACCCGTATGGTTTTGGAATGTGGGAGGAAACCGGAGCACCCGGAGGAAACCCACGCAGAGACGGGTAGAACGTAGAGACAGCCGCAGGAATTGAACCAGGGTGTCTGGCTCTGTGACAGTGTTACACTCACCGCTAGACTGAGTAGCAGAAACACTAAAGGACGGAATATAATGGAAGAACCATGATATTGTTCACTTTGATGCACAAAACAGAAAAGAACAGCGGTCAGTAAATGTGAATTGATTGAACACTTCCGCAGATCCTGTCTGACCCGCCGAGTTCCTCGGGCACCTCAGTTTTCGTCGTGACAAGAGAGCTGAAAAAAGGGCGGTTTTGTTCTCATTGTGTTCACCGCACACAGGTCTGTGGTCCATTCATCTCTGACCCGTTTATTTCACTGATATCCCCACCCTAAACTTCTCACATTCTCTCCACCCCCAGTCTCTCTGTTACGCTATATGCTATTCTACCCCCCCCCCCCGCCGCCATTGGCTCTCGTCGGAAATTCCACAGACACTCCGGACCTTCAGAGGGGAAGGCTCCGCCTCTTACAGAACTGCCAGTAGCCAATCTCCGCCTTCCAAAATATGGAAGAGCTTCTGATTAGATGGAAAGGTCTACATGGATAGGACAGGTCCAGAGAGGTTTGCGCCAAACGCGGGGAAACGGGACAGGACAAATTGGGCCGAAGGACCTTTCCCGTGCTGTAGCACTCCATGACTCTACGGTCGACACTGAGCTCCCGGTGTGTCTGCAGCTAGTTGGAGGCAGGTAGCGGGAGTATCACGGACTAAATCCCAAAATGCTGGAGGAACTCAGGGAGTCAAACAACATCTGTGGAGGTAGGAATTTCGAGACTAAATAGACGTAATGCAGTAGGACCTGATGCCAGGCAAAAACCCGAAACGTCGACCATCCCTTTCCTTCCATGGATGCTGCCTGACCCGCTGGATTCCTCCAATAGTTTGATTTCTTGCCCCAGATTTCAGCATCTCTGGTGCCTCCTTCGAGAGCACATGGTCACGGTGAACATTGAAGAACAGCAGGGAACGGAACAGACGGAAACAATGAAGGAAGGAAGCCCAGTCAAATGTCATATCCGACTTTTGTTCGGGACACGGGTTTTAATGAAACTTTTCCATTCGAATGACGTCAAGGGTTTAGTTCGCACTTACACCACGGACCAATACATCATCACAAAACATCAATAACGAGTGTTGCAATCGCCCGAGACGCTGCTTAGGTAGACTTGACCAGACTTGCTGGTATTGCTGGAACCCCCTAAAAACTGCCAAAGCTTGGATGTGCATAGCCACCGGCGTTGGTTTGACTTTATCTTTGGACCAATATCAGGAACAATGCCAAAGGAACCTTCAACACCGCACCCAACTCCTCTCTGAACTTGGTTTGAGAGGCTGCGTAGATGCACGTGTTAGTACAGGAACTCAGGTACATGAACATGTAGCCGGCTTCCGTAGCGATGTAGGCAGGCTCGGTGTAGTCGCCGGCGTAATGTGCCGTGCCGGTTAGCTTGGTGGTCAGGAAGTTCACGGTGGCGGTCAGCCACAACAGTATAAAACTCCCCGACACGCTGAAAAGTAAAATGACGGATTTCCTCCGGCTTTCCATCTCTGGATCCTTCTCTCTGCCGCGGTGCCGGAGTCCGATGCGCACCTTACTGGCCACTAAGATGCGCCTGACTGTCAAACAGTTAAACAGGAGGATCCAACAAAAAGGAACGATGGCGGTTACAATACTTCGCGAGAAGGAGAATGCGACACCTACAGGCGATGTAAGGAACCAGGTGCTGGGTTGACAGCCCCAGTGAACGCCGTTAATTATCCGCGCAGATTTATACTCAAACAGATACGGGAGGCTGTGAAAACACAGCAGAACGGATATAGATATTATGCCCGCAGTAGCGGTCCTCACTGTACAATACATAGTTTTAAACTTCTGACAGCAAATCGCTACAAACCGGTCGAATGTGAACAAGACCGTGTACCAAACGGACAAATGCAGGCAGGTGGACATGAAGTAGAGAACGACCTTACAGACGGCGGTGTGGGACAAGAAGGAGTTTGGAAAGTGATACATAACAACGTGGTAGCCGACTACACTGAAGATCATCACCAGGAGATCTGCCGCCGCCATGGCCACCATGTAGAGGGAGATACATCTGGAAAGGCCGCAGTTCCCCCTGAAGAGGATCACCGTTGTCAGCAGGTTCGCTGTTCAGAGACACAAAGCGTGAGGGAGGGGAAGGAGCGGGAAAATCTCAGGGAACATTGTGGAAGTGCCGCTCCGGATATTTCTGTATCATTAGTAAGGAATTTGTTCAAATGGGCCAGGTCTACCCCGCCCAGATGGCTCCTTCACTTTGACCTTGTCAAGGCGGCGGCAGGGCGTCTCTCCTTCTCACCTGGGGAAAGGTGACGCAGAGGAGGCGCACCGCCGCTCACTGCCTCCTCAACGCGGGAGAGATGAGAGTGAAGCTCCGGACATCAGAACAGACGCCGCTCCTGTAACAATTCCTCCCCCACCACCCCATCCAACCCTGGACACCCGACTGATCTTCGCTTCAATGGACCTGAGGTTTCAAGTCCATACTTACCTGCAAGTGACTGCACAGGGAGAAATGGCGGTGAACAAGGCACAAGGCCTGTTGAGAATCATTGCACAAGGCGGAGAACGTAAATGTCAGGACGTTATTTTACAACGTTACAGAAGGCGGGTTGAGGGCGCCCTTGGGATCTGTGGAGAACGTTACTTTGACTCAGAGAGTGACTGATATCTGTAACACGCTGCCAGAGGAGCTGGTAGCGTCAGATGCAGTCCCTACGTTGCGGAAGTATTCAGACAGATGCTTCAACAGGGAAGTCATAAAAGGATGTGGACCTCATGCAGGCAAATGGGATTACTGTACATGGGCTAATGGAACGGCATGGATGTTGTGGGCCGAAGGGACCATATCTGTGCACACTTCTGTGACACTGTGACACCACCTGTGTGATAAAGCCCCTTCCCGGATCCCCTCTAATCCTTCTACCTGTCATCTTAAATCTGCACCCTCTTGTCTTACACCTCCCGCCATTGGAGCAGCCTCCCCGCTCCAGGAAAAAAGAAACAATCCAGCCTATTCAATCTCTGAATTCCGGGGAAGTCCTGACGAATCAGCTCAGCATCTCTCCATCGCAATAACACCCTTCCTGTAACGCGGCGACCAGAACTGCACACAATACCCCAGCTGAGGCCGAACTAAAAGTGCAATATGATGCCCCAGCTATTAGATGCTATGTCACTGCCGATGGAGTAAAAAAAATCACAGCACTTCTAGCCATCTTATACGCCTATGCGGTCACTATCGGGGATCCATGGACATGGTCCGTAAGATCCATCTGTTCATCAACATTCCCAAGGCACACCACACCAGAGAGGAGTGGCGAGGTTTCGGCCGGGAAATGACTCCGCGCTCGGAATCTGTCGCCGGGCCGTGAGATGAACAAGAACTCCCGGGGGAAATGACACCTTGACTTACCCGGAACTCCAAAAGCAGCGAGGACTGGGTAATAAATGTTCATCACGTATCTGATGGTTGGTAGAGCCATTGTCAGATGAGGCATTCGCTGTGTCCGACTCGTCGTACCACCGGGCGTGTGCCTGAGGTTCTGTGCACGGCCCTCTTTTATGCTGTAGTCTCCGTCCCGCCGAGAATACAACACGCTGAAGCAATAACTGGAGTTAGTTACAGTCAATTAACAAACAAGCTGCAGCTTCCTGTTCAGCGCGCCCGCGGGAGCACGGGGAACGTTTGCAGCTCAGTCCATCAAACCCTCCAAGAGAGTTAACGGAGACAGTGGGAAACTGACGGAAAGTGTCAGCCTTCTGCAGCAAATGTCACTGGTCGTCCGAACGCGGTAAGGACCTTCATTTTAAGTTCAGTCAGCTTGTCGTGTGGAAAACCTGCCACCAAGTACGCAATCACAGTGTCATTGAGTTATACTGCACAGAAAAAGGCGCTGCGGCTCAACCCGTCCGTGTCAACCACGGTAACCGACCTGAGCTTGTCCCATTTCCCCGCGTTTGGCCGATATCCCTCTGAACTTTTCCAATCCCCGTCCTTTCCACATTCTAATTGTACCCGCCTCTACCACCTCCTCTGGCAGCTCGTTCCACATACTCACCACCCCCTGTGAGGAAAAACCTGTACCTCAGGTTCCCCCTTAATTATTTCACCTCTCACCTTAAAACTACGCCCCCCCCCCAGTTTAAGTCTGCCGAATCCTGTGAAAACTACTGTGACGATCCATCTTGCCTACACCCCTGTTAATTTTATAAACCTCCATACGATCACCGCTCTGTCTCCTACACTGCAGGTAAGAAGAGCCTCAGCCCATCCAGTCTCTCCTGATACCTCAAACCCTTCAATCGGGGTAATATCTTCATTATTTTTTTTCTGCAGGTTCCCCAACTTAATGGCATCCCTCCAACTCCAGGCGTGGTCTGAACAAGTTGCCCAGTCCCAACAACACACCGTAGTGCAGATAAACAGTACCTCAGGGAATGTTTCCCGTGTTCTTAGAAAGGAGTCTGCGACAGGATTTACAGCTGTCTGACGGGACATCCAGCTGAGGCAACGCAACGGAACGATCACTCTTCCGACAGTGCAGCGCTTCCTCCGATCTGTGCCGCAGGCAACGTGGCGCTCCCTCACCCTCCCTCCCGCTAGACTGTGACATAGACACCTCCGAAGGCACTACCCCTGAAACAGAATGGAGATCCCTCCACAGTGTGGTACTGCCATAGCTCAGCCATTCCTGGAAATGTCAGGGACTTATACAACATGGAAACAGACCATTTGGCCCACCCCACTCACGCAGACCCGGGGGCCAACCATCCGTGTTAATCCCATCTTCCAGCGCTTGGCCCGCAGCGTTGTATGCCGAGGAGATTCAAAGTGCTTATCCGGACACTTCTTCCGTGTGGTCAGCGGAGCTCCTGCGTCACTGCGCCTCCTGCATAGAACATATAACAGTGCAGCACAGGAACAGGCCCTTCGGCCCACATGCCTGTGCCGACCATGAATCCACAATGAACTCATCCCATTTCCCTGCCCATGATCCGTATCCCTGTATTCACTGCCTATTCGAGTGTCCGTGCAAATGCATCTTAAATGTTGCCGTATTATCTGCCGCTACCACCTCCTAAGGGCATTCCAGGTACCCACTACTCTCTGTTAAAAAGCATGCCTCGCAGTTTCTCCTTAACATTCCTCTCCCTCAGCTTGAACATATGCACTCCAGTGTTTGAGATTTCCAGCCTGGGGAAATTATTCAGGCTGGCGGTCAGAACGGTCTGTCTGGGGGAGATTTCTCCTGTAACAGATGCTTCCTCAGTATTGCTTCCCCCACCAGCCCCGGTCCCCAACAGCACTGCCCCTCCCACCATACGTCATTCCCTAAGTTCTGCCTGTCCGACAGGGCAAGACGCATGCGTACTGCGTGCACATCATCCGGGGCCTCATGTCTTTGTGATCAGCTCTGCCAAATAGCGGACGCTGGGAGGGATGGGTCACTGGATAAGCCCAGCTCAGGCGCCAAATAGCGGTTTGTGCCACAGCTACCTTCCGTTCGCTACCTCTCCCTCCCGCTCGCTTCCCGACTCCATCTCCCCGTCCCCTCACTCTCTCACCTCGTTCGCCCTCCCAGAAACTAGGACCAGCGACGTCCTCACCAAGAGTGCGGACAGCAGTGAACATTGGAAGCCGAGGTGTCAGCGGCAGCGTCAGAGCAAGGTCGTCACACTTACCGGGATAGTGATGTTGGGGGCAGGTCATCACTGACGGTGGAAAGTTGGGGACGAAGTCCCGTTCTGTTGAAGCCACGCCTCCCGCAGAAATGGTGTAGCGGAGTCTACACGGTTCTCAGCGCGCAATCTAGATGTCAGCGCTTTAGCACAGGTGATACCAGGGAACTGGCAGAATCGCGAGGAAGGATGCTACCTTCAGGAATGCCAAATATCTCCCGTCTATTGAGTTTAATGAGTCTAAAATCTGTGAACTGATGAGAATCGTCCCTTCATTCAGTCCCGGCGCACTGATGTGAAGACTCGCACGTTGTGTATTCAGTGACTCTGACTCATCAGGGATATTGTGCAATCTCATTTACAATTTGTTTTGCCTGAACCAATTCTTCTGTTGAAGGGGCATTAGAGATGTTGCCTCACGCTGGTCGGGAGCTGAACTGTAACTGGCACAGATATATTGGGCAATCTGTTGTCGTTATGCACCATTGAATGCATCCTATCCGGATGCATCACGGCTTGATGTGGCAACTGCTCTGCGCAAGACCGCAAGAAACTGCAGAGGGCTCTGAACACAGCCAAGCGCATCACTAAAACCAGCCACCCTTCCATGGATTCCGTCTTTACCTCTCACTGTCTTGGTGAAGCAGCCAGCATAATCAAAGACCCCACCCAGCCGGGTCATTCTCTCTTCTCTCCTCTCCCATCAGGCAGAAGATACAGGAGCCTGAGGGCACGTACCACCAGGCTCAAAGACAGCTTCTATCCACTGTGATAAGTCTGTTGAACGGTTCCCTTTTTCGATGGACTCATCACCTCACAAACTACCTTGTTTGACCTTGCACCTTATTGTTTAAATGCAATGCATTTCCCTGTATCGGTGTCAAGTTACTCTCTGTTCTGTTATTGTTTTTACCCTGTACTACCTCAATGCACTATGTACTAATTCAATGTATCTCCACTGTGTAATGAATTGATCTGTACGAACGGTATGCAAGACAAGTTTTTCACTTTAATTCGGTACATGTGACAATAATCAACAAATTCCAATTTAATTCCATAAAACGGATGCATTTTCTGATCTCACTCACACTGTTTCCGTGACCGTGGGGCTGGCAAACCCTTCCAAAGACATTCCGCGGCCCCCAGTTCTGCAAATCAATGGTATTCACTGCATTATCCCCCGTGACCCGGTCTTTGGTGGTCCGGGTAACTGAGGGTGTAGATCCGCACATCTGCCGTGCCGTTGTTGGTGACGGGGTTGCAAATTATAACTTCCTCGCGGCAGGTACACTTACCCCGCAGAGCACGGACCCCTCTGGTTCAGGTGGACGCTGCGGCCGCCCGTGCTGCCGTGAGTGCGGCGACCGGGAACTTCATCCGTCACAGAATTCACGGGCCGTTGAGTTTCATCCCTTCTCACCGCTCCACAGCGACCTCCACACCCACCCCAGCCGTCGGAACACCTCCCAGCCACAACCCCTCTCCCACCTTCTCTCTGAAACATCAGGCACTCTCTCCCCCTCTCCCTGGATAAACCGACTTCACTGGTCTCGTGGACATTCCCCATCGGCCGACACCTGCAGCTGACTCCAATAGTCCCCCTGCTCGGAGGGTGTTACTCAGTGGGAGGTGATCAGCTGCCGGTAGGAACAGATGGAGAACGGTACCTTATAGCCGCGGAAGACTAGCCGGGCGTGGATTTCCACCGGCGCCACCTTCAGCTCTGCCAAGCACAGTCCAATGTAGACGTCCTCCAGTTTAAACCGGCGCACTCTCCGGGAGATGTTCCACACATGGCAGGCCAGCTCGGTGGAGAGGACGTATCCAGTGCCAGAGCAGAAGGACGGGTAGATTTCCCTGGGTTTATCCTCCTCGCTGACGTACCACTTGCTGGATGTGTCGCGGATGGGTCTGTCGTTGTCCATAATGGAGCCGGTGAAAAGGTCCGGCCGGCGGGGTTCCCGTGAGGGGAGATCCATCAGGTAGTCGGTGTTGACAAACATGTCGGAGTCGGTCTTCATCACGAAGGAGGCGGAGGGGCAGGAGCCACTCCATGCCCAAGAGGGCTTTGCGGGTCAGGTTGTAGTAGGTGTCCTCGAAATCCCCCTGAATCAGGTCCCCTTGCACCTCGCTCTCCCTATCGAGCAGATACTGCCACTCCCGTCCGCGGCCCAGCAGGAAGTAGATTACCGACTTGCCTTCCCCCTCCCGCCGTTCGCTGCCCCAGGTCCGGCGGATGGCCGAGCTAGCTTCGAACTGCTCTGGGGAGCTGGTGACCAGCAGGACGAGGAAGGGGCCGTCGTTGTTACACCCGTTGGCGGGCCGCATCAGGAAGGTTGTACCATTGAACCGAGAGGGGCCGGGCGACTGCACTCGAAGGCCAAGCTTGTTGGCGAACAACTGTTGTGTTGGGTTGTCGACTGCAGATCTCCGAACCCGTTTTCACAGATCAAATCGGAGATCCTCCGCGTACAAGGCGGATACAAGACTCCACCCGACGTGGCAGACGACGTTCATCCCAGATATGTGTGAAGTGGTTCACTTTTGACGGTCAAAAGGATGCCATAAAATAACATTAAAGGTATCACTTTTGGCAGTGTGGAGGATCAGAGGGATCCTAGTGTCCGAGTCCATAGCGGCTGCGCAGGTTGACTCTGTCGATAAGAAGGCATATGGTGTATTGTTCATCATCAATCGGGGAATTGAATTTAGGAGCCGAGAGGTTTTGTTGCATCTAAAGAGGTCCTTGCCAGACCCCACTTGGAGGATTGTGCTCAGTTCTGGTCGCCTCACTACAGAAATGATGTGGAAGCCATAGAGATGGTTCAGAGGAGATTTACAAGAATGCTGCCTGGAATGCGAAGCATGCTTTTTGAAAGCAGTTTGAGGAAACTCGTCCTTTTCTACTTGGAGAGATGGAGGATGAGGGAGGACCTGATAGAGGTGTATAAGATGATGAGAGGTATTGATAGTGTATATAGTCAGAGGCTTTTCCCCAGGGCTGAATTCCTGGCCACAAGAGGACATAGGTTGAAGATGCTGGGGAGTAGATATAGAGGAGATGTCAGGGGTGAGTTTTTCACTCATGGAGTGGTGAATGCGTGGAATGGGCTGCTGGAAACGGTGGTGGAGACTGTTAGATAGGTACATGGAGCAAAGTAAAATAGAGGGCTATGGGTAAGCCTAGAAATTTCTAGGGTAGGGACATGTTCGTCACAGATTTGTGTGCCGAAGGGCCTGAATTGTGCCGTAGTTTTTCTATGTTTCTATGTTTCTATGTATACCGGCGTCAATTTGGCAACTTTGAATGAGGATGAAGATAATGGAGATGAGACACTTTGTTCACCCACAGAGGGCTGTGAGAGGAACTTCTTCATCAAAATGACAGAAAGGATGTTATTCCTGACGATCAACAGGGCGATCGCTCACTGCAGATAAGAGATTAACCATGATTGAATTGAATGGGGATCCGTTAAAGGGGCTCCTTGCCTAATTCTTAACTGTGCCTGTCTGCTGATACATTAAATCAATGCCCTGTGAACGCATGGGAACAATTCAGCCGATCTGAACCTGACAAGACGGCGGCCATCTCTCCCAAACCGCGCGTAACGTTCTTTGGTTCCACGAGACAGACCCAGTTTCCCCAGTCTCACCCTGTGACAGTAATCCCTCGTCTGGCCCTCGTACTCTCACGGACCTTCACTTCCCTTTAGACAGTAGGCGAGCAGAATTGGACACAGTGCTGTACAAGTTCAACATGATCCCCCCGCCTTTGTGATTCACCATATCAAGCCTAGGACGCCGGGCGATTTCCGAGTCCCGGAGTAGAGCACTGTCCTTCTGAGATGAGGGTCCGGACGTGTTTCACCTCTGGTGCCCCTGTGTCAATTAATTATGCTTGCTAACTCCATGCACTGGCAGGGGGAATCAAAATTACTGGAGAGGGAAGTGGTTTGTCCGTTTGCTACAAAAAGTTGCGAAAACTAAATTCATAAATTCACCACACTTTCTTGTATGTAAAATAATTCTACTTTAATTATTTAATTCTCGAAATGAACACTCTCTCTGACCAGCAGTGATCTTTGAAGACACTAGGAAGTATTAAAGACACCGGGAAATTATCATCAGCTGTTCTGCCACAGAGCACGGCCCAGTCTCGCTTAAATACCTGGTCAAACCACGGAGCAAACTTCCACGTTCTTTCCTTCCATTTCCCTCCGAGGGAAGGTGGGAGATGTGCGAGGTCCGCGAGTGAACAGATGGCCGAGGTGGTGGGCTTTGATTTCCTCTCCGGGTGCGGAGCCTCCGGCACTCTTCCTCACCGGGTGGAGTGTGACCTGGACGGAGGATGGGACAGGCGGAGGGTCCAGCCATGGAGGGCAGTCTCAATATTCTGCTCCGATAGATCGGCGATGTCCCTTGGAACCGACAAACGTTTTCTGATCTCTCCGCCGTCGTTGCAGCAAACACGTGGAAAATTCATCATTTTCACATATTTTTTCTGCAGGCAATTAACGGTAGAATCCTGAGAACACAATTAGTAGACCCTAGGATATTGAATGACGCGTTACTAACCAGTTCCTTATATATCCTTTATTGTAGATCAGGGGGACCGCTGGTTGTAATATTACACATCAGGGCAATGTCCGAGATCGCTGCAGATTCGGGCGCAACCATGGAGCGATCTGGCAAATTACCATTGTCTCGACAGGCTGCTGAATGACTGCAGTAAAATTCCAGCCGCACCGCCCTCAGCAACATGGCCAAAAGGACGGTGTCCCTGGATAGACCATGACACCTCCCGCCCCCGGGGACAGTTTGAGGGTTCAGAGGAGATTTACGAGGATGATTCCAGAAATGAAAGGGCTCACGTATGATGAGCGTTTGTCGGCTCTTGGACTGTACTCACTGGAGTACAGAAGAATAAGAGGGGACCTCATAGCGACATTTAAAATGTTGATAGGAAAGGCAGAGTAGATGTGGCTAAGCTCTTTCCCAGAGGGCACAACTTAGAATTAGAGGGTACAGTTTCAAAACAGAGATGAGGAGAAATTTATTCAGCCAGAGGGTGGTGAATTTGTGGAACTCCTTGCCACGTACAGCAGTGGAGGCCAGATAAGTGGGGACGTTCAAGAAGGATATAGACAGATATCTAAATAGTCAGGGTATCAAGGGATATGGGGATAAGGCCGGAAATTGGGATGAAAATAGTTTTTTTGTTGTTTTGTTTCTCCCCCTCATACCCCATTTCTCATTTCGTGTTTTCTCTTTTCCTTGGAGCAGACTCGATGGGCCAAATGACCTGATTTTGCTTCCTTGTCTTGTGATTATTGGTGTCCTAGACTGAGCCCCACCATGTGCTCGTCCTGTGTAATCCCACCGGCCGGAGTTGGGAACATCCGACCCGGATTTCCAAATGTAGACGCTCCATGCTGCTCAGGTGACATCAGGACCACCTCTGACGTCACACCGCCCCCAGTCGCGCTGGGCACCACTGCTGTTCAAACCCCGAACGTTGAAAGGGTAGAGCGGGATTTCGGCCAAAATTATTCCCATTCCGCGGGCGGTGTTTTTTTTTATTCAGGGGTTCACAAGATCACTGTCAGTCCGGGTCTGGGATCCTGCAGAGATCGCAATTCCTTCGTCCCGCTCCAACTGAACTCATTCCCCCAGAGCCTGAAACATAGAGTGAAGAATAAAGAGGAAAGAAACAGATGACACAGTAGTGTAAGTAACTGGGGACTGAGGGTAATTATTCAACAAGAACGGGCAAATGTTACCAGAGAAGCCCGTGGATCTACTGTTATTTTATCACATTAAACAAAAACACAAAGACGGATGCGATCCTCTCCAGACCTGGGAGCGTCAGTATGAGGCGCCGGAGAGCGGGCACAGATCGGTCTGTGAACGAGTTGTCACCCATCTACAGCTCCGTCAGTGATAGGTTTGTTCTGAGAGCCGAGGCGAGATCCTCGGCAGCAGAACATTGAGATCAACACCTTAGGCCTGGAGATGAAAGAGAGTAAGGGTTATGGAGACAGAGAGGCAGGAGATTGTGCAAATCCCCAAGGTTTATCAGTGACACAATTACTGACTATATTGACGTTCACTATTGGACACCCTGTGACTCGAAACACAATCTCTCACAGTCTGGCACTTACTCCAATCTCTGTATTTTACACTTCGGGTTCCACACAGCCTCATAAACCAGTTTCACTCCTGAATCTCCCAGTTTATTACAACCCAAGTCAAGCTCCGAAAGTGATATGTTTTTACTGAGAGCGGACGAGAACTCCTCTGCACCAGAATCAGTGAGACATACTTACCACAGACTGGAGACCGTAGAAGGTGTAATCCTCAACACAATACAATACTGCGATTCAGAAAACAGACGTTAACTGAATTCCACAGTAGCCCTGGATATTTCTTACCAACACAAATGACTGATAATATCAATGGTCAGGCGGCTATTGATTACCTTGTTAGGGCTATGGCTTGTCCACAGTAAACGTTAGGAAAGGCCAGGTGTTGCAAGTTTCAAAGCTCTATAAATAGCCTGACTCATTAAACCTTGTTCCAATAATCAAGGGAGTGAAAGATAACCGTGGGTACATGGGAACGTGGAGTTAGGGTCTAAATGAGATGACAGCTCATCTGACTGAATGGAGGAGTGCGCTTGTGCGGCTGTGTGGAGACTCCTGCTCCGAATTCGAATATCGGTGTGTCTGGATGTTCCTCCGGTGTGGTGACCAGGACTGTACACAGCGCTCCAGTTGTGGCGGAGTTGTGTTTCTACAGTTCCAGCAGAGCTCCCTGCTCTGGCAATTAGGGTTCCTCTAAGCAGCTGCCTAGCACTCTGAAAATTAAAATAATTTTTTCCCACAAAGCAGGAGAAGGCTATAAGAAGATAGCAAAGCATTTCCAGGTAGACGTTTCCTAAGATCGTAATGTAATTAAAAAATGGCAGTTAACAGGAACGGTGGAGGTCAGGTTGAAGTCCGAAGACCAAGAAAACTTTCCGAGAGAACTGCTCGTAGCGTTACTAGAAAGGCAAATCAAAACCCCCGTTTGAGTGCAAAAGACCCTCAGGAATATTTAGCAGACTCTGGAGTGGTGCTGCGCTGTTCTCCTGTTGCAGCGACTCCTGTAAAAATATGACCTTCATGGAAGAGTCATCAGAAGAAAACGTTTACCGTGTCCTCACCACAAAGTTCAGCGTCAGAAGTTTGCAAAGGAACATCTAAAACAAGCCTGATGCAGTTTGGAAACAAGTCCTGTGGATTGACGAAGTTAAAATAGAACTTCTTGGCCGCAATGAACAAAGGTATGTTTGGAGAAAAAAGGTTGCAGTTTTCGTCCCCACATTATGGGGAGGACGTGGTTATATCGGGATATGTTTGGAGAAGATTCACCGAGATGTCGCCGACCAGGTGCCGTTTGTTTTATGAGATTCCCTCGGCTGTCTTGTTTTCCTTAGACCGGAGGAGGCTGAGAGGCATGGGACCGGTTTGATCTGCACAGATTATGACGATCATAGGTAGATAATAGGTCGTGTTTCCACACAGCGAGATATATAAAGCGAGAGGGCACATGTTTAATCCGAGGAAGTGAGGTGATGCCGGCGGAAGGTCTAAATAAGACCAAGGGACAAGCAATCAACGGTAGAACATGAAGAACAAAGGAGCCTAGGGAACTCGGAGAGCATTTGGACAGGTCCCTCAAGGTAGGGGGACAGGTCGGGAGGTCATCTGTTAAGGAGGCGGATGGGAGACATGCCTTTGTTGGCTGAAGGCACAGAATGCCAGAGCAGCCTCTGCTGGAACCGTAGAAACACAATTTCGCCACAGCTGGAGCGCTGTGGGCGGTGGTGGCCACCACATCAGAGGAATATCCAGGCACACCTGAATTCGGAGCAGGAGTCCCCCACTCAGCCGTTCAAACTCACTCCTCCATTCAGTCAGATGAGCTATCATCTCATTTGAACCCTAACTCCACGTTCCCATGTACCCGCGGTTATCTGTCACTCCCTTGATTATCAAGTATCTGTCTGCCGCAGCCTGAAGGATATTCAAATCTCTGCATCCATGTCCCTGAGTAGAAGAGAGTTCCGTGGCCTAACGAACGAATGAGGGAAATATTTCACACTTAAATAATGAATGGCCACTTATGTTGGACATGAGCCACGAGTTATAGATTCTCTCCCCAGTGGAAAGATCCTTCCAATGTAACTCATTTCAGACTCTTATTCATCCCATGTATTTCAAAAATTAACCACTTCGTCTTCTGAACACTGAAGGATGGAACACCCAAACTCTCTAACCCTATTTCATAAAATAACCTTTGTTTTCCTGTTATTAATCGAGTCAACCGTTGCCTGAATTGACTTCAACAGGACAACATCCTGAAATAAAGTAATGCTTCGTTTGCTCTCTACATGGCCTCAACAGTCATCGACAGAACTGAAACATTCACTTATTTTTATGGATTCAATCCGACTTTCGAAATTTTATGCATTCTGGTAAGTGGAAAGTTTGGAGAAAAAAGAGTTCAGAATTTCATGAAAAGAACACCTTTCCAACAGTTAAGCACGGCGGTGGATCGATCATGCTTTGGGCTTGTTTTGCAGCACGGGGAACATTTCACTGGTAGAGGGAAGAATGAATTCAATTAAATACCAGCAAATTCTGGATGCAAAGATTACACCGTCTGTAAAAAAAGCTGAAGGTAAAAAGAGGATGGTTTCTACAACAGGATGACGATCCTACACACCCATCAAAATCCACAATGGTCGACCTCAAGAGGCACAAGCTGAAGGTTTTGCCATGGCCTTCACTGTCCCACGACCTAAACGTCGTCGGAAATCTGTGGATAGACCTCAAAAGAGCACTGCATGCAAGACGGCCCAAGAATCTCACAGAACTAGAAGCCTTTTGCAAAGAAGAATGGGCGAAAATCCCCCAAACAAGAATAGAAAGACTCTTAGCTGCCAACAGAAAGCGTTTACAAGCTGTGATAGTTACCAAAGGGGATGTTACTAAGTCCTGACTATTCAGGGTGCCCAAACATTTGCTTCGGGCTCTTTTCCTTTTTTTGTTATTTTGAAACTGAAAGGATGGAAATAAAAAAGGAATCTTGCTTAAAATATTAAAGATATGTGCATTCTTTAACTTCATGCCTTTTGTAAATCAGGTCATATTTTACTCGCTTAGCTATTCACCGTAACAGAAATTTTGACCAGGGGAGCCCAAACTTTTGCAGGCCGCTGTAGGTGTGATGCAATTGCCGTTTCTGATCACTCACCATTGAAACTATCAATCACATTGCTGGCCGGAGCCTCTGGTGCCAGATAATGGCGATTCAATCCTTCTCCGCTGCAGGTTTTAAACTTTGTTGATTATATTAACGAACAGATTTCCTTTTTCTTCTCAACTAATCCCATGGCAGAAATATCCAGTGGGATATTATGGGATACTTTTAAAGCTTATATCCGTGGTCAAATTATATCATACTATGCTGGATTGAAAAATAAAACGAACCAAGAAAGAATTAGGTATATTGGTTAACAAGATCAAAGACATCGATTAAAAAAATACTTTGTTACTCTCAATTTGGAGATTTTTAAATTGAGAATTGAACTTCAATTGCAAAATAGTTTATTATTAACAACTCCAATTGAAAATCAACGACTCAAAACTCGGAGTCAGCTTTATATACAAGGTGATAAATCTGGTAAATTATTGGCCAACCAATTGAAAGCTGCTTGAAATAAACGTCAGATTATTAAAGTTCGTAAACGAGATGGTAATTGGACGGTTGACCATGATCAAATTCATAAATCTTTTCATGAATTTTATACTTCTTTATATCAATTAGAATTTCCCAAGGATTCTACACTAATGCGTGAATTTTTAAGGAAATTCAAGATTCCGAAGTTATCACTTAATGGACGTTGAATATTAGATGCACACATTTCGGGGGAAGAAATAAAGAAAGCAATTTCTTCAACGAATTCAGGTAAAACACCTGGTGCCAATGGGTGTACAGTTGAATTTACAAAATCTTTTTCTGATCTTCTTTCTCCTTAATTATGTAACATTTTTAAAGATGCCCAATTAGTAGGTAAATTACCACAATCCTTTTATGTGGCATCTATCTCTTTAATTCTTAAAAAGGATAAAAATCCTACTGAATGTGCATCTTACAGACCTCTCTCTTTATTGAATGTGGACTCCATTTTTTTTCCAAAATATTGGCTTCTGGACTGGAAAATGTACTTCCACAAATTATTTCTGACCACCAGTCAGGATTTATTAAAAATCAGTATTTGCATTTTAATATTAGGAGGTTAATGAATATTGTAGATACCCCTTCACCTGCAATTCCAGAATGTGTTATCTCGCTTGATGACGAGAAGGCGTTTGATAGAGTCGAATGGGAATATTTATACAACACGCTTGAGAAATTTAATTTTACCCCAAATTTTATATCCGCATATTAAATGGATATATCATACACCATTGGCTTCTGTACTTACTTATAATCAGAGAACCAACGCCACCACCCCCCCCCCCCCCACCGCCCTCCCGTTTTTTCAGGCTTTTTCGACGTACTAGACAGGGCTACCATTTAAGTCCTTCATTATTTGATATTGCCTTGGAAATTGCCTTTCGGGACTATTCTAACATATTTGGTATTACTCGTGGAAATGGGACGCATAAGATATCACTATATGCAGATGACCTGTTACTTTATATCTCTAATCCTGGGAAATCCATTCCTTCAGCTTTATCGCTGCTTGCTCAGTTTATTGCATTTTCTGGTTATGGATTAAATCTTAATAATTGTAAGCTTTTCTCATGAAATATACAAGTCCTAATCGATAAGCAATTACCTTTTAGATTACTGACTGATTATTTTACTTATTTGGGTGTTAAAATTACCAAGAAGCATAAGGCTTATTCAAAGTTAACTTTTTACCTTGAATTGATCATGATAAACCATTGTTTCCTAAATGGTCTCCAGTGTCTCTATCATTGATTGGTCGAATCAATGTGGTTAAGATGAATATTTTAAGAATTTTTTTCTATTTATTTCAGGCGGTTCCAACCTTCCATCCCAAAATCTTTTGTTGATGCTATAGACTCTAAGGTTCTTTCATATATATGGCAGAATAAGAACCCAATGTTAAGTAAGAAATATTTACAGAAATTCAAAAGAAAGATGGCAGTATGGCTCTGCCTAACTTTAGATATTTCTACTGGGCAATTAATATTAGATACTTAATTTTCTGGACTCAAGATTTAGATGTAATTCAATGTCCCCGATGGGTGTATCTTGGGCATCAGTCCGTGCACGGTTTTCATTAGATTCTAAATTGGGAGCTCCGCTCCGTTTTGCACTTTCTAAATTGAGTAAACAAATGATGACCCAATAACTAAACATTTAATACGAATATGGTGTCAATTCCGTAAATTTCTTTGTATTGAATAAATTCATTTAATCAAGTTCTATCCAATCCATTTTCTTCTTTCAACCATCCAGAATTATTTAGCTTTTTCTTTATGGAAAATGAAGGGAATAATTTGCTTTCGTGATCTGTACATTGATAATTTTTTTCTGTCTATTGAACATTTGTCTAATATATACAACTTGCCTAGATCAGTTTTTTTTTGATATCTAAAGATTAGATATGTTTGAAATTAATTTTACCTACTTTTCTGATACCACATAAAATTGAAATGATAGAAAAAATTAGGTTTTAATCCTTATCAGAGGGCTTGATAGGAACAATTTATGATCTGATTATGAAAAAAACATTTAGAGACACTTGATAAAATTAAGAATGAATGGGAAAGAGAACTTCAGATACTTTTACCTGTAGATACATGGAAGAAAATTCTCCAATTAGATAATACATCTTCAATGTGTGCTGGACATTCTTTGACACAGTTTAAGGTGGTTCACATGACCCTTATGTCTAAGGATAAATTAGCCAATTTTTATCACCATATAATTCCTATATACGACAGGTGTAATTCAGAGGTTGCTTCCCTGACACATATGTTTTGGTCCAGCCCTCTTTTGGAAAAATATTGGAAAGATGTTTTCAATATTATCTCAATTGTATTGAATATTGATTTACAACCTCATTCTATTACTGCAATTTTTGGGTTACCAATGATGGATTTCGGCCATCAATCCCCTTCTGCTTGTCGTATGATTGCATTTGTTAGATTAATGGCCCAGAGATCCATCCTATTTCAATGGAAGTACCTGTACTTCCTGCCATATTTCAGTGGTTTCCTCAAACTATAACATGTTTAAACTTAGAAAACAAGTTAGGAATGGCACTGTTGATGCTTCGCTTAAATTTGAGGAAATGTGGAGTCCATTTATTCAGTATCTCCACGTGATGTAAGCAGACATTTTTCCAATGCCTTTCAATAACCTTCTATTTGAATATCGAGGAGCGGAGATAACGACATAACATTATTTTTAACCGAAGAAATAACAGTCCAGCTTTTTTTTGAATTTCTTGGTTTGCTTTTGTTTATTATTTTTAAATGTTGTTGTTCTCTTTCTATTTAATTAAATTTCTTTTCGATTTCTTTGTATCATGTTCACTAAGTAAGAGATTGGGAGGTTCGGATTATATATTTTACTCCCTGTGTTTGTATAAATCAACTGTTCCCATTGTAATCCCGATCTCTTTGCACCATGTGTACAATCACTATTGCTATGTGTATTAATTTGAAATTTAATAAAAAGATTGAAAAAGAATCTGCCTGATCTACTGAGAATTTCTGGCATTCTCACATTTCCAACTTCTACAACATTTTGTTTCCGAATCCCACATCCCGTTAGCCCTGACACTGTCTAGCAACCTTCTAGTACGTTGGGTTATGAAAACAACTTGAAAATCTGCTTCACCTGTCACCCAACCCTCCTGTGACTGGGCTTCACCCGTCAGAGGAGCTACAGTGTCCCTCTTTAGACAAACCCTGGGAAGGTAGCCTCTACAGAAGGGACACGACATGACCTTATGTTTATACAGCACAGTGAACGGGACAGAACATTCCAGGACATATCCTGGGAGAGACGTGAGGTACACGATTGAAACCGCGAGAGATGCCCCCTTTAACATGTCTAACGAGTCCTTGGCTAAATTTATAGGTTTAACGGACGTCACACAGTGGAACAAATGTCACCGAGTCTGGAAGGTTTGGGGTGTTGGGGACGGTGATGAGCTCAGCCTTGTTTCCTCACGGTGTGGTCGGCAGTCTCACCGAGATCAGCTGCGCCATGGTCAAGGGGGAAGAACTGTAGAAACGCTCTTTTCACCAGTGTTTTACCTCAAAGATCAACCTCCTGCCCCGATAAACGTCCGACCATGAAGAATCGGTACCGTTCACATCTCAGGAAGCTGTTGACCGGCAACGGCAAACGCCATTCACCCCAACACACACGCACTGAAATGTGACTTCAGCGCTGATGGTTGGTCCTGGGGTGAGTCTGTCATTGTTCTCATTCAGGAAGAAGCTGCGGAAGCCAGGACATTGTCTGATCATGTCACCACCCATCCCCTTCCCCACAGCCAGCCCACCCACGTTGCACCGAGCGACACGTTGCACCGAGCGACAAAGAAACAGACACAGGACGGAAGAGATTTTATTCATTTATTTCACGTCTCTGTGAACAACAGGCTTGATATTTGATTCACAGTCGGGATGAGGTCACATCGCGCTGTTCTCCGATAAACTATATGTCCAGGATTGCCACATTTTACAACATCATGCTGATGTTGTTTACAGTGTATTCATGTGAAGAGTTGGTAACATTTGGCGAGGGCTCGGATGTATAACTGGAACCCCTGGATAACCCGCCGCAAATGCTGCTACAACTGGTGAACATCTGCACGGGGATCGGGGATATTTATAACGAGGCCGGGTCTGCGGCTGTTTCTATGATTTGATTAATTTCACGATGAGATTCGCTGGGTATTTCACCGCGTTCTTCAGCTGCTCTCGGAACTTCCTCTGGGTGGCGACATAAATCCCGTGTTGGTGCAAGTGCTGAGCTGCTGCAGCTTTTTTGCTACTAAAGAGAAATCACTGTCCGCGCTGTACTGAGCGCCCGCAACACGCTGAAACACAACGCACACAACTAATGTGCTCCACAACAGGATGAAACTGCCCGATATGGTGAAGAGTAAAACGATGGATTTCCTTCGGTTCTCCATCTCCGAGTCTTTGTCAATCCCTCCATCGCTGCCGCCCCGGAGCCTCCTGCGGATTATACCAGATAGGAAAATGTACCTGGCGGTCAGTGAATTAACCAGCAATAACAAAAAGAACGGGAGACAAGCGGTGAGGATAAATATAAACAACTGAAATGACGCCCATAAGGGTAAATATAAGAATGTCCATTTCCAGATACAGCCTCGGGGTACGTTGTCGATGATATGTGCTGGGTCCAATGTAAAATACCAGGGGATGTTTATTGAACATCTCAGCACACTCACCGTCCAGATAACAACAGTCGCTGTTCTCTCGGTGCAATATTTTGCTCTCAGCTTCTGACAACAGATGGCCACAAACCGATCAAAGGTGAAACCCACGGTGAACCAGACAGAGCTCACAGTGGCTGCATACGCCAGGACAAAGTTAAGGGAGCACACGGGGGTGACGGTCATGAATAAACGTGGGAGATACATTTCACCGATGGTCCTGACTATAACTCCAGTGATGACGACCAGGAGGTCTGCCGCTGCCATTGCCACCAGGTAGCGAGTGACACATTTGGAGAGACCGCACTTCCCTCGGGACAGGATCACAATCGCCACTAAGTTCACTGGAAGAGAGAGAGAAAATCAGAAATAATGTTTACCTGAGACCAGCAGCAATAACTGCTGAAATAATTCCCGGCTGACACTGGGAATGGAGTTTGCGGAATAAAAGTGGGAATACAATCATTCATCCTGGGAAACTGAGGATAAACAAACCGTCATTCCGCACAACACTAGGAAACCGAATCCGATCCCCTCCTCGGAAGCTGACTGCGTGGAGTTTGCATCTGCTCCTGATGACCGAGTCGATTACTCTCGGGGCTCCGGTTTCTTACTGCATCCAAGAGACTTTTCAGTGGGTCAACAGGCTGCTGTAAATTCCCCCATAGTGCAGGGTGATGGGAAGAGGACCAGCACGGAGTGATGGGTATGTGAGGGGGAATATAGTGGCTGACGGGATTCTGCTTTGGGGATAACGTTGTGTCAATGGATTGAATAGTCTGCTTCTACGCCGTAATAAATACCGAAATTAAAATGTCGTTACTAGGGAACAGACACGTTTGGGGGCAAAGAACTAAACGCTCGAATCAGAAAACCAAGTTTTTGGAGGACAGGAACCGTAACTGAGGCAATAGCTTTGCCGACAGCTGGTTCCCCGCGCGTTTCCATTTGAAATCCCTTCGATAGTTTGACTAATTTCACAAGACTTTTCACAGGACATTCACACTTCCCCGACCCAACTGCGACATCAAACTGCACAGTTCCAAATGGACTTTATGATGGACCAGCCCAACTGCACGTTCAGAGACCTCTCAAAGTCTTCACCACACTGATCAGCTGCTCTTGGGACCAGCGGTAATCAGGACATCAAACACGGTGCTGGTGCCCTTTGCTCGGGAGATGAGCGTCATCATACCTGTTACCGATTCCGTTAAGGGCTGGGGGTCAGATGGAGGAAAGAGCACAACATGTCCCACTGATGCGCTTCATGACAATACAAACCGACAGATATACTGAAGAGAAAAAAGATACATTTCTTACTGTCTCATATTTCGGGAGATATGACTATATTCTGAAAAGAGAGAACGAGAGTCTGCTACGGACTCACAGGTCAGCAATAACCATGATGAAGCTACAATTGTTGAGGGTACTGGGGCTGTAAAGGGCTGTGAAGAGACTGATGACTGACGGCAGAGCACAATCACAGGGAAGCTGCGACAAGGAAACCCACCCAGGGCAGTGTGTAAGATCAACTGCAGGGGGAACAGGGCAGGGAAAAGGTGTAGTATTGACTGGGATATGTGAATGTGCAGTGGGGACCGGGCAGGGTGAAGGTTCAGTAGTGACCGGGCAAGGTGAAGGTGCAGTGTGGATGAGGCACGGTGAAGGTGTAGTGGGAGCCAGGCTGGGTGTAGGTGCAGTGCGAACCGGGCGGTGTGAAGGTGCAGTGGCGACGGGGCAGGCTGAAGGTGGAGTGGGTATCAGCAAGGGTAAAGTTGCAGTGGGGACGGGGTGTCGTGAATGTGCAATGGGGACCGGGCAGTGTGAAGGTGCTGTGGAGACGGGCCTGGCTGAGTGTGCCGTGGGTTCCGGCCAGGGTGAAGGTACCATGTGGACCGGGCAGCGTGAAGTTGTAGTGCGGTCCGGGCAGGCTGAAGGTGCCATGGGGGAATGGGCAGGGTGAAGGTGCAATGGTACCGGACAGGGTGAAGGTGCAATGGTGCCGGACTGGGTGAAGGTGCAGTAGGTACCGGGCATGTTGAAAGTTCATTGGGAACCTGGCAGGAAGAAGGTGCAGTGGGAACCGGGCAGAGGGAAGTTGCAGTGGGAGGAGGTCATGGTGAAGGTGCAGCGGGGAACGGCCAGGGTGAAGGTGCAGTGGGGACCGGGCAGTGTGAACTTCCATTGGTGACCGGGCGGGGTGATCATCCATTTGTGTCGGGCAGGGTTAAGGATCAGTACGACTGAGCAGGGCGATTTTGCATTGAGGACTGGGCAGAGTGAAGGTTCAGTGTGGACCGGGCAAGATGAAGGTGGAGTGGGCATCAGGAAGGGTGAAGGTGCAGTGGGGAATGGGCAGGGTGAAGGTCCAGTGGGGATGGGGCAGGGTGATCCTGCCGTGGGGACTGGGCAAGGTAAAAGATGCAGTGGATATCAGGAAGGGTGAAGATTCAGTCAGAACTGGACAGGGTGAAGGTGATGCGGGGACCGGGCTGGGTGAAGGCTCTGTGGGGACTTGGCAGGGTGAACTTGCCTTGTGGACGGGGCTGGGTGAAGGTGCAGATTGAACTGTGCAGAGTGTAGGTACCGTGTTGTCAGGACTGGGTGAAGTTTCACTTGGGTCTTGGCATCGTAAAGGTGCAGTGGGTATCAGGAAGGGTGAAAGTGGTCGGATTCGGACAGGGTGAAGGTGCTGTGGGGACCGGGCAGGGTGAAGGTGCTGTGGGGACGGGACAGGGTGAAGGTGCAGTAGGGAAGGGGCAGGGTGAAGGCGCAGTGGGGAAGGGGCAGGTTGAAGGCGCAGTGGGGAAAGGCCAGCGTGGAAGCCTCTCTTTGCGTATCTGAAGGGGCTGTTGCTCAAGTTCTGGCTGTACTTCAGCCCGGGGCGCACGTAGGATCTGATGGGTCTCCTGCTGGGCCTGGCCAAGCTGGTCATCCACGGGACGTGGCGGCGGGCGGCCGAGGGTACTGGCCGATCTGCCTGCCTGCCTGTCTTCCGTGCTTACGTGCATGCACGGGTGTGTTTAGAGAGGGAGCACGCGGTTTCTGCGGGCACCTTGGCTGAGTTCCGCACTCGGTGGGCCCCTCAGGGGATCGCGTGTGTCGTGGACGGCACAAGCACGATTCTTATTTGAAGTGTTGCGTGTTGCGTTGAAGGGTGTAGTGTTGCATGTGTGTTTCGTCAGTATTAGTTTGCATTCTCTACTGTAGTTCTGCTGTGGCTTAGATTATTGTTTTCTATATTAGATGTAGTGTATTGACACTGTTTGCCTTTTGTAGTGCTTTTAGCGAATAAATGTTTATATTAAAATTAAGGGGCAGGGTGAAGGCGCAGTGGGATAGGGGCAGGGTGAAGTTGCTGTGGGGATCGGATAGGTTGAAGGCGCTGTGGGGACGGGGCAGGGTGAAGGCGCTCTGGTGCTGGGGCAGCGTGAAGACGCTGTGGGGAAGGGGCAGAGTGAAGGCGCTGTGGGGAAGGGGTAGAGTGAAGGTGCAGTGAGGACCAAGCAGGCTGAAGGTGCAGTGGGAACCGGGAAGGGTGAAGATGCAGTGGGGACTGGGCAGGGTGAAGGTGCAGTGGGGACGGGTCAGCTTTATGCTGCAGTCGCGGGCAGGCAGGGTCAACGTGCCATTGGGACCGTGCAGGGCAATTGGGCAGTGAGGACCGGGAAGGGTGAAGGAGCAGTGGGGACGGGGTTGGTTGAAGGTGCCGTGTGGTCAGGGCTGTGTGAAGGTGCAGTTGGGACCACGCAGGGTGAATGTGCAGTGGGGACCGGGCAGGGTGAACGTGCAGATGAAACTGGCCAGGATGTAGGTGCAGTGGAGTCCGGGCAGTGTGAAGGTGCAGTCGGGTCCGGACAAGGTGAATGTGCAGTCGGGAACGGGCACGGTGAAGGCGCAGTCGGGACCGGGGCAGGGTGAACGCGCAGTGGCGATGGGGCAGGGAGATGAAGTGGGGTCCGCACAGGCTTAATGTGCAGTGGCGACCGGGAAGGGTGATGGTGCATTAGGAACTGGGCAGAGATAATGTGCCGTGGGACCGGGCAGGGTGAAGTTCCCGTGGCTCTGGGCAGGATGAAGGTGCCGTGGCACTGGTCAGGGTGAAGGTGCAGTGGGAGCGGGGAGGGTGAAGGTGCAGTGGGGACTTGGCAGGGTGGAGATGCGGTTGGGACAGGGCCGTGTGGGGGATGTGTAGGGCGAAGGTGCAGTGGGGACCGGGAAGGTTGAAGGTTGATTGGGTATGGGGCAGGGTGACGGTGCAGTGGTAACCAGGCAGGTTGACGATGCAGTGTGGAGAAGGCAGCGTGAGGGTGCAGTGGGGATGGGGCAGGGTGATTTTGCAGTGGAGACCAAACAGGGTGGAGGTGCAATGGGACTTGGCAGTGTGAAAGTCCAGTGGGGTCCAGGCAGGGTGAAGGTGCAGTGGGGACAGGACAGGGTGGTTCAGCGGGGACCGGGCAGGGTGAAGGCGCAGTCGGAACTGGACAGGGTGAAGGTGCAGTGGGCACCGTGCACGGTGAAGGTGCAGTGGGGACCGGTCTCGGTGAAGGTGCAGTCGGGACTGGACAGGGTGAAGGTGCAGTGGGTTCACCGTGCACGTTGAAGGTGCAGTGGGGACCGGTCTCGGTGAAGGCGCAGTAGGGAACTGGCAGGGTTAAGCTGCCACGGGGACAGTTCAGGGAGAAGGTGTAGTGGAGAACGGACAGGGTGGTGCAATGGGGATAGGGCAGGGTGACGGTGCAGTGTGATCCGGGCAGTGTGAATATGCGGTGGGGACCGGGTTAGGTGAAACTGCCGTGGGGACTGGGCTGGTTGAAGGTGCCGTGGGTACCGGGAAGGGTTAAGGTGCAGTGGGGACCTGGCAGTTTGATTGTGCCGTGGGGAACAGGCAGGTTGATTGTGCCGTTGGGAGTGTGTGTGGTGATGTTGTAGTGGAGACGGGCTGGGTGAATTTACAATGGGACCGGGCATGGTGAACGTCCAGTGGGGACCGGGCAGGGTGAAATCACAGTGGGGACTGGGCAAAGTGAATTTGCATTGAGGACCGTGCAGGGTGAAGGTGCAGTGGAGTCCGGGCATCATGAAGGTGCAGTGGGGACCAGGCAGGTTGAATGTGCAGTGGGGACCGGTCAGGGTGATGGTGCAGTGGGGACCGGGCAGGGTTAAGTTGCAGTCGGGTCAGGGCAGGGTTAAGGTGCAGTGCGACCTGGAATGTTGAAGGTTGAGTGGGTACAGGGCAGGGTGATGGTGAAGTGTGGAACCGGGCAGGGTGAAGACGCAGTGGGGACTGGTCAGGGTGAAGGCACAGTGGGGAGAGGTCAGGGTGAAGGCACAGTGGGGAGTAGGTACGTTGATTGTGCCGTGGGGAGTGGGCATGGTGATGTTGCAGTGGAGACAGGACAGGGGGAAGGTGCAATGGGACTGGACAAGGTGAACGTCCAGTGGGGACCGGGCAGGGTGAAATCACAGTGGGGACTGGTCAAAGTGAATTTGCATTGAGGACCGTGCAGGGTGAAGGTGCAGTGGAGTCCGGGCAACATGAAGGTGCAGTGGGGACCAGGCAGGTTGAATGTGCAGTAGGGAGCTGTCAGGGTGAAGGCACAGTGGGGAGTAGACACGTTGATTGTGCCGTGGGGAGAGGGCATGGTGATGTTGCAGTGGAGACAGGACAGGGGGAAGGTGCAATGGGACTGGACAAGGTGAACGTCCAGTGGGGACCGCTCAGGGTGAAGGTGCGGTGGGAAACGGGCAAGCTGAAGGTGCAGTTGAGACCGGACAGGGTGGTTCAGTGGCGACCGGGCAGGCTTAAGGTGCTGTGGGGACCGTGCAGAGCAAATAGGCAATGGGGACCCGTCAGGGTGAACGTGCAGTGGGTTACGGTAAGGGAGAATGTACAGTGGGACCGGGCAGAGTGAATGTGAAGTGGGGGTCGTGACAGTGCAAGGTGAACGGGCAGTGGCGACCGGGCTGGTTGGAGGTGCCGTCGGGACCGGGCAGGGGGAAGGACCAGTGGGACCGGGAAGGGGCAGGTGAAGTAAGGACTGGGCAGGGTGAGGTTTCAGTGGGGATAGGGCAGGGTGAAGATGCAGTGGGGAGAAGGCAGGGTGTACGGGCATTTGGGAAAGGGCAGGGTGATGGTGCAGTGGGGACGGGGCAGGGTGAAGTTGTAGTGGGGATGGGGTAGGGGAAGGGTACATGCACCTGTCTTTATTAATAGTGCTGAGGTCTAGAGGGTTGAAACCTTCAAGTTCCCATCAGCGAACATCACCAATAGCCTGTCCTAGTCCAACCACGTGGACGCCATGGCCAAGAATGCTCACCAGCACATCTACTTCCTCAGGAAGCTAAAGAAAGTTTGCATGTCCCCTTTGACACACCAACTGTTATCAATGACCAAAGAAAGCATCCTATCTGGCTTAGTGTGGCAACTGCTCTGCCCAGGACTGCAAGAAACTGCAGAGAGTTGTGGACACCACTCAGTGTGTCACAGAAGGTAGACACCCCTCCATGGATTCTGTCTATCCCTATCGTTGTCGTGGTGAAGCAGCCAGCATAATCAAAGACACCACACACCTGGGTCATTCTCTCTTCTCTGCTCTCCCATCCCGTAGAAGGTACAGGATCCTGAAGTCACATACCACCAGGCTCAAGGACAGTTTCTACCCCACTGTGATAAGACTGTTGAAAGATTCCCTTATACGATGAGATGGATTATTGTCTTCACAATCTACCTTGTTATGACCTCGTACGTTCTTGTCTACCTGCAATACACTTCGCTGTAGCTGTGGAACTTTACTCTGTGCTCTGCTATTGCTGTTACCTGTACTAACTCACTACACACGGTCCTAACTCAATTTATCTGCACCGTGTAATGAATTGATCTGTACAAACAGGATGCAATACAAGTATTGCACTGTAACTCGATACAAGTGACAATAATAAATCAATACCTATCCATTTGAGAGAATGTTTACGTTTAAGTAGAACATAGTGATGGACTCAGACTTTCGGCTCACATACACGTCAGTTCATCCCTGATTCGGCAATTCATCCACACACATTCCGTAACCTACAGCAGTGAAATAGCCACCAACTTACATTCCTTTGAGTGGTTTGCGGAAATGCTGCACAGAGAGAAATGCAGGTCAGACTGCACAATGTTATCCCAGACTTTGATACAGAAACTTCCCAGCTGCATCAAAGACACATCCCAATTTACACTGATTGTTAACTCCACGACCGTGAACCCTTTGTCCACCCTTTTTATCATGGACATTGGAAGCCCGTACACAATCATAGAAACAGATAGGGGCTTCAAGGCTGTCAAAAATATCCAAGGAAGAAACGATGACACTAACAGACCAGATGAAGCTGTAGTCAAACGACCTTGCTGGGTCCTGACAAAGAATGACTTTGAATTCAATGACGAATGCTACTTACAAGGCAAAGGGACAGCAAAGGGGAAGACTTATGCCCCAGTTAAAATCAAAAGATCTCTGGCACTCTGGGAAGAGATGGTCTTCCAGAAGTGACCCAGGTGACCAAAGTGTTATTACAGTTACCTAGATGACATTTGGGGAGTGCGGACACATTCAAAAACGGATTCAAAGGTAGGCATTCAAATCTTTGACAACAAGCACACAAAGTCAAAGCCAGAGCATCCAAAGATAAAGATGACTTTCTGGCCACCACAAGTTTTAAATTGGTATCAGAAAATGAGGGCCACAAATTCGCCATACAACAATTTTTGAAAACATCAGACACCCACACCCTGTTGCACACTGCAATCCACCATCCAAAACACACATTCACAGGCAGATTAAATCGCAACAGACTCACTTTCTAAACATTTGCATCAAGTGGGAGGACCTCAACCACTCAACTTCACCACATCTTTCGGACTTCACAACATCACCGTGGACTTCACAACATGAGCAACACATCACGCAAAGGAGCTCAACTCTCCGTTCAACGGCAACGTCATCTCACCCGGTTCCACACATCCCCTGTGTCCCACCCATTGCCCCCACTTCCTCTGCCACCCACACTAACCTGATTTCTCCCCTTTCTCAGTCCTGATCAAGTGACTTTGACCTGAATCCTTCACTGTTCCTCATTCCACAGGTGACGCCTGACCTGCTGAGCTTTGCCAGCAGTTCAGGGTTTTATTGAAGAGCAGCGCGGATTTATCCCGGGATGTGGAAATATTCTGCACTGCCTGTGAATGAAGGAAGTGGATTGAAGTGAAACTCGGTGTGAGACAGAGCGACAACGCCGGTCTCACACCCGGGCGGGAGTATTAACGGCTGATCTGCAGTCTCTGAAAGAGAAAGGAAGTCAGTGACAACAGGTTCGTGTCCATCAGTTCTGGTACAGCCGGGAGACCCAGGGACACCCATCCTGGGTTATTTCACGATGTATCTCACAGACTGGGAACATCAGTGTGTTCCCCCTCTCTTTCCACACACCCAGAATGTAAATTGTAAACTCACACCGTCACTACTGACCTTACACTGGCGGCTGGTTTACACGTCACACTGCAACACCTTCAGCAGTCAAATTACAACACGGCAACTCTGCCTGAGATCACAGTTTGAATGAAGGCACCGGGCTAAATTGAAAGCAACAGTAGGATTGAGCAGATCTCACCCACAGAATTATACAGCAGTGCAACTGGCCATTAATGTGGCCCAGGTCCATCACCAGCACCTACAGAGTGAACAGAGATGAACAGAGTGAGGACCTTTGTGGAACTACACACCAGGAACACCGACAGCTGCCAGAACTGGATAGTAAATGGCCAGGACTTGTCCAAGTATCCGGGCTCCCATGTGCACGGAGAAGTGGTGATTCCCCTGTTGATGGCAACTTGCCAGACCCTCTGCCAAACCAGCGATGAGATGTTCACGGCAGCTCTTGTTATACAGGAGGGAACTCTCCAGTGGCACCAGTCTCCTGATCATTGACGTTAGTTACACTCACTGAACAACCAGGTTACATCAGATGCTCCCAGAATAGCGCTGCTGTGGCAATTCCACACTTAAAGTGACGTGGCAAAGATCAGAATGGAATCTTTGGCAGAGAGCACCAGGTAAAGTGTACAGGGGCTGTGCCACCGTGGGGAAGGGATCACTGAGGATCCCGGAGCTTCAATATTTGGGGTTGATACTGTTTCTGACTGTGTTCTGCTCTGGCCACACCTGGCTCTGAGGTCTGCAGTGACTGAGACTGAATAAACCCATTCTGGTGCTGCAACTGTGGGAATGTGCAACCGGGGGACAGAGGTTGGAACAAAGCTGAAGGTCAAATGAAGACAGGTGTTGGTAAATCCCACATCATGTGGTCATCTTCGCACAGCGAGGGAAGGACAGCTTCCGCCCTTCAATGGCCAGCTCGCAGTGTGACTCCAGTCCCAGCAGTGTGGTTGTCCCTGCAGTCCCCGTGTCAGGCTATTGCTTGTACAGATGCCCGATGGGAGAAAAGGGCCACGATACAAAGGGCTGTTGGGAATGTCTGACACAGGGGTATTCGAGGGCAGTGGGTGTGGGTGAGGATCTGGGTGGAGGTCTGTTTGGGTGGCTCCTGGTATCACCTGTGTGAAATGTGCTTTACCTTGTGCACTGAGCCCTGCGTATCAGTGAGGAAGACCAGAGGACCGTGTGTGCCGCTGACCGGTGCTGCTATGAGCCCTGAATGAATACGAACGGTCCCACCAGATTTATAAATTCATCCACTCATACACGTGTACATGATAGAAAGCACAACATGTACGTGCTGACCAAGGTGGCCATGCACACCAATTCTATTTCCATGCGTTTGGTCCATGTTCCCCGAAAAGTTCATCTCCCCGTCCCTGTCCATGTGTTTGCTTTAACCGTGTCATTGTATCTGCCGCTACCACCTCCGCTGGCAGATCGTTTTATTTACCAATTGACCCACCGCTCTCTGTGTGGAACCCTCACCCCTCAGACTCCCTGTGAATATTTCCCCTCTTCTCTTCACTCTGTGTCCTCTACGTTTAGACTCCCCCACTCTGGGGAGAAGACAGTGATTGTGCCTCTCATCCTTTTCAAACCTCTGTAAGGTCAACCTCAGCCGCTTTCACTCCAGCGAAACACTCCAGTCGATCCAATCCCTCAAACCCTCCGATCCAGGCAACATCCTTGTGAAGCTTTCCTGCACCCTCCCTATTTTAATCACATCCTTCCGACAGCATCGGACGGGAACTTCACACCAACACCTTGCAGAACTGGAACATGAGGTCCCACCTCCGGTACTGATGGCCTCTGTCGATGAAGGCAAGCATGCCATGTGCCTTCTTCAACACCCTGTCTACCTGTGTTGCCACCTGCAGTGAACTATGTCCCTGTACCTCTAGGTTTCTCTGTCCAACAACACCAGCCGGTGCACTGCCATTCACCGTGGATGTCCTGACATGTTTGAAATTCCCAAAGAATGCATCACTTTGCACGTGTCTGAGTAAAGTTCCCCCTGTCATTCCTTTGCCAACTTTACCAGTTGATCAGTATCCTGTTGTAACTTTTGACAACATTCCTCACTGTCCACCACACCAGCAATTGTGGAGCCATCTGTGAACTTACTGATCACACCCCCAACATTCTGCTCCAAACATGAATACAGATGACAAACAACAGGGGAGTCGCAACCATCCCTGCCACACATCACTGGTCACAGGCCTCCAATCTGAGAAACAACCCTCCCCTCCCACCCCTTCCTCCTTCCACCAAGTCAGTGTTGTGTCCATTCAGTAGCTCACCCTCTGTCCCATGTGATCTCACCTTCCAGACCAGCTTACCAGGCAGGACGTTTTCAGGGCCTTGCCAAAAGCCATGTTGACAATTTTTACCAGCCTGTCCCCATTTATCGTCTTCGTCACCTCTTCCAAAATGAACTCAGTCAAATTCGTGAGATATCAATACCCACGGACACAGCAATGCTGACTGTCCCTGACGAGTCCCTGCCTTTCCAAATGCAGGTACATCCTGTCCCTCAGAATCCCCTCCAGTAACATTCCCACCACTGATGTGAGGTTCACTGCCCTGTGGTTCTCTGGCTTGTCCTTGCAGCCTTCTTCAATAAAGCACAACATTATCCACCCTCCAGTCTTCCGGTACCTCACCGATGGGTAATGATGATGCAAAAATCTCGGACAGAGCCCCAGCAATGCCCTCACCTACTTCCCACAATATCCTCGGACACAGACACCAGGGATTTATCCAGATCGCCTGCAATTCCACTTTCGATTGTCAGTGTGTTTCATGATATCACTATCCTCTTCGCTCTGCTCACCAACTCCCATGTCTTTCTCTGCGGTAAATAATGATGACCAGTGTCCATGTAAAAACTCACCCATGTCCTGTGGCTCCACAGACAGACAACAACGCTGATCCTTACGGGACCTATTCTCTCCCTAGTTGTCCACTTGCTCTTCATATACTTAAAGAATCCTTCAGGATTCCCGTTTACCTGATCGTCCAGGGATATCTCATGACCTCTCTTTGCTTTTATAACTTCCCCCTTAAGTATACTCCTACATTTCTTATACTGCTCAAGGGAATCACTTCAGCTGAGCTGCTTAATCCTAATGTATGCCTCCTTGTGTTTTGCTGTCCAGATCCTCAACATCCATCATGAATATAATTCACTTCCCTCACCCTGCCAGCCATGCCGTTCACTCTAACAGGGAGACTTTTGTCCTAACGTCTTCCTATCACAGGTTTAGAGACTCCCACTTGCTAGAAATCCTTTCACCTGTTAACAGCCTCTCCCAATGAACCCGGCAGGTTCCTGTCTGATGATATCAGAATTTGCCTCTCCACAATTTAGGATTTTAGATTATGGACCAGCCCTCGCCTTTTCCATAACTATAAAGAAGAATTGGATTATGGTCCCTGGTGCCACAGTGCTCCCCCACTCACACGTCAGTCACTGCCCAGCGTTATGTCCCAGGAGGAGGGTGAGTGCTGCCCCCTCTCTGGGAGGAACATCACGTTGCTTGGAAACACTCCCTGGACCCACTCAACATATGTTGCCCCATCGAATCCCTTCACACTGCGGCCGTCCCAGTCAGTATCATGGAAGTCAAAGTCACCTCCTTCCACCTGTTTATTTACCTCCACAGATACTGCCCGACCTGCTGAGTTCCTCCAGCAACTTTTGTACGTTACAATTACAGCTTATTATTTCGACAGCTATCTCTGATCTCCCTGCACATTCCTGTCTATTGGTTGGAGGAGGGGGTCGAGGCGGGCAGGGAATGGATATCTCATAATCCAATCAAAGTGAGCACAACTTTAGATTTCGAATTCTATCCATTTTGCTTCGCTGGACGTTCTGGATTATCCTCCGTGTACCGCAGTGATGTTCCCCTGATCAAAGTAGCAACTTGTCTCGACCTCTCTCGTGCCCCAAGCATCTTTACCCCAGCACATTGAGTTGCCTGCCCTGCCTCGTAACAAAAAAACACCATTACTCCCTGTGACACCCCATGCCCTGGGTACACCTGCTTGACCTTTCATTAACATAAACACAGTTTAGCCCATCAGACACTCCTCACTCCCTGCCTCGCCCCTGGCTGTCCTGTCCCTTTGCCTTGTTCACTGTAACCTCCAGATTTGCGTCATCCTTCCCATCCACCACATTCACACTTTGGATCCCATCCCCCGACAAGACCAGTTTAAACCATGAAGTGCAGCGCCAGCAAATCCCCCCGCCAGATTTTTGGCCCCCTTCAGTTCAGGTGCAGGCGGTGCCTCTTGTACAGGTCACCTCTGCCCCAGGGGAGATCCTAATGGTCCAAGAAGCTGACCCCTTCCCTTTGGCACCAGCTCCTCAGCCACACATTCACCTGCCCTGTCCTCCTGTTCCTCCCTTCACCAGCAGGAGGCACCGGCAGTGAACCAGAGATTACAACCCTTCAGCTCCTGCTTCTGAACCTTCTGCCGAACTCCCCATATGCACTCTGCAGGACCCCATCACTTTTTCTCCCTGTGTCGGTGGTCGCGAAGTGTACAACGACCTCTGGATGCTCCCCCTCCCCCTAGAACTGCTCAGAGATGTCCTTGTCCCTGGCACCCGGGACACAATTCACCATCCTGGACTCTCATTCACGGCCACAGAATCTCCTGTCTGTCCCCCTCACTGTGGGGTCTCCAATAAGCACAGCTCCCCTTGTCACCACCCTCCCCTGCTGCACATCAGAGCCAGCACTTCACTGTAAAGACACGGATGTATACACACACATTATCTCACTGTACAGACGCAGATGTATACACACACATTATCTCACTGTAAGGACACAGATATGTACAACCAGAGTACCTGGCTGTACAGACATGGATTATACACACACACAGTACCTCACTCTACAAACAGATGCAAACACAATACACACAGAACTTCACTGTGCAGACAGATGTTTTCACACACAGTTCCTCACCATACCTACACAGATGTACTGTCCAGTCTCAGATGTACACTCACAGACCTCACTGTCCAGACACAGATTTGTATCGACAGTTCCTCAATGTACAGACACAGATGTATATACACACAGTATATCGTTGTACAGACACAGACATATACACACATAGCACCTCAATCCACAGATGCTTATGTGTACATCCACATTACCTCATAGTGCAGACACCAATGTATACATACACTGCATAAGGTGTAAGGACACAGATGTATACAGCCACATTCTGCAATCAGTGAGGATAGGGCATAGATCACTACAGCACATCACAGGCCCTTCGGCCCACAATGTTGTGCCGACATTTTATCCTGCTCTAAGATCTATCTAACCCTTCCTTCCCACATAGCCCCCTATGTTTCTATCATTCATGTGTCTGTCTCAGAGTCTCTTAAATGTCCCTCATGCATCTGCACCCACAACCTTCTCCGGCAGTGCTTTCCACGCACCCACCAATCTCTGTGTAAAAACGCACACCTGACATCCCCCTTAGTTTAAATAAATTTAAATTTTGCTTACAGTGTGCGAATAGGCCCTTCGGCCCATCGAGTCCGCACCACCCATTTTAAAAACAAATTAACCTACCCGGAGGTCTTCGGAATGTGGGAGGAAACCGGTGCACCCTGGAGGAAACCCAGGCAGACACGGGAGAAGGAAGAAACTCCTTACATACAGCGACGGGAATCAAACACCGATCGCTGGCGCTCTAATAGCATCACGCTAGCCGCTACGCTACCGTACCTTCCTCCAATCACCTTAAGATTATGTCTTCCTTTTTCAATCCTTTTATTAGTTTTCAAATTAATACAGATTAATATATAACATCAGTGTTTGTACATGTAATACAAAGATCAGGAGAAGAATCACGGCATGGATAATCATAAAGAATAATAAAATATAAAACATCTGTAGATCCAACGATCTCTTAGTGAATGGATATAATATAAAAGGGAAGAAAAAGATTTATTATATAAATATAAAAGAAAGAAAAAATTCCCTTATACAATAAGATATATTATAAACAATACATCAAAGCAAATTAAGCTAAAGAAAATAAATTTTAAAAAAAACAGAAAAAAAACTGGACTAAAAGTTCTCAATCGAAACAGAGCAATATGATGTCGTCAACTCCATTCCTCAAATTTGAAAGGTTATTTACAAGGGGATCATGTGAAAATATTGAATAAATGGACTCCAAACTTCCTCAAATTTAAGCGAAGGGTCAACAGTGCCACTCCTATTTTTTTCCAAGTTTAAACATGATCTAGATTGAGAGAACCATTGAAAAGTAGTAAGGGGTGTTGGATCCTTCCATTTAAGAAAAATGGATCGTTTGGCCATTAAGGTAACAAAGGCATTCATACGGTTAGCGGAGACAGCTAGATGGACAGATTCTATCCCAGGTAAACCAAAAGTTGCAGTGATAGGATGAGGTTGTAAATCAATCTTCAATACATTTGAAATAATGTTAAAAATATCTTTCTAATATTTGTCCAAAAGAGGACAGGACCAAAACATATGTGTCAACGAAGCCACATTCGATTTTCATTTGTCACATATAGGATTTATATGTTGATAAAAACGAGCTAGCTTACCTTTTGACATATGGGTTCTGTGAACTACCTTAAACTGTATCAAAGTGTGTCTGGCACACATTGGAGATGTATTAACTAAATGAAGAATTTTCTTCCAAGTCACTGTCGTTATGGATGTCTGGAGTTCAATTTCCCATTCATTCTTAATTTTGTCCAGTGGTTCTGGAAAATTTTCATAATTAAATCATAGATTATTGCTATCAAGCCCTTCTGACAAGGATTAAAACCGATAGTTTTTCACGTAATTTCAGTTTTGTAAGGTGTCGGAAAGAGGGTATAGGAGTTTATTTTTAAATTCTAATCTGCATATATTGAAAAAATTGTGATCTCGGCAAATTGTATTTGTTAGACAATTGTTCAAAAGATGAAAAACAGTTATCAATGAATAGATCACGAAAAGATACTATTCCATTTTCCATATGGCAAAATCTGAGTCAACTCTGGATAGATGAAAGAAAAAATTAGATTGAATGGGACTTGACAAGTTAAATTTATTCCACCCAAAAAATTTACGAAATTGAAACCATATTGGTATTGTATGTTTAACAATTGGGTTCATCATATGTTTACTTAATTTGGTAAGAGCAAAAGGGAATGAAGCTCCTGAAATAGAAACCAATGAAAATTCAAGTACAGATTGGGACTCAAGGTGTACCCATTGGGGCGTTGAATTACATCTGACTCTTGTATCCAAATCATTAAATCTCTAATATTGATTGCCAACAGTATAATCTAAAGTTAGGCAAGGCCACACCACCATCATTTTTTAGTTTTTGTAAGTATTTCTTACTTAACCTTGGGTTTTTATTCTGCCAAATATATGAAAGATATTTCGAATCAATAGTGTCAAAAAAAGATTTCGGAACAAAAGTTGTAATCGCTTGAAATAAATATAAAAATTTTTGTAAAGTATTTATCTTAACCGCATTAATTCGGTCTACCAATGATAGAGACAGTGGGGACCATTTAGTAAATAATTGTTTAACACGGTCAATTAAAGGCAATAGATTAGCTTTAATTAAGTTCTTATGTCTCTTGGTAATTTAATCACCTACATACGTAAAATAGTCAGTTAGCAATCTAAAAGGTAATTGGCTATGAATTGGGGTTTGCATATTTAATGGGAAAAGTTCGCTCTTATTAAGATTTAATCTATAGTCAGAAAAAAACACTAAACTGATCGAATAGTGATAGTACTGCGGGGATAGATTCCTCCGGATTAGAGATATAAAGTAACAGGTCATCTGCGTAAAGAGATACCTTACGAATCTTCTGTCCGCGAGTAATGCCACATATATTTGAAGAATCCCGAAATGCAATAGCCAAGGGTGCTAAAGCAAGATCAAATAATAAAGGGCTTAACGGGCAGCCTTGTCTAGTACCTCAAAAAAGCCTAAACGAAGGAGATCTTTGATTATTAGTAAGTATTGAAGCCATAGGTGCATAATAAATCATTTTAATCGCAGATATAAATTTGGGGCTACAATTAAATTTTTGAAGTATACTGAATATATATTCCCATTCGACTCTGTCAAACGCCTTTTCAGCATCGAGTGAAACAACACATTCTGGAATTTAGGATGAAGGGGTATATATAATATTAATTAATCTCCTAATATTAAAATGTAGATAACGATTCTGAATAAATCCTGTCTGGTCTTCAGAGGTAATTTGTGAAGAACGTTTTCCAATCTAAAGGCCAATATTTTGGAAAATATTTTGGAATCTACATCTAATAAAGAAATAGGTCTATGAGATGCACCATCAGTGGGATCTTTATCCTTTTTTAAGAATTAAAGAAATAGTTGCTTCATAGAAGGATTCTGGTAGTTTACCCACTGATAGGGCATCTTTAAAAATTTTGGCTAACCAGGGAACAAGAATACCAGAAAAGGATTTTAAAAATTCAGCTGTATATCCATCAGGGCCGGGTGTTCTACCCGAATTCATTGAAAATATTATTTTCTTTATTTCTTCCTCTGAAATGAGAGCATCTGAAGTAGAGCGTTCATTTAAAGATAATTAGGGAGTCTTCAAATCCCTTGAAAATTCATGTATTAATGTAGGATCCTCAGGGGATTCTGATTGGTATAGAGAAAAATAAAAATCTTGAAAGGATTTGTTAATTTGAACTTGTTCTATCGTGTAGGTACCATCTGGTTTACGAATGTTATTAATCTGACGTTTAGATATAATAACTTTCAATTGGTTGGCCAATAATTTACCAGATTTGTCCCATGTATATAAAATCGACTTTTGTTTTTATGCAGATGACTTTCCATTGATGATGTTAGTAATAAACTATGTTGTAGTTGGAGTTCTGTTCCCTTTATTATCCCACTGGAGATTTCTTCAATAAAATTAGTTCTAAAGAAAAATGAAATGGGTTCTTTAATAAATTGGACGAAAACTAAGTCTTGTAATAGCGAAGGGTTAAATCGCCATTGTCTGACATCAAAGGATACATCTGAAAATTTAATTGATATTCTCAATGGTGCATGATCAGAAATGGCAATTGCATCGTATTTGCAGTTGATAGTAAGTGGAGCTAGTCTAGCATCAATAAAAAAACACAATTCTCGAGTAATTATGGTAGACATGAGAAAATAATCAAAATTCTTTATCAAATGGGTGTAGAAATCGCCAAACATCTACAATTCCCGATTCAACTAAAAAGGAATTAATAAAGACAGCTGATTTGTTTGGAAGTGTAGGATTTGACACAGATCTATCCATCGATGGGTTTAAACAGCAGTTAAAATCTCCACCCATAATCAGAGTGTATTCATTTAAATTAGGAAATAATGCAAACAAATCTTTAAGAAATTCAAGGTTATTACATTGAATGCATCAACATTAAGAAAAACAACTTTTTTTTATGAAGTAGACCAGTAATTAATAAAAATCTACCATTTGGGTCTGATATTGTCTCATGATGGACAAACGAAATTGAGGCATCTATAAAAATAGGAACTCCTTTCACCTTTGCTTGTGAATTTGAATGGAAGTTGACCCCTCCAAAATCTAAAAAAACGTTGATTATCTTTCTTCCTGATGTGAGTCTCCTGACCAAAATTGACCTGAGTATTTAGTCTATGAAAAACTGAAAGGACGCAGCAGGAGGAAAAAATTAAGAATCATTAATTTTCCAGAAAACACCGAGACTGGTAACACAACGGATTTCTTTTCTAAACTTTTGGTCGATATGTTCTGCTCCGATATGTTTCCTGCTCACCCCATTCTGGACAGAGCTCATAGAGCATTAAGATTCAAACCTCCTCCGGTTCAAAAACCTCGGCCAGTAATTTTGAGTTTCATTTTTTCAGCTTCAAGGGACTTTTGATTCGAACGGCTCGTCGACGTGGAATGATTCAATTTAAACAAAAATTTTCGAATAGTTGAAGATTTCACCCCAGTAGTTATGAAAGAAAGGCTGACCTACAAACTAATTATGGCTCGTCTCTATCAAAGCAATTATCATCCTGCATTATTATTCCCAGCAAGTCTGCGAATTACACTGCCTGATAAATCACGTAAATGGTTTAAATCTATCCAAGAAGCCGTGCAATTTCTTTTGAAAAAGCATTTAATTTTAAAAGCTAAGAAATGCGGAAGAGATACAACGTTTTTCCTTTCATTTACGACTTACTCGCTTTATTATCGAATTAATTTTTAGAATTAAACCTCTCTTTTTTCTTCTTTTAATATTTTAATGTTTTGTTATTATAATAATTAAGTAATTAACCAAATGACTGATCGTTTGCTTTCCTTCTGAAATAATTATTAAACTGTATTCTTTAAATGTTGACTGTTAATGCCCTTTGGCTCTGTTTTCATTCCACAACTTTGTTGTTATTTCGATAACTCTGTTTGGGTTATCTTGTTTATTCTTAGTCTAAACATGACTGGCTGATATATTTGTTAATTTGGACGACGGCCGCCAATAGAATTTGGGTTAATTCAATTAGAGGGGAGCTTTTTGGCTGTCTATTGGCCAGTTTTCGGGCTGTTGAGGGAGGGGGTGGACTGTTTTGATGTTCCTTTTCCTTCTGGGTAAAACAACATTTTTTTCTAAATTGTCGTCATATCCACTTCCTCTTTGAACTTTTTTACTTCCTCCTGTTGGTAAGATCCGTATATACTGTTACGGACTCAGTGAAAGTCCCTTTAAGATAGAGAGTGTGTGTGTATGTGTGTGTGGGGCGTGCTTACGTCAATAGAAGATAAAGGACGTAATGACGTTGTTGAAGAAGTCAGAAGAAGAAGGAGAGAGAGAGAGAGAAGGGAGAGAGACACCAGCCTGCTTGTTTTCTCTATCGATGGATGAGAAACAATAACTGTGTTTGCCACTGAAATCCATGTATGGAAGTTGGAAGTAATCCGGTGGAGTTCACTTTGTTGCTGACCTGGAGAAGGAAACAGGTATTTGTGTGTGGACGACCACGGTTCGGATGCTTTTCGGGGTGAGGAAGTCACTACCGAGTAAACACTGGAGTGTCGTTTGGGTTCCATCGTGGAACATTTGGATTTCATATGTACTCTCTCTATGTTTCTCTACGTCTACGTCTTATCTTCAGACAACGGTGGTTGTTGAAGAAGCCCTTGCTCATGTTTCACCTTGTGGCTTGCGGAACTGAACTTTAAGAACCATTCCGGAACTGGGAGTTTTGGACTTTGCCACACCCACACACACACGAAGAGTTTAGTTTTGCGGTTAACGTTCGAGGTTTAACATTTTTTAATTCTAACATACTAACATTTTTACTTTTATTTTACGTATTATCATAAGTAGTGATTAATAAAATAGTTTTTAACACTAAATCATGCTCTGTGTGTTTCTTTTGTTGCTGGTTCGTGAAACAACATCTGGATTGTTTCTGGGTAAAACAACATTTTTTTCTAAATTGTCGTCATATCCACTTCCTCTTTGAACTTTTTTACTTCCTCCTGTTGGTAAGATCCGTATATACCAAGATTAACCCTTTACATACCATATGTTTTTTTTAATCTGGTAAAATGGATAAGACTATTTATTTTATTTCATGGAATGTTAACGGTTTAAACTATTTGCTTCAGCGCAAGAAGATCTTTAAAGTTTTCCATAGAATAAAATGATGTTCCCTCGTGTTAGTCATTGTCATCCTGGGAAAAAGGCAGCAACACCTCCAGCACGATTATTCTCAACACTGATGCCCCACAAGGCTGCGTCCTCAGCCCTCTACTCTAAACCCCTATACACTCATGACTGCGTGTGCAGATTCTGCTCTAACTCTATCTACAAGTCTGCACATGATGTCAAACAATGATGAGTCGGAGTACAGGAAGGAGATAGAGAGCTTAGTGGCATGGTGTCATGGCAACAACCTTTCCCTCAATGTTCACAAAACAAAAGTGCTGGACATTTGACTCAGCAAAGGAGACGGTGAACATGCACCTGCCTCCATCAACGGTGCTGAGGTTGAGAGGGTTGAGAGCTTCAAGTTCTTCGGAATGAACATCACCAAAAGCCTGTGCTGGTCCAATGACATAGACGCCATGGCCAAGAAACACACCAGCACCTCTACTTCCTCAGGACGCTTAAGAATTTCGACATGTCCCCTTTGACACTCACCAACGTTTATCAATGCACCATAGAGAGCATCCTATCTGGATGAATCACGGCTTGGTATGGCAACTGCTCTGTCTGTGACCACAAGAAGCTGCAGAGAGTTGTGGATAGAGCTCAGCACATCACAGAAACCAGCCTCCCCTACATGGACTCTGTCGATACCTCTCGCTGGCTTGGTAAAGCAGCCAGCAGAATCAAATACCCCACCCACCACGATATCTCTCTTCTCCCCGATCCCATCAGGCAGAAGATACAGGAGCCTGAGGGAACGTACCACCAAGCTCAAGCACTGTTTCTATCGCACTTTGATAAGACCATTGAATGGTTCCCTTAAACAATGAGATGGACTCTTGACCTCACAAACTACTTTGTTGTGACCGTGCACCGTATTGGTTAAGTGCAATACACTTCCCTGTAGCTGTGACACTTTACTCTGTATTCTGTTATTGTTTTACTCTGTACTCCATCAATGCACTGTGCACTGAATTGACCTGTGTGAACGGAATTCAAGACAAGGTTTGGTACACGTGACAATAATAAACCAATACTTCACTGTATGGACACAGATGTACTCACCACAGTACCTCACTGCAAGTGCAGAGGTGGACACACCCAGAGTACCTCACTGTCTGCACACAGATGTACACACAGATTACCTCACTGTGCATACGTAGATATCTGCACACACAGTATCTCACTGCACAGACACATATATACATCCACAGTTCCTCATTGTACAGGCACAGATATGACACACAAAAGTAACTGATTTTACATAGACAGATGAGTACACCCAGTACCACACTGTACGGACACATGTACACAAACACGGTAACTCACTGTCCAGACAAAGATGTAAACACCATCAATTTGTCATTGTACAGACCCAGAAAAACACTCTCACAGTACCTCCCTGTACTGACACAGACGTATACACACAAAGCAGCTCTCTCTACACACACAAATGTGCAAACACACATTTGATTACTGTATAGCTACAGATTATGCACACACAGTACCACATTATAATGACAGATATCTGTGCTCTCAGAATGCCTCACTCTCCAGACACAGACATCCACACACTCATAATAGCTCACGGTAAGGACGCATGTCGACACCCACAGTACCTCAATGTCTGGACACAGATGTAGGCATGTTAAATACCTCACGGAATGCACTCAGATGTTTTCACACACAGTTCCTCACTCTCCAGATACAGATGCATACATACACAGAACCTCACTATATAGTCACAGGTGTATATACATACCCAGTAACTCACTGTCCAGACACAGATTTACACACCCACAGTACCGCACTAACCAGACACAGATGTGCACACACACAATACCTCGCTCAATATACACAGAATCATACACCCACAGAAGCTCAATGTGCAGACACCGATGTGTACGCACACTGTACCTCACTGCACAGACACAGATCATCACACCCCCTGCACCTCACTGTCTGGACACACATGTACACACTCACAGTACATCACTGTAATCACAGAAATGTACATACACTGCAAGGACACATGTTCACACAAACATTACCTCACTATACAGACACAGATGTAGTTACACAAAATCTCTCACTGCACAGACACCGATGTACACACCCACGGTACCTCACTGAACATACCCAGATGTGTTCACACACAGAACCTCACTGCACAGAAACAGATGTGTATGCACACTGTACCTCACTGCACAGACACAGATTTATGCACAGACAGTACCACTTTGCACAGAAACAGATATAAATACACACTATCCCTCACTGAAGACACAGATGTATACACACAGAGTACATCACTGCACTGTGTGCTCTTACAGTAAGTGCTTAAAGTCCATTGAACAGTACCTTTACACTGAGGGTCATTGTGTCCAGACCTCTTACGCGATAGTGAGGATCAGTGCGTACAGAGCTGTCCTTACAGTATGAATCAATGTCCAACACGTGGACCTTTACATTGAGTGTCAGAGTGTACAGAGCTGTGTTCCTACAATGAGGGTCAGTGTGTACAGAACTATGTCCTTAGAGTGAGGGTCAGTGCGTACAGAGCTGTGTCCTTACAGTGTGCATCACTGTCCAACAAGTGGACCTTTACTTGAGTGTCAGAGTGTACAGAGCTGTGTTCCTACAATGAGGGTCAGTGTGTACAGAATTGTGTCCTTGTAGTGAGGGTCAGTGTGTACAAAGCTGTGTCCTTCCAGTGAGGGTCAGGATGTACAAAGCTGTGTCATTGCCGTGAGTTGCCGCTGGTGTACTGAGCCACATCCTTACAGTGAGGATCAATGTGGACAGTGCTGTGGCTTCAGAGTGAGGTAATCAGTGCATTGAGCACGGTGCTCTTTCAGGGGATCAGTGTATGCAGAACTGAGTCCTTACAGTGTGTTGGTCTGTGCTATCAGAACTTTGCATTTCTAATGACGTTTTACGTGCCTGTGTGATTGTGTCGTACGATTGAGTTATTGTGGAGGAACATATCTTTGTCTTTACAATTAGGTATTATGTTCTATGAGCACCTGTGTGTGTCTGGGGATATGCCCTTAGACTGAGGTACTGTGGGTGTCTGGGGTTTGGTCCTCAGTGAGACACTGCAGCTGTCGAGGGATGACTCCTTACAGCAATATTTTACAGTAAGATACTGTGGGTGTCGAGGGATGTGACCTACAGTGAGGTACCGTGGGTCCCTGGGGATGTGTCCTTGCAGTGAGGTACCGTGGGTGTCTGGGGACGTGTCCTTAAAATGAGGTTCTGTGGGTGTTCAATCCATGATTTATTGTGATTCTTAAAAACAGAGGTGATATGTATGTATTGAACTTTGCCCTTACAGTAAGTTACTTTAGTTTTATGCTAATTCAGCCAGACACCACAATGTTTTGTAAATGTGGCCCGATGACCTTTTCTCAGTTCTGCTTATCGATTCAGGCTGCAGTGCAGAGTGGGTGGCTACATGTACGGTTCAGCCTGTCTGCTTCCATGATTAAAGTAGATTAACCTGATTACAGGTTATTCCCATCCTTCTTCAGTGGTGAACGTCCCTCTGGGAACAAAAGGCGACATAAACCACTCCTTCCTTGTGGTCTGCACTGCAGAGATGGTAATGCATCAGCGACAATTCACTGACGACAGAACCGCAGGAAGTTGGTTGGCATTCCTGGCCCATTCCTTTCAATTAAAATATAACTTGACACAATGTGTTTCTGATTCAAATTGTGGGAATCATGCGGCAGAAACATAACTGTGACACCAGGGCAGGAGTGAGTTCTGTATGTACAAGAGCCTCAGGGAACTGTGACAAAGTTCAATTCACCAACGGCAGGAATGAATCGATGGCTACCAACTGACCAGTTGTCAGTGCACTGGGGGATTTGTGGTGAAATCTGAGAAGCTGCACTGGACCCCACCATATGTTCAAAGTGTGTTTCTGCTGCTGTGTCAGGCTGTGTACGGATGGTGAGGTACTGCAGCTGTGCTTTTGACACAAAGTGTAAACCACATGGGGCATTGACATCACTGTGACACCGGGGCAGGAGAGTGGTATGAATGTACAAGAGCCTCATGGAGCTGTGACCAAGCACAACTTCACCTCCGGCAGGAATAAACTGATGGACCCTAACTGACCAGTCATTTATAAACCAAACCATTGGTGGTGAAATTGGACACAATATACCAGACGTCTTTGTGTCCTTTGTTACTGTGGGGGAACAGGCAGGTGTCCTTGCTGTGAAGTGCTCACTGAGGAGAGAATTGTGTTCTTGCAGTGGGTTACTGTAGGCGGAGAGATCTGTGTCCTTACAGTGAGGAGGTTGGTTGTTATGTTATGTTACAGTAGAGTATTCGACTTTTTGCTAACTGTGTGGTGTTGGGGCTTACTCGCATGTGCCCTTACAGTACAGTGTTGAAAATGTACTGGTCTGTCCTATTACAGTATAATGTTGGGGCTGTACTGGTCTGTCCCCTTACAGTACAGTGTTGGGGATTTACTGGTCTGTCCAATTACAGTACAGTATTGGGGATGCAAAGGTCTGTCCTGTTGCAGTACAATGCTGGGAGGGTAATTATCTGTCCCCTTAAGTACAGTGTTGGGGATGTACTGTTCTGTCCCTTTGCAGTACAGTGTTGGGTGTGAATGGTTTGTCCCCTCACAGTCCAGTGTTGGGGGTGTACTTGTCTTTCCACTTACAGTACAGTGTTGGGGGTGTACTGGTCTGTCCCCTTACAGTAGAGTATTGAGGGTGTACTGGTCTGTTCCTTAGGTACCCCCTTAGGGTTTACTGGTCTGTAACCTTGCAGTCCCATGCTGAACTCGAAGAGTAAACCAGGTAATTACAGGTCAGTGAGCCTGATATCAGTAGTGGGTAAATTATTGGAAGTTGTTCTGAGACATAAGACACATAAGTATTTGGACAGCCAAGGGTTGATTAAGGATAGTCAGCATGGCTTTTTGCGTGGTATATCGTGTTTAACGAACCTTGTGGAATTTTCTGAGGAGGTCACTAAGAAAGTAGATGAAGGTAAGGCTGTGGATGTTGTCTGCATCGACTTTAGTAAGGCCTTTGACAAGGTCCAACATGGGAGATTAGTTCAGAAGTTTCAGTCAATGGGCATCCATGGAAAGGTTGTAAACTGGATTCAAAATTGGCTGAGTGGGAGAAGACAGAGAGTTGTTGTGAATGGTTGTTTCTCAAACTGGTTACCTGTGACTAGTGGTGTGCATCAGGGATGTTGTTTGTTGTATATATCAATGATCTAGAAGATAATGTGCTAAATTGGATTAGTAAGTTTGCAGATGACACTAAGATTGGAGGAGGGCTTTCAAAGCTTGCAGTGGGATCTGGACTAATGGAAAAATGGTCCAGAAAATGGCAGATGGAATTTAATGCAGGCAAGTCTGAGGTGTTGCATTTTGGAAGGGCAAATCAAGGTAGGACAAGCACAGTAAATGGTAGGGCAGTGAGGAGTGCGGAGGAACAAAGGGTTCCTGGAGTTCAGATACATAATTCACTGAATTTAGTGTCACAGGTAGACAGGGTTGTCAAAAAGGCTTTTGGCATTCTGGCATTTATAAATGAAATTATTGAGTATAGGAGTTGGAATGTTTTGGTGAGGTTGTATCAGTCATTGGTGAGACCAAATTTAGAATATTGTGTGTAGTTCTAGTCGCCGAACTACAGGAAGGATGTCAGTAAGACTAAAAGAGTGCAGAGGAGATTTACTAGAATGTTGCCGGGTCTTCAGGAGTTGAGTTATAAGGAAAGATTGAGCATGTTAGGACTTTATGAGAAGAATGAGGGGAGATATGATAGAGGATTACAAAATGATGAGGGGCATAGAGAGAGATAATGCAAGAAGGCTCTTTCCACCTAGATTAGGAGAGATAAGTACGAGAGGACATGGCTTTAGGGTGAAGGGGGAAAGGTTTCGGGGGAACATTAGAGGGAACATCTTCACTCAAAGAGTGGTGGGAGTGTGGAACGGGCTGCCATCTGATGTGGTAAATGCGGGCTCGCTCTTAACTTTTAAGAGTAAATTGGATAGATACATGGACGAGAGAGGTCTGGAGGTGTATTGTCTGGGGGCAGGGAAATGGTACCAACAGAATAATGTTTCAGCACAGACTAGAAGGGCCGAATGGCCTGTTTTCTGTGCTGTACTTTTCTATGGTTCTATGGAACCCTCAATGTCTTTTTTGACTGTGCTTACCAGACAGCATTGTCTGTTCCATTTTCCTGTTTTCTGACAGCACCGTGTGGGCAGTTGTACTGCACTGTCTCCGCACTGTGTTTTGTACCAGATTCATGTTTTCTGTGCACTGATGGGGATGACCTGTTGTGTCTGCTCACAGTACAGTGCTGGGGATGGACTGATCATTGTCCATTTGGCCCTGTGCTTGGTCGGCAGTGCTCTGTCTTCTGATGGTGCAACATTGGGATTTACCTGGTCGATCTATCTGCAGTACAGTGTGGAGGGTGAGACTGACCTGTCTCCCACACTATATTCTCCTGAGTTACTGGTCTCTCTGCTGTCAGTACCATGAGTGCCGATTGTGGTGAGATCAGATGCCGTCGCTTCCACACCCAGATCATCACAGAGGTCCAGTGCCAAGCTGCTACTCTGTCACTGACTCATCTGATGCATCTGGTTCTCTGTGACAGGACGGACCGTGGTCCCAGTGTTGGATGGTACCAAGGTCTCGGCTGCCGACACCCCACCAGTGTCACCATGGACACCTGCAGCTGTGACCGGTGCATTGGTCAGGGAAGGAGCAGGACCTGTCAGTGACACAACCAGCACCACCCCGTGTTGGCTTTTCCATCAGCTCCAGAGCTGGGTCTGGCAGATTCATCCTTCAGTACTGGAGCAGCTTGGTCACTGGTGGGACTGCCGGCTCTCTGCAGTGATGGTGAAATCCTCCGCCCCCCCCCCCACAGTGCACCTGGTGTCCGTGTTCCACCCAGCTCTTCCCCCGAGTGTTGTTCAACATGGAAATGAAACCCGTGTCCCATCACTGTGGAGGGCAGCCATGAGTGGAGGCAGTACTGGGACACTTTGGGCCAGAATATCAGGTACTTCCCGATGCCTGGACAATAAGGACTTCTGGGAATGTGACTCCTTACCCATTCCCCTGTTCAGTGGGCACCGGATGGACAACCTGTTAGGGGTGCAGCCTTTCAGTGGAGAGCAGCAGCAGCAGACAAGTCTGTGGCACAACGACTGACTCTGATGTAGAGCAGGGGAAGGTGGAGTCAAGGGGAGCTGCAGTGATAGCAGACCCCACAGTGAGGGGGACAGACAGGAGACTGTGGCGGTGAACAAGGCTCCAGGATGCTGAGTTGTCCCCTGGGTGCCAGGCTCAAGGACATCCGCCAGTGGTTCCAGAACATTCTCAAAGGGGAGGGTGAGCAGCCAGATTTCGTTGTGCACATTGGGACAAACGACACAGGGAGAAAAAGTGCTGGGGTCCTGCAGAGTGAATATCGGGAGTTCGGCAGACGGTTCAGAAGCAGGAGCTGAAGGGCTGTAATCTCTGGATCACTGCCGGTGCCACCTGCTGGTGAGGGGAGGAACAGGAGGACAGTGCAGGTGAGTGTGTGGCTGAGGAGCTGGTGCAGGAGGGAAGCGGTCAGCTTCTTGGACCATTGGAATCTCTCCTGGGGCAGAGGTAACCTGTACAAGAGGGACGGGCTGCACCTGAACTGAATGGGACCAATAATCTGGCGGTGGGATTTGCTGTTGCTGCTCATCATGGTTTAAACTGGTCTTTTCCGGGGATGGGATCCAAAGTATGAATGTGGCAGATGAGGATGAAGCAAATGTGGAGGTTACAGTGAGCAAGAGAAAGGGACAGGACAGGCAGGGGCAAGTCAGCGATTGAGGAGCGTCTGATGGACTAAACTGTAATTATGTTAATGTGAGACAGCTGACAGGTCAGGCAGGTGGGCCCAGGGCATGGGGTGGCCCGTGGGATTATGGTGTTCTATCTGTTTTGGGGTGGGGCAGGCAGCTGAATGTGCTGGGCACAGATGCTTGGGGAATGAAAGAGGCGGAAGCAAGTTGCAGTTTTGATTGGGAGAACATTGCAGCGGTACTTAGAGGATAATCCAGAATGTCCAATGAATCCAAATGGAGAGAACTTCAAAATCAGAAAGGTGTGCTCACTTTGATGGGATGATGAGATATCCATTCCCTGCCCACCTCCATCCCACTCCTCCTGCCAATAGCCGGCAGGATCTAGAGGAGGGATGTGTAGCGTGATCACAGATAGCTGTCGAAATATTAGGCAGTGATAGTAAGGCACAAAACGTGCTGCTGGAGGAACTCGGCAGGTCAGGCAGCATCTGTAGAGGGAGACAAACAGGTGCAAGCAGGTGACTTTAACTTCCCTGATACTGACTGGGACAACTGCAGTGTGAAGGGATTAGATGGGGTAACATATGTTGAGTGGGTCCAGGAGATATTTTCACGAACATGAGGATGTTTCTTTTCCCAGAGAGGGGAATGTAATCACCCTCCTCCTGTTGGGCAGTGACTGACGGGTCAGTGGGGGGGGGGAGGTGCGCTGTGGCACCAGGGACCATAATTCCTTTATTTTTAAGTAGTTATGGGATAAGTTAGGGCTGGACCATGAATTAAAATCCTGAATTGAGAAGAGGCAAATATTCATATCATTAGACAGGAACTTGCCAGGTTTAATGGGAAAGTCTGCTAGCAGGTGAAAGGATTTCTTGCAAGTGGGAGTCATTAAATATGGGATTGGAAGGCTTAGAGCCAAAGTCTCCCTGTTAGAGTGACTGGCAAGGCTGGCAGGGTGAGGGAAGGGAATTCGATTCATGATGGGTATTGAGGATCTGGTCAGCAAAACGTGAGGAGGCAAATCTCAGGTTCAGGCAGCTCTGATGAAGTGAATCCCTGTAGGAAATGTTCAAGTACACTTCAGATGGAAGTTATAAAAGCAAAGAGAGGACGTGCGATATCCCTGACAGATCAGGTAAAGGGAACCCTAAAGGATTCTATCAGTAGATTAAGAGCAAATGGGCAACTGGGTGAGGATAGGTCCCCTCAAGGATCAGTGCTGTTGTCTGTCTGTGGAGCCCCAGGACATGGGTGAGTTTTTATAGGAACACGGGTCATCTTTATTTACTACAGAGAAAGACATCGGAGTTGCTGAGTAGAGTGAAGAGGACAGTGATATCTTGAAACACACCACAAAATGAAATTGGAGGTGTGGGTGATCTGGATAATCCCTGGTTCCTGTCCCCAGGGATGTTGTGGGAAATAGGTGAGGACATTGCTGGGGCTCTGGCACCATCCTTCACCATCGGTGAGGTACAGGAAGACTGGAGGGTGGATAATGTTGTGCTTTATTGACAAACCAAAGAACTGCAGGGCAGTGAGCCTGACATCAGTGGTGGGAATGTTACTGGAAGGGATTCTGAGGGACAGGATCTACCGGCATTTGGAAAGGCAGGGACTGGTCAGGGACAGTCAGCATCGCTTGTCTGTGGTAAATGGTGTCTCATGGATTTGACTGAGTTGATTTTTGCAGATGTGACAAAGAAGTTTGATGAGTATAGGCTGGTAAATGTTGTCCACATGGCTTTTGGCAAGGCCCTGAATATGTCCTGCCTGGTAGGCTGGTCTGGAAAGTGAGGTCACCTGGGACAGAGGGGGAGCTACTGAATGGATACAGCACTGACTTGGTGGAAGGAGGCAGAGGTGGGAGGGGAGGGCTGTGTTTCAGATTGGAGGCCTGTGACCAGTGATGTGTGGCAGGGATGAGCGCGGCTCCCCTGTTGTTTCTCATCTAGATTCATGTTTGGAGCAGAATGTTGGGGGTGTGATCAGTAAGTTCACAGATGGCTCCACAATTTGTGGTGTCGAGGACAGTGAGGAATGTTGTCTAAAGTTACAACAGGACACTGATCAACTGGTAAAGTGGCCAAAAGAATGGCAGGTGGAATTTAACTCAGAAACGTGTGAAGTGATGCATTCTTTGGGAATTTCAAAGATGTCAGGACATCCATGGTGAATGGCAGTGCCCCGGCTGCTGTTGCTGAACAGAGAGACCTAGAGGAACAGGGACATAGTTCCCTGCAGGTGGCAACACAGGTAGACAGGGTGTTTAAGGAGGCACATGGCATGCTTGCCTTCATCGACAGAGGCAGTCAGTACCGGAGGTGGGACCTCGAATTCCAGTTCTGCAAGGTGTTGGTGTGAAGTGTTGTGTGAGGTTCCAGTCCGATGCTGTCGGAAGGATGTGATTAAAATGAGGAGGGTGCAGGAATGTTTCACAAGGATGTTGCCTGAATTGCAGGGTTTGAGGGATTGGATCGGCTGGGACTGTTTCCCTGGAGTGAAAGCGGCTGAGGTTGACCGTACAGAGGTTTGTAAAATTATGAGGGGCACAATCACTGTCTTTTTCCCCAGAGTGGGGGAGTCTAAACGTAGAGGGCACAGATTGAAGGGAAGAGGGGAAATATTCACAGGGATCTGAGGGGTGAGGGTTCCACAAAGGGAGTGGTGGGTCAATGGGTAAATGAAACGAGCTGCCAGAGGAGGTGGCAGAGGCAGATACAATGACACGGTTAAAGCAAACACATGGACAGGGACGGGGAGATGAACGTTATGGGGAACATGGACCAAACGCAGGGAAATGGAATTGGTGCACATGGCCACCTTGGTCAGCACGGACATGTTGTGCCGAAGGGCTTGTTTCCGCCCTGTACACGTTTATGAATGGATGAATTTATAAATCTGATGGGACCGCTCGGGTTCATTCAGGGCTCAGAGCAGCACAGGTCAGCCGGTCACACAGCCCTGTCACTTTCTGGGTCTCCTCACTGATACCCGGGGCTCAGTGCACCAGGTAAAACAGCTATCACACAGGTGAAACCAGGAGCAGCCCACGCAGACATCCCCCCAGATCCTCATCCAGACCTGTTGCCCTCGGACACCCCTCTGTGCAACATTCCCAACAGCCCTGTGTATCGTGGCCCTTTTCTCCCCTCAGGCATTGGTGCAGCCAGCAGGGTGACAAGGGCACTGCAGGGACAACCACACTGCTGGAACTGTATTCACACTGGGAGCAGGCCAGGTAAGGGTGGCAGTCGTCCTTCCTTTGCTGTGAGAAGGTGATCACGTGATGTGGGATTTCCCAACTCCTGTCCTCATTTTACCTTCAACTTTGTTCCAACCTCCGTCCCCTTGTTACACATTCCCACTGTTGCAGCACTGGAATGGGTTCATTCAGTTTCAGTGACTGCAGACCTCATTGTGGCCAGGGTCCGGTGTGGCCAGAGCAGGACACAGTCAGAAACAGCATCAGCCCAAATACTGAAGCCCCGGGATCCTCAGTGATCCCTTCCCTACGGTGGCACAGCCCCTGTACACGATGCTCTCTGCCAAAGATTACATTCTGATCTTTGCCACGTCACTTTAAGTGTGGAATTGCCACAGCAGCGCTATTCTGGGAGCAGCTGATGTAACCTGGTTGTTCAGTGAGTGAAACTAACGTCAATGATCAGGAGACTGGTGCCGCTGGAGAGTTCCTTGCTGTATAACAAGAGCTGCAGTGAACATCTCATAACTGGTTTGGCAGCGAGCCTGGCATGTCGCATCAACAGGGGAATCACCACTTCTCCGCGAACATGAGAGCCCGGATACTTGGACTAGTCCTGGCCATTTACTATCCAGTTCTGGCAGCTGTCGGTGTTCCTGGTGCGTAGTTCCACACAGGTCCTCACCCTGTTCATCTCTGTTAACTATGTAGGTGCTGGTGATGGATGTGTGCTGCATTCATGGACTGTTACACTGCTGTATAATTCTGTGGGTGAGATCTGCTCAATCCTACTGTTGCTTTTAATTTAACCCGGTGCATTCATTCAGACTGTGATCTCAGGCAGAGTTGCCGTGTTGTACTTTGACTGCTGAAGGTGTCGCAGTATGATGTGTAAACCAGCCGCCACTGTCAGGTCAGTAGTGACAGTGTGAGTTTACAGTGTACATTCTGGGTGTGTGGGCAGAGAGGGGGAACACGCTGATGGAACCAGTCTGTGAAATACACCGTGAAATAACCCAGGATGTGTGTCCCTGTGTCTCCCGGCTGTGCCAGCACTGAGGGACACTAACCTGCTGTCACTGACTTCCTTTCTCTTTCAGGCACTGCCGATCAGCCGTTAATGCTCCTGTCCAGGTGTGAGACCGGCGCTGTCGCTCGGCTGCCCGAGTCACGCTCGAGTTTCACTTCCATCCACTTTCTTTATTCACAGGCAGTGCAGAATATTTCCACATCCCGGGATAAATCCCCGCTGGTCTGTAATAAAACCCTGAACTGCTGGCAAATCTCAGCAGGTCAGGCGTCACCTGTGGAATGAGGAACAGTGACGGAATAAGGTCAAAGTCACTTGATCAGGACTGAGAAAGGGGAGAAATCAAGTTAGTGTGGGTGGCAGAGGAAGTGGGGGCAATGGGTGGGGCACAGGCGATGTGTGGAACTGGGTGAGATGACGTTGCCGTTGAACGGATAGTTGAGCTCCTTTGTCTGTGTGATGTGTTGCTCATGTTGTGAAGTCCACGGTGATGTTGTGAAGTCCGAATGATGTGGTGAAGTTTAGTGGTTGAGGTCCTCCCACTTGATGCAAATGTGATTAATGTGAGTCTGTTGTGATTTACTCTGCTTCTGAATGTGTGTTCTGGATGGTGGATTGCAGTGCGCAACAGGGTGTTGGTGTCTCGTTTTCAAAAATTGTTGGATGGCGAATTTGTGGCCCTCACTTTCTGATGCCAATTTAAAACTTGTGGTGTTCCAGAAAGTCAACTTTCTCGTTGGTTACTCTGGCTTTGACTTTGGGTGATGATTGTCAAAGATTTGAATGCCTACCTCTGAATCCGTTTTTGAATGTGTCCGCATTCCCCAAATGTCATCTAGGAAACTGTAATAACACTTTGGTCACCTGGGTCACTTCTGGAAGACCATCTCTTCCCAGACTGCCAGAGATCTGTTGACATTAACTGGGGCATAAGTCTCCCCCATTGCTGCCCCTTTGACTTGTAGGTCGCATTCGTCATTGAATTCAAAGTCATTCTTTGTCAGGACCCAGTAAGTTAATTTGACTAAAGTTTCATTGGTCTGTTAGTGTCAGAATTTCTTCCTTGGATATTTTTGACAGCCTTGAAGCCCCTGTCTGTTTCTATGTTTGTGTACTGGCTTCCAATGTCCATGGTAAAGCGGGTGGACAAAGGGTTCACGGTCAGGGAGTTAACAATCTGTCTAAATTGGGATGTGTCTTTGATGCAGCTGGGAATTTGCTGTATCAATGTCTGGGATAACATTGTACAGTCTTACCTGAATTTCTATGTGTGCAGCATTTCCGCAAACCACTCAAGGCAATGTAAGTTGGTGGCTACATCACTGCTGTAAGTTACATAATGTGTGTGGATGATTTGCAGAATCGGGGATGAACTGACGTGCATGTGAGCCGAAAGTCTGAACCCATCACTATGTTCTATATAAATGTAAATCATTGTCTCATCTGGAGAGGTATTGGTTTATTATTGTCACTTGTATCGAGTTACAGTGAAAAACTCGTATTGCATCCTGTTTGTACAGATCAATTCATTCCACGGTGCAGACATATTGAGTTAGGACAGTGTGTAGTGAGTTAGTACAGGTAACAGCAATAGCAGAGCACAGAGTAAAGTGCCACTGCTACAGGGAAGTACATTGCAGGTAGACAAGAAGGTGAAAGGTCACAAAAAGGTAGATCGTGAGGGCAATAATCCATCTCATCTTGTAAGGAAATCGTTCAACAGTCTTATCACTGGGGTGGAAGCTGTCCTTGAGCCTGGTGGTATGTGCCCTCAGGCTCCTGTATCTTCTGAGGGATGGGAGAGAACAGAAGATAGAATGACCCAGGTGTGTGGGGTCTTTGATTCTGCTGGCTGCTTCACCAGGACAATGATAGGAATAGACAGATTCCATTGTGACACAGTTTCTGTGACACCCTGGGCTGTGTCCACAACTCTCTGCAGTTTCTTGCAGTCCTGGGCGGAGTATTTGCCACATCAAGCCAGATAGGATACTTTCTTTGGTCATTGATAAAGGTTGGTTTGTGTCAAGGGGATATGAAAACTTTCTTTAGCCTCCTGAAGGAGTAGAGGTGCTGGTGAGCTTTCTTGGCCATGGCGTCCACGTAGTTGGACCAGGACAGGCTATTGTTGATGTTGGCTGCTGGGACCTTGAAGGTTTCAACCCTCTCGACCTCAGCACTATTGAATAGACAGGTGAATGTACGCTTCCCCCTTTCCTGAAGTCACTGACCGGCTCCTTTGTTTTGCTGAATTTTGAGGGAAGGTTTGTTGCCATGCCACCATGACACTGAGCTCTCTGTCTCCTTCCTGTACTCCGACTCATCGTCATTTGAGATACGGCCCAATATGGTGGTATCATCGGCAAACTTGTAGGTGGAGTTAGAGCAGAATCTGGCCACGCAGTCATGAGTGTATTGTCATGAGTAGATTAGATGGCTGAGGAAGCAGCCTTCTGGGGCACCAGTGTTGAGAGTAATCGTGCTGGAGGTCCTACTGCCGATCTTCATTGGTTGCAGTCTGTTGATCAGAACTCTTGTGGATTCTGTGTCCACAGGTTTACAAAGGAGGTGGAAGGTCAGTCAGGTGTGTAAAATAGATACGGGCAGTTTTCTTTCTCACAGCAGAGCGGAGATACAATGTTTGAAGTGGTTCCCACACCAGTTTGGTCGCAGTTTGAGCATCACGGAGAGCTGTGGTCTCCACATGACAGCAATGATACGACTTCACTGGAGGGAGGGTAGAGGAGGTGTACCCACCTGTTATTCTGCATGGACGTGGGAGTGATGAGGAATGACTGGAGAGAACAGACGTCTTCCTTGGAACAGGATGCGAGTAAACACTTCACTGAGTTACAGGTTACAATTGTTGGCCGAGATACAGTCGTAATGTGGGATTTACTTGGCAGACGGTGCACAATCAGGGCAGGAAATCGCAGGGAGATAAGAGAGGAGGGACAGAAATGTCACTCACACTCACTTTCAGCCCCACCTGCATCACCACCTTTCCCAGAACTACTGCTGCTTCACACTGTAGGTTTACATTGTTCGTTCAACCTGCCCGCATCCAAATGCACCGTCAGCATCTGCAGACCACACAGCGCTGTCTCCCTGCCCCATCCACTGTTCAGCTTCACTCTGCTAATACCTTACTGAATATTCTCACTGCCTTGTTCTATGGTCATTCACCCTGCCCGGTCCTCACTGCACCTTCACCCTGCCCGCTCCCCACTGCACCTTCACCCTGCCCGGACCCAATGCATATTCACCCTGCCCGGTCCCCACTCCGACTTCACCCTGCCCGGTCCCCACTGCACCTTCACCCTGCCCGGTTTCCACTGCTACTTCACCCTGCCCGGTCCCCACTGCACCTTTACCCTGCCGGGTCCCAACTGTATCTTCATCGTTCCCAGTTCCCAGTGCCCAAAACTCTGGCTAGATCACAGTGCATCTTCACCCTGTACAGGCCACAATGAACCTTCCCCCTGCCCGGTTCCAATGGCACCTTCCCCCTACCCCATCCCCACTGCACTATCACCCTGCCCTGCCTCAAATGCAGGTACACCCTGCCTGGTCCCCACTGCACCTTCACCCTGCACGGTTCTCAATGCACCTTCACCCTGCCCTATCCCCACTGCAACTTCACCCTGCCCAATCCACAATGCACCTTCACCCGGCCCAGTCCGCACTGGACATTCACCCTGTCTGGTCCCATCGCACTTTCACCCAGGCTGGTCTCCATTGAAGCCTCACCTTGCCCACTCCCCACGGCATAATCAACCTGCCCGGTCCCCAATGCACCTTCAGCCTGCCCGGTCCCCACTGAACGGCCCTTTCTGGTCTCAAATGCCCCTTCACCGTTCCTGTTTCCCACGGCACCTTCAACCTGTCCAGTCCCCACTGGACCTTCCCCCTGTATGGTCCGCACTGCACCATCATCATGACCGATCCCCACTGGACGTTCACCCTGTCCTCTCCGATTACACCTCACCCTTTCAGGTCTCCACTGCAACTACACCTTGCCCACTCCCCACGGCACAATCAACCTGCCCACACCCCACTGAACCTTAACCCTGCCTGGTCCCCACTGCACATTCACACTGCCCATCTGCACTGCACATTCACCCTTCCCGGTCTCACGGCAAATTATCTCTGCGCAGTCCCTCATGCACCATCACCCTTCCCGCTCAAACTGCACATTCACCCTGCCCGGACACCACGGCACCTAGACCCTGACCAGTTCCATCTGCACCTTCAGCCATCCCCGTCCACACAGCACCCTCACCCTGCCCTGTTCCCAGGGCACATTCACCCTGCCACATCCCCACAGCACCTTCACCCTGCCCGGTCCCCACAGCACCTTAACCCAGCCCAGTCTCCACAGCACCTTCACCCTGCCCGGTCCCCACAGCACCTTCACCCTGTCCGGTCCCCACAGCACCTTCACCCTGATCGGTCCCCACGGCACATTCACCTTGTCCGGTTCCGACTGCACCTTCACCTTCCGGATACCCACTGCAACCTTTACCCTGCCAAGACCCCAATGCAACTTCATCCAACCCAGACACCACGGCACCGACACACTGCCCAGTTCCATCTGCGTCTTCACCCTGCCCCGTCCCCACTGCACCTTCACCCTGCCCCGTTCCCACTGCACCTTCACCCTGCCCCGTTCCCACTGCATCTTCACCCTGCCCGATCCCCACTGCACCTTCTTCCTTCCAGGTTCCCACTGAAGAACAACCTGTCCAGTACCCACTGCAACTTCACTATGCCCGGTCCCCAATGTAAAATCACCCTGCTCATTCGTACTGATCCTGAACCCTGCCCGGCCCCACTGGACGTTCACCCTGCCTGGTCAACAATGGACGTTCACCCTGCCTGGTCACTAATTGACGTTCTCCCTGCCCAGTCCCCACTGCACCATCACCCTGCCCCGTCCCTACTGCACCTTCTCCTGGCCCAGTCCCCACTGCACATTCACCAAGTGCGGACCCCATTTCACCTTCACCCTTCCCGGTCCTCACAGCACATTCACCCTGCCCCATCACCACTGCACATTCACCCTTCCCGGTCTCCACTGCAGCTTCACCCTGCCCGGTCCCCACAGCACCTACACCCTGCCTCGTCCCTACTGACCCGATACACTGCCCGGTCACCACTGCACCTTCACTCTTCACAGTAAACACTGCACTTTCACCCTGCCCGGTCACCACTGCACCTTCACCCTGCCCGGTCCCCACTGCACCTTCACCCTGCCGGGTCCCCACTGCACCTTCACCCTGCCCGGTCCCCACTGCACCTTCACCCTGCCCGGTCCCCGCTGCATCTTCACCCTGGCCTCTTCCCACTGTACCTTCCCTTTGCCCTCCCCACTCTGCACCTTCTTTTCTTTTTCAATCTTTTTATTAGTTTTCAAATTAATACAGATTAATATATCAATGTTTCTACATGTAATACAAAGAGATCAGGAGATCAATCATGACATGGATAATCATAAAGAACAATAAAGTATGAAAACTCTGTAGATCCTACGATCTGTTAGTGAATGAATATAATATAAAAGAAAAAGATTTATTATAAAGTATAAAAGGAAGAAAAAAATCACCAAAACATTAAGGAAAATTATAAACAATGTATCAAACCAAACTAAGCTAAAGAAAAAAATTCAAAAAAAGACAGAGAAAAAAAACTGGCCTAAAATTTCTCAGTAGAAACTGAGCAATATTATGTCATCAACTCCATTCCTCTAAATTGAAAGGTTATTACAAGGGGATCTATATCATGTGAAAATATTGAATAAATGGACTCCAAACTTCCTCAAATTTAAGCGAAGGATCGACAGTACCACTCCTAATTTTTCCAAGTTTAAACATGATATGGTTTGAGAGAACCATTGAAGAGTTGCAGGGAGTATTGGATCCTTCCATTTAAGCAAAGTGGATCGTTTGGCCATTAATGTAACAAAGGCGATGATACGGTTAGCGGAGGCAGATAGATGGCCAGATTCTGCCAATGGTAAACCAAAAATTGCAGTGATTGGATGAGGTTGTAAATCAATCTTTAATACATTGAAATAATGATAAAAATATTTTTCCAGAAGAGGACAGAACCAAAACATGTGTCAAAGAAGCCACATTCGATTTTCATCAGTCACATATAGGATTTATATGGTGAAAAAAACGAGCTAGTTTATCTTTTGACATATGGGTCCTGTGAACTACCTGAAACCGTATCAAAGAATGTCTGGCACACATTGAAGATGTATTAACAAAATGAAGAATTTTCTTCCAAGTCTCTGTAGGTAAAGATGTCTGGAGTCAACTTTCCGATTCATTCTTAATTTTGTCCAATGTTTCTAGGTATATTTTCATAATTAAATCATGTCATTGCTATCAAGCCCCTCTGATAAGGATTAAGACCTAATTTTTTTCCGTAGTTTCAATTTTGTAAGGTGTTGGAAAAGAGCGTAGAGTAGATTTAAAAAAAAAATTCTAATCAGAAAATATCAAAAGAAGTGTGATCCAGGATAACTCTATTTATTAGACAATTGTTCAAAGAGGAAAACATTATCAATGAATAGATCATGAAAACATACTATTCCCTTCCTTTTTCATATGGAAAAAACTGAGTCAGCTCTGGATGGATGAAAGAAAAAAAATAGATTGAATGGGACTTGACAAGTTAAATTTATTCAATCCAAAAAATTTGCGAAATTGAAAAGTTATTCGTATTGTATGCACATTCACCAAATGCGGTCCCCACTGCACCTTCACCCTGTCCGGTCCCCACTGCACCTCCTTCCTGCCCCGTCCCCACTGCACCTTCACAATGCCAAATCCCACTGCACATTATCATTGCCCAGTCCCTAATGTACCATAACCCTGCCTGGTCCCCACTGCACATTCACCCTGCCCAGACCCTAAAGCACCTTTACACTGCCCCATTCCCACTGCAGATTCACACTGCCCCTTCACCACCGCCCGTTCAACCTGCCCCTTTAACCACTGCCTGTTCACCCTGCCATGTCCCCATTGCACATTCATGCAGCCCGGTCCCCACTGCAACTTCAACCTTCCCGCTCCCCCACTGCAAATTCACACTCCCCTGTCCCTCATGCACCTTAACACTGACCATCCCCACTGCACCTTCATCCTGCTGAGTTCCCACTGCATCTTCATCCTACCAAGTTCCTACTGCATCTTCACCAAGGCCTGTCCCCACTGAAACTTCACCATGCCCACTGCTCATTCACCCTGCCCCATGACCCCTACGCCTTCAACCTATCTGGTCTCCAATGCACCTTCACCATTCCCGGTTCCAATGGCACCTTCACCATGCCCGGTCCCCACTGCACATTCTCCCAGCCTGGACGTCAATGCACCTTCACCCCGCCACGTCCCCAATATAACTTCACACTGCCCGGCCCCACTGCACCTTCACCCTGCCAAGTCCCACTGAACATTGTCCTTGCCCAGTCCCTAATATACCATCACCCTGCCTGGTCCCCACTGCACATTCACCCTGACCAGGCCCTGACGCACATTCACACTGCCCCGTTCCCACTGCAGCTTCACCCTGCCCCTTCACCACTGCCCATTAACACCGTCCCATCCACACTGCACCTTCACGCAGCCCTGTCCTCATTGTAACTTCAGCAGCCCGGTCCCCACTGTGCCTTCACCCAGCATTGTCCCCACGGTACTTTCAACATGCCCTGGCCCCACTGCACCTTCAACCTTCCGGGTCCACACTGCAACTTCACACTCCACCATCCCTCTTGCAACTTAACACTGACTATCCCCACTGCACCTTCATCCTGCCGAGTTCCCACTGCACGTTCAGCAAGAGCTGTCCCCACTGCACTTTCACCCTGTCCAGTCCCCACTGCACCTTCACTCTGCCCGGTCCCCACTGCACCTTCACCCTGCCCGGTAATTACTGAACCTTCACACATCCCAGTCCCCACTGCGCCTTTTCTCTGCCCTGTTCCCCCTCCAGTTGATCTTACACACTGCCCTCTGTGGGTTTCCTTGTCGCAGCCTTCCCTGTGATTGTGCCCTGCCCTGTCTGTCAAGTCTCTCCACAGCCCTTTACAGCCCCAGTACCCTCAACAATTGTAGCTACATCATGGTTGTTTCTGACCTGTGAGTCCGTAGCAGACTCTCGTTCTCTCTTTTTGGAAGATAGTCAAATCTCCCGAAATGTGAGGCAGTAAGAAATGTATCTTTTTTCTCTTCAGTATATCTGTCAGTTTGTGTTGTCATCAAGCGCATCAGTGGGACATGTTTTGCTCTTTCCTCCATCTGACCCTCAGCCCTTAATGCAATCGGTGACAGGTATGATGACGCTCATCTCCTGAGCAAAGGGCACCAGCACCGGTTTTGATGTCCTGATTTACCGCTGCTCCCAAGAGCAGTTGATCAGTGCGGTGAAGTGTTTGAGGCGTCTCTGGAAGTGCAATTGGACTGGCCCATCAGAAAGTCCACGGAACTGCGCAGTTTGATGTCGCAGTTTGGTCGGGGAAGTGTGAATGTGCTGTGAACAGTCTTGTGAAACCAGTCAAACCATTGAAGTGATGTCAAATGGAACAGCGCGGGGAACCAGATTTCGGCACAGTTATTGCCTCAGTTACGGTTCCTGCGCTCCACAATCTTGGTTTGCTCATTCGAGCGTTTCGTTCTTTGCCCCCAACCGTGTCTGTTCTCTAATAACGACATTTTATTTTCAGCATTTATAACGGCGTAGAAGCAGACCATTCAATCCATTGACTCACGTTATCCCAAAGCAGAAACCCGTCAGCCACTTTCCCTTCTGGTTCACTGCAGTGCAGCAGCTTATTCCCCCTCACATACCCAGCCCTCCGTGGTGGTCCTCTTGCAATCACCCTGCACTGTGCGGGAATTTACAGCAGCCTGTTGACCCACTGAAACGTCTTTGGGAAGCAGCAGGAGACCGGAGCCCCGCGGGTAAGCAACTCGATCATCCGGAGCAGGTGCAAACTGCACGCAGTCAGCACCCGAGGGGGTGGATCGAACCCGGGTTCCTGGTGTTGTGCGGAATGACGGTTTGTTTGTCCTCAGCTTCCCAGGACGAATGATTGTATTCCCACTTTTATTCCGCAAACTCCATTCTCAGTGTCAGTCGGGAATTATTTCAGCAGTTATTGCTGCTGATCTCAGGGAAACATTATTTCTGATTTTCTCTCTCTTCCAGTGAATTTGGTGGCGATTGTGATCCTGTCCCGAGGGAAGTGCGGTCTCTCCAAATGTGTCACTCGCTACCTAGTGGCAATGGCAGCGGCCGACCTCCTGGTCGTCATCACTGACGTCATAGTAAGGACCATCGGTGAAATGTATCTCCCACGTTCATTCCTGACCGTCACCCCCGTCTGCTCCCTTAACATTGTCCTGGCGTCTGCAGCCATCGTGAGCTCTGTCTGGTTTACCGTGGGGTTCACCTTCGATCGGTTTGTGGCCATCTGTTGTCAGACGCTGAGAGCAAAATATTGCACCGAGAGAACGGCGACTGTTGTTATCGGGACGGTGACTGTGCTGAGCTGTTCAATAAACATCCCCTGGTATTTTACATTGGACCCAGCACATATCATCGACAACGTACCCCGAGGGTGTATCTGGAAATGGACTTTCTTACGTTTACCCTCATGGGTATCATTTGAGTTTTTTATATTTACCCTCACCCCTTGTCTCCCGTTCTTTTTGTTATTGCTGGTGAATTCACTGACGGCCAGGTACATTTTAGTGTCTGGTAGAATCCGCAGGGGGCTCCGGGGCCGCAGCAATGGAGAGAATGAGAAGGACCCGGAGATGGAGAACCGAAGGAAATCCATCGTTTTACTCTTCAGCATATCGGGCAGTTTCATACTGTTGTGGAGCACAGTAGTTGTGTATGTTGTGTTTCACCGTGTTCCAGGCGCTCAATACAGCGCGGACAGAGATTTCCCTTTAGTAGCAAACATGTTGCAGCAGCTCAGCACCTGCACCAACACGGGGATTTATGTCGTGACACAGAGGAAGTTCCGAGAGCAGCTGAAGAACGCGGCGAAATACCCAGTGAATCTCATTGTGAAATTAATCAAATCATAGAAACAGCTGCAGACCCGGCCTTGTCATGGATATGCCCGATCCCCGAGCAGATGTTCACCACTTGTAGCAGCATTTGCGGCGGGTTATCTCGGGGTTCCAGTTATACATCCCAGCCCTCGCCAAATGTTACCAACTCTTCACATGAATACACTGCAAACGACATCACCATGATGTTGCAAAATGTGGCAATCCTGGACATGTAGTTTATCGGAGAACAGCGCGCTGTGACATCATCCCGACTGTGAATCAAATATAAATCATGTTGTTCACAGAGACTGGATAAATGAATAGAATCTCTTCCTCTCTGTGTCTGTTTCCCTGTCGCTCGTTGCAATCTGGGTGGGCTGACGGTGGGGAAGGGGATGGGTGGTGACAGGATCAGACAATGTCGTGGCCGCTGGAGCTTCTTCCTGAATGAGAACAATGACAGACTCACCCCAGAACCAATCATTAGCATTGAAGTCACATTTGAGTACGTGTGTGTTGGGGGGAATGGCGTTTGCCGTTGCCGGTCACCTCCTTCCTGAGATGTGAGCAGTAACGATTCCTCATGGTCGGACGTTTATCGGGGCAGGAGGCTGATCAATGAGGTAAAACTCTGGTGAAAAGAGCGTTTCTCCAGTTCTGCCCCCTTGACCATGGCGCAGCTGATCTCGCTGAGACTGCCGACCACACCGTGAGGAAAAAAGGCTGAGCTCATCACCAACCCCAACACCCCAAACCTTCCGGACTCGGTGCCATTTGTTCCACTGTGTGACGTCCGCTAAAAGCTATAAATGCAGCCAAGGACTCGTCAGACATGTTAAAGGGGACATCCCTCGCGGTTTCAATCGTGTACCTCAAGTCCCTCCCAGGATATGTCCCGGAATGTTCTGTTCCGTTCACTGTGATGTATAAACATAAGGTCATGTTGTGTCCCTTCTGAAGACACTGCCTTCCCAGGGTTTGTCTAAAGAGGGACACTGGAGCTCATCTGACGGGTGAAGCCCAGTCACAGGAGGGTTGGGTGACAGGTAACGCAGATTTTCAAGTTGTTTTTATAACTCAACGTACTAAAAGGTTGCTACACAGTGTCAGGTCTAACGGGATGTGGGATTCGGAAACAAAATATTGTAGAAGTTGGAAATGTGAGAATGCCAGAGATTCTCAGTAGATCAGGCAGCTTCTTTTTCAATCTTTTTATTAAATTTCAAATTAATACACATAGCAATAGTGATTGTACACATGGTGCACAGAAATCGGGATTGCAATGGGAACAGTTGACTTATACAAACCCAGGGAGCAAAATATAGAATCGGAACCTCCCAATCTCTTACTTAGTGAACATGATACAAAAGAAATAGAAAAGAAATTTAATTATATAGAAAGAGAACCCCAAAATTCAAAATTAATAAACAAAAGCAAACCATGCACTTCAGAAAAAACCGCTGGACTGTTATTTCTTCGGTTAAAGAAATGTTATGTCGTTAGCTCCGCTCCTCGATATTCAAATAGAAGATTACTGAAAGGGATTGGAAAAAGGTCTGCTTAAATCACGTGGAGTTACTGAATAAATGGACTCCACATTTCCTCAAATTTAAGCTGAGCATCAACAGTGCCACCCCTAACTTTTTACTAAGTTTAAACATGCTTTAGTTTGAGGAAACCACTGAAATATGGTAGGAGATATAGGATCCTTCCATTTAAATTGGATGGATCTCTGGGTCATTAATATAACAAATGCAATCATACTACAAGTAGAAGGGGATAGATGGCCGGAATCCATAATTGATAACCCAAAAATTGCAGTAATAGGATGAGGATGTAAATCAATATTCAATACAATTGAGTTAATATTAAAAACGTCTTGCCAATATTTTTCCAAAAGAGGGCAGGACCAAAACATATGTGTCAGGGAAGCCACCTCCGAATTACCTCTGTCACAAAAAGGAATTATATGGTGATAAAAATTGGCTAATTTGTCCTTAGACATAAGGGTCATGTGAACCACCTTAAACTGTGTCAAAGAATGTCCAGCACACATTGAAGATGTATTAACTAATTGGAGAATTTTCTTCCATGTATCTACAGGTAAAAGTATCTGAAGTTCTCTTTCCTATTCATTCTTAATTTTATCAAGTGTCTCTAAACGTTTTTTTCATAATCAGATCATAAATTCTTGCTATCAAGTCCTTCTGATAAGGATTAAAACATATCTTTTTCAATAATTTCAATTTTATGTGGTATCGGAAAAGTCGGTAAGATTAATTTAAAACATATCTAATCTTTAAATATCAAAAAATCTGATCTGGGCAAGTTGTATTTATTAGACAACTGTTCAAAAGACAAAATAATTATCAATGAACAGATCACGGAAGCATATTATTCCCTTCATTTTCCATAAAGAAAAAGCTAAATCAATTCTGGATGGTTGAAAGAGAAAATTGGATTGGATAGAACTTGATAACATGAATTTATTCAATCCAAAAAATTTAAGGAATTGACACCATATTCGTATTGTATGTTTAGTTATTGGGTAATCATTTGTTTACTCAATTTAGAAAGTTCAAAACGGAGCGGAACCCCCAAAATAGAATCTAATGAAAACCGTGCACGGACTCATGCTGAAGATAGACCCATCGGAGACATCGAATTACATCTAAATCTTGTGTCCAGAAAATTAAATATCTAATATTAATTGCCCAGTAGATGAATCTAAAGTTAGGCAGAGCCATACCGTCATCTTTTTTGTAATTTCTGTAAATATTTCTTATTTAACATTGGGTTCTTTTTCTGTCATATATATGAAAGATATTTAGAGTCTAATTATCAAAAAAAAATGAAATGAAGGTTGGAACCGCCTGGAATAAATACAAAAATATTCGTAAAATATTCATCTTAACCACATTGATTCGACCAATCAATGATAGAGGCAATAGAGACCATTTAGGAAGCAATGGGTTAACATGATCAATTCAAGGTAAAAAGTTAACTTTGAATAAGCCTTATGCTTCTTGGTAATTTTAACACCCAAATAGGTAAAATAATCAGTCACTAATCTAAAAGGTAATTGCTTATAGATTGGGACTTGTATATTTAATGAGAAAAGCTCACTCTTATTAAGATTTAATCCATAACCAGAAAAAGCAGTAAACTGAGCAAGCAGCAATAATGCTGAAGGAATGGATTTCTCAGGGTTAGAGATATAAAGTAACAGGTCATCTGCATATAGTGATATCTTATGCGTCCCATTTCCACGAGTAATACCACATATGTTAGAAGAGTCCCGAAAGGTAATTTCCAAGGCTTCCAAGGCAATATCAAATAATGAAGTACTTAAAGGGCAGCCCTGTATAGTACCTCGAAAAAGCCTAAAAAAAAGGGGGGAGGGGGTGTCTCTGATTATAAGCAAGTACAGAAGCCAATGGTGTATCATATATCCATTTAATGACGGATATAAAATTTGGGCTAAGATTATATTTCTCAAGCATGTTGAATAAATATTACCATTCAAATCTATCAAACGCCTTCTCGGCAGCAAGCGAGATAACACATTCTGGAATTGTAGGTGAAGGGGTATCTACAATATTCATTAACCTCCTTATATTAAAATGCAAATACTGATTTTTAATAAATCCTGACTGGTGGTCAGAAATAATTTGTGGAAGTACATTTTCCAGTCCAGAAGCCAATGTTTTGGAAAAAAAAATGGAGTCCACATTCAGTAAAGAGATAGGTCTGTAAGATGCACATTCAGTCGGATCATTATCCTTTTTAAGAATTAAAGAAATAGATGCCACATTGAAGGATTGTGGTAATTTACCTACTAATTGGGCATCTTTAAAACATTTACATAACCAAGGAGAAAGAAATTCAGAAAAAGATTTTGAAAATTCAACTGTACTCCCATTGGGACCAGGTGTTTTACCTGAATTCGTTGAAGAAATTGCTTTCTTTATTTCTTCCCCCGAAATGTGTGCATCTAATATTAAACGTTCATTAAGTGATAACTTCGGAATCTTGAATTTCCTTAAAAATTCCCGCATTAATGCAGAATCCTTGGGAAATTCTGATTGATATGAAGAAGTATAAAATTCCAGAGAAGGTTTATTAATTTGATCATGGTCAACCGTCCAAATGCTATCTCGTTTACGAACTTCAATAATCTGACGTTTAGTTGAAGCAGTTTTCAATTGGTTTGCCAATAATTTACCAGATTTATCACCATGTACATAAAACTGACTCCTAGTTTTGAGTAGTTGATTTTCAACTGTAAATGTTAACAATAAACCATGTTCCAATTGAAGTGAAATTCTCTTTTTATAAAGCTCCAAATAGAGAGTAACAAAGTATTTTTATCGATTTTTTTGATCTTGTTAACCAATTAACGTTATTCATCCTTAGTTCTTTTTTTCAATCCAGCAGTGTATGAAATAATTTGAATACGGATATAAGCTTTGAATGTATCCCATAATATCCCACTGGAAATTTCTGCCGTGGATTTAGTTGAGAAGAAAAAGGAAATCTGTTCTTTAATATAATGAACAAAGTTTAGATCCTGAAGTAGAGAAGGATTGAATCGCCATTGTCTGGCACCAGAGGCTCCGTCCAGCAATTTGATTGACAGTTTCAATGACGTGTGCTCAGAAACGGCAATTGCATCACACTTACAGCGGCGTGCAAATGTTTGGGCACCCCTGGTCAAAATTTCTGTTACGGTGAAGAGATGACACATTTCTTTAATATTTTAAGCAAGGTTGCTTTTTTATTTCCATCTTTAACAGTTTCAAAATAACAAGAAAAAAGGGCACGAAGAAAATGTTTGGGCACCCTGCATGGTCAGGACTTAGTAACACCCCCTTTGGCAACTATCACAGCTTGTAAACGCTTTCTGTAGCCAGCTAAGAGTCATTCAATTCTTGTCTGGGGGATTTTCGCCCATTCTTCCTTGCACAAGGCTTCTAGTTCTGTGAGATTCTTGGGCCGTCTTGCATGCACTGTTCTTTTGAGGTCTATCCATGATTTTTAGGTCGTGGGACTGTGAGGGCCATGGCAAAACCTTCTTGAGTTAGTCCATTGTGGATTTTGAGGTAGTCCATTGTGGATTTAACGGTGTGTTTAGGATCGTCGTATTGTTCGAGAAGCCATCCTCTTTTCAACTTCAGCTTTTTTACGGACGGTGTAATCTTTGCTTCCAGAATTTGCTGGTATTTAATTGAATTCATTCTTCCTCTACCAGTGAAATGTTCCCCGTGTCACTGGCTGCAACACAAGCCCAAAGCATGATCGATACACCCCCGTGCTTAACAGTTGGACAGGTGTTCTTTTCATGAAATTCTGAACCCTTTTTTCTCCAAACTTTCCACTTACCAGACTGCATAAAATTTATAATGTAGAATTGAATCTATAAAAATAAGTGAATGTTTCAGTTATGTCGATGACTGTGGAGGCCATGTGCAGAGCAAACGAAGCATTACTTTATTTCAGGATATTGTCCTGTTGAAGTCAATTCAGGCAACGGTTGACTCGACTAATAACAGGAAACAAAGGTTCTTTTATGAAATAGGGTTAGAGAGTTTGGGTGTTCCATCCTTCAGTGTTCAGAAGCCGAAGTGGTTAATTTTTAAAATACATGGGATGAATAAGAGTCTTGAAATGAGATACAATGGAAGGATGTTTCTTCAGGGGAGAGAATCTATAACTCGTGGCTCTTGTCCAAAATAAGGGGCCATTCATTAGTTAAGTGTGATCTATTTTCCCTCAGTCTTTCGTTAGGCTACGGAACTCTCTTCTGCTCAGGGACATGGATGCCGAGATTTGAATATCCTTCAGGTTGCGGTTGACGGATACTTGATAATCAAGGGAGTGACAGATAACCGCTGGTACATGGGAACGTGGAGTTAGGGTTCAAATGAGATGATAGCTCATCTGACTGAATGGAGGAGTGCGTTTGTGCGTCTGAGTGGGGGACTCCTGCTCCGAATTCAGGTGTGCCTGGATGTTCCTCTGGTGTGGTCACCAGTACTTTACACAGCGCTCCAGTTGTGGCGAAGTTGTGTTTCTACAGTTCCAGCACAGCCTGCTCTGGCATTCTGTGCCTTCAGCCAAAAAGACAAGTCTCCCATCCGCCTCCTTAACAGATGACCGCTCAACCTGTCTCCCTACCTTCAGGGACCTGTCCACATACTCTTCGAGTTCCCTCGGCTACTTTGTTCTTCATGATCTACCGTTGATTACTTGTCCCTTGGTCTTATTTAGACCCTCCGCCAGCATCACCTCACTTCCGCGGATTGAACATGTGCCGTCTCGCTTTATATATATCGACGTGTGGAAACACGTCCTATTATCTACCTATGATCGTCGTAATCTGTGCAGATCAAACTGGTCCCACACCTCTCAGCCTCCTCCGCTCTAAGGAAAACAAGACAGCCGAGGGAATCTCATAAAACAAACGGCACCTGGTCGGCGACATCTCGGTGAATCTTCTCCAAACATATCCCGATATAACCACGTCCTCCCCGTAATGTGGGGACGAAAACCGCAACCTTTTTCCTCCAAACATACCTTTGTTCATTGCGGCCAAGAAGTTCTATTTTAACTTCATCAGTCCACAGGACTTGTTTCCAAGATGGATAAGGCTTGTTTTAAATGTTCCTTTGCAAACTTCTGACGCTGAATTCTGCGGTGAGGACACAGGACAGGTTTCCTTCTGATGACTCTTCCATGAAGGTCATATTTGTACAGGAGTCGCTGCACAGTAGAACAGCGCAGCACCACCCCAGAGTCTGCTAAATCTTCCTGAAGGTCTTTGCACTCAAACGGGGGTTTCGATTTGCCTTTCTAGCCAGCCTACGAGCAGTTCTCTCGGAAAGTTTTCTTGGTCTTTCCGACCTCAACTTGACCTCCACCGTTCCCGTTAACTGCCATTTCTTCATTACATTATGATCTTAGGAAACGTCTACCTGGAAATGCTTTGCTATCTTCTTATCGCCTTCTCCTGCTTTGTGGGCATCATTTATTTTAATGTTCAGAGTGCTAGGCAGCTGCTTAGAGGAACCCATGGCTGGTGATTGTTGGGACAAGGTTTGAGGAGTCAGGGTATGTATAAAGCTTTGAAATTTGCTTCACCTGGCCTTTCCTAACGATGACTGTGGACAAGCCATAGCCCGAACAAGGTAGCGAAGGTCTGAGACCCTGGTAAAAGTTATCTGAGAGCTCAAATCTCTTGGGGTTCCCAAACGTTTGCATGCTACTCTTCTCCTTTTTTACTCTAAAATTGTACGAAACAAAAATAATACACGGATCTTGTATAAAATGGTGAAAAGTATGTGTCATCGTTATGACTTTTGGAGATCATTTCATCTTCTGCTCAAATATTCACAGTAACAGAAAATTTGACCGGGGTGCCCAAACTTTTGCACGTCGCTGTATGTTGTTTGAGCACTGCTGGGTTGGCGTCTTGCGGATATCGACAGCGGGATGTTAAACCGGTTACATTTATGGATAGAGGTATAGCACAGCTGTAGAGAAATTGTAAAGAGAGCAGCTCATTGTTGCAGGTTTCACCTTCTCAATGCCTGTCGGTGATTTCTGTCTCTCTGCTTTTCTCAGGCTCTGTGTCTCGGTGTTTCTATCCTATTGGCCGTATGTGTGTGCGTGTCTGTGCCTCTGTCTGTGTGCGGTGATCATGGGTTTCCAGTTTGTTGCTGTGGCGGTGTGCACGCCCCACTGCAGGTGGCGAGGATGGATGTGGAGGCTGAGTGTGGAAACACACGCGTTATCTGAGGAGGAGTCTGGGCATTGGATTACAGAAAAGTACACCGAAACACAGCCGTGAATCCCGCAAATGTACGGCGGCTCTGGCGAAGTTGAAATCACTGGTTTACCAGGTTGCTGCTGTGGGGTTAATTGAGACAGGAAAGTAGACTGTTGCTGGGCTCATAATTCCCAGGTCGATGAAGCAAACCCGTGCCTTTCCCACACCCTGCCTCACCAACACCAGTGGGCATCCGGTTCATACACTGCCGCTGACAATTCATATGTTTGCTTATCCAAAACCCTGCTGCATGTATTTTGTCCACAGCCGGCCAGTCTCACCATTCATCCCATCTGCCCCACAATGGATGAAGGATACTGAAACACTATCGATTCCTTTCTGCCTTCAATCCCCATTCATCCATCCCTCCATAACTCTGGAAACTCATGTGGATCCATAATACGACATCTGCTCCGCCACCTCCACCCGACCGGCTGCTCAGCCAACTGACACTTCCTATTTGTGCGACCTGTTGCTTATCCGCCTTCCCACTGCCAGGAACGGACGGTCATGCGTTCAACCATCTGTAAAACAAACAGGAATAAAAACAATCACCGTGGGGATAGGAAGAGGGAATTCGTAGAATGAATGTTGATGAAACCATTAATTACACCATTTCCGGTCTGCTCTGTGCGAACTGTCAGAGTGTTGACGGAATTTCTCCACTGTGAAAAGATTGTCTCGCTTCCTCAGGCTCTATGTGCAGACGACTTGCTTTCAATTGTCGTGACATAGAGTTTTAGAGTAAGAGGTTATTTTACAACTGAATAAATCGTGAGTAAATCCACAGTTGGAATCCTGTGTGCAGTTCTGGACGCCCCAATATTGGAAGGATGTGATGGAGATGGAGGATCTTCAGAGGAGATTCGGCACCGGTGTTAAGTGGGCAGCTAACCGGTTGCTGCAGAGAGGTTATTTCAGAAATCACAGTGTTGCGTTGCTTAGCACATGCCCCAGAGGTGCAGGAATTAAACGTTTCTGCAATTTGCGTTGTTCTTACCGGTTTTCCAACTCGACTCTTTCGAAGAAAACTGTCGCGTCACGTTACGCAAATTCCACCTTCATCTCCCCGACAAACATTTCAACCTGGAACACACCCGGAATGTGACCGTCATTCGCTCAGCAGCAAAGGCTCCGAAAACTGCAAACTCTTCCCAGCCTTGCGGACCTTCTGGGAACCATTCCTGCAGGGTCCCTTCTGCACCACAGCACCAGCACTTCAGCACAGCGACACCGGGAAAATGGTCACAGCGAGGAGACAGGCGGCAAAATGAGACATCTGTATACAGCGTGGAATCTGTAATTGGCGGAGAATATCATTAGTGCTACATTTACACATTAGCCAGGACCGTTACACATTTATCAACTACTTAGAACATCAGCCACCCAGGAAATACAATATGAGCTACATTGTGAGGAAAATCCTGAAACATTGCTGCATGTCACACAGCAATGAAAACCTGTGCAAAGAAAATATCTTGAGATAACAGAGGCGAGTGAATGAGGCGGTGATGGGTACAGGGACCTGAGGTCTGCTGGGCAGGGATAGTTATGTTTTGGATCTGTTACCCTTACTCTGGGTGGTGGCTGGGTGTGCGGTCAGGAAGGAACTGAAGCAAGGAGTTCTCGCTGGGAAACTGCAGGGGCAGGGGACAGGAGTCACTACTGGACCCTGCATACCTGGGTCGCTGGATTCACTGCACACGTAGGAGAAATCAGTTACAAATATGAATGAATCAGTTTCCAATACAACAGTGTGAAAGCTGCAAACACAGCGGCCTCCGGAAAACGATCGGTCATGTGTGATCAAATCTCCTGGCATTATTTGCAAAAGAGAATTCGCCGAAGTAATGCAGGGGACGTTGACGTATTTGTGTTAAGTTGTCACAATATTTGCACCAGATATACTGGTGTTGATATAATGTGTTTGTTCAAGTGACTGTAACTAACAACAATGGTCTGTATTATAACAGTATAAACGTGTCACTGGAGACTGACCTCTGTATAAATCAGAGCCTGTTGGAGTACATTAGCCCAAAGTATCTGCCGGAGCTGTGGATTCCGGAGCAACAGGTCACAGCTTCTCACTGAAATGGGATACCCAGTATTTTAGTGGATACAAGACATTTACTACGCTGGTTCCAGAGCGTGTGAGTGGCAATGAGATTTACTGAACTCCAGGGAATGTCGACCTACTGTGGCACCATGACTGACTCTGAAGCGCAGCAAGGAAGGGTGAAAACAGAACTACAATAGTGATATTAGACCAGAGAGTTAGGGGGCAGGCAGGAGATCCTGTGGCCGCAAAACGTACTCTAGGTAGCGTGATGCCTCCCCGGTGCCAGGGTCGGGGATGCCTCTGAGCTGTTGCAGAACATTCCCAGGAGGGAGGGTGAGCAGCCAGAAGTTATTGCACACATTGGGATGAATTACACAGGCAGAAGAATGGATGAGGTCCTGCAGAGTGAATATCGGGAGTTAGAAACAGGATAAAAAGGAGGACCTTAAGGGTAGTAATATCTGTATTACTCGTCGTGCCACGGCGATTGAGGGTAAGAGCAGGGCGATATGGCAGACAACTTCGCGGTTGAAGAATTAATGCATGTGGAGGGATTCAGATTTTTGAACAACTGGTATCTCTGTGGGACAGAAGTGACCTGTACATGAAGGAACTGTTCCAGAGTCCAGAGATTTTTGGGAGGTGATCAACAATTATTCACTGTTTCCAGCATGACTTCCTCCAGTATAACTCAGAGGGTGTCTACAGTTGAAAAGAATGCAGTCTTTGACAAGGCGCAGCATCAACAAGTGTTGATAAAACTGAAGTTAATGGGAAACAACGGGAAGATACTGCTAGGGTCAGAGTTATCTCCCGCGCAATGCAAAATTGTTGTAGTTGTCAGCTGTCCATCATCCCAGCCCCAGGACAACACTGCAGGAGTTCTCCCCCAGGCTCAGCCACATTCAGCTGTTTCATATAAGTCTTTCCTGCAATCACCAGTGATGATGATCGCTGACGATTTAGTTATTTTCCAACTTCTCGCAAAGGAAACATCCCATTCCTGAGTGAACCAAGACAACCGCGGATTGGTTGACCGTTCACAAGTCATGTTCCCGCAACAGAAGTTCCAGGCACTGACCATCACCGACAGGAGAGGGTCCAACCATCCAACATCGGCATTCATCTGTTTCACAATCACTGAGTCCCCGAACATCAAAATCCCGCGTGTTACCATTGAGCAGAAACTAAACTGGGCCAGCGGCAGAAACATAGTGACTACTGTGAGATCGGAGTGCTCTGGGGTATTGTTAGAAACCTCTCCTCTGAGAGACTTGCCGGCAGTGTGACTTCATTTGGGGGTAAACTGTGTATCATTGAAAAGGTGGAGTTTTGATTGATTCACACCTGATGTGAGTTACCTGAAACTCTATTCACAGCTCATCGGCTGTTGCAGGTGTCGACTCTCAGCTGAATAATTCCTCTGCGTTGTGTAAATGCAGTCTGTTGGAGGATGGAGACATCAGGTGGACGGAACAGGAACTGCAAAGGCGTAGACATTTACATTGAGTGTATCCGAAGCTGCAAAAGATGAGACTCGCCGCGTCAGCACTGTCAGTGTTTAATTTCCCAGTAAAAATTCAACCAACATTTTTCAAAAATTGAGGTTGGTGATGAGTGTAAGAGAGATTACTTCGTCACTTCTTGAAAGCAGATCAGGGATATAATTCTCATCCCTCATCTTTTCCCGGTCAATCAATGAACGGATCAACGCATTTCCAGCTCTCACTCTCTCTCTCTATTCCAGATCCTACATGAACTGCATGCCGACAGATGCCTGACATGTCCCAGATGTTGCGCTCACACTGAGTGACGTCCGTCTATTCACCACTTACTCGTGTCTATGCTTACCCTGTGGAACCTCTCTCCTCACACCCCCTCCATTCCCGACACAGACTCTGTCCCCTTCTTCTACACAGACCGATGTCATGTCTTCATTTAGTCTCAGTCACTCTCCGTGTTCCATAAGAATATTCCCGTTTGTACCCTGAGCGTGCTCACTGGACTTTGTAATTCCCTCTTCGGTTTCAGGCCACATTCCCTGTTGCCTGGCTGTTCAGCCCTCCTATCGTTTTCCTATAATTCACCTCCAGTTCGTGTACACTTGTTCCAGTCCCATCGACAACGGGAGCGGCTTCGCTCTGTCTACTCTTCCTATGTCCTTTGTCATATCACGTACCCCACGTCGCAATCTCCGCTGTTCCATAAGGGAACAACCTTTATAACGGAATTGACATCCTGGTGAATCTCCTCTGCAGACTCCGTCGCGAAATCTGTTCCTCCCTACAGTGTGGCGAACAGAACTACACACCGCCCTCCAGTGTGGACCGACTCAAACACTAACTTATTTGTAACAAAGTCACCTTGCTGTTAAATTCCCTGCACCGCCTAATGAAGGAACTCCCACGTTTGGATGATTCACACCCTTATCTGCATTAGCTTTCACGTTAAGGGTCTCTGTACTTGAACACCAAGGCTCTTCCATCCCCTTAATATTCATTAAAATACACTTGTGCAAGTCAGGGGAGAATTTAAAGCACCGATGTCAGTCTCGCCGCAGTTCATGTCCGCCCTTGTATATCCAGTGTCGGGTACAAACAGCCCATAAATACTGCGATTGCTGGAAATTGGACATGACAGCAAAACATGCCCGATAACTCAGCAGGTCACGCAGCGCCCGTGGAGAGAGAAGACAGCAGTGTCAGATCAATACCCTATGACAGCAGACGGAACATCAGCTCAGCCCCCCCCCCCACACCCGATCTCAGTCTCTCCCATCTGATGAATCCCGGGTGCTGGAGGAAGAAACCCCACGGTCCTCACTCGCTATGTGAATCCGACCCACCCCAATGGGGTTGTCTGATGACGGAATGCCAAACCCGCCCGGTGGATCAGAAAGGAGGAGGAGAATGAAACCAGCCCGGCCGCCCCGCTCAGACCAACCTGCTGATTCCCCCATCACTACCATTGCCTGCGCGTCTGGTCAGGATCCTGGAGCCCGGTCACTGAGAGCCCAGTGGGAGCTCCTTCACCACAGGGAACGCAGCCGTCCGGAGAGGCGGCCCGGTACCACCTTCTCCAGCACAGCAGGGGCAATAACCGCTGTCCATGCTACTGATGCACACATTCAGAGTCTGATAGCAAACTGGGATGTCTGAGGGTGTGGTGGCGATGTGAGGAAACCCTGTCCCACGCTGAGTGAGACTCCATCCGTCCAACTGCCCGCCCGGAGTTCAGGGTAAAAGGTCATCCAACTGAATGGTTAACACTTTTTCTCCACAGACGCCGTCTGACCTGCTGAGTGTTTCCAGCAGGTTCTGTTTATAGTTCGGGATCAGTCCTGTTTCTATGACTCCGAGAACAGTGCTGTCCGCGTCCGTCACAGGACACACTGATCCTAGCCCATGGCCAATGTCCTTCTGGCTACCGGGCTGTGGGGAGAGCGGTAGTCGTGGCCGAGTGGTTAAGGCGATGGACTGGATATCCGTTGGGGTTTACCCAAGCAGGTTTGAATCCTACCGCCTACGGGAGCAGCGCGTCCGGCTGGAATACCCGGGGCAATATTGAGTGGTGTTGATTGTTTGGTTCCGGAGTGAAAATTGCATGTAATAAATGACACTGTTTTTACTGCTCATCAATGCTATAATTATGAATTTGGGACGTTGACCTGGAAATTCTCTTCGGTGCTGTAGTCCTGGTCACTCGTGACCCTGTTTCCGACAAGAAACGTTCCCTCATTTTCTCTCTCCGCAGATGATGCTCGACGTACTGAGTGTTCCTGCCGTTTTCTGTTTTACATTGTCCGTGACTCCCTGATCCAAACCATTGATGCAGACTGTGAAAAGTCGGGTCCCAGCACCGATCCCTGTTCACCGCCTCCCAACCTGGTAACGACCCATTTATTCCCGCTTCCTTCAGGGTGTCTCTGTGGCGAAATCGGTCAGCGCGTTCTGCTGTTAACCGAAAGGTTGGTGGTTCGAGCCCACCCAGGGACGTTGGCGATTGGGCAGCTTTCACTGGGCGTTTCATTGTCAGCTGGGTAACATTGCGCTGTCCGGAGGCGGCCGCTCCCTGCTGCTGCCTCACTGGGCACAGTGGGAGCCCTCCCTACGGCGTCTCACGTCCGGAGTCCGGATGTTCTGATTTCCTTTCACTGGAATGTGCGTTTTTCCTCCAGCGACATCCTTGGACCTAACGGACTTGCCAGGTCTAATGTCTTGTTTTGATTTAATTCCAAATGGCATCTGCCCCAAAATATTTTCACGGCGTGTGGGGAGAGCGCGGAACAGGGGCTTGAACTTGGACGATTAGCCATTGTGACACTGAATGGTGGAGTGGAAAGGGCCGAATGTGCGGTGCCAGCCTTGTTCCCTGTGTTGCAATGCCTCTGTTTTCTGCTCAACGGGCGAAACCCAGAGAAGAGCGGACTTCCGAAATTACGGAGCAACAGTGGGGATGCAGCTCAATGGGAGAGCGCACGCTGTGCTGTGAGGCTGTGTTCCGATATAGAACAGAAAATGGTGGAAACACTCTGCAGGTCAGACGGAAATCGAAAGCTAGTTAACGTTGCAGTCCCGGGACCCGTGAGTCGAAACCGACAGAGAGAGAACAAGATCACACACAAGATCACAAGACAAATGAGCAGATTCGGTCATTCGGCCCATCGAGTCTGCTCCGCCACTTCACCATGAGCTAAACTATTCTCCCATCCAGCCCCAATTCCTTGTCTTTTCCCCAAATCCTTTGATATCCTTACGAACTAGATACCTATCAATCTCTTCCTTCAACATCCCCAGTGAGCGGGCCCCCACAGCTGAATGTGGCAACGAATTCCATAAATCCACGACCCTCTGCCTAAAGAAAGTTCTCCTCATTTCTATTTTAATGGGTACCCTCTGATTCTAAGACTGTGCCCTCTTCTCATGGACTCACCCACCAAGGCAAACAGCCACATCAACTCTGTCTAATCCTTTCAACATCCGAAATGTTTCTATGATGTCCCCTCTCATTCTTCTGTACTCCAATGAGTAGAGTCCCAGAGCCAACAAACGCTCATCATATGTAAGCCCTTGCATTCCAGGAATCATTCTCGTAAATCTTCTCGGAACCTTCTCCAACATCAGTACATTCTTCCTAAGATAAGGGGCCTAAGACTGCACACGGTACTCCAAATGAGGTCTCCCCAGTGCCCCATACAGCCTCAGCAACACTTCCTTACTTTTATACGCTATTCCCCTTGAAATGAATGCCAACATAGCAATCGCTTTCCTTACTGCCGATCCGACCTGGTGGTTATCTTTCGGGTATCCTGCACGAGTACACCCAAGTCCCTTTGCACTTCGGAATTTTGAATGTTCTCCCCATCTAGATAATAATCTGCCCGTTTATTTCTTATTCCAAAGTGTACAACCGTACATTTATCAACATTTAATCTCATCTGCCATTTCTTTCCCCATTCTCCTAAACTGTCCAAGTCAAGTGAATGTTCGGCAGCAGAGAAGGTGGGGAGTGGGCAGTGGGGAGAACAAGAGGAATATCTCTGACAGGGTGAGACCAAACACATCACGTGACGGGGCTGTGGGACACACAGGACGGGCCGGCTTTACCAATGGAAAGGGGAAACACGGAGCCACAAGGACAGACGGCTGACGGACAGCAAGGTCCTGTTCCGAGACAGGGTGAAAGGGTTTGGAGACAGTGCGAGGAAGGATGTTATGCAAAGTCTGGTTGGTGTTGTGGTGGTTTAGGAAATTTGTGAATAACTAGGGGACACAGAAGATTCTCCCAGAAGTTAAACTTTTATTTGCAAACAAAAGCTGTGACAGTCAGACATCAATTACCAATCACCCTCTGATCACTGCTCTCTCTGACTGCCCCAGAGCAATGCTCGCGGGCCTTTTTTATACCTTTTCACACCTCAATTACATTATTACAATCTATCATGTCCTCTCTTATCTTCACAGTTTCATCCTTCACCATTTGCCTCCTTTCACAATTCTCTCCTGGCTCACAACAATTTGTCTTTCGCCACAGTCATTTGCTGACTCAATCACAAAGTGCCCCAATTATTTATGGGCATTGGGAGTACTGGTACTAGGCTACAGAACTATCAGTTATAAAAGAATGCTAGGCTTTAGATACAAGGCTAACAGTTATAAAACATCACAATGTGCTCCTATTACTTATGAGTCGCTGTGAGACTCGCTGACACCTGGCTTATCAGTTATGAAAACTATCAGCTACAGAACTGCTACAAAATCATTAGTCGCACTAGTCCTAACCACCATCAGCTACACAATAGATCAACAGTGTCTTCCTAGGAATGGGCTAACCATCTGTTTAATGAGCTCCAATAAACCAAAAATGTCTCCCTAGGATTGGGTTAACTACCTCTTTAATGAGCTATATGTTTCCCACACTACGTGTTTCCCGCGCTCGGGCTGGAGAAGAAGGAGACTCAGCGGCCATCTTAAACACAGAGCGGACTATGAATAAAAAAAAATGTACAGCCTCTATTTTCTATATATTCTATATTCCCCCTTTGAGACCTAACGGTCTCACATAGAGAGGTAATTCAAAGGGCACGACAGCCAAAGTGTAAACTCAATCATCACAAAAACCTCTATAATGTACTTTTCATGCACGAGCCCCATGAATTCACTATTGCCCGAGCCAGAGGGCCAAAAGCCCATCCCTCCGTAACGGAGACGGGGAAAAAGACCCTGAGGCCCTCACAAACTGTTCTCAACATAAACATAATTGTCGTCCGCAGTGTAATCTTCATCATTAGGCACATCTCCACGATTGAGATCATAGAAATATGTTGCTGCAACTTCCTTCTCAGCGGGGTTCGACTCAGCCATTGCCAGAAGTATCGGAAACTGTTTCGCTGTGGCGCGCACTAGAAGGGAGGCTGACTCAACACCGGGTTGTACCTGTGTAACAGCCTTGGTGCAGTGGTTGAGATGATACCAGGTGGATCGTCCTTCCACTTGAACTGCGGTGGGCGATGCCTTGGTTACCGTAAAGGTCTCTTCCCTTCTTGGCTCTTTCCTCCTGTTGTGTCTGCTCACGGTACAGTGCTGGGGATGGACTGATCATTGTCCATTAAGCCCTGTGCTTGGTCGGCAGTGCTCTGTCTTCTGATGGTGCAACGTTGGGCTTGACCTGGTCGATATATCTGCAGTACAGTCTTGAGGGTTAGACTGACCTGTCTCCCACAATATATTCTCCTGGGTTACTGGTCTCTCTGCTTTCAGTACCATGAGTGCCGATTGTGGTGAGATCAGATGCTGTTACTTCCACACTCAGATCATCACAGAGGTCCAGTTCCAAGCTGCTACTCTGTCACTGACTCATCTGATGCATCTGGTTCTCTGTGACAGGACGGACCGTGGTCCCAGTGTTGGCTGGTACTGAGGTCTCGGCTGCCGACACCCCACCAGTGTCACCATTACCACCTGAAGCTGTGACCGGTGCATTGGTCAGGGAAGGAGCAGGACCTGTCAGTGACACACCCACCAACACACCCGTCCCCACTCCGTGTTGGCTGTTCCATCAGCTCCAGAGCTGGGTCTGGCAGATTCATCCTTCAGTACTGGAGCAGCTAAGTCACTGGTGGGGCTGCCGGCTCTCTGAAGTGAGGGGGAAATCCTCCCCCGACAGTGTACCTGGTGTCCGTGCTCCACCCAGCGCTTCCCCCAAGTGTTGTTCAACATGGAAATGAAACCCGTGTCCCATCACTGTGGAGGGCAGCCGTGGGTGGAGGGAGCACTGGGACACTTTGGGCCAGAATCTTAAGTACTTACCGATGCCTGGACAATAGGGACTTCCGGGAATATGACTCCTTACACATTCCCGCGTTCTGTGGGCACCGGATGGACAACCTGTTAGGGGTGCAGCCTTTCAGGGAAGAGCAGCAGCAGCAGCCAGGTCTGTGGCACAACGACTGGCTCTGATGTACAGCAGGGAATGGTGGAGACAAAGGGGAGCTGTAGTGATAGGAGACCCCACATTGAGGGGGCAGACAGAAGACTCGGTGGCCGTGAACAAGGTTCCAGGATGCTGAGCTTTCCCCTGGGTGCAAGGGTCAAGGACGTCTCCCAGTGGTTCCAGAACATTCTCAGGCGTAGGGTGAGCATCCAGAGGTCGTTGTGCACATTGGGACAAAAGACACAGGGAGGAATAGGGATGGGGTCCTGCAGGGTGAATATGGGGAGTTAGGCAGAAGGTTCAGAAGCAGGAGCTGAAGGGCTGTAATCTCTGGATCACTGCCGATGCCACCTACTGGTGAGGAGAGGAACAGGAAGACAGAGCAGGTGCGTGTGTGGCTGAGGAGCTGGTGCAGGAGGGCAGGTGTCAGCTTTGCTTGGACCATTGGGATCTCTCCTGCGGCAGAGGTGACTCGTACAAGAGGTATGGACTGCACTTGAACTGAAGGGGACCAATAATCTGGCAGTGGGATTTGCTGGTGTTGCTTATTAGGGTTTTAACTGGTCTTGTCTGGGGATGGGATCCAAAGCATGAATGTGGCAGATGAGGAGGAAGCAAATCTGGAGGTTGCAGTGAGCAATACAAAGGGACAGGACAGGCAGGGGCGAGGCAGGGCGTGAGGAGGGTCTGATAGACTAGACTGTAATCATGTTAATATGAGACAGCTGACAGTTCGGGCAGGTGGACCCAGGACATGGGGTGGCTCCCGGGATTATGGTGTTCTATCTGTTTTGGGGTGGGACAGGCAGCTCAATGTGCTGGGCACAGATGCCTGGGGCATGAAAGAGGCGGAAGCAAGTTGCAGTTTTGATTGGGAGAACACTGCAGCGGTACTTATAGGATAATCCAGAATGTCCAATGAAGCCAAATGGGGAGAACTTCAAAATCAGAAAGGTGTGTTCACTTTGATGGGATGATGAGATATCCATTCCCTGCCCACCTCCATCCCACTCCTCCTGCCAATTGCTGGCAGGATCTAGAGGAGGGAGATGTGTAGGCAGATCGCAGATATCTATTGGAATATTAGACAGTAATAGTAAGGCACAAAATGTGCTGGAGGAACTCAGCAGGTCAGGAAGAATCTGTGGAGGGAAATGAACAGTGGAAGGAGGTGATTTTAACTTCCCTGATACTGACTGGGACTGCTGCAGTGTGAAGGGATCAGATGGGGAAACATATGTTGAGTGGGTCCAGGAGAGATTTTAAAGAACATGAGGGTGTTCCTCCCAGATAGGAGGTAACACTCACCCTCCTACAGACTGGGGTTGATCCGGTACGTCTGTTAACAGGTGAAAGGATTTCTTGCAAGGGGGAGTGAATAAACATGGGACAGTAAGGCTTCAGGGCCAAAGTCTCCCTGTTAGAGTGAACGGCAAGGCTGGCAGGGTGAGGGAAGGGAATTCGATTCATGATAGGTATTGAGGATCTGGTCATCAAAACGTAAGGAGGCACATCGCAGTTTCAAGCAGATAGGATGAAGTGAATCCCTGTAAGAAATGTTGAAGAACACTTCAGATGGAAGTTATAAAAGCAAAGAGAGGACGTGAGATATCCCCGAAAGATCAGGTAAAGGGAACCCTAAAGGATTCTTTCAGCAGACTAAGAGCAAATGGGCAACTGGGGTGAGGATATGTCCCCTCAAGGATCACTGTTGCTCTCTGTCTGTGGAGCCCCAGGACATGGGTGAGTTTTTACAGCGACGCGGGTCATCTTTACTTGCTACAGAGAAAGACATGGGAGTTGGTGAGTAGGGTGCAGAGGGCGGTGATATCCTGAAACACACTACAAAATGAAATTGCATGTCTGGGTGATCTGGATAATCCCTGGATCCTATACCCAAGGATGTCGTGGGAAGTAGGTGAGGACATTGCCGGGGCTCTGCCACAGAGTTTTGTATCATCCTTCACCATCATTGAGGTCCCGTGAGACTGGAGGGTGGATAATGTTGTGCTTTATTGACAAACCAGAGAACTGCAGAGCAGTGAGCCTCACATCAGTGGTGGGAATGTTACTGGAGGGGATTCTGAGGGACAGGATCTACACCCATTTGGAAAGGCAGGGACTGGTCAGGGACAGTCAGCATTGCTTGTCTGTGGGAAATGTTGTCTCCTGGATTTGACTGAGTTTACTTTTGAAGAGGTGACGAAGAAGTTTGATGAGGACAGGCTGTTAACATTTGTCCACATGGCTTTTGACAAGGCTCTGAAAACGTCCTGCCTGATAGGCTGATCTGGAAGTTGAGATCACATGGAACAGAGGGGGGGCTACTGAATGGATACAGCACTGACTTGGTGGAAGGAGGCAGGGGTGGGAGGGGAGGGTTGTGTTTCAGATTGGAGGCTTGTGACCAGTGATGTGTGGCAGGAATGGGTGCGGCTCCCCTGTTGTTTCTCATCTATATTCATGTTTGGAGCAGAATGTTGGTGGTGTGATCAGTAAGTTCACAGATGACTCCAGAATTGGTGGTGTCCTGGATATTGAGGAATGTTGTCTGAAGTTAAAACAGGGCACTGATCAACTGGTAAAGTGGGCAAAGCAATGACAGGGGGAACTTTACTCAGACACGTGGAAAGTGATGCATTCTTTGGGAATTGAAAGCATGCCGGGACATCCATGGTGAATGGCAGTGCCCCGGCTGGTGTTGTTGAACATAGAGACTCAGAGGGACAGGGACATAGTACCCTACAGGTGGCAACATAGTCGACAGGGTGTTGAAGAAGGCACATGGCATGCTTGCCTTCATCGACAGAGGCAGTCAGTACCTGAGGTGGGACCTAATGTTCCAGTTCTGCAAGGTGCTGGTGTGAAGTGTTGTGTGAAGTTTCAGTCCGATGCTGTAGGAAGGATGTGATTAAAATGGGGAGGTTGCAGGAAAGTTTCACAAGGATGTTGCCTGGATCACAAGGATTGGATCAGCTGGGACTGCTTCCCTGGAGTGAAAGCGGCTGAGGTTGACCTTACAGAGGTTTGTAAAATTATGAGGGGCATAATCAATGTCTTCTCCCCAGAGTGGGGGCGTCTAAACGTAGAGGGCACAGTGAAGGGAAGAGGGGAAATATTCACAGGGCGTCTGAGGGGTGAGGGTTCCATACAGAGAGCTGCGGGTCAATGGGTAAAAGAAACGAGCTGCCAGAGGAGGTGGAAGAGGCTGATACAATGACATGGTTAAAGCAAACACATGGACAGGGACGGGGAGATGAACGTTTTCGGGGAACATGGACCAAACGCAGGGAAATGGAATTGGTGCACATGACCACCTTGGTCAGCACGGACATGTTGTGCCGAAAGGCTTGTTTCCGCCCTGTACACGTTTATGAATGGATGAATGTACAAATCTGTTTGGACCGCTCAGGTTCATTCAGGGCTCAGAGCAGCACAGTTCAGCGGCACACAGTCGTGTCAATCTCTGGGTCTCCTCACTGATACCCGGTCTCAGTGCACCAGGTAAAACACGTTTCACACAGGTGGCACCAGGAGCAGCCCACGCAGACCTCCCCACAAGTCCTCACCCACACCCGTTGCCCTCGGACACCTCTCTGTCCAACAATCCCAACAGCCCTGTGTATCGGGGCCCTTTTCTCCCCTCGGGCATCGGTGCAACCAACAGCCTGACACGGGCACTGCAGCGACAACCACACTGCTGGGACTGGAGTCACACTGGGAGGAGGCCAGGTAAGGGCGGCAGACGTTCTGCCCTCGCTGTGAGAAGATGATCACGTGAAGTGGGATTTACCAACACTGTCCTCAATTGACCTTCAACTTTGTTCCAACCTCCGTCCCCTTGTTACACATTCCCACAGTTGCAGCACCAGAACGGGTTCATTCAATCTCAGTCACTGCAGACCTCAGAGCCCGGTGTGGCAAGAGCAGGACACAGTCAGAAACAGTATCGGCCCCAAATAGTGAAGTCCCGGGATCCTCAGTGATCCTTTCCTTACGGTGGCACAGCCCCTGTACACTTTACCCGGTGCTCTCTGCCAAAGATTACATTCTGATCTTTGCCACGTCACTTTAAGTCTGGAATTGCCACAGCAGCGCTATTCTGGGAGCAGCTGATGTAACCTGGTTGTTCATTGAGTGGAACTAACGTCAATGATCAGGAGACTGGTGCCACTGGAGAGTTCCCTCCTGTATAACAAGAGCGGCCGTGGACATCTCATCACTGATTTTGCAGCGGGCCTGGCATGTTGCAACAACAGGGGAATCACCACTTCTCCGTGAACATGGGATCCCAGATACTTGGACAAGTCCTGGCCATTTACTATCTAGTTCTGGCATCTGTCGGTGTTCCTGGTGCGTATTTACACACAGGTCCTCACCCTGTTCATCTCTGTTACCTCTGTAGGTGGTGGAGATGGACCTGGGTCACATTGATGGCCATTTACACTGCTGTATCATTCTGTGGGTGAGATATGCTCAATCCTACTGTTGCTTTAAATTTAACCCGGTGCCTTGATTCAAACGGTGATCTCAGGCAGAGTTTCCGTCTTGTACTTTGACTGCTGAAGGTGTTGCAGTGTGATGTGTAAACGAGCAGCCAGTGTCAAGTCAGCAGTGACGGTGTGAGTTTACAGTGTACATTCTGGGAGTATTGGAAGAGAGGGGGAGCATATTCTTGGTCTCAGTCTGTGGGATACACCGTGAAATAACCCAGGATGGGTGTCCCTGGGCCTCCCGGCTGTGCCAGCACTGAGGGACACTAACCTGTTGTCACTGACTTCCTTTCTCTTTCAGGGACTGCAGATCAGCCGTTAATGTTGAGACAGGCGCTATCGCTCGGGTGCAAGAGACACGCTGGAGTTTCAGTTCATCCACTTTCTTTATTCACAGGCAGTGCAGAATATTTCCACATCCAGGGATAAATCCCCGCTGCTCTGTAATAAAACCCTGAACTGATGACAAAGCTGAGCAGGTCAGGCGTCACCTGTGAAATGAGAAACTGTGAAGGATTCAGGTCAAATCCACTTGATCAGGACTGAGAAAGTGGAGAAAGCAAGTTAGTGTGGATGACAGAGGAAGTGGGGGGGCAATGGGTGGGACACAGGCGATGTGTGGAACTGGGTGAGATGACGTTGCCATTGAACGGAGAGTTGAGCTCCTTTGTCTGCGTGATGTCAGGTCCACGGTGATGTTGTGAAGTCCGAATGATGTGGTGAAGTTGAGTGGCTGAGGTCCTCGCACTTGATGCAAATGTGATGAAAGTGAGTCTGTTGTGATTTACTCTGCCTCTGAATGTGTGTTCTGGATGGTGACTTGCAGTGTGCAACAGGGTGTGGGTGTCTGTTGTTTTGAAAAATTGTTTGATGGCGAATTTGTGGCCCTCATTTTCTGATACCAATTTAAAACTTGTGGTGTCCAGAAAGTCAACTTTCTCTTTGGATGCTCTGGCTTTGACTTTGGGTGCTGGTTGTCAAAGATTTGAATGCCGACCTTGGAAATCTGTTTTTGAATGTGTCCAAACTCTCCAAATATCATCTAGGTAATTGTAATAACACTTTGGTCACCTGGGTCACTTCTGAAAGACCATCTCTTCCCAGACTGCCAGAGATCTCTTGATATTAACTGGGGCATACGTCTTCCCCGTTGCTGTCCCTTTGACTTGTAAGTAGAATTCCTCATTGAATTCAAAGTCATTCTTTGTCAGGACCCAGTAAGTTAGTTAGACAAAAGATTCATCTGGTCTGTTAGTGTTAGCATGCCTTCCTTTGAAATTTTTGACAGCCTTCAAGCGCCTGTCTGTTTCTATGGTTGAATACGTGCTTCCAATGTCCATGATAAAGAGGGTGGACAAATGGTTCACGGTCAGGGAGTCAGCAATCTGTGAAAATTGGGATGTGCCTTTGATGCAGCTGGGAAGTTGATGGAACAAAGTCTGGGATAACATTGTACAGTCTGACCTGCATTTCTATGCGTGCACCATTTACGCAAACCACTCCAAGGAATGTAAGTTGGTGGCTACTTCACTGTTGTAAGTTACATAATGTGTGTGGATGAATTGCAGAATCCGGGATGAACTGATGTGTCCGTGAGCCGAAAGTCTGAGTCCATCACTCTGTTCTACTTAAACGTAAATCATTCTCTCAACTGGATAGGTATTGGTCTATTATTGTCACTTGTATCGATTTACAGTGAAAAACTCGCTTTGCATCCTGTTTGTACAGATCAATTCATTAAACGGTGCAGATATATTGAGTTAGGACCGTGTGTAGTGAGTTAGTACAGGTAAAAGAAATAGCAGAGCACAGAGTAAAGTGCCACTTCTGCAGGGAAGTGCATTGCAGAACGACAAGAAGGTGCAAGGGCATAACAAGGTAGATTGTGAGGACAATAATCCATCTCATCGTACAAGGGAATTATTCAACAGTCTTATCGCAGTGGGGTAGAAGCTGTTCTTGAGCCTGGTGGTATGTGACCTCAGGCTTCTGTTTCTTCTCAGGGATGGGAAAGCAAAGAAGAGAGAATGACCCAGGTGTGTGGGGCCTTGATTATGCTGGCTGCTTCACCAAGACAGTGATATGGATAGACAGAACCCATTGTGGGGAGGCTACTTTCTGTGAAACATTGGGCGGTGTCCACAAACCTCTGCAGTTTCTTGCAGTCCTGGGTAGAGCAGTTGCCACACCAATCCAGATAGGATGCTTTCTTTGGTTATTGATAAAAGTTGGTGTGTTTCAAAGGGGACATGCAAACTTTCTTGAGCCTCCTGAGTAGGTATTTGTGCTGGTGAGCTTTCTTGGCCATTGCGTCCACGTGGTTGGACCAGGACAGGCTATTGGTGATGTTCGCTGCTGGGACCTTGAAGGTTTCAACCCTCTAGACCTCAGCACTATTAATATAGACGGTTGCATGTACGCTGCCCCCTTTCCTGAAGTCACTGACCAGCTCCTTTGTTTTGCTGAATTTTGAGGGAATGTTTGTTGCCATGACACCATGACACTGAGCTCTCTGTCTCCTTCCTGTACTCTGACTCATCGTTATTTGAGATACAGCCCACGATGGTGGTATCATCGGCAAACTTGTAGATGGAATTAGAGCAGAATCTGACCACGCAGTCATGACTGTACAGGGAGTAGGGTAGAGGGCTGAGGAAGCAGCCTTGTGGGGCACCAGCGTTGACAGTAATCGTGCTGGAGATCCTGCTGCATATCCTCACTGGTTGCAGTCTGTTAATCAGAACTATTGTGAATTCTGTGTCCACAGGTTTACAAAGGAGGCAAAAGGTCAGTCAGGTGTGTAAAATAGATACGGGCAGTTTTCTTACTCACAGCAGAGCGGAGATACGATGTGTGAAGTGATTACCACACAAGTTTGGTCACAGTTTGAGCATCACGGAGAGTTGTGGTCTCCACATGACACCACTGGAGGGAGACTTCACTGGAGGGAGGGCAGAGGAGTTGTACCCGCCTGTTATTCTGCATGGAAGTGGGAATGATGAGGAATGACTGGAGATAACAGACGTTTTCCTTGGAACAGGATGCGAGTAAACACTTCGTTGAGTTGCAGGTAACAATTTTTGGCCGAGGTACAGTCGTAATGTGGGATTAACTTGGCAGACGGTGCACAATCAGGGGAGGAAATTGCAGAGAGATAAGAGAGGAGGGAAGGAAATGTCATTGACACTCACCTCAGTCCCACCTGCATCACCGCGTTGCCCAGAACTACTGCCGCTTCACACAGTGGGCTTGCACTGGACGTTCAACCTGCCTGCATCCAAACACACCGTCAGCATCTGCAGACCACACAGCACTGTCTCCCCTTTCCATCCACTGTTCAGCTTCACTCTGCTAATATCTTACTGAATATTCTCACGGCCTTGTTCCATGGTCATTCACCCTGCCCGGTCCCCACTGCACCTTCATCCTGCCCCGTCCCCACTGAACCTTCTCCTGACCGGTCCCACTGCACATTCACCAAGTGCGGACACCACTTCACCTTCACCATGCTGGGTTCGCACAGCACCTTTCCTCTGTCCTGTCCCCACTGCACCTTCTTCCTGCCAGGTTCCCACTGAACTTTCAAGCTGCCCGTTACCCACTGAATTTTCACTCTGCCCGGTCCGCTCTGCAAAATCACCCTGCTCAGTCATACTGATCCTTAGCCCTGCCCGGCCCCACTGCATGTTTACCTGCCCTGTCCCACTGCACCTTCACCCTGCCTGGTCACCAATGGACGTTCACCCTGTCCGGTCCCTACTGCACCTTATTTTCATTTTCAAACTTTTTATTCGTTTTCAAATTAATACAGATTAATATATGAATGTTTATACATGTAATACAAAGAGATGAGGAGAACAAACATGACATGGATAATCACAAAGAATAATAAAGTCTAAAAATATCTGTAGATCCAGTGATCTGTTAGTGAATGAATATAATATAAAAGAAAAAGTTTTATTATAAAATATAAGAGAAAGAAAAAAATCCCAAAACAATAAGAAAAATTATAAATAATATAATAAACCGAAATAAATTAAAGAAAAAGTAATTCAAAAAAAGACAGAAAAAAACTGGACTGAAATTTCTTGGTTGAAAGAGAGCAATATTATGTCGCCAACTCTGTTCCTCTAAATTAATAGGTTATTTTCAAGGGATCTATATCATGTGAAAATATTGAATAAATGGACTTCAAACTTCCTCAAATTTAAGCGAAGGATTGACAGTTCCACTCCTAATTTTTCCAAGTTTAAACATGATGTGGTTTGAGAAAACTATTGAAAAGTAGTCAGGGGTATTGGATCCTTCCATTTAAGCAAAATGGATCGTTTGACCATTACTGTAACAAAGGTAATCATACGGTTAGCGGAGGCGGATAGATGGCCAGATTCTATCCTTGGTAAACCAAAAGTTGCAGTGATAGGATGAGGTTGTAAATCAATCTTCAATACATTTGAAATAATGTTTAAAATATCTTCCCAATATTTTTCCAAAAGAGGACAGGACCAAAACATATGTGTCAAAGAAGCCACATTCAATTTTCATCTGTCACATATAGGATTTATATGTTGATAAAAACGAGCTAGTTTATCTTTTGACAGATGGGTCCTGTGAACTACCTTAAACTGTATCAAAGAGTGTCTGGCACACATTGGACATGTATTAACTAAATGAAGAATTTTCTTCCAAGTCTCTGTAGGTATAATGTCTGCAGTTCACTTTCCCATTCATTCTTAATTTTGTCCAATTATTCCAAATGTATTTTCATAATTAAATCATGTCATTGCTATCAAGCCCTTCTGTTAAGGATTAAGACCTAATTTTATTTCCGTAGTTTCAATTTTGTAAGGTGTTGGAAAAGAGGGTTATAGTAGTTTTTTTTAAAAAATATTCTAATCTGCAAATATCGAAAGAAGTGTGATATAGGTAAATTATATTTATTAGACAATTGTTCAACAGATGAAACAGTTATCAATGAGTAGATCACGAAAACATAATATTCCCTTCCTTTTCTATATGGGAAAGGCTGAGTCAGCTCTGGATGAATGAAAGAAAAAATAAAATTGAATGGGACTTAACAAGTTAAATTTATTCAATCCAAAAAAATTGCAAAATTGAAACCATATTCGTATTGTTTGCACATTCACCAAATGCGGTGCCCACTGCACCTTCACCCTGCCCGGTCCCCACCGCACCTTCACCCTACCCGGTGCCCACCGCAACTTCACACTGCCCGGTCCCCACAGCTCCTTCACCCTGCCCGGTCCCCACTGCACATTCAACTTTCCCGGTCCCCACTGCACCTTCACCCTGTCCGGTCCCTACTGCAACTTCACCCTGCCCGGTCCCCACAGCTCCTTCACCCTGCCCGGTCCCCACGGCTCCTTCACACTGCCCGGTCGTCAATGCACCTTCACACTGCTCTGTCTCCACTGCGCCTTCACACTGCTGAGTCCCACTGCGCATTCTCCCTGCCCAGTCCCCAATGTAACATCACACTTCCCGGTCCCCACTGCAAGCATTCACTCTGCCCAGACGCTGAAGCACTTACACACTGCCCCGTTCCCAGTGCAGATTCACACAGCGCCGTCCCCACTGCACCTTCACCCCGCATGGTCCCCACAGTACATGAAACATGCCCTGGCCCCACTGCACCAAACTTCCCGGTTCCCACTGCAACTTCACACTCCCCTGTCGCCAATGCACCTTCACACTGACCATCCTCACTGCACCTTCATCCTGCCGAGTTCCCACTGCACCATCACCCTGATGATTTCCACTGAACATTCACCCTGCCTGGTTCCCACTGCACCTTCACCCGGGTCAGCCGCCACAGCACCTTCACCCTTCCAGATACACACTGCCCCATCACCCTTCCTGAAACCCACTGCACCTTCACCCTGCCCGGTACCCACGGCACCTTCACCCAGCCAGGTCGTCAATGCACCTTCACCCTGCCCCCTCCTCACTGCACTTTAACCTTGCCCGTTCCCATTGCACCTTCACACTGCCCCATCCCCACTGCACCCTCACCCTGCCTCGTCCCCAATGCACCTTCACACATCCCAGTCCACACTGCACCTTTTCCCTGCTCTGTTCCCCCTGCAGTTGATCTTACACACTGTCCTGCGTGGGTTTCCTTGTCGCAGCCTTCCCTGTGATTGTGCACTGCTCTGTCAGTCATCAGTCGCTCCACAGCCCTTTAAAGCCCCAGTACCCTCAGCAATTGTAGCTTCATCATGGTTGTTTCTGACCCGTGAGTCCGTAGCAGACTCTGGTTCTCTCTTTTGAGAAGATCGCCAAATCTCCCGAAATAGGGGGCAGTTGGAAATGTATATTTTTTCTCTTCAGTATATCTGTCAGTTTGTATTGTCATGAAGCGCATCAGTGGGACATGTTGTGCTCTTTCCTCCATCTGACCCTCAACCCTTAACGCAATCGGCGACAGGTAGGATGACGCTCATCTCCTCAGCAAAGGGCACCAGCACTGGGTTTGATGGACTGATTCACCGCTGGTCCCAAAAGCAGCTGATCAGTGCGGTGAAGAGGTTGAGAGGTCTCTGAACGTGCAGTTGGGCTGGTCCATCAGCAAGTCCATTTGGAACTATGCAGTTTGATGTGGCAGTTGTGTCAGGGAAGTGTGTCAGGCAAAGTTATTGCCTCAGTTCCGGTTCCTGTCCTCCACAAACTTGGTTTGCTGATTCGAGCGTTTAGTTCTTTTCCCCCAACCGTGTCTGTTCTCTAATAACGACATTTTAATTTCGGTATTTATTACGGCGTAGAAGCAGACTATTCAATCCATTGACACAACGTTATCCCCAAGGCAGAATCCCGTCAGCCACTATATTCCCCCTCACATACCCATCACTCCGTGCTGGTCCTCTTCCCATCACCATGCACTATGGGGGAATTTACAGCAGCCTGTTGACCCACTGAAAAGTCTCTGTGATGCAGTAGGAAACCGGAGCCCCGCGAGTAAGCGACTCGGTCATCAGGAGCAGATGCAAACTCCACGCAGTCAGCTTCCGAGGAGGGGATCGGATCCGGGCTCCTAGTGTTGTGCGGAATGACGGTTTGTTTATCCTCGGTTTCCCAGGATGAATGATTGTATTCCCACTTTTATTCCGCAAACTCCATTCTCAGTGTCAGCCGGGAATTATTTCAGCAGTTATTGTTGCTGGTCTCAGGAAAATATTATTTCTGATTTTCTCTCTCTTCCAGTGAACTTGGTGGCGATTGTGATCCTGACCCGAGGGAAGTGCGGTCTCTCCAAATGTGTCACTCGCTACCTGGTGCCAATGGCAGCGGCCGACCTACTGGTCGTCATCACTGACGTCATAGTCAGGGCCATCGGTGAAATGTATCTCCCAAGTTCATTCCTGACCGTCACCCCCGTCTGCTCCCTTAACTTTGTCCTGGCGTCTGCAGCCACTGTGAGCTCTGTCTGGTTCACCGTGGGTTTCACCTTTGATCGGTTTGTGGCCATCTGTTGTCAGAAGCTGAGAGCAAAATATTGCACCGAGAGAACAGCGACTGTTGTTATCGGGACGGTGAGTGTGCTGAGCTGTTCAATAAACATCCCCTGGTATTTTACATTGGACCCAGCACATATCATCGACAACGTACCCCGAGGGTGTATCTGGAAATGGACATTCTTATATTTACCCTCATGGGCGTCATTTCAGTTGTTTATATTTACCCTAACCGCTTGTCTCCCGTTCTTTTTGTTATTGCTGGTGAATTCACTGACCGCCAGGTATATTTTCCTATCTGGTATAATCCGCAGGAGGCTCCGGGGCGGCAGCGATGGACAGAATGACAAGGACCCGGAAATGGGGAACCGACGGAAATCCATAGTTTTACTCTTCAGCATATCGGGCAGTTTCATCCTTTTGTGGAGCACATTAGTTGTGTACGTTGTGTTTCAGCGTGTTTCGTTCGCTCAGTACAGCGCTGACAGTGATTTATTTTTAGTAGCAGTCATGCTGCAGCAGCTCAGCGCCTGCACCAACACGGGGATTTATGTCGTGACACAGAGGAAGTTCCGAGAGCAGCTGAAGAACGCGGTGAAATACCCAGTGAATCTCATTGTGAAATTAATCAAATCATAGAAACAGCCACAGACCCGGCCTCGTTATAAATATCCCCGATCCCCGAGCAGATGTTCACCAGTTGTAGCAGCATTTGCGGCGGGTTATCCAGGGGTGGCAGTTATACATCACACCCCTCGCCAGATGTTACCAACTCTTCATGATGTTGTAAAATGTGGCAATCCTGGACATGTAGTTTATCGGAAAACAGCGCGCTGTGAATCAAGTATCAAGCCTGTTGTTCACAGAGACTGGAAATAAATGAATAAAATCTCTTCCACCCTCTGTCTGTTTCCCTGTCGATCGGTGCAACGTGGGTGGGCTGACGGTGGGGAAGGGGATGGGTTGTGACAGGATCAGACAATGTCCTGGCCGCCGCAGCTTCTTCCTGAATAAAAAAAAATGACAGACTCACCCCAGGACCAACCATCAGCGCTGAATTCACATTTCAGTGCGTGTGTTGGGGGGGAATGGCGTTTGCCGTTGCCGGTCAACAGCTTCCTGAGATGTGGTGAGTAACGATTCCACATAGTCGGACGTTTATCGGAGCAGGAGGCTGATCTTTGAGGTAAAACTCTGGTGAAAAGAGCGTTTCTGCAGTTATTCCCTCTTGACCATGGCGCAGTTGATCACGCCGAGACTGCCGACCATACCGTGAGGAAACAAGGCTGAGCTCATCACCATCCCCAACAACCCAAACCTTCCCGACTCGTTGCCATTTGTTTTACCGTGTGACGTCCGTTAAAAGCTATAAATTCAGCCAAGGACTCGTCAGACATGTTAAAGGGGGCATCTCTCGCGGTTTCAATCGTATACCTTTTCCCTCACAGGATATGTCACGGAATTTTCTGTCCCGTTAACTGTGCTGTATAAACATAAGGTCATGTCGTGTCCCCTCTGTAGAGGCTGCCTTCCCAGGGTTTGTCTAAACAGGGACACTGGAGCTTGTCTGACGGGTGAAGCCCAGTCACAGGAGGGTTGGGGGACAGGTAAAGCAGATTTTCAAATTGTTTTCATAACTCGACGTACTAAAAGGGTGCTAAACAGTGACAGGGCGAACGGAATGTGGGATTCGGAAACAAAATATTGAAGAAGTTGGAAATGAGAGAATGCCTGAGATTCTCAGCAGATCAGGCAGCTTCTTTTTCAATCTGTTTATTAAATTTCAGATTAATACACACAACAATAGTGATGCGGCACATGGTACGAAGAGATCTGGATTACAATGGGAACATTTGACTGATACAAACACAGGGAGTAAAATATATAATCGGAACCTCCCAATCTCTTTCTCGGTGAACATGATACAAAAGAATTTGAAAATAAATTTAATTACATAGAAAGAGAACCCCAAAATTCAAAAATAATAAACAAAAGCAAACAAAGAACGTCAAAAAAAACTGGACTGTTATTTCTTCGGATAAAAACGTCATCATGTCGTTAGCTCCGTTCCTCGATATTCAAATAGAAGGTTATCGAAAGGGTTTGGAAAAAAGACTGCTTACATCACGTGGAGATACTGAATAAATGGGCTCCACATTTCCTCAAATTTAAGCGAAGCATCAACATTGCCACTCCTATTTTGTTTCTAAGTATAAACATGTTATAGTTTGAGGACACCACTGAAATGTGGTAGGAGGTATAGGATCCTTCCATTTAAATAGGATGGATCTATTGGCCTTTAATGTAGCAAATGCAATCATATGACAAGCAAAAGCGGATAGATGGCCGGAATCCATCACTGATAACCCAAAAATTGCAGTAACAGGATGAGGTTGTAAATCAATGTTCAATACGATTGAGATAATATTAAATATGTCTTTCCAATATTTTTCCGAAAGAGGGAAGGACCAAAGCATGTGTGTCAGGGAAGCCACCTCTGAATACATCTGTCACATATAGGAATTATATGGTGATAAAAACGTGCTAATTTATCCTTAAGGGTCTTGTGAACCACCTGAAACTGAATCAAAGGATATCCAGCACGCATTGAAGATGTATTAACTAATTGGAGAATTTTCTTCCATGAATCTACAGGTAAATAATCTGGTTCTCTTTCTCATTTATTCTTAATTTTATCAAGTGTCTCTAGATATATTTTCATAATCAGATCATAAATGATTGCTATCAAGCCCTTCTGATAAGGATTAAAACCTAACTTTTTCTATAATTTCAATTTTATGAGGGATTGGGAAAGTAGGTAAAATAAATTGAAAATATATCTAATCTCTAAATATCAAAAAAAAACTGATCTGGGCAAGTTGTATTTAGAAGACAACTGTTCAAAAGACAGAAAAGGATTATCAATACATCACGAGAGCATATTATTCCATTCATTTTCCATAAAGAAAAAGCTAAATCAATTCTGGATGGTTGAAAGAAAAAATTGCATTGGATAGAACGTGATAAAATGAATTTATTTAATCCAAAAAAAAATTACGGAATTGAAACCATATTCGTATTGTAATTTTAGTTATTGGGTTAATCATTTGTTTACTCAATTTAGAAAGTGCAAAAGCGAGCGAGGCTCCTAAAATAGAAGCTCATGAGCACCAGTGCACGGACTCATGCTCAAGATGCACCCATCGGGAACATTGAATTACATCTAAATCTTGTGTCCAGAAAATTAAATATCTAATATTAATTGCCCAGTAGAAATATCTAAAGTTAGGCAGATACATACCGCCATCTTTTCTTTTTAAATTCTGTAAATATTTCTTACTTAGCATTGGCTTCTTATTCTGCCATATATATGAAAGAATTTTAGAGTCTATAGAATCAAAAAAAGATTTTGAGATGAAGGTTGGAACCGCCGGGAATAAATACAAAAATTTCGTAAAATATTCATCTTAACCACATTGATTCAACCAATCAATGACAGAGACAATGGGGACCATTTAGGAAGCAATTGTTTAACATGATCGATTCAAGGTAAAAGGTTAACTTTGAATAGGTCCGTATGCTTCCTGGTAATTTTAACACCCAAATAAGTAAAATAATCAGCCACTCATATAAATCTTAATTGCTTATAGATTGGGACTCGTATATTTAAAGAGAAAAGCTCGTTTTTATTAAGATTTAATCCATAACCAGAAAAAAAAACACTAAACTGACAAGCAGCGATAATGCTGCAGGAATGGATTTCTCAGGGTTAGAGATATAAAGTAACAGGTCATGTGCTTATAGTGATATCTTATGCGTCCCTTTTCCACATGTAATACCAAATATGTTAGAAGAGTCCCGAAAGGCAATTTGCAAGGATTCCAAGGCCATATCAAATAATAAATGACAGCCCTGTCTAGTACCTCGAAAAAGCCTGAAATAAAAGTTGGGGGGGGGGGAGTCCTCTGATTATAAGTAAGTACAGAAGCCAAAGGTGCATGATATATCCATTTAATGGCAGATATAAAATTTGGGAGAAAATTTGATTTCTCAAACGTGTTGAATAAATATTCCCATTCGACTCTGTCAAACACCTTCTCAGCATCAAGAGAGAGAACACATTCTGGAATTGTAGGTGAAGGGGTATCTGCAATATTCATTAACCTCCTAATATTAAAATGCAAATACTGATTTTTAATAAATCCTGACTGGCCGTCAGAAATAATTTGTGGAAGTACCTTTTCTAGTCCAGAAGCCAATATTTTGGAAAAAGTAAATTTGGAGTCCACCTTCAGTAGGATCTGTATCCTTTTTAAGAATTAAAGAGATAGATGCCACATAAAAGGATTGTGGTATTTACTTACCAATTGGGCATCTTTAAAAATTTTACATAACCAAGGAGAAAGAAGATCAGAAAAAGATTTTGAAAATTCAACTGTACTCCCATTGGGACCAGTGTTTTACCTGAAGTCGTTGAAGAAATTGCTTTCTTTATTTCTTCTCCCGAAATGTGTGCATCTAATATTAAACGTTAAGTGATAACTTCGGAATCTTGAATTACCTTAAAAATTCACGCATTAATGTAGAATCCTTGGGAAATTCTGATTGATATAAAGAAGTATAAAATTCCTGAAAAGATTTATTAATTTGATCATGGTCAACCGTCCAATTAACAACTCGTTTACGAACTTCAATAATCTGACGTTTAGCTGAAGCAGCTTTCAATTGGTTGGTCAATAATTTACCAGATTTATCACCATGTACAAACGGACTCCTAGTGTTGAGTAGTTGATTTTCAACTGGAGATGTAAATAATAAACTATGTTGCAACTGAAGTTAAATTCTCTTTTTATAAAGCTCCAAATTGATAGTAACAAAGTATTTTTATCGTTGTCTTTAATCTTGTTAACCAATATACGGAATTCATTCTTATTTCGCTTTTTTTTTCAATCCAGCAGAGTATGAAATAATTTGACCACGGATATAAGCTTTAAATGTACCCCATAATATGCCACTGCAAATTTCTGCTGTTGAATTAGTTGAGAAGAAGAAAGGCTCCGTCCAGCAATTTGATCGATAGTTTCAATGGCGCGTGATCAGAAACGGCAATTGCATCACACTTACAGCGGCCTGCAAAAGTTTGGGCACCACTGGTCAAAATTTCTGTTACGGTGAATAGTTAAAGGAGTAAAAGGTGACTTGACTTCCAAAAGGCATCAAGTTAAAGATGGAAAATTTCTTTAACATTTTAAGCAAGATTGCTTGTTTTTTTATTTCCATCTTTTACAGTTTCAAAATAACAAAAAAGGAAAAGAGCCCGAAGCAAATGTTTGGGCACCCTGCATAGTCAGGACTTAGTAACACCCCCTTTGTCAACTATCACAGCTCGTAAACGCTTTCCGTAGCCAGCTAGTAGTCTTTCTATTCTTGTTTGGGGGATATTCTCCCGATCTTCCTTGCAAAAGGCTTCTAATTCTGTGAGATTCTTGGGCCGTCTTACGTGCACTGCTCTTGTGGTCTATCCACAGATTTCCGATGATTCTTAGGTCGGGGGACTGTGAGGGTCATGATAGAACCTTCAGCTTGTGCCTCTTGAAGTAGTCCATTGTGGATTTTGAGGTGTGTTTGGGATCGCTATCCTGTTTTAGAAACCATCCTCTCTTCATCTTCAGCTTTTTTACGGACGGTGTAATCATTGCTTCCAGAATTTTCTGGTATTTAATTGAATTCATTCTTCCTCTACCACTGAAATGTTTCCTGTGCCGTTGGCTGCAAAACAACCCCAAAGCATTATCGATCCACCGCCGTGCTTAACAGAGAGGTGTTCTTTTCATGAAATTCTGAACACTTTTATCTCCAAACTTTCCACTTATCAGAGTGCATATAATTTCGGAAGTAGAATTGAATCCATAATGTTACGGACTCTGTGAAAGTCCCTTTAAGATAGAGAGTGTGTGTGTATGTGTGTGTGGGGCGTGCTTACGTCAATAGAAGATAAAGGACGTAATGACGTTGTTAAAGTCAGAAGAAGGAGAGAGAGAGAGAGAAGGGTGAGAGACACCAGCCTGCTTGTTTTCTCTATCAATGGATGAGAAACAATAACTGTGTTTGCCACTGAAATCCATGTATGGAAGTTGGAAGTAATCCGGTGGAGTTCACTTTGTTGCTGACCTGTAGAAGGAAACAGGTATTTGTGTGTGGACGACCACGGTTCGGATGCTTTTCGGGGTGAGGAAGTCACTACCGAGTAAACACTGAAGTGTCGTTTGGGTTCCATCGTGGAACATTTGGATTTCGTATGTACTCTCTCTATGTTTTTCTACATCTACATCTTATCTTCAGACAATGGTGGTTGTTGAAGAAGCCCTTGCTCATGTTTCACCTTATGGCTTGCGGAACTGAACTTTAAGAACCATTCCGGAACTTGGAGTTTGGGACTTTGTCACACACACACACGACGAGTTTAGTTTTGGGGTTAACGTTCAAGGTTTAACATTTTTGAATTCTAACATACTAACATTATTACTTTTATTTTACGTATTATCATAAGTAGTGATTAATAAAATAGTTTTAAACACTGAATCATGCTCAGTGTGTTTCTTTTGTTGCTGGTTTGTGACAAAATTGGAGATTCGTCCGGGATAGTTCCCAAGGTTAACGAGATTCGTCTGGGATCCAATCCAAAGGTTAACGAGTGTCGTCTGGGATCGTTCCCCAGATTGACGAGATTTGTTCGGGATTCAATCCAAAGATTTTGAGGGAGGTCTGATAAATTCTTTTTAATTGTCTTGTGTGTGTGAAAACCAGCAGCTATGGATATTAAGGCATTTTTGGAGTCACCAACCCAAAAGGGATTGGAGGTGGCGAAAAAGGATGATTTGATAAAAATTGCTACAAGGTTAAACCTTACAGAAGTAAAGCAGTCTATGAGAAAGGCAGATATTCAGAGACTGATAGCTGGCCATTATGTAGAAAAGAAGGTGTTTGAGAAGGAAGTGTTAAAACAGTTTCCTGGCAGTGAAATAGCAATTTCTGAAGCACAGGTGCAGCTGGCAAAGATAGAGGCTGAACGAGAGCAAACCCAGTTAAAGATAGAGTCTGAACGAGAACAACAGAGATTAGGCGCCGAACAAGAGGAAAAGAGATTAGAGGCTGAACGAGAACAGACCCAGTTAAAGATAGAGGCCGAACGATAGAAATTAGAGGCCGAACAAAAGATAACTCAGATGAAGATAGAGGCTGATCTAGCAATGAAGCAGATGGAATTGAAGAGGATGGAGGTGGATAGTGAGGAAAAGGAGAAACAGAGGCAGCATGAGTTACAAATGAAGCGTAGGAGTTTGGAATCTGATTCTGAAGATGGTTTTTCAGCCAACAGGGAGGTTCGATTAGTCCCTCCGTTTGAGGAAGATCAGGTTGATCAGTATTTCCAACAGTTTGAAAAGGTTTCTGTGAGTTCAAACTGGCCAAGGAAAGGATGGGCTCTTATGGTACAGAGTGTGATTAAAGGTAAAGCTCAAAAAGCCTGTTCTGCTTTGTCTGCTGAGGATGCAGCTGATTATACCAAGGTAAAACAAGCTATTTTGAAGGCCTATGAATTGTTCCCTGAGGCTTATAGACAAAAATTCAGAGATTTGAGGAAATCTGCAGATCAGACTTATATGTAATTTGCCAATGGAAAGAGAATATGTTTTGAACGATGGTGCCTGGCTAAAAATGTAGATGGGGATTATGATAAATTGACAGAATTGATACCAGTGGAAGACTTTAAAAGATGTGTTCCAGCTGAATTAACAACATATTTAAATGAAAAGGCCGTGGAAACTTTACAAGAAACTGCTAGGTTGGCAGATGATTATGCTTTAACCCATAAATCCAAATGGGGACAACCTAAAACCTTTCAAAAGAGTTACAAAGACAATCCAGGGAAACCAGAGATTAAATTGGGAGGTAATCAAAAAGGAAAGGATGAAAAGAAGCCAGGGCTGGAGAAACCTGTTGAGCGTATTTGTTATTACTGTAGGAAACCTGGCCATGTGATATCTAATTGTGCCCTTTTGAAGAAAAAGAAGGAAGCTGTGCCCAATGCTTGCTTTCAGGCAATTAAAAATCAAAAAGGTTTAGGAGATGCTGTTAAAGATCAGTCCTTGCAAGAGGGAAAAGCGGAAAAGTTGGAGGAGGTGAGAAAATAATTCCGTTCGTATGTATCAGAGGGTTTTGTTTCACTGAATGATGAGTCACCCCAGGTACCAGTGAAAATTCTTAGAGATACTGGGGCTAGTCAATCTCTCTTGCTGGACATTGTTTTAAATTTTGGAGAAGAAAGTGACACTGGTGAAGTAAATCTAGTACGAGGCGTTACAGGTGACACGATGTCTGTCCCTTTTCACAGGGTGATTTTAAAGTCAAAGTTCGTAGAAGGACCAGTCGAGATTGGGATAAGACCTAGTTTGCCAGTGGAAGGAGTTTCTTTGTTATTGGGAAATGATCTTGCAGATGGAGAAATTGTTCCTGTGGTACGGTTAACAACCAAACCAAGGATTGATGAGTCTGAGAATGATCCAGATGTTTACCCATCATGTGCGGTGACTCGAGCTAGAGCTAGAGAATTAGCCAGGACAGACAGTCCGATGCAGTCTGATGTGGTTCCTTGTGACAGTCCTAAACAGGAAGAAAATTATGATGCCTTATCTGAGACTTTTCTGTCTTTTTGGAGGATCAACATCCTTATAGTGAGCCTGAATTTAAAGATTTGTCTTTGTCGAGGAAGGATTTTATGGTGGAACAGACAAAGGACCCTGAGTTGACAGAATTTAAAGAAAAAGCTCTCTCATGTGAGGAGATTGAAAAAGTGCCAATTGGATACTATGTCAAAAATGGAGTGTTAATGAGGAAATGGAGACCTCCTCATGTTCCTGTTACTGAGGAATGGGAAGTTATTCATCAGGTTGTTGTTCCAAAAGTTTATAGGAATGAGATTTTAAACCTGGCCCACAGTATGCCTTTGGGTGGTCATTTTGGTGTGAATAAAACTGTAGGGAAGATCTTGAAACAATTCTGTTGGGCTGGTTTGAGAAAAGATGTGGTGATGTTTTGTCGAACCTGCCACACATGTCAGATGGTAGGTAAACCAAATCAAAAACCCCTTGTGGTTCCTTTGAAGCCAATTCCTGCTTTTGGTGAACCCTTTTCGAAGGTGATTGTGGACAGTGTTGGCCCCTTACCAAAGTCTAAGACTGGAAATCAGTATTTGTTAACCATCATGTGTGCCACTTCTAGATTTCCAGAGGCAATACCCCTTAGAAATATTAAGGCCAAGACGGTGTCAAAGGCTCTTGTAAAATTTTTTACCTTGTTTGGTTTGCCAAAAGAAATCCAATCTGATCAAGGTAGTAATTTTATGTCAAAAATTTTTCAACAAATAGTCTATGAGCTGGGAGCAAAGCAGATTGTATCATCTGTATATCACCCAGAATCTCAAGGAGCTCTGGAGAGATTTCATTCTACTCTCAAAAATATGCTGAAGACTTATTGCTTTGAAAACACCAAGGATTGGGACGAAGGTATCCATTTACTTTTGTTTGCCGTTAGAGAATCAATCCACGAGTCAATTGGATTTAGTCTGTTTGAGCTTGTATTTGGACATAGGGTGAGAGGACCTTTGGAGTTGTTAAGAGAGCAATGGGTTAATGACGAAGTTCACTTGAGTCTGTTGGACTATGTCCAAAAATTTCAAGCTCGGTTGGAGAGAGTCTGCCAGCTAGCGAGAGAGAATCTGAAAACAAGCCAGATAAGAATGAAGACATATTTTGATAGACGTGCTCGGCCTAGGACATTTGCAGTGGGGCAAAAGGTGTTGGTATTTTTCCCTAGCCAAAATAATCCATTGCAATCTCGTTTTTCTGGACCCTATGTTATTGAATCTCGAGTGACTGATCTAACATATATAATCAAAACACCAGATAGACGCAAGAAAACACAACTCTGTCATGTAAACATGCTAAAACCTTATTATGAGAGGGATTCAGTTGTGGCCTTGGTGGATGATGTAAAGGTTGTTTCTAGAATGCCTGATGTTGATGTTGAGGAAGGCCAATTTAGACCAAATATTGTTCCATCGAAACTAAAAAAACAAAATATCCTGGAGAACCTTGAAACGAAGTTGGACCATTTACAAGTTTCACAAAAACAACAGATGAGAGAATTAATTTTAAAATTTAAAAATCTGTTCCCAGATGTTCCAAACAGAACATCGATAATTACCCATGATGTTGATGTTGGGGATGCAAAACCAATCAAACAACACCCATATCGAATGAATGTACAAAAAAGTAAACTTGTTGATCAGGAAATAAAATACATGTTGGAAAATGATATTATTAGACATTCTACTTCCAATTGGAGTTCGCCCTGTGTTATTGTACCAAAACCTGATGGAACTGTTAGATTTTGCACAGATTACAGGAAAGTGAATGCTGTAACAAAGTCAGATGCTTCCCCTATTCCTAGGGTGGATGATTGCATAGATAGAGTGGGAAAGGCAAAATTTCGTACAAAGATTGACCTATTAAAAGGGTACTGGTGTGTTCCATTAACAGATAGAGGAATGGAGATTTCAGCCTTTGTAACCCCTTCTGGATTGTATGAATACAATGTTTTGCCATTTGGAATGAAAAATGCTCCGGCAACATTTCAAAGAATGATTAATTCAGTGATTCATGGGTTAAAACATACAGATGCCTACATTGACGACTTAGTGACTGGGAATGATACATGGGAGGATCACATCTCTGCGTTAGAAAGGTTGTTTGAAAGACTTTCCAAGGCTAACCTTACAGTTAACTTGGCTAAAAGTGAATTTGGCCATGCCACTGTGACGTATCTTGGTTATGTTGTAGGTCAAGGCAAGCAAGCTCCTGTTCAGGCAAAAGTTCAAGCAATATCTGAGTTCCCTATTCCCACACGTACGAGGACTGTTAGAAGATTTTTGGGAATCGTTGGATATTATCGAAAATTTTGTAAAAATTTTGCTGATATTGCTCTTCCCCTAACTAATCTTCTGAAGAAGGGAGTAAAGTTTGTTTGGACAGATTCTTGTCAAGAAGCATTTGAGAAGCTGAAAGCCATTTATGCTACCATCCTGTGCTCAAAACACCTGACTTTGAAAAGCCATTTTCATTAGCAGTAGATGCCAGTGATGAAGCTGCAGGAGCTGTGTTGTTGCAGAATAGTGACCTTGATGATATTGACCTTCCTGTAGCTTACTTTTCAAAGAAATTTAATGAGCATCAAAAGAATTATTCCACCATAGAGAAAGAATTACTGTCGCTTGTTTTAGCCTTGCAACATTTCAGTGTATATGTTTGCACCACTCAGAAACCATTGACTGTGTATGCAGATCATAACCCATTGGTGTTTCTGAGCCGAGTCAAAAACAAGAACAGAAGGCTGTTAAACTGGAGTTTAATTTTGCAAGAGTTTGATCTCATGATAACTCACATTAAAGGCAAAGATAATGTGATTGCTGATTGTCTTTCTCGATGTTAAATGGGAAACATGTATCTGTACTAATCTGATAGTCTGTAGTTGTGTAGCATGAAAATTATTAACATTACTAACTGTATGCGCGGTTAAAATTTTCTTGGGAATTTTTTTTTTAGGTGGGAGGTGTTACGGACTCAGTGAAAGTCCCTTTAAGATAGAGAGTGTGTGTGTATGTGTGTGGGGCGTGCTTACGTCAATAGAAGATAAAGGACGTAATGACGTTGTTGAAGAGGTGAGAAGAAGAAGGAGAGAGAGAGAGAAGGGAGAGAGACACCAGCCTGCTTGTTTTCTCTATCGATGGATGAGAAACAATAACTGTGTTTGCCATAGAAATCCATGTATGGAAGTTGGAAGTAATCCGGTGGAGTTTACTTTGTTGCTGACCTGTAGAAGGAAACAGGTATTTGTGTGTGGACGACCACGGTTCGGATGCTTTTCGGGGTGAGGAAGTCACTACCGAGTAAACACTGAAGTGTCGTTTGGGTTCCATCGTGGAACATTTGGATTTCGTATGTACTCTCTCTATGTTTTTCTACATCTACATCTTATCTTCAGACAATGGTGGTTGTTGAAGAAGCCCTTGCTCATGTTTCACCTTATGGCTTGCGGAACTGAACTTTAAGAACCATTCCGGAACTTGGAGTTTGGGACTTTGTCACACACACACACGACGAGTTTAGTTTTGGGGTTAACGTTCAAGGTTTAACATTTTTGAATTCTAACATACTAACATTATTACTTTTATTTTACGTATTATCATAAGTAGTGATTAATAAAATAGTTTTAAACACTGAATCATGCTCAGTGTGTTTCTTTTGTTGCTGGTTTGTGACAAAATTGGAGATTCGTCCGGGATAGTTCCCAAGGTTAACGAGATTCGTCTGGGATCCAATCCAAAGGTTAACGAGTGTCGTCTGGGATCGTTCCCCAGATTGACGAGATTTGTTCGGGATTCAATCCAAAGATTTTGAGGGAGGTCTGATAAATTCTTTTTAATTGTCTTGTGTGTGTGAAAACCAGCAGCTATGGATATTAAGGCATTTTTGGAGTCACCAACCCAAAAGGGATTGGAGGTGGCGAAAAAGGATGATTTGATAAAAATTGCTACAAGGTTAAACCTTACAGAAGTAAAGCAGTCTATGAGAAAGGCAGATATTCAGAGACTGATAGCTGGCCATTATGTAGAAAAGAAGGTGTTTGAGAAGGAAGTGTTAAAACAGTTTCCTGGCAGTGAAATAGCAATTTCTGAAGCACAGGTGCAGCTGGCAAAGATAGAGGCTGAACGAGAGCAAACCCAGTTAAAGATAGAGTCTGAACGAGAACAACAGAGATTAGGCGCCGAACAAGAGGAAAAGAGATTAGAGGCTGAACGAGAACAGACCCAGTTAAAGATAGAGGCCGAACGATAGAAATTAGAGGCCGAACAAAAGATAACTCAGATGAAGATAGAGGCTGATCTAGCAATGAAGCAGATGGAATTGAAGAGGATGGAGGTGGATAGTGAGGAAAAGGAGAAACAGAGGCAGCATGAGTTACAAATGAAGCGTAGGAGTTTGGAATCTGATTCTGAAGATGGTTTTTCAGCCAACAGGGAGGTTCGATTAGTCCCTCCGTTTGAGGAAGATCAGGTTGATCAGTATTTCCAACAGTTTGAAAAGGTTTCTGTGAGTTCAAACTGGCCAAGGAAAGGATGGGCTCTTATGGTACAGAGTGTGATTAAAGGTAAAGCTCAAAAAGCCTGTTCTGCTTTGTCTGCTGAGGATGCAGCTGATTATACCAAGGTAAAACAAGCTATTTTGAAGGCCTATGAATTGTTCCCTGAGGCTTATAGACAAAAATTCAGAGATTTGAGGAAATCTGCAGATCAGACTTATATGTAATTTGCCAATGGAAAGAGAATATGTTTTGAACGATGGTGCCTGGCTAAAAATGTAGATGGGGATTATGATAAATTGACAGAATTGATACCAGTGGAAGACTTTAAAAGATGTGTTCCAGCTGAATTAACAACATATTTAAATGAAAAGGCCGTGGAAACTTTACAAGAAACTGCTAGGTTGGCAGATGATTATGCTTTAACCCATAAATCCAAATGGGGACAACCTAAAACCTTTCAAAAGAGTTACAAAGACAATCCAGGGAAACCAGAGATTAAATTGGGAGGTAATCAAAAAGGAAAGGATGAAAAGAAGCCAGGGCTGGAGAAACCTGTTGAGCGTATTTGTTATTACTGTAGGAAACCTGGCCATGTGATATCTAATTGTGCCCTTTTGAAGAAAAAGAAGGAAGCTGTGCCCAATGCTTGCTTTCAGGCAATTAAAAATCAAAAAGGTTTAGGAGATGCTGTTAAAGATCAGTCCTTGCAAGAGGGAAAAGCGGAAAAGTTGGAGGAGGTGAGAAAATAATTCCGTTCGTATGTATCAGAGGGTTTTGTTTCACTGAATGATGAGTCACCCCAGGTACCAGTGAAAATTCTTAGAGATACTGGGGCTAGTCAATCTCTCTTGCTGGACATTGTTTTAAATTTTGGAGAAGAAAGTGACACTGGTGAAGTAAATCTAGTACGAGGCGTTACAGGTGACACGATGTCTGTCCCTTTTCACAGGGTGATTTTAAAGTCAAAGTTCGTAGAAGGACCAGTCGAGATTGGGATAAGACCTAGTTTGCCAGTGGAAGGAGTTTCTTTGTTATTGGGAAATGACCTTGCAGATGGAGAAATTGTTCCTGTGGTACGGTTAACAACCAAACCAAGGATTGATGAGTCTGAGAATGATCCAGATGTATGCCCATCATGTGCAGTGACTCGAGCTAGAGCCAAAGAATTAGCCAGGACAGACAGTCCGATGCAGTCTGATGTGGTTCCTTGTGACAGTCCTAAACAGGAAGAAAATTATGATGCCTTATCTGAGACTTTTCTGTCTTTTTGGAGGATCAACATCCTTATAGTGAGCCTGAATTTAAAGATTTGTCTTTGTCGAGGAAGGATTTTATGGTGGAACAGACAAAGGACCCTGAGTTGACAGAATTTAAAGAAAAAGCTCTCTCATGTGAGGAGATTGAAAAAGTGCCAATTGGATACTATGTCAAAAATGGAGTGTTAATGAGGAAATGGAGACCTCCTCATGTTCCTGTTACTGAGGAATGGGAAGTTATTCATCAGGTTGTTGTTCCAAAAGTTTATAGGAATGAGATTTTAAACCTGGCCCACAGTATGCCTTTGGGTGGTCATTTTGGTGTGAATAAAACTGTAGGGAAGATCTTGAAACAATTCTGTTGGGCTGGTTTGAGAAAAGATGTGGTGATGTTTTGTCGAACCTGCCACACATGTCAGATGGTAGGTAAACCAAATCAAAAACCCCTTGTGGTTCCTTTGAAGCCAATTCCTGCTTTTGGTGAACCCTTTTCGAAGGTGATTGTGGACAGTGTTGGCCCCTTACCAAAGTCTAAGACTGGAAATCAGTATTTGTTAACCATCATGTGTGCCACTTCTAGATTTCCAGAGGCAATACCCCTTAGAAATATTAAGGCCAAGACGGTGTCAAAGGCTCTTGTAAAATTTTTTACCTTGTTTGGTTTGCCAAAAGAAATCCAATCTGATCAAGGTAGTAATTTTATGTCAAAAATTTTTCAACAAATAGTCTATGAGCTGGGAGCAAAGCAGATTGTATCATCTGTATATCACCCAGAATCTCAAGGAGCTCTGGAGAGATTTCATTCTACTCTCAAAAATATGCTGAAGACTTATTGCTTTGAAAACACCAAGGATTGGGACGAAGGTATCCATTTACTTTTGTTTGCCGTTAGAGAATCAATCCACGAGTCAATTGGATTTAGTCTGTTTGAGCTTGTATTTGGACATAGGGTGAGAGGACCTTTGGAGTTGTTAAGAGAGCAATGGGTTAATGACGAAGTTCACTTGAGTCTGTTGGACTATGTCCAAAAATTTCAAGCTCGGTTGGAGAGAGTCTGCCAGCTAGCGAGAGAGAATCTGAAAACAAGCCAGATAAGAATGAAGACATATTTTGATAGACGTGCTCGGCCTAGGACATTTGCAGTGGGGCAAAAGGTGTTGGTATTTTTCCCTAGCCAAAATAATCCATTGCAATCTCGTTTTTCTGGACCCTATGTTATTGAATCTCGAGTGACTGATCTAACATATATAATCAAAACACCAGATAGACGCAAGAAAACACAACTCTGTCATGTAAACATGCTAAAACCTTATTATGAGAGGGATTCAGTTGTGGCCTTGGTGGATGATGTAAAGGTTGTTTCTAGAATGCCTGATGTTGATGTTGAGGAAGGCCAATTTAGACCAAATATTGTTCCATCGAAACTAAAAAAACAAAATATCCTGGAGAACCTTGAAACGAAGTTGGACCATTTACAAGTTTCACAAAAACAACAGATGAGAGAATTAATTTTAAAATTTAAAAATCTGTTCCCAGATGTTCCAAACAGAACATCGATAATTACCCATGATGTTGATGTTGGGGATGCAAAACCAATCAAACAACACCCATATCGAATGAATGTACAAAAAAGTAAACTTGTTGATCAGGAAATAAAATACATGTTGGAAAATGATATTATTAGACATTCTACTTCCAATTGGAGTTCGCCCTGTGTTATTGTACCAAAACCTGATGGAACTGTTAGATTTTGCACAGATTACAGGAAAGTGAATGCTGTAACAAAGTCAGATGCTTCCCCTATTCCTAGGGTGGATGATTGCATAGATAGAGTGGGAAAGGCAAAATTTCGTACAAAGATTGACCTATTAAAAGGGTACTGGTGTGTTCCATTAACAGATAGAGGAATGGAGATTTCAGCCTTTGTAACCCCTTCTGGATTGTATGAATACAATGTTTTGCCATTTGGAATGAAAAATGCTCCGGCAACATTTCAAAGAATGATTAATTCAGTGATTCATGGGTTAAAACATACAGATGCCTACATTGACGACTTAGTGACTGGGAATGATACATGGGAGGATCACATCTCTGCGTTAGAAAGGTTGTTTGAAAGACTTTCCAAGGCTAACCTTACAGTTAACTTGGCTAAAAGTGAATTTGGCCATGCCACTGTGACGTATCTTGGTTATGTTGTAGGTCAAGGCAAGCAAGCTCCTGTTCAGGCAAAAGTTCAAGCAATATCTGAGTTCCCTATTCCCACACGTACGAGGACTGTTAGAAGATTTTTGGGAATCGTTGGATATTATCGAAAATTTTGTAAAAATTTTGCTGATATTGCTCTTCCCCTAACTAATCTTCTGAAGAAGGGAGTAAAGTTTGTTTGGACAGATTCTTGTCAAGAAGCATTTGAGAAGCTGAAAGCCATTTATGCTACCATCCTGTGCTCAAAACACCTGACTTTGAAAAGCCATTTTCATTAGCAGTAGATGCCAGTGATGAAGCTGCAGGAGCTGTGTTGTTGCAGAATAGTGACCTTGATGATATTGACCTTCCTGTAGCTTACTTTTCAAAGAAATTTAATGAGCATCAAAAGAATTATTCCACCATAGAGAAAGAATTACTGTCGCTTGTTTTAGCCTTGCAACATTTCAGTGTATATGTTTGCACCACTCAGAAACCATTGACTGTGTATGCAGATCATAACCCATTGGTGTTTCTGAGCCGAGTCAAAAACAAGAACAGAAGGCTGTTAAACTGGAGTTTAATTTTGCAAGAGTTTGATCTCATGATAACTCACATTAAAGGCAAAGATAATGTGATTGCTGATTGTCTTTCTCGATGTTAAATGGGAAACATGTATCTGTACTAATCTGATAGTCTGTAGTTGTGTAGCATGAAAATTATTAACATTACTAACTGTATGCGCGGTTAAAATTTTCTTGGGAATTTTTTTTTTAGGTGGGAGGTGTTACGGACTCAGTGAAAGTCCCTTTAAGATAGAGAGTGTGTGTGTATGTGTGTGGGGCGTGCTTACGTCAATAGAAGATAAAGGACGTAATGACGTTGTTGAAGAGGTGAGAAGAAGAAGGAGAGAGAGAGAGAAGGGAGAGAGACACCAGCCTGCTTGTTTTCTCTATCGATGGATGAGAAACAATAACTGTGTTTGCCATAGAAATCCATGTATGGAAGTTGGAAGTAATCCGGTGGAGTTTACTTTGTTGCTGACCTGTAGAAGGAAACAGGTATTTGTGTGTGGACGACCACGGTTCGGATGCTTTTCGGGGTGAGGAAGTCACTACCGAGTAAACACTGAAGTGTCGTTTGGGTTCCATCGTGGAACATTTGGATTTCGTATGTACTCTCTCTATGTTTTTCTACATCTACATCTTATCTTCAGACAACGGTGGTTGTTGAAGAAGCCCTTGCTCATGTTTCACCTTATGGCTTGCGGAACTGAACTTTAAGAACCATTCCGGAACTGGGAGTTTTGGACTTTGTCACACACACACACGAAGAGTTTAATTTTGAGGTTAACGTTCGAGGTTTAACATTTTTGAATTCTAACATACGAACATATTTTTTTACTTTTATTTTACGTATTATTATAAGTAGTGATTAATAAAATAGTTTTTAACACTGAATCATGCTCAGTGTGTTTCTTTTGTTGCTGGTTTGTGACACTGCACAGACACAGATATGTACACACAGTCTCTCACTGAAGACACAGATGTATACACACAGAGTACATCACTGCACTGTGTGCTCTCACAGTAAGTGCTTAAAGTCCATTGAACTGTGCCTTTACTCTGAGGGTCATTGTCTCCAGACCTCTGACCCGATAGTGAGGATCAGTGTGTGCAGAACTATGTTCTTACAGTGAGGGTCAGTGTGTACAGAGCTGTGTCCTTACAGTGAGGGTCAGTGTGTACAGAGCTGTGTCCTTACAGTGAGGGTCAGAGTGTCAAAAGCTGTGTCCTTACAGTGAGTTACCTTGGGTGTAAATATCTGTGTTCTTACAGTGAGTAACTGCCGGTTAATAGAGCTGTAAGTTACTACTTTGAACACAGTTGACTCCTTCCAGTAAGGTACAGCTGGTCTAGATATATTTGTCCGCACAGTGAGTTGCTGCGTGTGTGTAGAGCAGTGTCCTTCCAGTGAGCTACTGCACGTGTACAGAGCTGTGTCCTTCCCCTGAGTTACTGCTGGTGTACAGCGCTGTGTCCTTACCCTGAGTTACTGCTGGTGTACAGAGCTGTGTCGTTCCAGTGAGTTGCTGCTGGTGTACAAAGCTGTGTCCTTATCCTGAGCTACTGCTGGTGTACAGAGCTGTGTCCTTGCAGTGAGTTGCTGCTGGTGTACTGAGCCGCACCCTTACAGTGAGGATCAATGTGTACCGTGCTGTGGCTTCAGAGTGAGGGAATCAGTGCATAGAGCACGGTGCTCTTACAGGGGATCAGTGTATGCAGAACTGAGTCCTTACAGTGTGTTGGTCTGTGCTAACAGAACTTTGCATTTCTAATGAGGTTTTACGTGTCTGTGTGATTGTGTCGTACGATTGATTTAGTGTGGAGGAACATAGCTTTGTCTTTACAATTAGGTATTATGTTCATTGAGCACCTGTGGGTGTTTGAGGTTTGGTCCTCATTGAGACACTGTAGCTGTCTAGGGATGACTCCTTACAGTAAGATACTGTGGGTGTCGAGGGATGTGACCTACAGTGAGGTACTATGGGTGTCTGGGGATGTGCCCTTCCAGTGAAGTACTGTGGGTGTCTGGGGATGTGTCCTTACAGTGAGGTACTGTGGGTGTCTGGGGATGTGTCCTTACTGTGAGGTTCTGTGGGTGTTCACTTCATGATTTATTGTGCTTCTTAAAAACAGAGGTGATATGTATGTATTGAACTTTGCCCTTACAGTAAGTTACTTTAGCTTCATGTTAATTCAGCCAGACACCACATTGTTTTGTAAATGTGGCCCGATCTCTTATCTCAGGTCTGCTTATCAATTCAGGCTGCAGTGCAGAGTGGGTGGCTACATGTAGTGTTCTGCTTGTTTGCTTCCATGATTAAAATAGATTAACCTGGTTACTGGTTATTCCCATCCTTCTTCAGTGGTGAACGTCCCTCTGGGCACAAAAGGCAACATAAACCACTCCTTCCTTGTGGTCTGCACTGCAGAGATGGTAATGCATCAGCGACAATTCACTGACGACAGAACCGCAGGAGGTTGGTTGGCATTCCTGGCCCATTCCTTTCAATTAAAATATAACTTGACACAATGTGTTTCTGATTCAAATTGTGGGAATCATGCGGCAGAAACATAACTGTAACACCAGGGCAGGAGTGAGTTCTCTATGTACAAGAGCCTCAGGGAACTGTGACCAAGTTCAATTACCAACGGCAGGAATAAATTGATGGCTATCAACTGACCAGTTGTCAGTGCACTGGGGGATTTGTGGCGAAATCTGAGAAGCTGCACTGGACCCCACCATATGTTCAAAGTGTTTTTCTGATGCTGTGTCAGGCTGTGTTAGGATGGTGAGGTACTGCAGCTGTGTCGAGCTGTATCCTTCCAGTGAGGTACTGTGATGGATTCATTATGTCCTTACTGTGAGGTACGATGTGTGCACAGAGCTTCATCTTTGCATTATGTTACTACAGGTATATGTGGGAATGTGCTCTCACAGTGAGGTGCGCAGTGTGTATGGAGCTGTGTCCATATGGTGAGCTATTGTGGTGTTTAAGTCTGTGTCCAGTGAGTTACTACTGGGGAATGTTAAAATATGGCACTCTCGGTGCAGAGATCTGTGTCACTTCAGTGCAAAACTGTGGGTGCATCAGGAAGTGTCCTGAAAATGACAGACTATTTGTGTCCAGAACTGCGTGTTTACAGGTCAGCTCAGTGGGCAAAAATAACGGTGGCCTTGCTGTGGAGTACTGCAGCTGTTCCGAGCTGTGTTCTCACAGAGAGATGCTGCTGGTGTATGGAGCTGGGTCTTACAGTGAAGTACTGTGAATGTACAGACTTGCATCTGTTCAATGATGTACTGTGGGTGTACAGGACTGTGTCCTTACAGTCATTTACTCAGTGTGAAGAGCTGTGTTGTTGCAGTGAGGTGCTCAGTCTGTTTACAGCTGAGATCTCAATGAGGAATTTTATTTCTTTTTACAATATTTTTTATTGATTCCACATAGAAAATACAGAGAAGAGAAATCAAAAAATAGACAAAATGCGACAAAATACATTGTGTTAAATCAGACTTGAAATCACAACACCCCATATTGATAAACAAAATGATAGTTAATTAGTAATAATTAAATGGGAATAATTTTATTATATAAAAAAATCTAAACCCACGACCAAGACCGAAGCTGTTTGGTAAATAAAGTACAAAGAAAAGCCCTTAACACATAATAATATCAGCCAATATCTGTACTTTACACCAGATCAAAGGTTTCGAAAATAGTTCAGAAAAGGTCCCCACAGGGTTTGAAATTTTAACTTAAAGATTCAGAAATTGAACAACGGATTTTCTCTAAATTTAGGTCTGACATAACATCCCGTCACCATTGAACATGAGCAGCCGGAGTCACTTCCTACCATTAACGCAACACGGCCTTCCTGGCTATAAGAGAAATAAAGGCCAATACATAGAAATCAGAAGTCTCCAAAGTTATATATTTTTCTCCAACAATCCCAAATAATGTAGTCAAATGATTAGGCTAAAAATTTATTTTAAAAGGCACAGTGAACGTCTGAAATATCTCTATCCAGTATTTTTTAAAGCTCGAACATGTCCCAAACGTGGCTGAAAGAAGCCTCTCCATTATTGCATTTATAACAATAATGAGATATATCTGAAGAAAAACGAGATGCTTGTCTTTGGACAAGTGAGCTCTATGAACCACTTTAAACTGAAGGAGGGAGTGACACACGCTTTATGATGAAGTATCGACCAATTTAAGAATTTCATTCCAAGTTTCCTGAAATTAACATCTGCAAATCTTGTTCCCAAGCATTTTTGGTTTTGTCCAAGGGAACCTTACTTGTTCCTCATAACCTAGCATAAATATTAGATATTGAGCCATCATAAAAAGGCTTCGAATTAAAAATGACATCTAGTAAGTTCTTATCAGGACTCAAAGGGAAAGTCTCGAGTTTGTAAATATCGAAAAAATTGGGGTTTTGGTAAACTATATTTAGTTGACAATTGTTCAAATGAAGGGAGATTTCCTGCAACAAACAGATCCTGAAAACAAGTAACACCAATCTCTCTCACTTTTTATAAACTACATCAGTCATAGAAGCTTTAAAAAACAATTAGCAAAAATGGGACTGGACAAAGAAATGCTCCATAATCCATTGTTACGAACTCAGTGTAAGTCCCTTTCAGGTAGAGTGTGTGTGTGTGTGCGTGTGTGTGTGTGTGTGGCGTGCTTACGTCAACAGAAGATAAAGGACGTGATGACGTTGTTGAAGAGATCAGAAGAAGAAGAAGAAGAGAGAGAGAGAAGGGAGAGAGACATCAGCCTGCTAGTGTTCTCTATAGATGGATGAGAAACAATAACGGTGTCTGCCACTGAAATCCATGTATGGAAATTGAAAGTAATCCGGTGGAGTTCACTTTGTTGCTGACCTGGAGAAGGAAACAGGTAGTTGTGTGTCGATGACCGCGAGTCGGATGCTCCGGGGTGAGGAAGTCACTAACGAGTAAACACTGAAGTGTCGGTTGGGTTCCATCGTGGAACATTTGGATTTCGTAATTACTCTCTCTATGTTTCTTTACATCTACATCTTATCTTCAGACAACGGTGGTTGTTGAAGAAGCCTCTGCTCATGTTTTACCTTATGGCTTGCAGACTTGAACTTTAAGAACCAATCCTGAACTGGGAGTTTGGGACTTAGCCACACACACACACGAAGAGTTTAGTTAGTTTTTGGGGTTAATGTTCAAGGTTTAACATTTTTGAATTTCTAACATACTAACATTTTTACTTTTATTTTACGTATTATTGTAAGTAGTGATTAATAAAATAGTTTTTAACACCGAAGAATGACTCAGTGTGTTTCTTTTGTTGCTGGTTCGTGACAACCATCATATTTTCTAAATTGCAGCCAAATCCTCAAAGCATGTTGAAGTAGCAGAGCATCAGTTAGTTTATTGAATGATAAAGGAAGTGAAGAGCCAAGCAAAGAAATAATAGAAAAAAAAATCACAGTTAGCTTCCAAAGTACCCCATACTGGACACGCCTCATGATTAATGTAGTGTAACCAAAATGGAAGATTTTGTATATTGACTGCCCAGTGAAAAATCCTAAAATTGAGTTAGGCAAAAGCTTCATTTGTTTAAACTTTCTGAAAGTAAACATTATTTAATCTAGGATTTTTGTTTTTCCATGTGTAACCGGTGGCGTACCTCAGGGATCTGTAGTGGGGCCCTTGCTCTTTGTGATTTTTATAGACGACCTGGATGAGGAAGTGGAGGGGTGGGTTAGTAAGTTTGCGGATGACACGAAGGTTGGGGGTGTTGAGGATAGTTTGGAGAGCTGTCCGAGGTTACAGGGGGACATAGATAGGATGCAAATTGGGCTGAGAAGTGACAGATGCAGTTCAACCCAGTTAAATGTGAAGTGGTTCATTTTGGTAGGTCAAATATGATGGCAGAATATAGTGGCAATGGTAGGACTCTTGGAAGTGTAGAGGATCAGATGGATCTTGGGGTCCAAGTCCATAGGACGCTCAAAGTGGCTGCGCAGGTTGACTCTGTAATTAAGAAGGCATGTGGTGTATTGTCCTTCATCAATCGGGGAATTGAATTTAGGAACGAAGAGGTATTGTTGCAGCTATATAGGTCCCTGTGTAAACCCCACTTGGAGTACTGTGCTCAGTTCTGGGTGCCACACTACAGGAAGGATGTGGAAGCCATAGAAAGGGTGCAGAGCAGATTTACTAGGAGGCTACCTGGAATGCGGAGAATGCCTTATGAAAGCAGGTTAAGGGAACTCGGCCTTTTCACCTTGGAGCGACGGAGGATGAGGGGGGACCTTATCGATGTGTATAAGATGATGAGAGGTATTGATAGGGTAGATAGAAAGAAGCTTTATCCAGGGCTGAAATGGTGGCCACAAGAGGACAGAGGTTTAAGGTGCTGGGGAGTAGGTATAGGGGAGATGTCAGGGGTAGGTTTTTCACTCAGAGAGTGGTGAATGTGTACAATGGGCTGCTGGCAACAGTGGTGGAGGTGGATAGGATAGGGTCTTTTAAGAGACTGTTGGATACCATAGAACAATAGAACTATAGAGCACAAAACAGGCTCTTCGACCCACCATGTTGTGCCATCCATCAACCCACCCTCACACTATCTAACCCTTTCCTCCCGCATATCTCTCTATCTCACATGCCTCCATGTACATATCCAACAAACTCTTGAACCTGTCCAATGTATCTGCCTCCACCACCACCCCAGGTAGTGCATTTCATGCACCAACCTCTCTCTGGGTGAGAAACCTACCCCTGATATCTCCCCTGAACCGCCAACCCATAAACTTAAAGTCATGCCGTCTCGTCTTGAGCATTGGTGCCCTGGGAAGGAGGCGCTGACTGTCTGCTCTATCCATTCCTCTCAATATTTTATATAACTCTATCATGTCTTCTCTCATCCTTCTCTTTTCCTGTGAATAAAGCCTTAACACCTTAAGCCTCTCCTCATATTTCATACGTTCTAATCCAGGCAGCATCCTGGTAAATCTCCTCTGCACCCTCTCCAACACCTCCACATCCTTCCTTTAATGCGGCGACCAAAACTGAACACAGTACTCCAAGTGTGGTCTAACGAGTGTTTTGTAAAGCTGCATCATCAATTTGCGTCTCTTAAACTCAATCCCACGATTTATGAAAGCTAACATCCCATAGGCCTTCTTAACTGCTCTATCCACCTATGAGGCAACTTTCAGTGAACTGTGAATATGAACCCTCAGATCCCTCTGCTTCTCTACACTGCCAAGTACCTTGTCATTTACTCTTTACTCCGCCCTGGAGTTTTTCCTTCCAAAGTGTACCACTTCACACTTCTCCGGATTGAACTCCATCTGCCACTTGTCAGCCCAGCTCTGCATCCTATCAATATCCCTCTGTACGTTCCGACAGCCCTCCACTCTATCCACAACACTGCCGATCTTAGTGTCATCCACAAGATTAATAACCCAGCCTTCCACCCACTAATCTAAAAATACACCAAAAAGTAGAGGTCCCAGAACCGATCTCTGCGGGACACCACTCGTCACTGCCCTCCAATCTGAGGGCACTCCTTCCACCACAACCCTCTGCTTTCTACAGGCAAGCCAATTCCTAATGCACACAGCCAGGTTTCCCTGAATCCCTTGGCCTCTGATCTTCTGAAGAAGCCTACCAGGAGGTACCTTAACAAACACCTTATTTAATCCATATTGACCACATCCACCGCACTATCCTCATCAATCTTCCTCGTCACCTCCTAAATCAGGCTTGTGAAGCAAGATCTTCCCTTCACAATGCCATGTTGGCTGTCCCTAATTAGTCTATTATTTTCCAGGTGTTCATAGATCCTATCCCTTAGAATCCTTTCTAACAGCTTACCCACCACAGACGTAAGGCTCACTGGTCTGTAATTTCCTGGACTATTCCTACTACCTTTTTTGAACTAGGGGACAACATTCGCTGCCCTCCAATCCTCCGACACCATCCCTTGGACAGTGAGGACTCAAAGATCCTTACCAGCGGTTCAGAAATCTCATTTCCCGCCTCTCGAAGCAGCCTGAGGAAAATCCCGTCAGGCCCCGGAGATTTATCTATCTTGATATTATTTAACAACTTCAACACATCCTATCTCTTGATATCTACAACCTCGAGAACATTACGCTTACCAGCACTTCCTTCCACGTCATCAAGACCACTCTCCTCGGTGAATACCAAAGAGAAGTATTCATTGAGAACATCTCCCTCTTCCGCCGCCTCCAGGCACATTCTCCCACCTTTGTCTTTAATCAGACCTACCTTTGCCCCAGCCATCCTCCTACCCTTCACGTAGTTGAAAAAGGCCTTGGGGTTTTCCTTAACCTTATTAGCCATCGCCTTTTCATGTCCCCTTCTAGCTCTCCTCAGCCCTTTATTTAGTTCCTTCCTCGCTACCCTATATTCCTCACGGGCCCTGTCTGAACCTTGCTGCTTATACCTATGTACGCTACCTTCTTCTCCCTAACTAGTCGTTCAACCTTTCTCGTCACCCACGGTTCCTTCACCCTGCGATTCCTTCTCTGCCTCACCGGGAAATATTTATTCCCAACATCCTGCATAAGATCCATGAACATCGACCACATCTCCATGGTACATTTCCCTTCAAAAAGGACATCCCACTTTACACTCCCAAGTTCTCTCCTTATAGCCTCATAGTTCGCCCTTCCCCAATTAAATATCTTCTTGTCCTCTCTGCACCTGTCCCTGTCCATGGCAATTTTAAAGGTTATGGAGCAATGGTCACTGTCCCCCAAATGATCACCCACCAAAAGATCCTTCACTTGTCCCGGTTCATTTCCTAAAACTAGATCTAACATGGCATTCCCTCCAGTCGGCCTGTCAACATACTGTGTCAGGAATCCCTCCTGGACACATTTAATATATTCCATTCTATCTAAACCTTTGGTACATGGAGTTGAGAAAAATGGGTAAGCCTAGTAATTTATAGGGTCGGGACATGTTGGGCACGGTTGTGTGGGAAAAAGGGCCTGAATTGTGCTGCAGGTTTTCTGTGTTCTAGAAGTTATATTTGAATCAAGAGAATCAAAGGAGGACTTAGGAATAAAAGCATGTGAGGCCTGAAACAAGTGCTTAAATTTAGGTAAAATATTCATTTTAATAGAATTAATTCGGCCAATCAATGATATAGAGAGGGGTGACCAATTTGATAAAACCCTTTTCACGTAGTTCAATAAAGTAAGAAAGTTTTCTTTAAATAAGTGTTTATAATTTTTAGTAATTGTTACAGTCAAATATGTAAAATGATTTCTTCCAATTTTGAGAGGGAGGTTAGTATGAAATGACATTAGATTCTTCAAAGGGAAAAGTTCACTCTTGTATAAATTCAGATTATGTCCTGAAAACTGGCTAAAACAGGAGAGTACAGAAAGCATAGGAGGTAAAGATATCTCAACATTAGAGATAAAAAGCGGTAACTCGTCAGCACAGAGTGAAGCTCTGTGGGTAATAACTGTTCTAGCGATACAAGCGATATCTCTTGATTTTCAGAAAGCAATATTGAAGGGTTGTAACGCCAGATCAAATAGCAAAGGTCCCAAAGCTCATCCCTGCCTGGTTCCACATTGAAGTTGAAAAGGTTTAGAATTTTGGAAGTTAGTAAGAACACGAGCAGAGGGGGATAAATAAAGTAATTTAATCATTGAATGAAATCGGCCCCAAAGCTAAATTTCTCTGAAGTTTTAAATAAATAACTCCATTCAACCCGATCAAAGGACTTCTCGGCATCTAGAGATATCACACCTTCTGCCATTTCCTTAGAGGCAGAGTAGATAATATTTGGTAAATGGTGAATATTAAAATAGGAATAGTGATTTTTAGTAAAACCAGTCTGATCATCACATAGAAATAATGGTAAAATATTTTGAATTCTATGAGCTAAAACTTTAGATTAAATTTTACCATCAACATTAAGTAAAGAAATTGGTCTGTACGAAGAACATTGCGTTGGGTTCTTCTTTTTCATAAGAATAAATGAAATGGAAGCTTCATCTGAAGGATTGTGGTAACTGAACCAATTGAAAAGAGTCCCAAAAAACAGAACATAAATCAGGTATAAGCAAAGAGGAAAGGGTCTTATAAAATTCTCCAGGAGATCCATCAGGATCCGGAGTCTTTCCAGAGTACAATGAACGTACAGCCTTGGCGATTTCCACATAACCAAAAACAATTGGATCAATCTATTGCTTATAAGCAGAGAGTGTTGGAATGTTTAATTGGTCGAAAAAATATTCATTACGGTATCGTCTTTAGGAGAATCTGAACTATAAAGTTCAGAATAATATTCTCTGAAAGGACCATTTACTTCTAAATGATCAGTTGTCCTCTCACCATGAGTTTTGCAAATTTCTTTAATTTGCCGTCTAGCAATAGAGGATCTTAATTGGTTAGCCAGTAATTTACCTGTTTTGTCTCCATGAATATAAAATTGACTTTTATCTTTTAAAAGCTGACTCTCAATTGGATATGTTAAAAGGAGATCATATTTAGTTTTAATTTCGACTCACCTTTTGTAAAACACAGGATCTGGATCTGTTGTGTAGAAAAGGTTCTTTTCGGATCTTAAAGTTGGAGGAATCTGGACACAGGCTCTGGATCTTAAAAATAGTTTAATCGCAAAGGGAACGAATATACACTCACACACAAAGAGACAGGAGATCAGGAAAGTAAGGGAAATCACAACGAGGGTGAGAAAAATACACACACACACACACACACACACACACACACACACACCCAAAACAAGTTACAACTTATCAAGGGATAAACACTTCAATGCCTGAACATCTCGACCTAGACAAGCATTGGATCTAACACGCCCTGGATTCTGACTAAGACGCTCCCAAACCTCATGGTTCTTTCACTATTCCTGGGCCAGTCGAGAGAGCGAGAGCCAGGAATATGCAGCACTCTATATAGTTCTGGAGGTCTGAGTGGAGCCAGACCCGGTAATATAGACAGCCCAATGATTTGGGGGTCAAGGACAAAGGTGTTTACCAAGGCCAATGGTCAGGCAGGCCCAGGAACAAAGGTGCTCTCCAAGGCCAATCCTTATGCTTACACCTGATGGGTGTGGTGAACCCTTGATTGACAGTGGTGTCACTCCCGATCCGATAAACACTGCTGTCCTCCGACAACAGGGGTCAGTGTTGTTACCGTCACATGACAGCCGTGTGCTTTCCTACTACAGGATCCAAGGCATATTTTTGGTCTAGTATTTTCAATTGATTAGCTAAATCAGTTCACTCTATGTTAGTTTTTTTTCCGAATGCTTACCCTACAAGAGATGATTTGTCCTCTAATAAAGGATTTATTAAGAAGTCTTTATCAGATGGCAAAGCTGAATTAAAATGCCAAAATCTTATTTGAGGGAGTTCAGGGAGGTTTAAACATAAAAACACAGGAGCATGATCTGAAAGAGGAATCTCTTTATTTTCACAGGATCCAACTGATGGAATCATTTGACCCTCAATAAAAAAACAGTCAATCCTTGAATATGTGTGGTGAACATGAGAGAAAAATGAATATTCCCTATCTTCTGGATGTAAAAAAACTCCAAACATCAGTAATGCCAAATTTCATTGAAAACGGATGACGAAATGCAGCTGATTTATTAAGCGCTGCCTGTTTAGTAGATGACCGACCTGATCTTGGATCCAGCCAACAATTATCTTCTCCTCCTAAAACCAGAGAATAAAGATTCAAATCTGACACGAGTGCAAAAAATCGTTGAAATAATCCTGGGTCATCCGTATTCGGCAAATGGCATTAATCTGTTATCCAATTTCCTGATACTATAACAAAACATCTACTAGTATCAGTTATCACCTTGTGTTGAACAAATGGAACAGTATTATCTATTGAAAATGAGCCCCCCTAGATTTAGCTCGGAAAGAGGACTGAAATTGGGTGACACGGCAGCGTAGCGGTTAGTGTGACGCTATGACAGTACCAGTGATCTGATTTCAATTCCCGTCGCTGTCTGTAAGGAGTTTGTACGTTCTCCCGCGTCTGTGTGGGTGTCCTCTGGGTGCTCCGGTTTCCTCCCACATTGCAAAGACGTACGGGTAGGTTAATTTGGGTTTAAAAAGGGCGGCGCGGACTCGTTGGGCCGGAAGGGCCTGTTACCACGCTGTAAATAAAAACGTACGAAAAAAATTAAAAATTCCAACCCTTTCCATCGACTAAAAATGTGTGAGATATCACGATTACATAGATGAGTTTCTTGTAAAAAGTTAATTGTGACCTTGAAATTTTCAATATAGGCAAAATGTGAATTTCGTTTCACAGGGCGATTTAACCCTTTCACGTTAAAACTAAGTAAATTAATAATTTGATCCATTTTAATGTTGTTTAAATGCATTTAAAAAGAAAGGGTAATAAACTAACCCCGCTGGAATGTAAATTCAAACCAAACAGTGAACTTTCTGATAAGTTCACTAAGCAACAGACTTGGCTGAGAGCCTAAAGCAGATTCCAAGGAGAGAACCCATCCCCTTCCCACCACCCCAAGACAGTAAGCCAACGAATAGATGGCCGGCAGCTTATCCTACAGACAGCGTATTAACCCAAGCAGTCCTGCTCCCTATGTTTCAAGGTTAGGTCATTCTAACGCCGTCAAAACAGTAAATTGGAAAATAAACAATATTTTGAACATAAAATAACAAGTATCCTTATGAAGTATTGTTAATAAAAAAACCTCAGAGGAATATATATAAAGTAACATATCAAAAAGATCAAAAATCGAAATAGGTCGACATTCAAGGTATTAGTAAGGGGTTACCAAGAGAAAAAATGATAAATGTTCATGCAGAAAAGTACAGAGTCAATTAATCCTTAGCTTCGCGAAAATCTCGAGCCTCTTCAGCCGAACGAAACCACTTCTGTGAAACATTTTACAGAATAATTATGAGCCTTGCAGGGGAACGAAGAGAAGGTTTGAAGCCTTTGTTATAAAGTTCTGACCTGACCTTTGTAAATTTAACGTGTTCATTCATAACCTCGGGTGAGAAATCTTCAACAATTCTGATCTTGGAAATTAATTATTCTTCTTCGACGGGAGTGACGAATTAGAAGCTCTTTAATTTCAAAGTCATGCAGACAGATAATGACTGACCTGGGTCTGTCTTCCAGAGGAGGCTTGTACAGCGGTGACCTGTGTGCTCGATCAACCTTAGGCGGTGATTCGAAAGTAGTAGGAAATAGTTGAGCCGAAAGGTTTGCAAAGAATTCCGTAGGCTGGTTACCTTCACCCGATTCTTCAAGACCCAGAATAAGTAAATTGTTTCTTCTACTTCTGTTATCTAAATTGATAAACTTCTGTGTTAATTTTTCATTGGACTTTGATTGCTTTTTACAAAGCTTTACTAAATCATCCATTTTCCCATCCAAAATCGTACGAGTCACTTCATTCACTGCAATTCGGTCTGATAATCATGTAAGGTTTTTTGAATAGAGTCCAACTTGGAATTAAGCTGATGAAATTGCTGTTGAAATTCTTCAGAAGAATCATCTACATGTTTTCGAAGCAATTGTATAGTAGATTCCAAAGATGCAAGAGGGTCATCTTCCTTGGTAGTTTTAGTTCCTTTGGCACTCCTTGAAGTCATAGTGGAGTAATATCACGTTTGGAAAAAGGATTTCAAACTAGGTTGAAAAAGTTAGATAGAGTAGGAGCAACGGCAAATAGCTGTTACGCCATTAACGACCAGCAGGCTTCTCCCGAGGAATTTTGTGTGTGTGAAGAGATTTATATTTATCTTTAGGCACAGTGAGCGTATAGATCTGTGTCAATGCAATAAGTTATGGTTGGTGTATAAAACTATATACTTAGAGTGAGGAGATGTGAGAAGACAGTAGTGTTTCCATCCAGTGAGATACTTACCGTAAGGTGTAAAGAGACATGTTTTTCAGCAGGGTGCAGTACATTGAAAAAGCAGCATACTGTGAGGGACAGTGTGCGTGTACGTCTGTGTCTATTTAGTGAGGTACTGTGGATGTGCAGATCTGTGTCTGTACAAGGAGGTACTGTGGGTGTGTACATCTGTGTATGTACAGCGAGCTACTTTAGTTGTGCACATCTGTGTTTGCACAGTGAGGTAATGTCTGTGTGTATGCATCTGCGTCTGTACCATGAGTACTGTGTGTATACATCAGTGACTGTGCAGTGAGGTACTGGGTGTATACATCTGTGGCTGCACAGTGGGTACGGTGTGTCTCTACATCTGTGTCTGCTCAGCGACGTCCTGTGTGTGTATCCATTTGTGTCTGCACATTTAGGTACTGTGGGTGAAAAGGGCGGTGTCCCTGCAGTGTTATTCTGCAGGTGTACACAGGTGTTTCATTGCACTTACTTACTGTGTGTGAAACGAAATGTGTTGATACAGTGAATCCCCATGGATTTACAGAGCTGTGACCCTACAGGGAGTTGCAGTGGTTGAATGAAAATATGTCCTTACAGAGATGTACAGTGAGCTCATAGAGCTGTGCCCGTATAGTTTGTGAGTGTGGGTGTATCGGGCTTGTCCTTGCCATGAGTTACTGTGCCTGTACACAACTCTGACCTTACAGTGAGGTGATGTGTGTATTCAGTCTCACCCTTACTGTAAGTTACTTCAGGTGGATATTTGTTTAACCAAACACTACAAATTTGTATTGTAAGTCCGGTAACGCTTTATAGCGCCAGCAACCCAGGTTCAATTCCGGCCAGTGTCTGTAAGGAGATTGTATGTTCTCCCTGTGACTGTGTGGGTTATCTCTGGTGCTGCACTTTCCTCCCACATTCCAAAGACATATGGATTAAGAAGTTGTGGGCATGTTATGTTGGCACCAGAAGCGTGGCGACACTTGTGGGCTGCCCCCAGAACACTCTACTCAAACGATGCATTTCAGTGTGCGTTTCAATGTAACTGTAACTAATAAAGCGATCTTATTAAACACCCATTGTCAGTTTAAGGCCACACTGCACTACAACTGGCACTATCAGTTGTTGCTGTCGGTGACAGTGCTGAAAAATATTAACCTGGTGAGAATTAACTCCAATTTATTTTTCAGTGGTGTGCATCTCTCTGGCAACAAAAGACAACACCAAGCACCCCTTCCTGAAGGTCTGCACGGCAACATTGAAGATACATTCACTGATGCCACAACTGCAGAAGACCAGGTTGGCATTCCTTTTACTTCTTTAGAAGCAAATAGTGTTAAAAACTGTGCTTTTGATACAAAGTGTAAACCACATACGGCATTGACATCACTGTGACACCGCGGCAAGAGAGTGGTATGAATGTACAAGAGTCTCATGGAGGTGTGACCAAACTCTTCACTACCGGCAGGTTTAAACTGATGGCCCGCACCTGACCAGTGGTCTAGAAACCGCACCATTGGTGGTGAAATGGGATACCATACACCAGACCCATTGTGTCCTCTTTTTCTGTGTGGGAATATGCAGGTGTCCTTGCAGTGAAGTGTTCAGTGAGGAGAGAATTCTGTCCTTGCAGTGGGTTACCATGGGCAGATAGATGTGTGCCCTTACAGTGAGGAGTTTTGGTTGTTGTGTTATGTTAGAGGACAGTACTGCAGGCCTGTACTAGTCTTTCTGCTAACTGTGCAGTGTTGTGGCAGTACTGGTATGTCCACTCACAGTACAGTGTTGGGGGTGTACAGGCCTGTCGCCTTGCAGCACAGTATTAAGGATGTACTGGTCAGTCCCATCGCAGTACTGTGTTGAGGGTGTACTTGTCTGTCACATCACAGTACATATTGGGGGTGACTGTTCTGTCCCTTTACAGTATAGTCTTGGGGGTGTACTGGTCTGTCCTCTCACAGTGCATTGTTGGGGTTTACTGGTCTTTCCCCTTAGAGCATGTGTTGGGCGTGTACTGGTCTGTCACCTTACAGAACAGTGTTGAGTGTGTACTGCTCTGTCCCCTTATGGTCCAGGATTGGGAGTGTACTGATCTGTCCCATTGCAGTCCAGTGTTGGGCATGTACTGGACTGTCCCCTTACAGTACAGTGTTGGGTGTGTACTCGTCTGTCCCCTGACAGTACAGTGTTGAGGTCTGCTGCACTTTCCCCTTACAATTTGGTGTTCGGAGTGTACTGTTTGTGCCCTCACAGTACGGTGTAATGCTGTACTTGTCTGTCCCTGTACAGTACAGTGCTGGGGATTTACTTGTCTTTAAACTTGCAGTCCCACGCTGAACCCACAATCTCTTTTTTTTCTGTGCTCACCAGACAGCTTTGGCTGTTGCATTTTCCTGCTTTCTGACAGCACCGTGTGGGCAGTTGTACTGCCCTGTCTCTGCTCTGTGTGTTGTACCAGATCGATGCTTTCCTGCACTACTGGGGATGTCCTGTTGTGTCTGCTTACAGTGCAGTGCTGGGGATGGACTGATCATTGTTCATTTGGTCTTGTGCTTAGTTGGTGCTGCTCTGTCTTCTGATAGGACAAAGCTGGGCTTTTCCTGGTCGATGTACCTGCAGTACAGTGTGGAGTGTTAGACTGACCTGTCTCCCACACGATATTCCCTGATTCTAGTACAATGAGCGCCGATTGTGGTGGGATCGGATGTTGTTGCTTCCCACCACAGAGCATCACAGACGTCCAGTTCTGAGCTGCTGGTCTGTCACTGATCCATCTGATAAACCTGGTTGTCAGTGACAGGACAGATCATGGTCCCAGTGTTAGCTGGTATTAACCCGATTTTGAAGATCCCCTCTGTCTGTTGGAAGATCACACAGTGCCACAGTTTACTTCAAACACGTTTATTTAGCAATATATTGCCAGGGAGAAATCTCTTTACTCTATCGTGGAGCCTGCTGCCGAGTTCTCCGAAGTACAAAATGTAAGTAGTTATTTATACAAACATTGTCAGGCACACTTCAATTAGCCCGGCTCCACAGCTCTGAGTTCTGCAGAAAACGGACAAAGAGCTACTGCAGATGGACAAAGAGCACACTCACACCCCAGGTTCAAATAGTCGTTTTACAGTCGGGTGAGGCAAAGGCAGGAATCACCTTGATTGTTTGAGACAGCCTTCCCATTTCCCGTTAAGATTGACCATCATCTCCATAGTCAAACATAATGGGAATCCAATTAAGTTCCAGACACAGCAATTACCACACCAGCCCAGGAAAGCGGTGGTGTGGCTGTTCTGGCCTGAAGGACGCTTTATAAATCAGTATTTCGAGCAGCCATAATTCTCATCTGTCTTAACATATGAATACACATATAGTTTCTTAGTCCTACACCTCCTCACTGGTCCCGAGGTCTCGGCTGCTGACAGCACACCAGTGTCACCATGGACACCTGCAGCTGTGACCGGTGCATTGGTCAGGAAAGGAGCAGGACCTGTCAGTGACACACCCACCCCCCCGTGTTGGTTGTTCCATCAGTTCCAGAGCCAGGACCGGCAGATACACCCTTCAGTACTGGACCGGCTCGGTCACTGGTGGGTCTTCTGGCTCTCTGCAGGGAGGGTGAAATCCTCCCCCCGCAGTGCACCTGGTGTCCGTGCTCCGCCCAGCACTTCCCCCAGGTATTGTTCAACATGGAAATGAAACCCGTGTCCCATCACTGTGGAGGGCAGCCATGAGTGGAGACAGCAATGGGACACTTTGGGCTACAATCTCCGATACTTCCCGATGCCTGGACAACACTGAGGGCTTCCAGCAATGTGACATCTTACCCAATTACCGTTCAGTGAGCACCGGAGGGACAACATGTTGGGGAGACGGCCTTTCAGAGGAGAGCAGCAGTGGCCAGGTCTGTGGCACAATGACTGGCTCTGATGCACATGAGGGGAGGGTGAAGACAAGGGGAACTGTAGTGATAGGAGACCCCACAGTGAGGGGGACAGACAGGAGATTCTGTGGCCGTGAACAACGCTGCAGGATGGTGGGTTGTCTCCCGGGTGCCATGGTCAATGTCGTTTCCGAGCGGTTCCAGAACATTCTCAGGGAAGGGTGAGCAGCCGGCAGTTGTTGTACACATTGGGACCAACGACACAGGGAGGAAAGGGATGGGGTCCTGCAGAGTGAATATGGGGAGTTCGGCAGAAGGTTCAGAAGCAGGAGCTGAAGGGCTGTCATCTCTGGATCACTGCCGGTGCCAACTGCTGGTGAAGGGAGGAACAGGAGGACAGGGCAGGTGAGAGTGTGGCTTAGGAGCTGGTGCAGGAGGGAAGGGGTCAGCTTCTTGGACCATTGGGATCTCCCCTGGGGCAGAGGTGACCTGTACGAGAGGGACGGGCTGCACCTAAACTGGAGGGGACCAATAATCTGGTGGGGGATTTGCTGGTGCTGCTCGTCAGGGGTTAAACTGGTCTTGTCCGGGGATGGGATCCAAAGTATGAATATGGCAGAAGGGAATGATGAAGCAAACCTGGAGGTTACCGTGAGAAAGACAAAGAGACGGGACAAGGCAGGGCAAGGCAGTGAGTGAGGAGGGACTGATGGGCTGAACTGTGTTTATGTTAATGTGAGACAGCTGACAGATCAGAAAGGTGGACCCACGGCATGGGGTGGCATATGGGATTGTGGAATTGTGTTGTTGAACAGAGAGACCTAGAGGTACAGGCACAAAGTTCCCTGCCGGTGGCAACACAGGTAGACAGGGTGTTGAAGAAGGCACATGGCATGCTTGTTTCATCGACGGAGACAGTGAGTGCCGGAGGTGGGACCTCATGTTCCAGTTCTGCAAGATGTTGGTGTGAAGTGTTGTGTGAAGTTCCAGTCCGATGCTGTCGGAAGGGTGTGATTACAATGGGGAGGGGGCAGGAAAACTTCACAAGGATGTTGCCTGGATTGGAGGGTTTGAGGGTTTGGATCGGCTGGGACTGTTTTCCCTGGAGTGAAAGCGGCTGAGGTTGAACTTATAGAGGTTTGTAAAATTATGAGAGGCACAATCACTGTCTTTTCCCCAGAGTGGGGGAGTCTAAATGGTGAGGGCACAGAGTGAAGGGAAGAGGGGAAATATATACAGGGAATCTGAGGGGTGAGGGTTCCACACAGAGAGTGGTTGGTCAATTGGTAAATTAAACGAGCTGCCAGAGGAGGTGGTAGAGGCAGATACAATGAAATGTTTCAAGCAAACACATGGACAGGGTCAGTGAGATGAACGTTTTCGGGGAACATGGACCCAACGCAGGGAAATGGAATTGGTGCACATGTCCACCTTGGTCAGCACGCACAAGTTGTGCCGAAGGGCTTGTTTCCATCCTGTACACGCTTATGAATGGATGAATTTATAAATCTGATGGGACTGTTCGGGTTCATTCAAGGCTCAGAGCAGCACAGGTGAGCGGCACCCACAGTTCTGTCACTCTCTGCATCTCCTCACTGATACCCGGGATTCAGTGCACCAAGTAAAACACATTTCACAGAGGTGAGACCAGGATCCGCCCACACAGACCAACACTGCCACCCACCACCCCCCCCCCCCCCCGCAGATCCTCACACCCATCGTTCTAGAAAACCCCTGTGCCCGATATTCCCAGCAGCCCTGTATTCTTACAGTTGCAGCACAAGAATGGGTTTATTCAGTTTTAGTCACTGCAGACCTCAGAGCCCGGTGTGGCCAGAGCAGGACACAGTCAGAAACAGTATCGGCCCCAGATAGTGAAGTCCCAGGATCCTCAGTGATCCTTTCTCTATGGTGACACAGCCCCTGTACACTTTACCCGGTGCTCTCTGCCAAAGATTACATTCTGATCATGCCACGTCACTTTAAGTGTGGAATTGCCACAGCAGCGTTATTCTGGGAGCAGCTTGTGTAACCTGGTTGTTCAGTGAGTGTAACTAATGTCAATGATCAGGAGACTGGTGCCGCTGGAGAGTTCCCTGCTCTATAAAAAGAGCTGCCGTGAACATCTCAGCAATGATGTGGCAGCGCGCCTGGCGTGTTGCCATCAACAGGGGAATCACCACTTTCGGCGAACATGGGAGCGCGGATACTTGGATTAGTCGTGGCCATTTACTATCCAGTTCTGGCAGCTGTCGGTGTTCCTGGTGCGTACTTCCACAAAGGTGCTCACCCTGTTCATCTCTGTTAACTCCGTAGGTGCTGGTGATGGATGTGTGCAGCATTAATGGCCAGTTACACTGCTGTATAATTCTGTGGGTGAGATCTGCTCAATCCTACTGTTGATTTTAATTTAATCTGGTGCCTTCATTCAAACTGTGATCTCAGGCAGAGTTGCCATGTTGTACCTTGACTGCTGAAGGTGTCGCAGTGTGATGTGTAAAACAGCCGCCAGTGCCAGGTCTGCAGTGACGGTATGAGTTTACAGTGTACATTCTGGGTGTGTGGGCAGAGAGGGGGAACACGCTGTTGGTCCCAGTCTGTGAAATACACAGTGAAATAACCCAGGATGGGTGTCCCTGGGTCTCCCGGCTGCGCCAGCACTGAGGGACACTAACCTGCTGTCACTGACTTCCTTACACTTTCTGGGACTGCAGAACAGCCATTAATGCTCCCGCCCGGGTGTGAGACCGGTGCTGTCTCTCGGCTGCCCGAGACACACTGGAGTTTCACTTCCGTCCACTTTCTTTATTCACAGGCAGTGCAGAATATTTCCACATCCCGGGATAAATCCCCGCTCTTCTGTAATAAAACACTGAACTGCTGGCAAAGCTCAGCAGGTCAGGCGTCACCTGTGGAATGAGGAACAGTGAAGGATTCAGGTCAACGTCGCCTGATCAGGACTGAGAAAGGGAGAAAGCAAGTTAGTGTGGGTGGCAGAGGAAGTGGGGGTAATGGGTGGGACACAGGGGATGTGTGGAACTGGGTGAGATGACTTTGCCGTTGAACGGAGAGTTGAGCTCCTTTGTCTGCGTGATGTGTTGCTCATGTTGTCAAGTCCACGGTGATGTTGTGAAGTCCGAATGATGTGGTGAAGTTGAATGGTTCAGGCCCTCCCACTTGAAGCAAATGTGATGAAAGCGAGTCTGTTGTGATTTACTCTGCTTCAGAATGTGTGTTCTGGATGGTGGCTTGCAGTGCGCAACAGGGTGTGGGTGTCTGTTGTTTTCAAAAATTGTTGGATGGCTAATTTGTGACCCTCATTTTCTGATGCCAATTTAAAACTTGTGGTGTCCAGAAAGTCAACTTTCTCTTTCGATGCTCTGGCTTTGACATTGGGTGCTGGTTGTCAAAGATTTGAATGCCTACCTCTGAACCGTTTTTGAATGTGTCCGCACTCCCCAACTGTCATCTAGGTAACTGTAATAACACCTTGGTCACCTGGGTCAATTTCTTCCCAGACTGCCAGAGATCTGTTGACATGAACTAGGGCATAAGACTTCCCCTTTGCTGTCCCTTTGACTTGTAAGTAGCATTCCTCATTGAATTCAAAGTCATTCTTTGTCAGGACCCAGTAAGTTAGTTTGACTATAGATTCATCTGGACTGTTAGTGTCAGCATTACTTCCTTGGATATTTCTGACATCCTTCAAGCTCCTGTCTGTTTCTATGTTTGTGTACGGGTTCTAAAGTCCATGGTAAAGAGGGTGAACAAAGGGTTCACGGTCATGGAGTTAACAATCTGTGTAAATTGGGATGTGTCTTTGATGCAGCTGGGAAGTTGCTGTATCAAAGTCTGGGATAACATTGTACAGTCTGACCTGCATTTCTATGTGTGCAGCATTTCCGCAAACCACTCAAAGGAATGTAAATTGGTGGCTACTTCACTGTTGTAAATTACATAATGTGTGTGGATGAATTGCAGAATCCGGGATTAACTGACGTGTCCGTGAGCCGAAAGTCTGAGTCCATCACTATGTTCTACTTAAACGTAAATCATTCTCTCAACTGGATAGGTATTGGTCTATTATTGTCACTTGTATTGAGTTACAGTGAAAAACTCGTATTGCATCCTGTTTGTACAGATCAATTCATTACACGGTGCAGATATATTGAGTTAGGACCATGTGTAGTTGTTAGTACAGGTAACAGCAATAGCAGAGCACAGAGTAAAGTGCCACTTCCACAGGGAAGTGCATTGCAGGTAGACAGGAAGGTGCAAGGTCATAACAAGGTAGATTGTGAGGACAATAATCCATCTCATCGTCTAAGGGAATCATTCAACAGTCTTATCACAGTGGGGTAGAAGCTGTCCTTGAGCCTGGTGGTATTTTACCTCAGGCTCCTGTTTCTTCTAAGGGATGGGAGAGCAAAGAAGAGAGAATGACCCAGGTGTGTGGGGTCTTTGACTTTGCTGGCTGCTTTACCATGACAGTGATATGGATAGACAGAACCCATTGAGGGGAGGGTACTTTCTGTGACACACTGGGCGGTGTCCACAACGCTCTGCAGTTTCTTGCAGTCCTGGGCAGAGCAGTTGCCACACCAAGCCAGATAGGATGCTCCCTTTGGTCATTGATAAAAGTTTGTGTGTTTCAAAGGGGACATGCAAACTTTCTTTTGCCTCCTGAGGAAGTAGATGTGCTGGTGAACTTTCTTGGCCATGGTGTCCACGTGGTTGGTCCAGCACAGGCAATTGGTGATGTTCGCTGCTGGGACCTTGAAGCTTTCAACTCTCTCGACCTCAGCACTATTGATATAGACAAGTGCATGTACACTGCCCCCTTTCCTGAAGTCACTGACCAGCTCCTTTGTTTTGATGAATTTTGAGGGAAGGTTTGTTGCCATGGCACCATGACACTGAGCTCTCTATCTCCTTCCTGTACTCCGACTTATCGTTATTTGAGATACAGCCCACGATGGTGGTATCATCGGCAAATTTGCAGATGGAGTTAGAGCATATTCTGGCCACGCAGTCATGAGTGCATAGGGAGCAGAGTAGAGGGCTGACGGCGCAGCCTTGTGGGGCACCAGTGTTGAGAATAATCCAACTGGAGGTCCCACTGCCGATCCTCACTGGTTGCGGTCTGTTGATCAGAACTTTTGTGGATTCTGTGTCCACAGGTTTACAAAGGAGGGGGGAAGGTCAGTCAGGTGTGTAAAATAGATACGGGCAGTTTTTCTTCTCACATCAGAGCGGAGATACAATGTTTGACGTGGTTACCACACCAGTTTGGTCACAGTTTGAGCATCACGGAGAGTTGTGGTCTCCACCTGACAACAATGAAACGACTTAACTGGCGGTAGGGCAGAGGAGGTGTACCCGCCTGTTATTCTGCATGGAAGTGGGAGTGATGAGGAATGACTGGAGAGAACAGTCGTTTTCGTTGGAACAGTATGTGAGGAAACACTTCACTGAGTTGCAAGTAACAATTGTTGGCCGAGGTACAGTCGTAATGTGGGATTTGCTTGGCAGACGGTGCAAAATGAGGGGAGGAAATTGCAGGGAGTTAAGAGAGGAGGGAAGGAAATGTCATTCACACCCACCTTCAGTCCCACCTGCATCACCGCATTGCCCAGAACTACTGCTGCTTCACAGTGTAGGCTTGCACTGGACGTTCAACCTGCCTGCATCCCAATGCACCGTCAGCATCTGAAGACCACACAGCATTGTCTCCCTGCTCCATGCACTGTTCAGCTTCACTCTGCTAATACCTTACTGAATATTCTCACTGCCTTGTTGCATGGTCATTCACCCTGCCCGGTCCCCACTGCACCTTTACCCTGCCCGGTCCCCACTGCACCTTTACCCTGCCCGGTCCTCACTGGAAGTTCACCCTGTACGGTCACATATCACCTTCACCTGTCCGGTCTCCACTGCAACTTCACCATCCCCACTCCCCACAGCACAATCAACCTGCCCGGTCGCCACGGCACAATCAAACTGCCCGGTCTCCACTGCACCTTCACCCTGCCCGGTCCCCACTGCATCATCACACTGCCCAGTTCCCAAGGCCCATATTTCTGCCTAGACCCCAGTGCACCTTCACCCAGTACGGGCCACAATGCACCTTCCCCCTGCCCAGTCCCGACGGCACCCTTCCCCTACCCCATCCCCACTGCTTTACCCTGCCCCGTCCCCACTGCAAAATCACCCTTCCCATTCCCAAATGCCCGTACACCCTGCCTGGTCCCCACTGCAACTTCACCCTGCCCTGTCCGCAATGCACCTTCACCCTGTCCGGTCCTCACTGGATGTTCACCCTGTACGGTCACATATCACCTTCACCTGTCCGGTCTCCACTGCAACTTCACCATGCCGACTCCCCACAGCACAATCAACCTGCCCGTTCCCCACGGCACAATCAAACTGCCAGGTCCCCACTGCACCTTAACCCTTCCCGGTACCCACGACACCTTCAACCAGCCCAGTCCCCACGGCAGCTTCAGCCAGCCCGGTTCCCAACACATATTCACACTGCCCGGACCACACTGCACCTTCACCCTGCCCAGCCCCACTGCACCGTCACCCTGCCCTGTACCCACTGCACCACCCTGTCCGTTCTCCACTGCACCATCACCCTGAACTGTCCACGTGGCTCCTTAACCCTGCCAGGTCCCTACTGCGCCTTCACCGAGACCGGACCCACTGCTCCTTCACCGTGCACGGTGCCCACTGTACCTTCACCCTGCCCAGTTCCGACTGCGCCTTCACCCTGCCCAGACCCCGCTGAACCACACTGTCCTGTCCCCACTGCGCCTTCATCCTGTCCATTCTCCACTGCACCTTCACCCTGCGCAGTCCGCACTGCTCCTTCACCCTGCCTGGACCCCACTGGACTTTCATACTACCAAGTGCCATTGCACCTCCACCCTGTTTGGACTCCACTGAAAAATCACGCTGCCCCGTCCCCACTGCACCTTCACGCTGCCCTGTCCACACTGCATCGTCATCCTGCCCGGTTACGATTGCACTGTCACCCTGCCCCATACCCAATCAGCCTTCAACCTTCCCAGTCCCCACTACACCTTCACCCTTCACATCCCCACTGAATCCCCACTACACCTTCACACGGCCCCGTCCCAACTGCATCTCCACCCTGCCCGGTCCGCACTGCACCTTCACCCTGCCCTGTCCCCACTGCACCTTCACACTGCCCGGTCCCCACTGCACCTTCACCCTGCCCGGTCCCCACTGCACCTTCACCCTGCCCTGTCCCCACTGCACCGTCACCCTGCCCGGTCCCCACCGCACCTTCACCCTGCCCGGTCCCCACTACACCTTCACCCTGCTTGGTCCTCACTGCACCTTCACCCTGCCGCTTCCCCACAGCGCCGTCACCCTGCCTGGTCACTACTGAACCTTCACCCTGCCTCATCCCCACTGCACATTCACACATCCCAGTCCCCACAAAACCTTTTCCCTGCCCTGTTCCCCCTGCAGTTGATCTTACACACTGCCCTGGGTGGGTTTCTTGTCGCAGCCCTCCCTGTGATTGTGCTCTGCCCTGTCAGTCATCAGTCTCTTCACAGCCCTTTACAGCCCCAGTACCCTCAACAATTGTAGCTTCATCATGGTTGTTTCTGACTTGTGAGTCCGTCGCAGACTCTGGTTCTCTCTTTTCAGAAGATAGTCAAATCTCCCGAAATGTGGGGCAGTTGGAAATGTATTTTTTTTCTCTTCAGTATATCTGTCAGTTTGTATTGTCATGAAGCGCATCAGTGGGACATGTTTTGCTCTTTCCTCCATCTGACCCTCAGCCCTTAACGCAATCGGCGACAAGTATGATGACGCTCATGTCCTGAGCAAAGGGCACCTTATCGTGTTTGATGTCCTGATCCAGCATTGGTTCCAAGAGCAGCTGATCAGTGTGGTGAGAGTTTGAGGGTCTCTGAATGTGAAGTTGGGCTGGCCCATTAGAAAGTCCACTTGGAACTGCGCAGTTTGATGTCACAGTTGGGTCGGGCAAGTGTGAATGTCCTGTGAACAACCTTGTGAAATTAGTCAAACCATTGAAGAGATTTCAAATGGAACCGCGCGGGGAACAGTTTTCGGCACAGTTATTGCCTCAGTTACGGTTCCTGCCCTCCACAAACTTGGTTGGCTGATTCGAGCGTTTACTTCTTTGCCCCCAACCGTGTCTGTCCTCTAACAACGACATTTTAGTTTCGGCATTTAATACGGCGTAGAAACATACCATTCAATCCATTGACTCCGAAAAGCAGAATCCCGTCAGCCACATCCCCGTCTCATTTATTTCAGTGCTGTAGTTATTGCCGCTCACATACCCACCCTCCATGGTGGTCCTATTTCCGTCACCCTGCACTGTGGGGGAATTTACCGCAGCCCGTTAACACACTGAAACGTCTCTGGGAATCAGCAGGAGACCGGAGCCCCGCGGGTAATCAACTCGGTCATCCGGAGCAGGTGGAAACTCCACGCAGTCAGCATCCGAGGAGGGGATCGAACCCGGGTTCCTGGTGTTGTGCGGAATGACGGTTTGTTTGTCCTCAGCTTCCCAGGATGAATGATTGTATTCCCACTCTTATTCGTTAAACTCCATTCTCAAGGTCAGCCGGGAATTATTTCAGCAGTTATTGCTGCTGGTCTCAGGGAAACATTATTTCTGATTTTCTCTCTCTTCCAGTGAACTTGGTGGCGATTGTGATCCTGTCCCGAGGGAAGTGCGGGCTCTCCAAATGTGTCACTCGCTACCTGGTGGCAATGGCAGCGGCCGACCTACTGGTCGTCATCATTGACGTCATAGTCAGGATCATCGGTGAAACGTATCTCCCACGTTCATTCCTGACCGTCACCCCCGTCTGCTGCCTCAACATTGTCCTGGCGTCTGCAGCCACTGTGAGCTCCGTCTGGTTCACCGTGGGCTTCACCTTTGATCGGTATGTGGCCATTTGTTGCCAGACACTGAGAGCAAAATATTGCACCGAGAGAACGGCGACTGTTGTCGTCGGGACGGTGAGTGTGCTGAGCTGTTCAGTAAACATCCCCTGGTATTTTACATTGGACCCAGCACATATAATCGACAACGTACCCCGAGGGTGTATCTGGAAATTGACATTTTTATATTTACCCTCATGGGCGTCATTTGAGTTGTTGATGTTTGCCCTAACCGCTTGTCTCCCGTTCTTTGTGTTATTGCTGGTGAATTCACTGACCGCAAGGTACATTTTAGTGTCTGGTAGAATCCGCAGGGGGCTTCGGGGCCGCAGCGATGGAGAGAATGACAAGGACCCGGAGATGGAGAACCGAAGGAAATCCATCGTTTTACTCTTCAGCATATCGGGCAGTTTCATACTGTTGTGGAGCACATTAGTTGCGTATATTGTGCTACAGCGTGTTCCAGGCGCTCAGTACAGGGCGGACAGTGACTTCTCTTCAGTAGCAGTCATGCTGCAGCTTCTCAGCGCCTGCACCAACACGGGGATTTATGTCGTGACACAGAGGAAGTTCCGAGAGCAGCTGAAGAACGCGGTGATATACCCAGTGAATCTCATTGTAAAATTAATCAAATCATAGAAACAGCCGCAGACCCGGCCTCGTTATAAATATCCCCGATCCCCGAGCAGATGTTCACCAGTTGTAGCAGCATTTGCGGCGGGTAATCCAGGGGTAGCAGTTATACATCCCAGCCCTCGCCAGATGTTACCAACTCTTCACATGAATACACAGTAAACGACATCACCATGTGGTTGTAAAATGTGGCAATCCTGGACATAGAGTTTATCGGAGAACAGCGCGCTGTGACATCATCCCGATCGTGAATCAAATATCAAGCCTGTTGTTCAGAGAGACTGGAAATAAATGAATAAAATCTCTTCCGCCCTGTCTGTTTCCTTGTCGTTCGGTGCAGCCTGGGTGGGCTGACGGTGGGGAAGGGGATGGGTGGTGACATGATCAGACAATGTCCTGGCAGCCGCAGCTTCTTCCTGAATGAGAACAATGACAGACTCACCCCAGGACCAACCATCAGCGCTGAATTCACATTTCACTGCGTGTGTGTTGGGGGGAAGGGTGCTTGGCGTTGGCGGTAAACCCCTTCCTGAGATGTGGGTAGTACCGATTCCTCATGGTCGGAAGTTTATCGGGGCAGGATGCTGATCTTTGAGGTGAAACTCTGCTGAAAAGTGCGTTTCTGCAGCCCTGTCCCCTTGACCACTGGCGCAGCTAATCACGCCGAGACTGCCGACCACACCGTGAGGAAACAAGGCCGAATACATCACCATCCCCAACACCCCAAATCTTCCAGAATCGGTGCCATTTTCTCTACCTAGTGACATCCATTTAAAGCTAAAAAAAATCTGCCAAGAACTCGTCAGACATATTAAAGGGGGCATCTCTCACATTTTCAATCTTATGTCCCTCCCAGGATATGTTCTGTCCCGTTCACTTTTCTGTATAAACATAAGGTCATGTCGTGTCCCCTTTGTAGAGGCTGCCTTCCAGGAGTTTGTCTGAAGAGGGACATTGGAGCTCGCCTGACGGATGAAGCCCACTCACAGGAGGGGTGGGGTCAGTCAATGTAGATGTTCAAGTTATTTTTTAAAACTCAACTTACTAGGAGGTTGTTACACAGGGTCAGAGTTAACGGAATGTGGGTTTCGGAAAAAAATGCAGATGTTGTAAATCTGAAAATGTCTGAGTTTCTCAGCAGATCAGGCAGATTCTATGGAGAGAGAGAAACAGAATCAACGTTATTGGATTATGCTCCTTCATCTGTTCCGAGGCACAAACCAAGCTTCGGTCATGTGGGCAAGGGAAGGTGTTTTCCTTTCAACGGAGCAGATGAACTTTGATCCGGGAGAACTGGAATGCACTTGGGTGTGTCACCTCCTCAATACCCTTGTGTAATTTAAATTCAGCTAACTATCTGGGATTGTGGCAGTGGACGGGGTCATACGTGGACAGTCATAACTACGGGATTGTGATGAAATGTATCTGGTTCACCTCCGCTCTTCAGGGAGACAATCGGCCGTCCTGACTCAGATTGCACGGCATCTGATCCCAGTGAGATTCCCCTCCAAGGATTTTGAAAGTCACCCAGGCACCCATTAAACAGGGACGAATTAAAAAAAACTGGACTGTCGATGGAGTCTTTAACTCTGCTGTGAAATTCCACCGCAATTTGACCTTTATATGGCCCATTTCTATTCTTGCCTTTCCAGATCCGTTGCTTATTCTCACCAAAAGCCCTTCCAAAGATGCAGGACCCCTGCTCTCTTGGGAGCAAAGCCAATATCGTCATCAAACCAATGGGTGACTCTGTTGTGGTTTGGCCAACTGACATCTTTCATACAGAGGCCAAACATCACTCTCAGCACATCCTCATCCACCCCTGGGTCCGTCACTCAGCCGACGAACTTTAGTCCACTGTCTCCTGGCAGCACCAGACAGAAATTCCTGGGAAAATCTTCCCAACATAACTTCCACCCGTCCAGTGTCCAGCAAAGGCACAAACAGCTTCTTTCTCCTCTCCCATGTCCACAACAGAATTGTCCCAGAAGCCTGGTGTTGTCCATCCTAACTTATTTCTTCCTGCTTTCACGCCATCACCTCTCCAGTGCCCAGTCTCTCCTACACATCCAGTGCCCTCCGTCACTTTCACAGTTTCCAATTCCCGGTCTAACCATCTCTTGTTTACCATGGCAATAGAGTTCCTCTACACCTCCATTGCACACTAGAATGATGTGATATTTTCAAACAGAGGTACAACTAGTCTGCTTTTGGTCGTGCACACATTTGCCTGGCTGAACACGGCCTCACATTGAACAACTGCACTTACTGTCTGCCAATCACAGAAATATCTTCGGGATTCGTTCCCGTGTGCCCAGGATATATCTGTCTTCAGGCGAGATAGCCCTTGCTTCATCCCTACCCGGTACCTCACAGAACTCTATTTTCAGGGCATTGATTAGTATTCATGCTGCATCCTGCACTCCCGCTGCCAATTGCATCCCGCTCACAATCCCCGAGGTCCCTCTCTGAGTATTGCATTTACTTTCCGGATCTCGCCGTCTCGATTTCAGGGAATAAGTCAGCAGTAAACGTACAGTAAAAGCCCACATATTCCCACCATGCTTTCTTTCTTTTTCAATCTTTTTATTAGTTTTCAAATTAATACAGATTAATATATAACATCAATGTTTGTACATGTAATACAAAGAGATCAGGAGAATAATCATGACGTGGATAATCATAAAGAACAATAGAGTATAAAAGATCAGTGGATCCAACGATCTGTCAGTGAATGAATGTAAAATAAAAGAAAAAGATTTATTATAAAATATAAAAGAAGGAAAAAATCCCCAAAACAATAAGAAAAATTATAAACAATATATCAAACCGAACTAAGCTAAAGAAAAAATATTTAAAAAGACAGAAAAAAACTGGACTGAAATTTCTCAGTAGAAACAGAGAAATATTATGTCGTCAACTCCATTTCTCTAAATTGAAAGGTTATTATAAGGAGATTAGGTTATTATAAGGTTATTATCGTGTGAAAATATTGAACGAATGGACTCCAAACTTCCTCAAATTTAAGTGAAGGATCAACTGTAACACTCATAATTGTTTCCAAGTGTAATCATCATATACTTTGAGAGAACCATTGAAAAGTAGAAGGGGTATTGGATCCTTCCATTTAAGCAAAATGGATCGTTTGGCCATTAAGGTAACAAAGGCAATCATACGGTGAGCGGAGGCAGATAGATGGCCAGATTCTATCCTTGGTAAACCAAAAATTGCAGTGATAGGATGAGGTTGTAAATCAATCTCCAATACATTTGAAATATGTTAAAAATATCTCTCCAATATCTTTTCCAAAAGAGGACAGGACCAAAACATATGTGTCAAAGAAACTACATGCGATTTACATCTGACATATATAGGATTTATATGTTGATTTAAACGAGCTCGCTTATCTTTTGACATATGGGTCCTGTGAACTACCTTAAACTGTGTCAAAGAATGTCTGGCACACATTGAAGATGTATTAACTAAATGAAGAATTTCCTTCCATGTCTCTGAAGGTATAAATGTCTGCATTTCACTTTCCCAATCACTCTTAATTTTGCCCAGTGGTTCTGAACGAATTTTCGTAATTAAATCATAAATTATTGCTATGAAGCCCTTCTGACAAGGATTAAAATCATTTTTTTTTCCCGTAATTTCAGTTTTGTAATGTGTGAGAAAAGAGGGTATAGTAGCTTTTAAAAAAAATCTAGTTTGCAAATATCGAAAAAAAGTGTGACCTAGGCATATTGTATTTGTTAGACAATTGTTCAAAAGATTAAAAACAGTTATCAATGAATAAATCACCAAAACATACTATTTCCTTCCTTTTCCGTATGGAAAAAGCTGAGTCAACTCTGGATGGATGAAAGAAAAAATAGATTGAATGGGACTTGATGGATTAAATTTATTCAATCCAAAAAATATTACGAAATTGAAACCATATTCGTATTGTATGCTTAACAATTGGATTAGTCATATGTTTACTTAATTTGGTAAGTGCAAAAGGGAGTGGAGCTCCGTCCTCCTCCCTCACCTGAAACTAATCATCAGGTCCTTGAACTATCATTTGATAACAATCAATCTCCTTGTTCTGTTCACCATCAACCACTGCTGAAGTTATTTACACAGAATATCACCCATCCGTTGACCCGTGTACAGTCTCACACATCGACGAGATGGGTGCTTATCTGTCAGATTCATTGCCACTGTCAAAATTTACGTTGTTCCTCTTTTCGAAGTTCAGTCAGGGCGGGGATATTCTGACTTCTGACTGCATGTTTTGACAGCGTGTTTCCCCGTTACTTTATTTCACGAACTGTGCACTGAGAAAATGATTCCTCTTCATTACTACTTGCTTCGTTTTTCAAATTGGTGCAAGTTATGAAGTTTGAGACTAAGTTTTTTGCTTCAGAGAGTCGATGCACAGAATATAAGTGTGAATGTTTTATTCCAACCTCAGAGTGAAGTCGTGCGTATCCCAATGGGATATAGCCCAGGTTATTGAGAGAAGTAAGATACGAGCATTCTGGTGCCTTGAACAAGATCTTCGTGTCCTCTGTACCCATAGGGGAGGTGCCGGAGGCCTTTGAGCGGTAATTATGTTCGGTTATTCAAGAAGTATCATCCTGCTATCTACAGACCGGTCATGTCAGTGTTCTGAAAGCTCTTGGAGAGGATTTTAGCGACAGGATTTATGAGAATTTGGAAAACTATGGCCAAATTAGGGACATTCAGTATGGTTTTGTGCGGGACAAGTCGTGTCTCACTAACTTGATTGAGTATTTCGAGGAGGTGACAGAGGCGATTGATGAAGGTAGAAGAGTGGAGTTTTCAGTCTAGATTTGAGTGAGGCGTTTGCCAAGGTCAAACATGGTCCGCCGATCCAGAAGATTAAGGTGCATAGGACAGGCAGAGACTTGGTCGTTTGTAGGACAGAGGAAACTTATCACATTAAATCTATTGTATAACATCAGTGATTCCTCACTCTGCGACCACAATACTATAATCTGTCATTTTCCAGACAGTTTTCTCAGCTAATGACTGAATCCTGAGAATAACAGGTGGGTAAAGATACAGCCCGGTGACTGTTTGTGCGCAGAAAGCCAAACAGGCCTCCCATCACTTAGTAAATATTTTCTTGTGTTGCCCAGCCCACTCCTCACCCTATTCATTATTTTTCGTTTCATAAACTCTCTGATCTCATGGAGAAGGGACACCGGACAGACGGTTCCAAGCTTTTCCTCAATCTGGTGAAGGAGAAAGGCTCCTAGACCCAGAGGGTGATGTGGGAGTCCTTTGTGGAAATGAGACAGGAGTCACCAAAGTTGGACAAAATACTGAAAGAAATCCAGGAGTTCGGTACAGTAAAACAACACACTGAACTCAAAATCATTCTGAAACACTCTAAACTTAACAAAATTCCTCAGATCTGGGTTCATGAAACCTTGTTGATTTGAACAGGTCCTGATCCATAAGAATATATGAACATCGCCCGAGGTTTAGCTGAACTATCCACGGAACTGCAACGTAAGAGAGGAATGCAATCTTACCATCATTTTCGTTTTAGAATCGATGCATGGTAGAAGCCATTTATTCAGAGGTTGTGAGGATCAGGGATTCAAAAGGACATTGGCTTGGGAATGGGATGTGCTGTTCTTGGAATGAACCACCAAACCATAAGATCATGAGACATTTTCTATTCTGCTGTTCACCCTTAGCGCTTGACTCAGTCTCGGCAGGATGACAGTGCAATGTGCCTGCTGAAAGGTATGGGAAGTCAAGGAACCTCTCGCTGTCTCTGATGAGTACATCTGTGGGAAGTGTCCCCATCTGCAGCTCCTGACAAACGTGGCAAGGAACTGGAGCTGGTGTTAGATCTACTCAGGATCATCCGGGATGCTGAGAGCACCACAGGTCTTACTTTTAGTGAGTTGGTCACACTTAAGATGCGGGTTTCAGATCGATGTGTGATCAGCAGGAAATGTAAGTGGAGTAGAAGGCAGTGCAGGATTCTGCTGTGGCCATTTACCTCACTAACAGGTGTACCTCTTATGATAATGTTCTGGGGATGGACTTTCAGTGAGGAGCAGCAGCTGTCATGTCTCTGGCACTGTGACCTGCTCTGAAGCTCCGAGGGAAAGGGTGCAGTCAGACAGGGCGATAGTGACAGGAAGTTCGCTTGTGAAGGGAACAAGAATGAGATTCTGTGGCTGCAGAAGAGTCTTCAGGGCGGTGTGTTACCTCCCGGGTGCCAGGGTCAATAATAACTCTGAGTGTCTGCAGAAACATTCTCGAGGGGAGGGCGAACAGCCGGTTGATTCAAGCGACGTTGGAACAACAATGAATGAGGTCCTGCAGAATGAGTACAGGGAGTTATTACAAGTTAAGAAGCAGGGTCGTGAGGGCAGGGATCTCCTATTACTCACGGTTCCACGTGACAGCGAGGTCCGAAGCAAAAGATAACCCAACTGAACGGGTGGCTCGGCAGCTAATACGGGGGTGGGGGGTTCTGATGTTCCAGGTTCTTGTACCTTTGGGACCTCTGCTGGAGAAGGGGAGAACACACCAGAGGGACAGGTTGCATTTGAACTGGAAAGGAGAAAACCCCTGCAGGGAAATCAGCTAGGACTTCACGGGATGGGTTAAGGTAGATTGACAGGTGACTGGGACACTGCCCTGGATCACGTCATGGGATAAAGCAGTAACCAGCAAGAGTCTGCAGTCGCAAGACTGCCTGCCTGACAATGAGATTGCCGAGATCTCGATAATTCCTCCCCCATCCCCACAGATGCTGCTGGACACAGTGTTTTTATTTTGAAGCAACAACAGTGTGAAAGCGGTAACACCCAGATCGGTTCCTTTGACTGAATGTCCACTACCTTTTTCAGTATCTCAATACACCACCTCAACACTCGGGATTTCAAAGTGAGTTCCACACGATCATCGATAGCTGTGGTAGTATTTGGAATGTGTCCAGTACAGGGCAGGCGGGGGTCAGTAAACTACCAGGCAAACGTTCACAGCACAGTAAATATGGGGATGTCAGGGTCTGATGGTTTGCCAGGTCATGGCTCCCTGTCGAGACATGGATCCGTTAAACAAGTTTATTTTCTCCCCCAACATACATCAGTGAATTCCATTAATTCAACAGCATTGAACTTATTCTTGTCACCTTAAATACTGAGTTCTGAGTTTGTATATCTGACATTTTGACCACTGTCTGTTCCCCTGCAAGATGTTCAACAGAAACACAAGAGGACACTGCGGCAACAGACTGAAACACTGAGAGTGAACACCATCCTGATGAGGGAGAAGGTGAAGGTTTTCCAGCTGGTTGGTCGATACGCTGAGCTCACGGTCATTTCCACTGTTCGAGATAGGAGACTTGTGGAACATGAGCTGCTGGCAAGAGGCCGGGACCACAAGAAATGGAGAGAGGAACATTTCCGGGGAGAGCTGCAAAAACTCCGGACTGCTCAGTTCTTCCAGGGCAGACTTTCCTCGCGCAAATCCAAATCTGGGATTCGGCAGCAGTGACCAGAGTCCCGGGGATCTGGAAAACAACAATAGTGCAAAAGATTGTTTATGACTGGGCCACGGAGAAAATATACCAACAATTTCAATTTGTCTTCAGCTTTAAGTTCCGAGATTTAAACTCGATTACTTGCAGAATTAACCTGTGGAATCTAATAGTGTTTTTTTATCCTTACGTGAGGAATGTTCTGGAAAAGCTGTGGAAGAACCCATAGAAGTTGCTGTTTATATTCGATGGTTTGGATGAATTCAAGGACAGAATCGATTTTGGTGACTGTCGGAGAGGCCCAGAACCTCAGCAATTGTGCACAGACCCTGAATTCTGATGTAAGGTGTCTGACGTTGTGTACAGTTTAATCCAGCACAAGTTGCTCCCAGGGTGTTCAGTGCTGGTGACCACCCGTCCCACTGCGTTACATTTATTGGAAAAGGCGGAGATCAGTGTCTGGGTTGAAATCCTGGGATTTGTTGGTGAGGAACGGAAGGAGTATTTCAACAGGTATTTTGAAGATGAGACGGTGGCAGCAGCTGCTTTTCAAACACGTGGAGGAGAACGAGATCCTGTACACCATGAGCTACAACCCCTCCTATTGCTGTATCCTCGGTCTGACACTGGGCCCCTTCTTCACAGAAGGACACTGGGACCCGCAGGGAGTTCCCAACACAATCACCCAACTCTATTCTTACTATATTTTTAACATCCTGAAAAACCACGGCCGTGTGATTGAAAGCCCCCGTGAAGTGTTTTTCAGGGTTGGTCATATGGCCTTCACAGGAGTGTCCAAGAAGAAGATTGTGTTTACAGATGGAGATTTGATCACGTACAATCTGCAGCCTTCCCAGTTCCTGTCCGGGTTCCTGATGGAACTTTTGGAGAGAAATGATTGTGCCCGGAGCGTGGTGTACACATTCCCACACCTCACCATCCAAGAGTTTGTAGCCGCACTCGCACAATTCCTGACTCCAGATTCCGGGGATATCCTGAAACTCCTCTGAAGCCCACAGCACGACAGAAGGGCGATTTGAGGTATTTCTCCGTTTTGTTGCTGGTCTCTCCTCCCCAGGGTCAGCTCGGGGGCTGGAGGAGTTTCTGGGTTCATTTCCCCATCAAACAACCTGCCGAGTGATTGATTGGGTGAAGGAGGAGGTGAAACGTCAGATCTGACACACATGGAGTGAAGCTGGTAAAAGGAGCCTCCTGAACACACTGCACTACCTGTTCGAGTCTCAGAACCGTGGACTGGCTCAGGCCACACTGGGATCTGTGGAAACACTTTCATTCAGTGGATTGCACCTGACCTCGATTGATAGCGCCGTCCTGTCTCATGTCAATGGACTCTGCCATACAATAAATCACCTCGATCTGGAGAGTTGTCACATTGGGAGTGAAGTACTCCAACGGATGGGACCCGGGCTGCACAAATGCCAGGAGTTGGGGTAACTGTTAATTTATCTCTGTGTCTGAGCTGTAAATCGGTTCCATGTTGTTGTTTCAATGCAAAAGAAAGGGAAGAATCTGGATAAAACTACAGAAAAGCAGTTTGTGAAGAACTGTGACAAATAACCAGAGGATAGGTCAGTAATTCCCCAAGGCTGGGAGGGATCAGTGGTTCCTTGTGAAGGGATGTTGGAACCTTCATCAGATTAGTAAATAACGGCCATTGGTTTAATTGCAATAAATCAGATGAATGATTGTGTTTCCCACTGCCTCTGACACGTCCACTGACCGTGTTTCCCCTCACTGTCACTGGCACTCAGAATGACGCTGACTGCAGCAGTCAGTGTGGTGCAGCTTCCCACCCACTTCCCGGATAGGGATAGGTGAGGATCACCGGACTTTCTCTGTGCGAGGGAGAGATGTCTGCAACTCACCTCCCCCTCCTCTGGTGGTGTCTCCCATGCAACTACTCCCATCTTCTGGGTTCTCCCATTCACCCACCTCCATCCAGTGGAGGTCTCCTATTCAGCCCATACCCCCTCCTCTGGGGCCTGCCATTCATCTTATTCTCCCCTCCTCTGCGCCTCCCATTCCCCCCGTGCCCTCTCCTGCGGGGCATATCCCCCCCCCTCAATCTCCAACTACCCAGGGGGATTCCTTCCTCTCCCCTCTTTAGAACATGGAAAACAGAACAATTACAGCACAATTCAGGCCCTTCGGCCCACAAAGCTGTGCCGAACGTCCCCACCCTAGGAATTACTAGGCTTACCCATAGCCCTCTATTTTACACAGCTCCATGTACCTATCTAACGGACTCTTGAAAGACCCTATCGGATCAGCATCCACCACCGTCTCCGGCAGCCCATTCCACGCCCTCACCACTCTCTGAGTAAAACACTTACCCCTGACATCTCTATATCTACTCCCCAGCAACTTAATCTTATGTCCTCTTGTGGCCACCAATTCAGCCCTGTGGAAAAGCCTCTGACGATCTACCACATCAATGCCTCGCATCATCTTATACACCTCAAGCAGGTCCCCCCTCATACTCCGTCCCTCCAAGGAGAAAAGGCCGAGTTCCCTCAACTTGCTTTCATAAGGCATGCTCCGCATTCAGGCAGCATCCTTGTAAATCTCCTTTGTACCCTCTATATGGCTTCCACATCTTTCCTGTAGTGAGGCGACCAGAACTGAGCACAATACTCCAAGTGGAGTCTGACCAGGGACCTATATAGCTGCAACAATACCTCTCGGCTCCTAAATTCAATTCCCCGATTGATGAAGGACAATACACCATATGCCTTCCTAACCACAGAGTCAACCTGCGCCGCCACTTTGTGCGTCCTATGGACTCGGACCCCAAGATCCCTCTGATCCTCCACACTGCCAAGAGTCCAACCATTAATACTATATTCCGCCAACATATTTGACCTACCAAAATGAACCACTTCACACTTATCTGTGTTGAAATCTTTGGGCACAAAGGAAAAGGGGGTAATAAATGATGTTGTCTTGGACCACATATGAATTAGCTGGGAGGAGGCGTTGGAGTAGATACATCCCCACAGCCCGACGTAGGGCATGCTCGGGTCTTGTGGGAATCAAGAGAATATATTGCAGAGGCCTTTTCAGAGAATCTGACTTTATCTTTGGCCACAGTTGGAAGAGGAAGGGGGCTGGTGATGAAGGCATTTGGCACGTTGGCCTTCATCAGTCAGGGCATTGCCTTTCGAACCTGGTAAGTAATGATGTAGTCGAAAAAAAAGTTGAGGAAGCCTCACTTGTAGAATTGTGTGCAAGATTTGTCACCCTGTTAAAGGAAAGATGTTATTTTACTGGAAACAATTCAGAAAAGATTTGCCAGTATTTTGCCTGGACTTGGGGGCCCGCGTTTCTTGGAGAGGTTCCGTGGACAAAGACTTTATTTCCGAGAATGTAGGAGATTGAGGGGTGACATAACAGAGGTATGTAAGATCGTGAGGCGCAGGGACAGCGTGGAAGTACATATGCTTATTTCCCCAGGGAGAGGGCCCAGTTTTTAGATCGGAGGCGAGAGATTTATAAGGGGCATCAGGGGCAGCTTCTTCGCGCAAAGGGTGGTGCGTATTTGGAATTAGCTGCCAGAAATAGTGGTTAAGGCGGGCACATCGGCAGCATTTGTAAGCAATCTGGATACGTACATGTATTGTAGAGGTTTAGAGCGCCATTGGCCAAACACGAGCGGATGCGACCAACTCGCCGGACAACACGGTTCGCATAGAAAAATTGGGCCAAACTCCCTGCACCAATACAGTATGTTTCTGACTCTCCTTTCCTGCCTCCACCTCCTATGGGACTGTCCTTGTCACAACCGTTCCCGCTCCTGTGAGACGCATTTTAGACCGTCCACGTTCCTCCTGTTGGTCATCAGCCCACTCCTAAATACGACCACTCCTCAACCCCACCGCCACACCTCTCACTTCAGGAGCATTTTTTCCCCATCATCAGCGAATAAGTCATCATGAGGAGAATTTGTAGGGTTCACACCGACAAACTAAATTACTGACATTCCGTGAATACCTTGGATCTGGGCAGTGATGGTCATTGACGGTGATGGGAACTCCAGTCAGTCACTTCCAGAAGGGTTTAATGTTTCCTCAAATATCCGAGTGGGAGAAATTCCATCAGACCCACGGTTAGAATCACTTTGCTCCTCACTGTCTATGTTTAGACTTAAGAGCAATGAACTGGGAGATTCAGGAGTGAAACTGGAGTCTGCGGCTCTGAGAGACCCGGAATGCAAAATACAGAGACTGTGGTAAGTACGAGCCTGTGAGAGATTGTGTTTACAGGCACTGGGTGTCTGACATTGAAAATTAATGTGGTCAGTAATTGTGTTACTGATAAGCCCTGGGCATTTGCACCATCTCTTGTCTCTCTGTGTCCCTTATCCTCACTATCTCTCATATCCAGGCTGTGGCGTGTCGGTCTCACAGATTCTAGTGCCGAGGATCTCGCTTCCGCTCTCAGTACAAACAGCTCACTGACGGAGCTGGGCCTGATTGGTAATGAACTGGGATATTCAGGAGTGAAACTGGTGTCTGAGGTTCTGATGAAACCCAAATGTAAAATACAGAGACTTCAGTAAGTACCAGACTGTGAGAGATTGTGTTTGCAGTCACTGAGTGTCTGGCACCGAACATTAATGTGGTGGGTAATTGTAGCACTGATAAACATTGGGGGTTGGCACCGTCTCCTGTCTCTCTGTGTCCCTCACCCTCACTCACTCTCATCTCCAGGCTGGGAAGAGTGGGCCTTCCGGCTTCTTTCACTGAGGATATCTCTTCCGATGTTAGTAGAAAGGGCTCACTAATGGACCTGAACTTGAACCTGAGTGGTGATAAACTGGGAGATTCAGGAGGGAAACTATTGGCTGCGGCTCTAAAAATCACCAAATATAAAATACAGAGACTGGAGTAAGTACCATGCTGTGGGAGAAAATACTTACAATAATTTGCTGTCTGATACTGCGCATGGAAATTGTGCGTAATTGTGTCACTGATAAATACTGGGGATTTGCACCGTCTCCTCTCTCTCTGTGTCCTTCAACCTCACTCTCTCTCTCATCTCCAGGCTAAAGCGTGTTGGTCTCACAGATTCTGGTGCAGAGGATCTCTTCTCCGCTCTGAGTACATCCCGATTACTGACGATGTTGGACTTGAGCGAAAATGAACTGGGAGATTCTGGAGTGATACTGGTGTCTCTGGTTCTGCGGAGCCCGGAGTGTAAAATACAGAGACTGGGGTAAGTCCCAGACTGTGAGAGATTGTGTTTACAGTCACTGGGTGTCTGACACTGAACATTAACGTGGTCAGTAATTGTGTTACTGATAAACCCTGGTGGTTTGCACCACCTCCTGTCTCTCTGTGTCCCTCACCCTCACTCTCTCTCATCTCCAGTCTAAGGGATGTCGCTCTCACAGATTCTGGTGCCGAGGATCTCGTTTCAGCTCTCAGTACAAACCGATCACTGACTGAGCTGGTCCTGAGTTACAACTCGTTCACGGACCAATCTGTCCCCGCTCTCCGGCGCCTCCTGCAGACGCACCCGAGTCTGCAGCGGATCCAGTGAGTATTTGTTTTAATGTCAATATGAGAAAATAACAATGGATACATGGGGTTTTCTGGTGATATTTGTCTGTGTTAAAATATGAACACCAGGTCCCAGTTATTAACACTGTTGTGTAATCTGTTTGTTTCCTCTTTATTCTTCACTCTGTTTCAAGCTGATGGGGAATCAATTCTGCCGGACCGGGGATAAGGAATTGCTGTCTCTGCAGGACCCCAGACACGGACTGATGGTGGACCTGGGAGACTTAAATGAAGTCACTACCCGCCGGCCGTGCGCATAGTTGGTCGATATCCCGCCCTATTCTTTAAACGTCCGTTTACCAGATTTAAATCCCAGCGGTTCCAGGCTTGGACTGGGGACTTGGTGACGTAAGAGGTGGTCTTGTTGTCAGGTTCCCCACCAACACAACAACACCGCCCTCCTCCCCACCCTATCAGCACGCAGCTGCTACTGTCGGATATCCTGGTCTGATTACCCCTGTGGGTCCCTCAGGATTTACTCAGGAAGAGCCCAGGATGGGTTTCAATCTGGGACACCAAAAATCACACTGTGTCCCCGGGAGTCGGCTCCTCCGCGACACCGTGTGTTTGGACATGGTGCTGAGGGCGGTGCGGCTGGAATTCTTATTGCAATCATTCAGCAGCCGGTCGATATAATGTTAAGTTGTCAAATATATCCATAGTTGAGCCTGGATCTGCAGCGATCTCGGAAACTGCCCTGGGGTGACATTTCTGTAATCTGCCCCCCACCCCCACCGAAAAACAGTGACAGTGGTAAACCGGAATGATTATGAACGAATTAGTCATTGTCCCAAGATTTATTACTTGTGTTCTCAGAATGGTACTGTTAACTGTTTGCGGCTTACTTTCTCTGCAAATTATAACTTTCAGCAGTCTTTGTTATGTTCCGAGTCAGGTTGGTATTTGGTGAATGTCCCTTTAAGGCACCTGGACAGTACAGTAGTAGTGTGTGTGGTGTCATCAAGACAGCAAGGTAATAGATAACAATAAAGTGCTGGCTGTTTTGCTCAGTGTGAGTCGAAGTAAGTCAGAGAGAAGCGAGGGAGAGACTGACTACTGGTCTCTGTGTCGTTGGATGAAGAGCAATAACTGTCTGTCACTACATTCCATGTATGGATTTTGGAGCAATCAAGTGGAATCCACTTTGTCGTTAACCTGTGTGGGGAAACAGTTATTTCTGTGGACCCACGTATCGAATGCCTTCGGGGTGGCAGATACTTCAGAACAAAGCAGTGGAGATCATAGGAGACTGAGGTGTCGTGTGGGTTCCATCATGGAACATGTGGATTTCGTAATTTCTCTCTACATGCTCTCTACGCTTTCTCTTCAGACAACGGTGGTTTTGCAAAAGTGTTTTCTCACGTTTCACTGATGACTTGCTGAACTGAACTTTGAGAACTATTCCCAGACTTAGGCTTTGGGAATTTGCCACACACACACTTTGAGTTTAGTTTTTGGGATTATGTTTGATGTCTAACGTTTTTACTTTTCTTATTATTGCAAATAGGTATTCATAAAATAGTTTCTAACACCTGTACAAAACTCAGGGTGTTTCTATTGTTGCTGGTACATAACAATTACAACGACGGCCGTGAGATCATGAAATGTTTGTCGGATATCTGAGACAGCGCCGCTTCCTCGAAGCTTAATGTGGAGAATGGGCACAGCCTGCCCTCCGGAGCTGGACTCACACACGGTCTCCCTCCACCTTCTCACCCCCCAGCACACTTGGTCACCCTCCAACTGTCCCACCCTCCGTCCCGGTCACCCTCCACATAGCGACGAAGTGTGTGAGAGGTTCTCCACCGAGAGAGATGCTGTCTGACCAGCCAGCGATGTTGAAGCAAAGGCCAGCCATGGAGACTGAACAGATTTCACTCGGGTGAACACGACAACTGCTGACGAGCAGAAGACGTCCAGATTGGGCTGTGCACTCCCCAGACTGGGCGGCATCTTTGAGATTGAAATGCAAGCATGTCCGGGATGTTCTGCAGACAATCCATGGTTGAAGCAGCTTTGGGAAAGATCTCGCAGTCCTTATTCTGCGGAAAAAAGGAAAGATGCGGGAGTAATTCAGCGGTTAGGCAACAGCCCTGGAGGGAAATGGGGAGTCGAGGGTTCAGGACGAAAACTTTCATCTGGACTTAAAAATAGAGTGTAGGTAGTCAGTATAAAAGGGTGAGGGGAATGGGTTGTAGTGTAGTGTAGTATAGAATAATATAGTGTAGTTTCGTGTAAGCATGTGTAAGTGTAGTTTAGTGCAGTGTCTTGTCGTGTAAGCATAGTGTAAATGTAGTGCAGTGTAGTGTGTTTAGTGTAAGTGTAATGAAGTGTAGTGTAATATAAGTGCAATGTAGTGTAGTGTCGCGTCGTGTAGTGTAGTCTCGTGAGTGTAGTGTATTCTCATGTGGTGTTGTGCCGTGTAGTGTACCGTCATGTAGTGTAGTGTAATGTGGTGTAGTGTCATGTAGTGTGGAGTCACGTAGTGTGGTGTAGTGTCATGTAGCGTAGAGTCATGTAGTGCAGAGTCATGTGGTGTAGAGTCATGTTGTGTCGAGCCATGTAATGTAGAGTCATGTAGTTCAGTGTAGTCATGTTGTGCAGATTCATGTAGTGTAGTCATGTAGTGCAGTTTCATGTCGTTTAGAGTCATGTAGTGTGTGAAGCGTCGTGGTTTAGTGTCATGTAGTGTAGAGTCATGTCGTGTAGTCATGTAGTGTAGTGTAGTGTCATGTAGTGTAGTGCAGCGTCATGTGGTTTAGTGTCATGTAGTGTAGAGTCATGTCGTGTAGAGTCATGTAGTGTAGTGTCATGTATTGTAGAGTCATGTAGTCCAGAGTCAGGTAGCGTGATGTCATGTAGTGTGATGTCATTAGTGTAGCGTCATGTAATGTAGTGTCATTTAGTGTAGAGTCAGGTAGTGTAGAGACATGTATTGTCGTGTCATGTAGGGAAGGGAAGTGCAGTATAAGGAAGGCTTACAGTTAAAGCTGATCATGTGGAACTTTATGATTCTCTCCCTCCTGCCCGATAGTCGCGATGCTTGAATCGGCAACTTCTTCTGTCATACAGGGGGCCACGGGATATATTTAGACCCCACAAAGGAATTTGATGCGACATCAGCTTGATGGAGGTAAGTGTCGGCGTGGAGAGGAGATGGTCCACATGAGAGGAAACAGAGACTCGGTGTCATTAGGTTTCCTTCTGGCTGAAAGTGAGACGAGGAGTGTGCCACAGGGGATAGTGCTGGGGCCTCAATTTTCTATCGTTTCTACAAATGACGTGGATGAATGCATCAAATGCATGGTTTGTAAATTCAGTCACGGAACAAGGAATTGCAAGAAGACGAGTTGTGAAGAAGGTATAAGAACATCACAAATGGATAAATGAATGGCGAGTGGTGGAAGATCTGGCAGATGGGTTCCGATGTTGGACTGTTTGGGGAGGTAAAGTTAAAAGCCAGATTGTATAAACGATGAAAGATGACTGAGTTCTGAGAAACAGAGATGCCCAAGTGTATGATTTGCAAGAGGTCACTGTACAGATGTGACAATTATTGGGAAGACGAACGATGGTATTATTTATTGCTGGAGTAAAAGGACAAAAAATGAAGGAGTGGACATTTTGCTTGTTCTATAGGACTCTGATGAGATGAGGTCTGGAGGTCTGGAGTGTTGCGTAGAGTGTTGGGCTTTATATTTAAAAAGGAGCGTTAATGGTGTTGAAGAATTCAGAGAAGATTCACTTGACTGACACCTGAAATGGGCAGATTGTGCTTCGAGGAGAGATTCGACAGGCTGGGCCTGTGTCAGCTGGAGTTTGCAGGAGTGGGAAGGGACTTGACTGAAACTTGTAAAATTCTGATGGGTCTTAAACGCATAAAGGCGGACAGGCTGCCTCCTGTTGTGGGTTCTTTGCGATCCTCGTGTGACTGCGTAAACATAAACGGTCACCCATTTCCGATGGAGATGAGACACTTTGTTCACCCATAGAGAGCTGTGAGAGGAACTTCATCAAAGGGCAGTGTAAGACGGGTCAATGAATACTAAGACTGGAGTGTCATGATTCCTGACGATCAAGGGGGCTATCGGTCACTGTAGATAAGAGAGATCGCGGAACTGAGCTTACATTGAGATCAGCCATGATTGAATTGAATTAGGATCCGTTAAAGGGCTCCTGTGCCTAATTCTTACCTGTGCTTGTCTGCTGATATCTTCCATGTACTTCTTGCACGATAGATTAAATCAATGCCCTGTGAACGCATGGGAACAATTCAGTTGATCTGAACCTGTCAAGACCACGGCCATCTCTCCCAAACAACCCGTAACATTGTTTGGTTCAGCGAAAAAGGCCCAACTTCTCCAGTCTCACCATGTGGCAGTAAACCCTCGTCTGGCCCACATACTCTCAAGGATCTTCACTTCTCTTCTGATGGTGGGCGAGCAGAATTGGACACAGTCTCGTATAGGTTCAACATGATCCCCCTGCCTTTATGCTTCTCCTTATCAAGCCCAGGACCCCGGGTGATTTCCGAAACCAGGAGTGGAGCACTGTTCTCCTGAGGTGAGGATCCGGATGTTCATTTCTGGTGCTCCAGCATCAACCAATGATGCTTGCTGACTCCATGCATAGGCAGCGCGGAATCAAAATTACTGGAGAGGGAAGTGGTTTTGTCCGTTTATGGCAAAAAGTTGGAAACAATACTTATACATAAATTTACCACACATTCCTTCCTGTAAAATAATTCTATCTTAATTGTTTAATTCTCGAAATGTTAACACCCTCTGACCAACAGGGATATTTGAAGACACTTGGAATGCAGTAAAGTAGCCGTAAAATGGTCATCAGCTTGTTCTGCCACAGACCACGGCCCAGACCCAAATTCCTGATCAAACCTCGGAGCAGACCTCCCACGTTCTTGCCATCCACTTCCTTCCGAGGGAAGGTGGGAGACGTGCGAGGGCGGCGAGCGAAGAGATGGGCGAGGTGGTGGGCTTTGATTTCCTCTCTTGGTGAGGAGCCTCCGGCACTCTTTCTCACCGGGTGGAGGGTGACCTGGGCGGAGGATGGGACAGGCGGAGGGTGCAGCCACGGAGGCAGGCTGTGCCCATTCTCCACATTGAGCTCCAATGGAGCGGCGCTGTCCTGGGGAACTAAAAAACTTTTCCTGATGCATCGGCCGTCGTTACAACAAAGATTTTCACACAGAATAAGCTGCAGACAGTTAATAGTCCAATTCTGAGAAAACAATTTGTAGATGCTGGGACACTGAATGACGTATTAATAACCATTCCCGTTTGTCACCGTCGTTGTAAATCAGGCGGACGGCTGATTATGACATTATACATCAGGGCAGTGTCCGATATCGCTGCAGATCCAGGCGCAACCATGGAGATATTTGATAAATTAACATTATATCGACAGACTGCTCAATGGCTGCAGTAAAAATTCCAGCCGCACCTCTCTGAACAACGTGGCCAAAAGGACGGTGTCCCGGGATAGCCCACTAAACACCCCCTCCCTGTGGACACATTGTGATTATTAGTGTTCCAGACTGAGCGCCACTTTAGGCTCGTCCTGTGTAATCCCACGGGCCCCACTGGGGGACATGCGAATCGGATATCCGACGACAGCAGATCCGCGTGGACGGGGGCTGTTTCAGGTGACATCAGAACCACCTCTGACGTCACACTGCCCCCAGTCGAGCTGGGAACCGCTGCTGTTCAAACCCGGAGCGCCGACATTTAAAGGCGAGGTCGGGAAATCGGCCAACATTATGCGCATCCCACGGCGGTGACGTTCCTTCATTGAGGTGTTCACAGGATCACTGTCAGTCTGGGTCTGGGCTCCTGCAGAGACTGTAATTCCTTCTTCCCGCTCTGATTGAATTCATTCCCCCCCCCAGCCTGAAACAGAGTTAAGAATAAAAAGGAAACAAACATGACACAGCAATGACAGTAACTGGGGACAGGGGTTAATGTTTCAACAAGAACATACAAATATCACGAGACAAGCCAGTGGATCCACTGATACTTTATCACATTAAACAAAAACACAAACACTCACCCAATCCGCTCCAGACTCGGCAGGGTCAGGATGAGCCGGCGCAGAGCGGGGACAGATCGGTCTGTTAGGGAGTTGTAACTCAGCTCCAGCTCCGTCATTCAGCAGTTTGTGCTGAGAGCGGAAAAACAGCCTCGACACCAGAATCTGTGAGGCCGACACATTTCAGCCTGGAGATGAGAGACAGCGAGGGTGAGGGACACAGAGAGACAGAGGACTGTGCAAATCCCCAGGGTTTATCAGTAACACAATTACTGACCACATTAATGTTCAGTGTCAGACACCCAGTGACTGTAAACACAATCTCTCACAGTCTGGGACTTACCCCAGTCTCTGTATTTTACACTCCGATTCCCTCAGAGCCTCAGACACCAGTTTCACTCCCGAGTCTCCCAGTTTATTATAACACAAGTCCAGCTCTGTCATTGATCGGCGTGTACTCAGAGCGGAGGCGAGACCGTCGGCACCAGAAACTGTGAGACCGACATTCCCTAGCCTGGAGATGAGAGAGAGTGAGGGTGAGGGATATACAGAAACAGGAGACCGTGCAAATCCCCAGGGTTTATCAGTAACACAATTACTAACCACATTATTGTTCAGTGTCAGACACCGAGTAACTGTAAACACAATCTCCCACAGTCTGGGACTTACCTCAGTTTCTGTATTTGACACTCCGGGTCCCTCAGAGCCGCAGACACCAGTTTCACCCCCGAGTCTCCCAGATCATTGTTCCCAAGGCTGAACACAAACAAATTGAGGAACAAAGTGGTTCAATACGTGGGTCTGATGTAAGTTCTCTCACTCGGATCGTTCAGGAAACATTAAACCCTCCAAGAGATATCCTGTCGGATTTCCAAGCACTGTCAATGACCCTCACTGCACAACTCCCAAAGTGGGGAAAGGATTGGGTGGTTTGGATGGAGCCCGGCGGGGAGTGGGAGATCCTCCAGAAAGGAGGGAGCGGGGTCCAGAGGAGGAAGGAGAAGGGTAAAAGGAGTCCCACAGGGGGCATGAGGGATAATGGAGCCCCAAAGGAGGGGGGGGGCGTGGGAGGTGAGACGCACCCACAGGACGAGGGGAGGGGTGCGGTGAGGATAACCCCAAGAGGTGAGGAGGGACCCACAGTGACATTTATCTCCCTCCCACAGGGACGGCCGGGTGACCCTCTTCTGTTCCTCACCGGGAATTGGGTGGGAAGCTCCGACACACCGACTGCTCTGTTGGTCTATGTGTCAGTGAGAGGGAACATGGTGAATGGACGTGTCACAGGCAGTTAGAAACACAGTTATTCATGTGATTTATTGCAATTAAACCAATGGCGGTTATTCACAAGATCACATGATCACAAGACAAGCGAGCAGAAGCAGACCATTCGGCCCATCGAGTCTGCTCCAAAGAAAAGGGAAAAAAGAAAAAGAAATGAGAAATTAGGGGGAACAAAAAAAAACTATTCTCACCCCAATTTTCTGCCTTATCCCCATATCCCTTGATACCCCGACTAATTAGATATCTATCTATCTCTTCCATAAACGCCTCCAATGATCGGGTCTCCACTGCTGCACGTGGCAAGGAATTCCACAAATTCATCACTCTCTGGCTAAAGAAATTTCTCCTCATCTCTGTTTTAAACCTGTACCCTATAATTCTAAGACTGTGCCCTCTAGTCCTGGACTCACCCACCAAGAGAAACAACTCAGCCACATCTACTCTGTCCAGTCACTTCAACATTTTAAATGTCTCTATGAGGTCCCCTCTCATTCTTCTGTACTCCAGTGTGTACAGTCCAAGACCCGACAAACGCTCATCATATGTAAGCCCTTTCATTCCGGGAATCATCCTTGTAAATCTCCTCTGAACCCTGTCCAACATCAGCACATCCTTCCTAAGATATGGGGTCCAAAACTGTGCACAGTATTCCAAATGAGACCTCACTAGTGCCCCGTAGAGCCTCATCAAACTTCCTTATTTTTATACACTGTACCTCTCGAAATGACTTCACTGATTTGTTGAAGTCTCCAACATCCCTTCACAAGGAACCTCTGATCCCTCCAGTCCCTGCGGAATTACTGACCGACCAACTGATTCTTTGTCAGAATTCTTCACAATCTGCTTTTCTACAGTTTTATCCAAACTCTTCCTTTTCCTTCACATTGGAACAACAAAATGGAACAATTTTACAGTTCAGAGCTGGAGACAAATGAACAGTTACCTCAGCTCCTGGAACTTGTACAGCCCGGGTCCCAGCCGCTGGAGCCCTTCACACCCAATGTGGCAGTTCCACAGATCAAGGTGATTTATTACATCACAGTACCCGATGACATGAGACAGGACGGCGCAGTCAATGGGGGTCAGTCGCAATCCACGGAATGAAAGAGCTTCCACAGGTCCCAGTGTGGCCTGAGCCAGTCCTCGGTTCTGAGCCTCAAACAGGTAGTGTAGTGTGTTTAGGAGGCTTCTTTCACCAGCTTCCCTCCCTGTGTTTCCAATGTGATATTTAATCATCTCCCTCACCCAGTCAATCACTTGGCAGGTTGTTTGAATGGGAAATGGACCTAGAAACTCCTCCAGGCCCCGAGCTGACCCTGGCGATGAGAGACCAGCCACAAAGCGGAGAAATACCTCAAATCGCCCGTCCGTCGTGCTGTGGGCTTCGGTGAGGCATTTCGTGATATCCCCGGTAACTGTAGTCAGGACTTGTGCGAGTGCAGCTAAAAACTCCTGGATGGTGAGGTGTGGGAATGTGTACACCACACTCCGGGCACAATCCTCCTTCTCCAAAAGTTCCATCAGGAATCCGGACAGGAACTGGGAAGGTTGCAGATTGTACTTGATCAAATCACCATCTGTAAACACAATCTTCTTCTCTGACACTCCTGTGAAGGCCATCTGACCAACACTCAGTAACACATCACGGCGGCTTTCAATCTCACGGCTGTGGTTTTTCAGTATGTTGTAAATATAGTAGGAATACAGTTGGGTGATGGTCTTGGGAACTCGCTGCTGGTCCCTCTGTTTTTTTGTGAAGAAGGGGCCCAGTGTCAGACCGAGGATGCAGCAGTAGGAGGGGTTGTAGCTCATGGTGTACAGGATCTCGTTCTCCTCCACATGTTTGAAAACAGCTTCTGCCACCGTCTGATCTTCAAAAAACCTGTGGAAATATTCCTTCCGTTCCTCACCGACAAATCCCAGGATTTCAGCCCAGACACTGATCTCCGCCTTTTCCAATAATTGTAACGCAGTGGGGCGGGTGGTCACCAGCACTGAACACCCTGGGAGCAGCTTGTGCTGGATTAAACTGCACACAATGTCGGACACTTTACACCGGAATTCAGGATCTGTGCACATGTGCTGAGTTCCTGTGTCTCTCCGACTGTCAGCGAAATCGATTCTGTCCTTGAATTCATCCAAACCATCGAATATAAACAGCAAACGCTCTGGGTTCTCCCACAGCTTCTTCAGAACATCCCTCAGGTAAGGATAAAAACATACCACCAGGTTCCACAGGTTTATTGTGCAATTAATCGTGTTTAAATCCCGGAACTTGAATCTGAAGACAAATTGAAATTGTTGGTATATTTTCCCGGTGGCCCAGTCATAAACAATCTTTTGCACCATGGTTGTTTTCCCGATCCCCGGGACTCCGGCCACTGCTGCCGAACTCCCAGATTTGGATTTCCTCCGGGAAAAACTGCTCTCGAACAATTGATCACTCCGGATTTTTTCCAGCTCTCCACGGAGATGTTCTTTTCTCCACTTTTCGTGCTCCCGGCCTCTTGCCAGCAGCTCGTGTTCCACAAGTCTCCGATCTCGAACAGTGGAAATGACCGTGAGCTCAGCGTATCGATCAACCAGCTGTAAAACCTTCACCTTCTCTCTCATCAGGATGGCGTTCACTCTCATTGTTTCAGTTTGTGTCCGCAGAGTATCCTTGTGTTTCTGTTGAACAACTTACAGGGGAACAGAGAGTGGTCAAAATGTCAGATGTCTGAACTCAGAACTCAGTTTTTAAGTTTAAAATAATGACTGCAATATTCTGGAATTAATTGAATTCACCAATGGGTGTTGGGGCAGAAAGGTAAACTTGATTAAGAGACCGCTGACTCGACATCGCTATGGCTTAGACAAACATGAGATCCTCACATTCCCATGTAAACTGTTCTGTGAAGGTGAACGTTTCACTGGCAGTTTAACTGCTCCTGATGTCCTGTACTGGACCCCCTCCCACCACTCCCACGGCTCTCATTTTTCCTGTGGTGCAAACTTTGAAAACCCCTGTGTCGATGTGGTGAATGGAGATGTAGAAAAGTATAGTGGGCATTCTGTCGACGGAACAGTTCGGTGATTCACAGCTCTCCAGCTATTGTTGCTTCAAAATAAAAGAAGGGTGTTCTCCATACTCTACAGGCAGAGTCAGGGGAGAGAAGGAGAGGTGGGGACAGAAAGAGACAACGAGAGAGACAGATTTTGTACAGATTGCATGTGTCGCTCTCGGAAAAAGGAGAGGGGGAGTCTCTGAATGGATGGCGTTTCCACTGAGACTTTATCACTGCTCTTCTCCCACTGCACAGAGTGAACGGACGGCGTTTCACTGGGACCGTATCACTGCCCCTCTCCCGCTGCACAGAGTGTCCCAGGTAATCTCACCAAGACCTGAAGCAACAGACACCCTCACATGAACACCAGACGCTCCTTCTCATCACCTCCCCTTTCACCATTAGGTTACATTGGGTTCAATGCAGTGGGAAAGGAAAATCTTTTCATGGACTGTTTCTACTGGGTGTTCCCCATGAGCCTCAACTATGCGACTGACACAGTATTATCCCCATCACAGACTGAGAAACTTCCACCTTCATTATAACATCTCCCTCCGGCCTTGTGCCTGGGGCTTAAACCACCGGTTCCTCCTTGTCCCTCGAGATGGACAGTTCTCCGTCTCCTTCCCTCAACCTTCATCAGCTGCAGCTTGTCTGAAACTGATCGCCGTCCCTCAACTCTCAACAAGCCCCGTCCACCAACAACTCCACACTTGTCTCTACTTTGGCCACCACTTCAGCGATGTCTAGACTGAACAATTCTAACTCCTGAAGAGAAATCACAAGTCCTCACACCTCCCTGTCTCAGTAACTTGCTCCACCCCGACACCCCTCATGGTCCCTGAGCTCCTTCCGCGGTTCAGCTCCTCCCGCACTTCCGAACCTCTACTGGAAACCGCTCCCTCTGAGGATGGAAACTCAGACATTCCATCCATAAGCCCCCCCAGCTCTTCTCAGGCTTTCCTTTACTGCTGTATCCGGAACATGGACTGGTTACCTGGGAGACTGGACAGAGGGACAGAATGTGAAAAGACAGTCTTTTATAGACCCCAACCATTCTTGTTATGCTTTGATTCTGAAATTAGAAACAGAACAGTTCCACACATTCGATTTCCTCATATCTCTCCGGATATATTCACCAATTTCAATTAGAAATCGAAATCCTACCCATTAAAAACATTTATAAACCATATACAATCAATATTGAATCAAAAATGACTTCTGAATTCCTCAATTTTAACAGGGATCACCTCCGTTTGAGAAGCAGACAGGGGGTGGAATTTTTAAAGTTTTTAGAAGAACTTTTACAGGCAGTATGTAGATTGTCGGAGTGGAGAAGGTGCAGTGCTGGACCTTAGCTTGGGGTAATGTGGGCAAATAGTGGCGTGTCCGTGGGAGAGCATTCTGGAGACAAATACCATCGGTCTCAGTTTCAAGGCAGTTATGGAAAGAGATAAGGATGGTCCAAATGTTGACATCCTGAATCAGGGGAAGGCCGACGTCCATTTAAGACAGTGTGGAAGAAGCGTGGGGGCAGATACTTCCAGCTAAAGTTGTCCTGAAGAAGGTGTCATCCAAAAGTGAAACAAGGATGGTTCAGGGCCAACGAGTTCTGCCAATGGTGAATAACAAGGACAGAATGTACAAGGAAAACTGGATATCACCGTATATCAAATGTCGGATCAAGCAGAATGAAATGAAGCACAGGGCAGGTACACGGAAACTGTAGAAGACGATGGATTAACAGCAGTGTTGATGTGAATACACAAGGCTTGGTCAGCAATTTTGCGGGAGACACGAAATTGGGAGGTGTTGTTGACAGTGAAGAAGGATATCGTAGATTACGGGGGTGGATCTTAATCAGTCAGGGAAGTGGGCCGAGGAGTGGCAAATGGATTTCAGTAACGATAAGTGTGAGGTGATACATTTTGGAAAGTCAATCCAGCGTAGGCTTATACTATGAATGGTAGGGCACCATGGTGTGTATTAGAACGGAGGGGTCTAGGGGTATCGTGCATAGTCCATTGAAAGCGGTGCCAACGGTAGACAGGGTGGCGCAAATGGCAATTAGAACGCTCGCCTTCATCAGTCAGGACATTGAGTATCGGAGTTGGAACATGATGTTGCAGTTGTACAAGCCGCACTTGGAGGAGTGTGCACAGTTTTGGTCGTCCTGCTAGATGAAAGACGTGGTTAAACTGGGAATAGTGCAGAAGAGATTTATGAGGAGGTTGCCTGGACTAGAGGGTCTGTATTTTCCGGATGGGTCGGCCAGGCTGGGTGTTTTTATTTCTGGAACGGTAAGAGAATGATGGGCGACCTTATAGAAATGTTTAAAATTGTAAAAGGCAGAGATCAGGTGGACGGTAACAGTATTTACCTCGGGGAGGGGAGTCCAACGCAAGGATGGACATGTTTAGGATGAAAGGGAAATATTTAAAAGGGATCTGAGGGGCAACTTTTTTCACACAGAGTGTGGTGAATTTATGGAACGAGCTGCCAGAGGAAATGGGTGAGGCAGGTACATTTAAGAAGCAGGTCTGATTTAAGAACCACCCGGGGGTGAGTCGCGCTGGGAGGGCACCATTGACAGTCTAGACCCGATGGGCTGAAGGGCCTGAATCAGTGCTGTATTGCCCTAAGAGTCTTCGTGTTGGAAAAGAAAGTACAAGCGCAATGAGTGAGCACAAAATATCACCAGCAGACAAAACGGGATTTCACAGCATGTCAGGACCCTACCAGGAGTGTGAGGGGTTCGACATTGTGTCAGCATCCTTCCAAGGATGTGCGGGATTTCACAGTGTATGGAGTTCTGCCCCATGTGTAAAGGGATCTCACAGTGTACCAGGTCACTGTCGGTTGTGAAGGCCAAAGTACAATGTTGAAATATTACACTGCATTATTTCATGGTTTGTCACCATCTGTGTCAATTGTACATTGATTGCACAGATCAGCTGGTGTTTAACGGTCAATTCCAATATAGTATGTTATTCCTCAGCCAATGACATTTTAATCATAATTCTACCAACCTCTCAATAAATGGCTTCTGTCAAACATCGATTCTGAGAAGGAAATGGGGTTAAGATTGCATTCCTCTCTCACCTTTCAGTTCAGTGGGTAATTCAGATAATCCTCGGGCGATGTTCAGTTATTGACGTGGATCAGGACCTGTTCAAATAAACAATGTTTCATGAAACCAGAACTGACTAATACTGTTAATTTTAGAGTGTTTCAAGATGATGTTGAGTTCAGTGTTGATTTACCGTACCGAGCTCCTGGATTTCTTTCAGTATTCTGTCCAACTTTGGTAACTCCTTCCTCATTTTTACAAAGGATTCCCACATAACCCTTCGGGTCCGGGAGCCCTTCCCCGTTACCAGACTGAGGAAAAGCTTGGAACCGTCTGTCCGGTTTCCCTTTCCCATGAGCTCAGTGACTTCCTGTAATGAAAAATAATTAATGTGTTAAGGGGTGGGCTGACAGACCCAAGAAAATATCTGCTCATCGATGGGAGGTCTCAATGGTTTTCTGCACTCAAACTGTCACTGGGCTGTGACTTCGCCCACCTGTTAACTCTCAGGATCCAGTCATTCGCAGGGAGTTAACCGGAAGTTTACAAATCAGAGCATTGTGGCAGCAGAGTAAGAATCACTGATACTCTGCAATGGATTCAAAGTGATGAGTTCCCTGACCTTCAGTGCGCAACTTTAATCTCATTTCTGACTACAAAACACAGCTACACAAATCCAAAATAACACCACAAATCGCTGGAAGCGTGGTGGCCCAGCATGGTGAAAGGAGAGAGGTTTAAGGTGAGGAAGGAATTCCAAACGGGATCATTTAATCTTTACACACGCACACACACACACACACACACACACACACACACACACATATACACACAGTATCTGGTGGTGGGGGGTGTAGGATTAGATAGGTCAGCTCTTTTACTTTCCACTGTAGCCCTAGTGGTTCAGAGATAGCAGTCAGGCCAGTCGCATGCTCCTCCTGCAGAATGTGGGAGATCAGGGATCCTCCCACTCTCCCCGGTGACTCTACCTGTAGAAGTGTATCCACTTGCAGCTCCTGACTGACCACGATGAGGAGCATCCAACAAGCTGAGAACATCACAGACAGGAGCGTCAGTGAGGTGGTCAGTCCAATGATACAGGCCACAGGTAGTTGGGTCACCACCAGTTAAGTATGGCAGGGAGAGCAGGATTCCTCTATGGCCCTTTACCTCAGTAACAGTGATACCGTTTTGGACACTGTTGGCATAATGGTTTCCAGGGGAAAGGAGCAGCGGCAACTGGTAGCACAACAACGGCCTTTCATTCTCAGCAGAGAAGGGTGGAGACTGGCAGAGCTGCAGGGATGGGAAACCTGGTAAGTAGGGGAACAGATAGGCTGTGAACAAAGCTCCAGGGTGGGTTGGAGCCTTATGAGTTCCGGGGTCAAGGGGATGTCCGGCCAGTTGTAGAAAATTCTCAATGGGGACTGTGAGCAACCAGAGGCTGTTGTGCACATTGGTAGCAATAACGAAAGCAGAAAAGAGGAATGGGACCTGCAGAGAGAATACAGGGAGTTAGGCAGAAGCAAATAAACCAGGACTTCAAGGATTGTGATCTCTGGATTACTCCCAGTACCGCACTCTAATGAGGGTGGGTATCGGAGGACAGATAAGGCAGATGTGTAGCGGAAGAGCTGGTGCAACTGGGTGGGATTCAGTTCCTCGGCCATTGGGATACCTTCTGGGCAGAGGTGACCTGTACAAGAGGGATGGCTTGCAACTCAGCTGGAGGGGGACCAAGATCGTAGAGATTTGCTCCAGCAACTTGTGAGGATTTGAACTGGTCAGGCGGAGTGTGGGTTCCAAAGTAGTCGTTTAACAGACGAAAATGTGAAGAAAATACACAAGTTAAAGCAAGCATGTCCAGTTGGCAGGACAGAGAGCCAGAAGCCTCACAAATGAAACTGATGAACACAGGGCATGGACGGGCACATGAGAATGCAATATTATAACTATTGCAGAAACGTGGTTGAGGGGATGAGCAGAACTGTGCAATAGTTCAATGCTTCAGAGGCTACAGGAATGAGATCGGTGAGGTAAGACGGGAAAGGGAGTTGCGATATTGATTCGGGAGAACATATAACAACAGGCCATTAGGGAGGATATTCCGAGGAAAAGGTCCAGTGAGATTCTCCGGTGCAGAACTTAGAAATAAGAAGGGTGATTACTGATGGAATGGTACTGCAGGCCCTCTGGCAGTCAGTGGGTTTGAGAGGAGGAAATATACAGAGATATCGCAGATAGGTGCAGGAATAACAGGGCTGCAATGGAACTGCCGTAGTCCCGAAGGGTGAGATAGAGCGGAATTTTGTTAAATGTGAACACGAATGTTTTCTCAGTCAATATGTGGATGGTCCTACTGGTGCGGGGCAACACCCAACATTCCGTCGGGAAATAAGGCTTGTCAAGTGGCCGATGCGTCAGTGACGGAGCATTTTGGAGCCAGTGACCATAATGTTGTTTTGTTTTTAAACATTGATGGAAAAATATAGGATGGTGCAAAGGTTAAAGTTCTAAATGAGGATTAAGGTTAGGAATGGGTCTTTCGGACCACGATGTTGTACCCAACTAATTAAATCAGTGATTAAATACCAAACTAAACAAAAGCCTTCTGACTACACCATGTCCATATCTCTCCATTTCCTGCACATCCTTGTGCCCATCTGAGAACTTCTGAAACGCCTCTGTCATATTTGCCTCCAGCAACACCCCTGATAGCGCATTCCTGCACCCAACGCCCTCTGTGTCAAAAACGTTGCCCCACATATCTCCTTCGAACTTACCCCATCTCAGCTTAAATGCATGCCCTCTGATATTAGACATTTGGACCCTGCAAAAAAAGATACCGGCTGTCCTCTATATTTATGCCTCTCACAATCTTATAAACGTCTGTAAGGTCTCCGCCGCTGCAGAAAGCAACCCATCTTTTTCTAATCTCTCATGATAGCGCATGACCTGGAATCCAGGCAGCATCCTGAGAAACATCTTCTGAACGTCTCCCAAACCTCCACATCTTTCCTTTCATGGGGGGACCAGAAATGTATAGCGAACTTCAGATACAGGGTGTTATAAAGCTGCGACATAATTTACAAACACTTGAACTCAGTGCCTCGAATAATAATGGCAAACATCACACAGGCCTTCATTACCACCCGATAAATCTGTGCAGCCCCTTTTCAGAAGCTGTGGACCAGTATCCTTCTGCACGTCTACACTTAAGGATCTTGCCATTGATAGTGTACATGATCTCCCAAAGTGCAAAACCTCAATCTTGTCAGAATTAAACTGCATTGTCCGTTTCTCTGCCTATATCTGCAACTGATTTATATCCTTCTGTAACCTTTGGCAACCTTCCACACTATCCACTACACCACCAATCTTTGTATCTTCTGCGAATTTATCAACCCAGCCATCCACATTTTCATGCAGGTCATGTACATACGCACGTAATCTAAACACCCTCCACATGTCAGATATGGACTTGTCCGGAAACAGCCCTTCTGAATTAACTCCGATACTGCCGACGAAAGTAGTTGAGGCAGATACAATAAAAACAATGTAAAGACAGGCGGATAAGTAAATGGACAGGAAACGTTTGAACGGATCTGTGTCAAACACGGGCAAATCGGACTTACGTAGGTGGACACCTTGATCAGCATGGACGAATTAGGACGAAGGGCCCGTTTCTGTGCTGTATTTAACCATGACACTCACCTCATGTTCACGTCCACTGAAATGTTCCTCGTTTCTCAACAGTTGGCTGAGTCTTTCAACCCGTTCTTCAATCGCTTCTGTCAGTCTATCTCGGTAGAATCTTTCCAGCTGGAACAGTTGGGAATCGTCCCACTGTGTCAGGAGCTCAGAGAGTGTGGAATTTGGATCTGTGAATAGGAAAGGAGAAACTGAACATCATCCCAAAGAGTGCCGTGGGCTCTGGTCCCAAACACAAACAACGCCCTGACCCCAAGCACAACCTACACCACCAGTGAAATGTGTGTGTACCACAGAGCCATAGAGTTGTATAGCATAGAAACAGGCCCTTCAGTCCAACTGGTCTATGCTGACTATCATTTTTTTTAATGACAAATCACACTTGCCAGCACGATTCTCTCTCTACCTTGCTCGGTGCCCAGATGTCTGTCACATGTTGCGACTGTTCCTGCCTCCACCATATCCTCTGGAAGCTCATTCCATTTACCAACTGCAGTGTGTGTGAAAAATATACCCTTCAGGTTCCCTTTAAACATCTCGCCTCTCACTCTAAAACACACTGCAGTTACTCAAGTAGACAACTCAAACAACACCCCCATCCTGCACCGACATGGGTAGCATGTGGGTGGGAAATCCCCACTACCTGCACGTCACTCCCCAATCTGACACAGATTTCCGCTGTTGATTACGGTGTTAAAACCCACCTAACAGCACTGTGGGAGTTTCTTCACCAGAGGGACTACGTTCATCAGCAACACGTCAAGGGCAGTGAGGGATGGAAATGTATTCCGACCTCATCAATGACACACTCACCCAGAAGACTCAGAGCGAAACTGCATTCCCGAACTAATCTACCGCCCCTTCACTCTCCCCCACGCCGAAACAGATCAAATTCTTCATTCCCAACACCAACTCACAGCCCCTTCACTCTAACCCACACCTGCACATATCCTATTGGCCCCACTTCTCTTTCATTTCGCTCACCTGTCACCTGGTGGAAGCTTGACAGATCCTTGTTGAATGAGCCTCGAAGGGTATGAATCACTTCACATGGGTCAGATCTAGGGACCTCATAACCGGACTGCCTGTGTTCCCTTCTCCCTGCAGACGGATCACACTCCACAGAGACACCGCTCTCTATACGACCTTTCTCTGTTGCTGAGGTTCCAGGGACTAGATCACCGTCCCTCTCTCCACTCCCTCGAGAATGACTGTGTTCCATTCTCCCTGCCAACAGATCGCACTCTACAGGGACAACGCCCTCAATACGACGTCGGTCGTCTTTTGAAGACCCTGTAAGTTCATCATCTTCCCCTTAGAACGCTGGGAAAAAGCACTTGAAACCTTTCCGCACCCAACTGAACTTCCCACCTGAAAGATCACGAATTGCAGGTTACAGCGGTGCAATTTGGGATTGAACAAAACACAGAAGCAGAATGGCTGACTGCATCGTAAGCCAAGTCACTGGGTGAGCAGATTCTGGAAGGGCAACTTTGTTGAATATCAAGTGGGTCACCTGCAGGGTGATAATATCGATGACAGGTGACCAGATAGCCCTACTCACAGAGACCAGAACAGGACAGACACCACCCTTCCGATTAAACTGCACATGGATGCACTGATGAAGCGGAGACTTTGGTTCCAAAGCTGCAGACGCAGTAACTCTGACTGGGATCATTCAGAATATCAGAATATCCCTCCATTAACCCTGCAGCCTCCACATCCTTCATGCTTGTGAATACCGATCACGTATTCATCTAGGACCTCACTCATTCCCCCTGCTCCACACATAAATTATGCTCCTTTCTTGGCAACAGACCCAACCAGTTCCCTTGCAGCACCAACTCTCCGTCACACCAACTGGTTCTCACCCTCCACAACTTCTCTTTCTGCTCCTCCCACTTTCTTTAGATCAAAGGTGAATCCATGGGCACTCAAATGGGCCCCAGCTGTGCCAGCCTTTCCGGTGGCTAACGTGGAAGAGCATGTTCCAAGCCCACACCGGTAACACTCCACAACTCCTTCTCCGCTACATTGCTGACTACATTGGCGCTGCCTCCTGTATCCATGCTGAGGTCGTCAATTTCATCAACTTTGCCTCCAACTTCCACCGCGCTCTCAACTTCACTTGTTCCAACCTCACTCAACCTTGATTTAACCTCAACTTCACATCAATCGATTTCCCTCAGCCTCTGTTGTCCACTCCCCCCAACCCCCATTTGTTTTGCCTCATTCCTGTGGCCCGTCCACCAATTCTCTGTCCCTTGCTCCGCCCTCACCATCTGCCCATCACGCACTCCTTCCTCCTTCTGGCTCCCAACATAACCCCCCTTTATTCCATGGTCCGCTGACCTCTCCAGTCACATTCCATCCTGTTCAGCCCTTTGCTAATTCCACCTATCACCTGCAAGCTTCCCGCACCATTCCTTTTCACTCTCTCCCCCACATATCTATCATCCCCCTCACCTGTTACCTGCCAGATCCTGCTTCTCCACATCTCCTCCCCTTTTATTCGGAATTCTGCCTGCTTCCTTTCCATTCCTGATGTAACGTCTCGGCCCTAAATATCGACTGTTCATATCCCATGTAGATGCTGTCTGATCTGCCTAGCTCTTCCAGAATTGTGTGCGTGTGTTGCTGCAGATTTCCAGCATCTGCAGTCTCTTTTGTGTGTCCACACAGAGATTACTCTTTTGGTGTCTGAAGGGACCAACTCCTTCCCTCAGCTACCCTCTTGACTCTAATGCAATATTATGAGGTTAAAAAAATTCTTATTAATCCTACTTGTGAAGGACATTTCATGTCCCCTTATTCCCCTTCAAATTTCTTTGCTTTCTCCTATATCGTTTATGAACCCCAAAGGACTTGCTCGAACCCAATTTCTTTTCGCAGAATTCTCTTCCTTTTTTCCTCACAAAATCTTCAATATCCTTTGTTAACCAAGTTTCCAGAAACTTATCACCTTTGCTTCTTATTCTTGCAGGAACTTGGTGACTCTGAGCTCTTACAATCTCACTTTTCAACACGTCCCATTTCTCTGATGTTTCTCCCCCTCTGGCAGCTTCTCCCATTGACTGTGTCAGACCTGCTCATTGTCGCCACTCCATTCCAAATGACCTCCTGCTCCCCAATCCCTGCCTCTACGCCCATGAAAATACCCACTGAGAGTGATCTGTCTGAGAGCTCTCTCCTACTGTGCTCTCTCCCCTCAGCCTATCCCCTCTTCCTTTGTGAGCTGCAGGTCCGGGAACCTGACCCGGACCCAAATGGCAGTTCGTTTTATGTTTTACAGAACTCTCTCACCCACCCTTCTTCTTCCTTACAGTTGATGTCACTGGATCTCCTCCCCTGTCTGCACCTTCAGCCATGGTAGTGACAGGCGTTCACAGATTTTGCTGCTCTGCTGTAGACAGAACATCAAGAGGATAATCAGACAATGATGTACACGAGGGGGAAAACATCGCCTTACCAGTGAGGTCTCAAACTGTCTCCTGACCTGCTCAGGGTTTACAGCATTTTCTGTATTTATTCCAGGACCTGCAATTTGATGCTGATGTATAAAATGTACCAACCGGACGCAAACTATTTCGGACATCCCGCGATGATAAATGAATATGCCTTTCCACCGTCATCCCCATTAGTTAATCACTTCAATATTCAGGTGCAAGACCCATGTTATACAACAGATCCTCAAAGCCGCATTTCTCGGTGCATTGAGTGTTGCATTCTCATTATCTGTCTCTCTCCCCCTCTCTCCCCTCTCCCTCTTTCTCCCTCTATCTCCCTCTCTCTCCCTCTTTCTCCCTCTCCCTCTCTCTCGCCCCTGAGGGCCAGTGACCGGAGAACAATAACATTGTGTCACTTTTCCTGACAGTTCAGGTGGGCTGTGACCCGGGCAATGGATGGAGGCTCTCACCAAAGATAACTGAAAGCAGAAAATACAATTTGAACATCACATGCTCCTCAACTTCAGTCTGACAAAGGTGAACCCTGAAAATTCAGTCCCTTGTTAACCATACAAAATGAATTCCAACGTCCCACAAAGAATGCTACAAAGAGCTGCAGATGTTGCAAATCCGAAATAAAACACAGAGAAAGATTTGCTTCCGTTCCAGGCGTCTCTGACCTGAACCGATGACTCTGCTCCTCTCTCCCCACAAGCTGCCCAACCCGGCCTCACCTATGACTTTTACAATTTCGACATGATTTCTCAACTCCCTTACTCAACGCCCTGACTGATGAAAGCCAGCCATTGAAACACCTTTTTCACCACCCAGTCTACCTTTGAAGCTGCTTTCAACGAACTTTGCGCTTGTACTCCTTCGTCCCTCTGCACCATTACACACCCCTGCGCCCTACCATTCATCGTATAAGTCTGACTCTGGTTTCATTCCAGACTGCATTACCTCACACTTATCTGTATTGACATTAATTTGCACTCGTTGGCCCACTTCGTAAACTGATTAATATCCCGCTGTAATCCACGATCACCGTCTTCCGGATTATGGCCCCATCTTGCATTTTGAAAAATCATTTGACATGCATTCAAATCTCCCAAATCTCGCCTATGTCATCAGAAGGAGGGAGAGAGAACAGACCAGTTAGACAGACATCAGTACCAGGGCACACGCTGGAACCTGTTATTGAGGAAACGACAAGAGGGCACTGAGAAAATAACAGTGAGACTGTGCATACCTGCTATCGGATCCTTCTGAAACCTCCACCGCGCCCCCTTCCAGCGCGTTCCAGGCACATACTGTGGTGCCTGGAATTTATAAAATGGGGGAGTGTGATTTTATCAGTTTTTATCAAATGGCGGGGTGTGTTTCGAAAACAGAATGGGCCGCACCCTACTCCGGGTTTCCAGTGCGGAAGGATGTCCTGTACTCAAAACAAAATGCACTGGCACAGAATGGTCAGATTATTTTCAGGTGAAAGGATATGAAACCAGAAGGGCTTCCGTTCCAACCTGAGCTTTTTGGAACGGGAAGTAGAACGAGAGAGGGAACACCTGCTGAACGAGGAGCGGGCAACTCCACGGGCCAAGACGATGCGAGCAGGTGTTACAACTGTGCAGTTAAGGCTCATGAAATCAGATTGCAACGCGTAACAGCTCGAGTCTGTTCGCAATACACATTGCAACATTGGAAGAAAATGTCTCTGTGCGACACGGCCTGAACCCCCAGTTCGAGCCCCTCCTTTGTATCCACGATTGGTCTGTCAGTGTCATAGGGTGCGACTGAGCTTCTTGACCCCAGATCAAGCCGGGCTGCTGGAGCCAGTTTCCACGCACAGATTCACAGAACGGTCGCACCCCCTTCCTCAGAACTCGTTAGTCAGCGGAAGGAGAACTGGGTCAAATACAGGGGACGGAAAGCACAGCGGGGCGGCAGTTCATGTCGCCGCTGCTCAGCTCCAGCGCATTTTGCTCCCTGCGGGTGCGTTACCCCACTCCCCACCGCCCCATCCCCGGTTCTCCAATTTACCAGCACGTCGCACAGACGTGTTGGTTAACTGTCTGGTGTATATTACCCCTTCGTGGGTGGAAAATGTCTAAGAGTGCTTTAGTCTTACCTTACAGTCGCTGTTGGTTTCTACATCGGTTTCCGTGAAGAGATTGCCAGTAATAGCCTTGTTATTCCATTCTAGCCGATGAGGAGGCTGCTTGGTTATTTCACAACTCTCAAGCTGTGAATTGTAGCCCACCCTTGCTGTGTGAGTTTCTGAGCTCCGGTGTGCCTCAGGCAGGACCAGGTCCACCTCAAACATTCCTCGAGCTCTTCAGATGTCCTTATTTGGAAAATAAAATCAAACCGGTTTAACCATCTGCTGTCAATTCAACTGTGAACACAACCTGAGTTTCTGAGCTCCGCTGTTCCTCAGGCAGGACGAGCTCCACCTCAAACATTCCTCGCATTCTTCGGCTGCTCTTCAAACCGGTTTAACAATCTGCTGACGTTTCAGCTGTGAGAAGACCTCAACATAGAACAGTGCAGCTCAGCAACAGGCTCTTCGGCCCACAGTGTCTGTGCCAACACAATGCAAATCAAATGAATCCTTTCTGCAAACCCAATGTCCATCTTCCTCCATTCCCAGCACATCCATGTGCCCATCTCAGAACTTCTGAAGCACCTCAGTTTCGCTGGAGAATCTGGGCATCCTTTACAAGCAGATGATCTGTGCCCTCCCCTGATTTACTTTTTGTTTGTTTCCCTGATCCCTCCCCCGTGCAGATCTGGGAACCCCCTCATCTACCCGGTGACCGTACCCAACTTCATCTTTACCTGCTCAGATCCTCCCAGTGGAAGTTCAGCGATGTGCCCCAAGGACATTACATTCTCTGCACTCTTTCAGTCTGTGACCCCAGGACATGCAGATTGAAAGGGTGTAGAGGAGATTTACTAGAATGTTTCCGGATCTTCAGGAGTTGAGTTACAGGGTAAGATTGAACAGGTTAGGACTTTATTCCTTGGTGCGGAGAAGAATGAGAGGAGATTTAACAGCGGATACAAAATTATGAGGGGCATAGACAGAGTAAATGCGAGTAGGTTCTTTCCACCTGGATTAGCAGAGATAAGTACGAGAGGACATGGCTTTAGGGTGAAAGGGGAAAGGTTTGGGGGAACATGAGGGGAACTTTTTCAATCAGAGAGTGGTGGTAGTGTGGAAATAGATGCCATTGACATGACAAATGGGGGCTCACTCTTAAGTTTTAAGAATAAATTGGGTAGATACATGGACGGGAGAGGTCTGGTGGGTTATGGACTGGGTGCAGGTCAATGGGACGAGCGGAATAAAGTTTCGGCACAGTCGAGAAGGGCCGAATGGCCTGTTTTCTCTGCTGCGGTGTTCTATGGTTCTACAGAAAAAAAAAAGAAACAACATTACTGTGTGATTCTATGAGAGTCGAATTAAAAATCGAGTTTCTTATCAAATGCCCAATTTGATGTACTGTATGCGCAGCTGCAATGAATAACTTACCTGCATCAGCATCACTAGTTCAGAGCACCAAAAAGGCAGCATTCAAAAGAAAAAAAACATAAATTACACTTGAATTATACACAATTTTTACAACAACAGAACACAATGAAAATAGAACAAATTCCACTTTGGTGCAAAGTGATCAAAGAGTTTCGTGTTATTGTACTGTAGTAATTGGTACACTACACCAAAAGCGTGTAGTGTAGTGTAAGTGTAATGTAGTGTAGTGTAAGTGTAGTGCAGTGTAAAGTAGTGTAGTGTATGTGCAGTGTCGTTCGTGTAGTGTAGTGACTTGTCATGTAGTGTAGTGTCGTGTAGTGTACAGTAAGTATAGTGTAGTGTAAGTTTAGTGTCGTGCAGTGTAGTGCCGTGTAGTGTAATGCAAGTGCAGTGCACTGTACTGTAGTGTAGTGCCGTGTAGTGTAATTCAAGTGTAGTGTAGTGCAGTGTACTGTAAAGTGGCGTGTCGTGTAGGGTCGTGTAGTGTAGTGTCGTGCAGTGTAAGGTCGTGTAGTGTAGTGTCGTGTCGTGTAGAGTAGGGTCGTGTCGTGTAGTGTCGTGCAGTGTAGGGTCGTGTAGTGTAATGTCTTGTCGTGTAGTTTCGTGTCGTGTAGGGTCGTGTCGTGTAGTGTAGGGTCTTGTAGTAGTGTCGTGCAGTGTAGGGTCGTGTAGTGTAGAGTCGAGAAGTACAGTTTAGTGCAAGTCTAGTGTAGTGTAAATTCAGTGCAGTGCAGTGTAAGTGAAGTGTGGTGTAAGTTTAGTGCAGTTTAAGTGTGGTGCAGCGGAGGGGAGCGGATGGGGAGGGGATGGGATGGGGAAGGGGAAGTGACGGGAAGGGAAAGGTGGAGGGAGAGAGTGGGGAGGGGGGAAGGGGTGGGGTAGGGGGAGGGGGATGATGGGAGGGGAGGGGAGGGGAAGGGAAGGGAATGAAACGAGAGGGAAGGGAAGTGAAAGAGTTCTGGAAAGGGTTAGAGGACGGGGAAGGGAAAGGGAAAGGGGATGAGGAAGGGAAGGGAAGTCGGGAAGGGAAGGGAAGGGAAGGGAAGGGAAGGGAAGAGAAGGGAAGGGAAGGGAAGGGAAGGGAAGGGTAGGGAAGGGAAGGGAAGGGAAGGGAAGGGAAGGGAAGGGAAGGGAAGGGAAGGGAAGGGAAGGGAAGGGAAGGGAAGGGAAGGGAAGGGAAGGGAAGGGAAGGGAGGGAAGTGAAGGGAAGGGAGGGAATTGAAGGGAAGGGAAGGGAAGGGAAGGGAAGGGAAGGGAAGGGAAGGGAAGGGAAGGGAAGGGAAGGGAAGGGAAGGGAAGGGAAGGGAAGGGAAGGGAAGGGAAGGGAAGGGAGGGAAGGGAAGGGAAGGGTAGGGAACGGAAGGGAAGGGAAGGAAAGGGAAGGGAAGGGAAGGGAAGGGAGGGAAGGGAAGGGAAGGGAAGGGAGGGAAGTGAAGGGAAGGGAGGGAAGTGAAGGGAAGGGAAGGGAAGGGAAGGGAAGGGAAGGGAAGGGAAGGGAAGGGAGGGAAGGGAAGGGAAGGGAGGGAAGTGAAGGGAAGGGAAGGGAAGGAAAGGGAAGGGAAGGGAAGGGAGGGAAGGGAAGGGAAGGGAAGGGTAGGGAAGGGAAGGGGAGGGAAGGGAAGGGGAGGGAAGGGAAGGGAAGGGAAGGGAGGGAAGGGAAGGGAAGGGAAGGGAGGGAAGGGAAGGGAAGGGAAGGGAAGGGAAGGGAAAGCGAAGGAAGGGAAGGGAAGGGAAGGGAAGGGAAGGGAAAAGGAGGAGCGGATGGGGAAGGGAGGAAAGGTGAGGGTTAAGCAAAAGCTGATTGTGTGCAACTTTATGGCTTCTCTCCCTCCTGCCAATGGTAGCTATCATTTTCAACCCTCCCCCGCCGACCACCTTGACACCCGAAACACCCCTCTCCCCTGTCCACCCCTTCCCCCTCATGACTTCCCCACCCCCTTCCCACAAGCCCTCTTCCCCACGGACACTCCCATGATACCTCCTCCCTGCCTTCCCCACTCCCTGCCCACGTCCCTCCCCTCACCACCCGTCCCTCCACTCCCTCTCCCTCCCCAATTCATCCCCTCCCACACGCCCCATGTCTCTCCCAGCCCCCCTACGTCTCTTCCACCTCATGATCCCACCCACTCCCCTTCCCTTCCATCTCATCAGGACCCAGCCCCAGCATCCCCACGCCCCCTCCCACCCCAAGGTTCCTTCGCCCCCGATCTCACCCCTCCCCACGACCCGAAAACGTCTCCGAACGGCCCGAACGAAGGATTTTACATCAAAACACCTGGGTATTCAGCTTGTCCCTTTCAAGCGGCTCATGTGCGCCGTCCTCTGATTTACCTTTTAATTTTCTTCACCCAGGCCGCCCCGTGCAGATCTGGGAAACACTCAGAAACCCCATCACCCTTCCTACTTCATATTTACCTGTTTATATTCGCGCAGGAGAAGTTTAGCGTTGTTTCCCAGGATATTAACAGTAAACATAGAACATAGAACCAAGATCAATCACAGCACAATTCAGGCCCTTCGGCCCACAAAGCTGTGCCGAAGATGTCCCTACCCTAGAAATTGCTAGGTTTACCCATAGCCCTCTATTTTACTCAGTTCCATGTTCATATCTAACAGTCTCTTCAAAGCCCCTATCGTACCCGCCTCCACCACCGTTTCGGACAGCCCATTCCACACACTCACCACTCTCTGAGTAAAAAACTTACCCCTGACATCTCCTCTATATCTACTTAAGCACCTTAAACCTATGTCCTCTTGAGGCCACCAATTCAGCCCTGGGGTAAAGCCTCTATCTACCCTACTAATACCTCTCATCATCTTATACACCTCAATTAAGTCTCCCCATCCTCATCCAAAACCAACATCAAGCTGTGATTCCATGACCGTCGAAGTCGAAGTCGAATTTATTGCATCTGCACAAGTACACGTGTGCACAGGTGCAATTAAAAACCTACTTTCAGCAGCATTACAGGCACATAGCATCAGATAAGCAGCAGTTATAAGAAAAAAAACATAAATTAAACAGAAATTATTCAGAATTTTTACAAGAGGGAACGCATTTAGAACAAAAATCAATTCTAGGTCAAACTGATCAAAGTGCTCATCTTGTTGCGAGACTCCAGTGATTCCTATTGTGCTGGTTGGTTCAAGAGCCGTATGGATGAAGGGAAGTGTCTGTTCCTGAACCTGGCGGTGTGGGAGTTCAGACTTCTGTACCTCCTGTCCCGATGGTAGCTGTGAGAAGATGGCATGGCCCGGGTGGTGGGGATGTTTGCTGATAGACGTTGCCTTCTTGAGGCAGCGCCTCCTGTAAACACTGCCTATGGTGGGGAGGGACGTGCCCGTGATGTACTGGGCAAGTGATGAGATGAGGTGTTTCAGATTCTTGAACGGACCTGTAAATCCCTCGCACTACCTCACACTATATCTCCCTCAATTGTCACTAATGATAGCGGTTCTGACGAAGGGTCTCTAGCCGAAACGTCGACAGTTTATTTCCCTCCATCGATGTTGCCTGACCTGCTGAAGTCCTCCAGCACTTTTTCTGTGCTCCCAATGATATAATGTTTACTTTTTAAAGTATATCATGATAACTTAAGTTGATGGTATTCATGTTAATCATGTCTGCAACGTACTGTGCCTTTGCTGCAACAACAAACGAAATTTCTTGGCCTTCATTCGTTGGGTATGCATGCCCACGATCATGAACTTGACCTTGATTTGTGTCCAAGATTGCTGTCTCAACAGTCTGACATCTCCCAGTTACAACTGTTAATGAGCTCAGTCTGCCCAACTTCCTCTTGGATGGCCAGAAGCTGAATGTTTCTTCCCAACAATTAGTGGTCACTTGGAAAGTGAAGAACTGCCAGTGATTTATTGACTCTCCCTTTGCAATTGTAAATTAAATATCAGGTGAGGGAAACGGTAGAAGGCATTTCATGTAAACGCCAAGCGCCCACATTCGTCTCTTCAACAGAGAACACATTGACACCCCTTCCATCCCCTTTCTGCAGACTAATTGTGGAGTCTGGGTAAACCAGTTGTCATAGTCATAGAGTGATACAGCATGTAAACAGACCGCTCGGCCCAACTAGTCCATGCCGACCAAGGTACTCACTAAGCTAGCCCTTTTGCCCGCGTTTGGCCTATATCCCTGAAAACCCCTCCTATCCACGCACTTGTCCAAATATCTTTAAAATGCTGTTGATGCACCAACCTCAACCGTTTTCTCTGTCAGTTCCTTCGGCATATCCACGATCGTCTGCATGGAAAACTGCGCCACCGGCCCTCTTTTGCATCTTTGCCCTCTCACCATAAGCTATGACAACGACAGCGTATTTTCCCTTCCCAGGGATAAATGCTGTCGGGCACAGTAACACCGGCATTCAGTGATACTGGGGAAGTGCACGTTACACATGAAGGGTAAATTTTGCTTGGGAACAGAATCCCAGAGGTAAGCTTCTTTGTGCTTTCCCAACACAAAAATGTGCAGTGATGGCCTGCCGTTTCCAGGCATTTGCATGTTCTGTTGCAGCCGATCAGGGTACGGATCTTTGTTTTGTTTCAATGTCATCAGTTTTGGAATGTGCGGGTTGTTGTTCCGTGCAAGCCACAGCTTGGCCTTTGTGTGGAGTTAGTCTTCCGTCAACAGGAACGGATTTCAACACCCGCATTCCTCAGGATAGGGAGCGGTCTTTCTGTTGAAATTAAATCAAACCGTTCATACAGTTGACTGTCAAAAAAACTGTGAAAAAAGATGTTTCTATTTACTCTGAAGGGTAATGCAGTGACGGCGATGATTTCTTTCCCGATTCAGCAGGTGGTCACAAACAAAAGGACGCAGTAAACACGTGTTAAGGGTCATAGAAAACTACTTTATTAGAGTTGTATGAAACATAATATTCAGAAAGAAAGAAGAATACACTAAAATAGAGAAGGAAGCAGAATAGTACTTATCAAGCAATCAATGAACCGATCAAAAGATTGCTGGAGGGAACCTCAGGTGTCGGACAGCCTTTTCTTCAGCCTTTTCTCTGTCTCACAGCGCTGGTGTCGCGACACACCTCAAGCAAGTTTGCAATTTGCAGAAAAAAGTTGCCCCTTTTGCTCCCCTTCAAAAGCGAGAAATGTTCCTACCCCAGCATTTGTCCATGAAGCCATGGTACCATTCTGTTCCCTCTCATCTATTGTGACCTGTGACCCACGCACATGTATTAAAGACAGAGAGAGCATGTTTGTATAAAGACACATTCGTCGTCATTATCTGCTGTCGGGCTGTGTATCAGTATTGCTGTACGTTCCCAGACATTCCCGCAGTCCAAGCTTACACCACTTTGTCTCACAACCACCATTTCACACGTCCCAAGGAGGAAGCAAGTATGATTTCTGTAAAATTCAACTCTTTCCTTCCACCCACTTAAGACAAAGATGAGATGCTTTGTTCGCCCTCTAGGGCTGGAAGATATAGATAATAGATATTTATTTATTTATTAGTCACACGTACATCGAAACACATAGTGAAATGCATCTTTTACGTCGAGTGTTCTGGGGGCAGCCCGCAAGTGTCGCCAGTCTGATGGCGCCCACCTAGCATGCTCAAGCTCCTAATAGGTCCATCCTTGGAATGTGGGAGGAAACCGGAGTACCCGCAGACAGGGGGAGAACATACGAACACCGAAAAAGATATGACCCTCTTTATCAAAGCGCAGTGGAAGCAGGATCAGTGAATAATTTCGCGGCAGGGGTGTTGAGCTTCCTGCCGATCAACGGGGTGATTGGTCACTGCAGGTAAGAGAGAATGTGGAACTGAGGTCACATTGAGATTAACCATGATTGTACTGAATGGGGATCGGTGATATTCTGCTGATATTTTCCAAGTATTGCTTGCACGATAAATTAAATCTGTACCCCCAAACCTTGAAGCATTTACTGATCTAACAATTAGCTCTATTGAACCTATCTGAACCTGCCACGATCATGTCCATCTCTTCCAAACCACCGCACAGCCTTCTTTCGTTCAAAGAGACAAGCCCATTTTCTCCGGTCTCACGCTGTGAAAGTAACCACCAACCCCCACCCCCTTGAAATTGTTCTGGTTTAATTTTAGATAACTACTCTTAAGTAATGACTTATTGTTGAAATCTAAAGAATCTGGCCCAGATAAGCACAGGGAATTTCCCATCCTTTCTGACAGTGAGAGAGCAGAATTGGACAGAGTGTTGTACAGCTTCAACGTAATCTCCCTGCCTTTGTACAGGGAGATCACGATGAACCTGCACAACAGTGTGCCTCTGCTGATGAAGCTCAACACCCCAGGTAATTTCCGAGTCTAGGGGTGGAGCACTGTCCTCCTGAGCTGAGGGTCCGGATGTGCTTCACTTCTGGTGACCCAGCTTCAACCAAAGATGCTTGGTGACTCCATGCACTGGCACAGGGGCACACAAACCCTTGGAATGGGACGTAGTTCGGTCTATTTGTTGCGAAATTTGACAATACATTTTTTTCATAAATTTGCGACACATTTCTTCATGTGAAAGAATTCTGTCTAAATTATTGAACTCTCGAAATAGTTCAACGCCCCCAGACCAACAGGGATATCCAAAGCTTCCTGTAACGCAGCTGACAACTTGTTAAATGACCATCAGGATTTTTTTGCCACAGACCCTCCCCCAGTCCCTCTACAAACTCCCGGTCAAACCTCACAGCAAAAATCCAAAATATTTACTCTAACTTCCGTTCGAGAAAAGGTGGGAGGTGTGTGTGTGGGCAGTCACTGAAGAGATGGGCGAGTGGTGGGGTTTCAATTCTGCACACCTTGTGGAGACGATGGCAATCTTCCACGCCAGGTGTAGTGTGACTGGGGTAGAGGGTGGGAGAGATAGAGGGTGACCAGGTGTGAGCCCGGTCCCGGAGGACAGACTGTGGCATTTCTCGACATTTAGCTGCAAGGGAGCAGCGTTGTCCCGGGGAACCAATAAATATTTCCGGACATCACGGCCGTCATTGTAACAAAGACAGGGGGAAGTTATAATCTGCAGAGAACATAAGCTGCAGACAGTAAATAGTGCAATGCTGAGAACACAATTAATGGACACTGGGGCACTAAATGACCCGTTAATAATCAGTCCCGTTCATCCCCGTCATTGCAAATCAGGGGAACCGCTGATTACAAAATTGAACCTCAGAGCAGATCCCTAGATGGCTGCAGTTCCAGGCTGCAGATCCAGATGGAGAAATTTGATAAATTAACATTGCATCGACGGGCTGCTGAATGACTGCAGAAATATCCGTCAACAGCAGCGCCTTGCGGAAGGGCGGCTGGATCACGCGACATCTGGGCCACCTCTGAGGTCGCAAGGTCTCCAGGTTGAGCTGGGAACCGAAGCGCGGCCGTTCGGTGTCCACAGGCGGTGACGTCTACCGATCATGTGTCCACCTGCAGTCCGGGTCTGGGCTCCTGCAGAGACCGCAATTCCTTCCTCCCGGTCCAACTGAACTCATTCCCCAACAGCCTGAAACAGAGTGAAGTATAAAGAAGAAAACAAACAGATTACACAACAGTGTCCGTAACTGGCGACTGGGGTAAATACTTTAACACTAACAAATATCACTAGCAACCTGCGGCTTCACTGATATTTTACCAGATTAACCATTAACACAAATGCTCACCAGATCAACTCCAGACTCCCGAGGGTCAGGATGAGGCGGCGGAGAACAGGGACAGATTGGTCTGTGAGCGAGTTATAACTCAGGTCCAGCTCCGTCAGTGAGTGGTTTGTACTGAGAGCGGAGACGAGATCCTCGACACCAGAATCTGTGAGACCGACACCCCACAGCCTGGAGATGAGAGAGAGTGAGGGTGAGGGACACAGAGAGACAGGAGACGGTGCAAATCCCCAGTGTTTATCAACAGCACAATTACTGACCACATTAATGTTCAGTGTGAGAAACCCAGTGACTGTAAACACAATCTCTCACAGTCTGGGACTTACCGCAGTCTCTGTATTTTACACTCCTGGTTCCTTAGAGCCGCAGACACCAGGTTCACTCCTGAATCTCCCAGTTCATTGCAACCGAGATCCAGATCCGTCAGTGATCGGTTTGTCCTGAAAGTGGAGACGAGATCCTCGGCACCACAACCGGTGAGACCGACCTGCTCCAAGCTACAGATGAGAGAGAGTCAGGGTGAAGGACACAGAAATACATGAGATGGTGAAAATCCCCAGTGTTTATCAGTAACACATTTACTGATCACATTGACATTCATGTTCAGTGTTCGATATCCAGTGACTGCAAACACAATCTCTCACAGTCCGGTACTTACTTCAGTCTCTGTATTTTACACTCCGAGTCCCTGAGAGCCTCATAAACCACTTTTACTCCAGAATATCCCAGTTCATTATAACCGAGGTCCAGCTCCGTCAGTGATCGGTTTGCGCTGAGAGTGCAGACGAGATCCTCTGCAGCAGACCCTGTCAGACCGACACAACACAACCTGAAGGTGAGAGAGAGAGTGAGCGTGAGGACCATAAAGAGACAGGACACGGTGCAAATCCCCAGTGTTTATCAGTAACACAATCACTGACCACATCAATGTTCAAGGGTCAGACACCCAGTGGCTGTAAACACAATCTCTCATAGTCTGGTACTTACTTCAGTCTTTGTATTTTGTATTTGGTGATTTTAAGAGCCGCCGCCAGTAGTTTCACGCAAGAATCTACCAATTCTGTACAATCTAGATCCAAGTTTGTCAGTGAGTCGTTTGTGCTGAGAGCGGAGACGAGATCTGCCGACCAATGACGCGAAAGACTGGCTCCATCCAGCCTGGAGATGAGAGAGAGCGAGGGTGACGGACACAGAGAGACAGGAGATGATGCAAATCCCCAGGGGTTATCAGTAACACAATTACTGACCATATTAATCTGCTCCAAGCTACAGATGAGAGAGAGTGAGGGTGAAGGACACAGAGATACATGAGACGGTGAAAATCCCCAGTGTTTAGCAGTAACACATTTACTCATCACAGTAACATTCATGTTCTGTGTTCGATACCCAGTGACTGGCAACACAATCTCTCACAGTCTGGTACTTACTCCAGTCTCTGTAGTTTACATTCCGGGTCTGTCAGAGCATCACACACGATTTTCACTCGCGAAATTCCCAGTTTAATACCACACAGGTTTATTTCCATTAGCGATCTGTTTGCAGTGAGAATGGAGACGAGACCGACTATTTCAAGCCTAGGGATGAGAGAGAGAGAAGGTGTGTGAATGACACAGAGAGACAGTAAACGGTGGAAAATCCCAATGGTGTAGCAGTAACGCAAATACTGCTCACATTAATGTTCAGTGTCAGACACCCAGTGACTGTAAACACAATCTCTCACAGTCTGCGACTTACCACAGTCTCTGTATTTTACACGCCGGATCTCCCAGAGCCGCAGACACCAGTTTCAGTCCTGAATCTCCCAGTTAATTTCCACTCAGGTTAATTTCCATCAGCGATCCGTTTGCATTGAGAGTGGAGACGAGATGCTCGGCACCAGAACCTGTGAGACCGACAGACTCCACCCTGGAGATGTGAGAGAGTGAGGGTGTGGGATACAGAGAGACAGGAATAGGTGCAAATCGCCAGTGTTTATCAGGAATACAATTATTGACCATATTAATGTCAGTGTCACACACCCAGTGACTGTGAACACAATCTCTCACAGTCTGATACTTACTCCAGTCTCTGTATTTTGCACTCGGGGTGCCTCAGAGCCCGCAGACACTGGCTTCACGCCCGAATCTCCCAGTTCATTACTCCCAAGTCTAAACACAAATAGACAAAGTGAGGAACAACGTGATTCAAACCGTGGCTCTGACAGAATTTCTCTCACTCGGATATTTCAGGAAACTTTAAACCCTTCAGTAAATGACTGACCGGAGTTCCCGTCACTGTCAAAGACCCTCACTGCCCAACTCCACTTTATGCACGGAAAATTGGTAATTTAGTCTGTGGGTGTGACCCCTGTAAACTCTCCAGATTATTTCTCATTCCTGGACGATGGGAAAAATGTTCCCGACGTGAGAAGGGCGTGGTTAATAGACTACAGAGTGAGTGAGTGAGCAGAGTCCCACAGAAGAGGAGGTATGGTGATGTTGAGGACAGAACCTAAAAAGGGGAGGAGTGGGGTGGGAGTGAAATATTCTACAGGAGGCGGGGGAAGAGAGATATCACAGGAGAAGTGGGGGAGGGATGAGGAGAGTCCCAAGGGGAGGTGAAGACATTCCCAGTGTGACGGTTCTCTCCGGTGACCTTCTGCTATCCCTCACCGGGAAGATAGTGGGAAGCGTCGACACACCGACTGATGCATCCAGTGCCGGTCTTGGTGTCAGAACAGTGAGAGGGAACATGGTGAGTGGACGTGTCACAGACAGTGAGATTCACAGCCATTCATGTGATTTATTGCAATTAACCCAATGGCGTTATTCACTGATCTGATGAAGTCTCCAACATCGCTTCACAAGGATCCACTGATACCTCCCATACAAGGGGAATTGTCACAATTCTTCACAATCTGCGTTGCCACAGTTTTAGCCAAACTCTTTCTTTTCCTTTACATTGAAACAAATGAAATGGAATCGTTTCACAGTTCAGAGCTGCAGAGAAGTCAACAGTTACCTCAGCTCCTGGAACCTGGGCAGCCCGGCTCCCAGCCGCCTGAGTCCTTCATGCTCAATGCAGCAGTTCCACAGATCGAGGAGTTTTATTGTATCACAGAGCCCGATGACATGAGACAGAACGGAGCAGTCAATGGAATTTAGGCGAAAGCCACTGAGTGAAAGTGTTTCCACAGCTCCCAGTGCAGCCTGAGCCAGTACACGGTTCTGACACTCAAACAGGTAGTGCAGTGTGTTCAGGAGGCTCCTTTTACCAGATTCACTCCCTATGTTTCCAATCTGGCGTTTCACCTCCGCCTTCACCCAGTAAATTTCTCGGCAGGTAGTTTGATTGGGAAATGGACCCAGCAAGTCCTCCAGGCACCGGGCAGACCCTGGGGAAGAGAGACCAGCAACAAAACAGAGAAATACATGAAATCGCCCGTCTTCTTCGCTTTGGTCTTCAGTGAAGAGTTTCAGGATATCCACAGGATCTGGAGTCAGGAATTGTGCGAGTGCGGCTACAAACTCTTGGATGGTGAGGTGTGGGAATGTGTACACCACGCTCCGGGCACAACCCTCTCTCTCCAAAAGTTCCATCAGGAACCCGGACAGAAACTGGGAAGGCTGCAGATTGTTGTTGATCAAATCTCCAACTGTAAACACAATCTTCTTCTCGGACACTCCTGTGAAGGCCATCTGACCAACCCTCAGTAACACATCACGGGGGCTTTCAATCTCACGCCCGTGGTTTTTCAGGATGTGGTAAAGAAAGTAGGAATATAGTTGGGTGATGGTCTTGGGAACTCGCTGCGGGTTTCTGCCTCTTTGTGTGAAGAAGGAGCCCAGTGCCAGACAGAGGATTCAGCAGTAAGAGGGGTTGTAGCACATGGTGTACAGGATCTCGTTCTCCTCCACATGTTGAAAACAGCTTCTGCCACCGCCTGATCTTCAAAATACCTGCTGAAATATTCCTTCCGTTCCTCACCAACAAATCCCAGTATTTCCGCCCAGACACTGATCTCCGCCTTTTCCAATAAATATAACGCAGTGGGGCGGGTGGTCACCAGCACTGAACACACTGGGAGCAGCTTGTGCTGGATTAAATTGTACACAATATCAGACACTTCACACCAGCACTCGGGATCTGGGCACATGTGCTGAGGTTCTGTGTCTCTCCGACTGTCAGCAAAATCGACTGTGTGCTTGAATTCATCCAACCCATGGAATATAAACAGCAACCCCTCTGGGTTTTTCCACAGCTTTTCCAGAACATTCCTCAAGTAAGGATATTGATCCAGAATCAGTTCACTCACTGTTATGGAGTTTAAATCCCTGAACTTGAAACTGAAGACAAATTGAAATTGTTGGTATATTTTCCCCGTGGCCCAGTCATAAACAATCTTTTGCATCATGGTTGTTTTCCCGATTCCCGGGACTCCGACCACTGCTATCGAACTCCCAGATTTGGATTTCCTCCGGGATAAACTGCTCTGGAACAACTGGTCAGTCCGGATTTTTTCCAGTTCTCCGCCGAGATGTTCCTCTCTCCGCACTTCATGGTCCCGGCCTCTTGCCAGCAGCTCATGTTCCACAAGTCTCCGATCTTGAACAGTAGAAATGACCGTGAGCTCAACATATCGATCAACCAGCTGGAAAACCTTCTGCTTCTCCCTCATCAGGATGGTGTTCACGCTCAGTGTTTCGGTTTGTGCCCGCAGTGTCTCTTTCTGTTTCTGTTGAACGCCTTTCATGAGGTGAGATGGAAAGCAGTTTTCGAAATTAGCTTTGCGGACTCAAAGAAGAGACAAATTTGCTTCGTGTATAAATCTGCGCGGATAATTAACGGCGTTCACTGGGGCTGTCAACCCAACGCCTAGTTCCATACATCGCCTGTAGGTGTCGCATTCTCCTTCTCGCGAAATATTGTAACCGCCATCGTTCCTTTTTGTTGGATCCTCCTGTTTAACTGTTTGACAGTCAGGCCCATTTTAGTGGCCAGTAAGGGGCGCAGCAGACTCCGGCGTCGCGGCACCGAGAAGGATCCAGAGATGGAAGTCGGAGAAAATCCGTCACTTTACTTTTCAGCGTGTCGGGGAGTTTTATCCTGTTGTGGCTGACAGCCTCCGTGAACTTGCTGACCACCAAGCTCACTGGCACGGCACATGACGACGGCGACTACAACGAGCCTGCCTACATCGCCACTGAAGCCGGCTTCATGTCATGTACCTGAGTTCCTATACTAAGACGTGCATCTACGCAGCCTCCCAAACTAAGTACAGAGAGGAGTTGGGCGCGGTGTTGATACCTCCTTCGGCATTGATCCTGATATTGGTTCAAAGATGGTGAAGTCAAACCACCGCCGGTGGCCCTGCAGGTCCAACGGTTGGCAGCTTTTATTGGGGTTCCCGCAGTTACAGAAAGTCTGGTCAAGTCCACCCCAGCAGCGTCTCGGGGGATTGCAACACTTGCTTTTGATGCTTTGTGATGATGTATTGGTCCGTGGTGTAAGTGCGAACTGAACCCTTGACGTTATTCCAATGCAAGAGTGTCATTAAAACCCGTGTCCCAAACAAGAGTCGGATCTGAAAATTGACCACTTTCCTTCCTTCATTGGTTTCGTCCTTTCCATTCCCTGCCGTTCCTCAACGTTCACCGTGACCATGTGCTCTCGGAGGAGGCACCAGAGGCTGTAGATGCTGAAGTCTGGACAATAAATCTGCCTCATTATAAGAAGGATGTGGAAGCGTTAGAAAGGCTTCAGAGGAGATTTACCAGGATTCTGCCTGGCTTAGAGAGTATGCATTATGAGGAGAGACTAAAGGAGCTGGGGCTTTACTCTTTGGAAAGAAGGAGCATGAGAGGAGACATGATAGAGGTGTACAAAATATTAAGAGGCATAGATAGAGTGGACAGCCGGCACCTCTTTCCCAGGGCACCAATGGTCCATACAAGAGAGCATGGCTTTAAAGTAATGGGGGGTATGAAGTTCAAGGGAGATATCAGAGGACGATTTTCACTCAGAGAGTGGTTGGGGCATGGAATGCGCTGCGTGGGGTGGTGGTGGAGGCAGGTACATTGGTCAAATTCAAGAGATTGCTAGATACGCATATGGAGGAATTTAAAATAGAGGGATATGTGGGATAAAGGGGTCGGATAGTTTTTAGGCGAGGTTTAAAGGTCGGCACAACATTGTGGGCAGAAGGGCCTGTATTGTGCTGTACTTCCTATGATTCTATGATGAATCAAGCTGTGAGTCGAGCAGCAATTTTGTGTGCCAGTTGAGAAATTGAAACAAGTTCCGTCTCCTCTATGCTGATTGGCAAATCTCCAACACAGAATGTAAAAAGCTTTGGAAGGGAATATCTGTGCGTTAACTTTCTCTGTCGCCGCCACTTTCAAATCTCTGGGACGGAGACTGTCGAGTCCGTAGGATGTGACCAGTTGTCGTTTTACCAAACACTGCGTTTGCAGTAATATTAATTTCCTTCAGTTCATCGTTCTCATTCGCTCTCTGGAATTGCTGACAGGTTCTTGAGTCCTCTTAGCGTCATCGAGTCACACGGTACGGAAACAGGCCCTTCGGCCCAACTCGTCCATGCCGACTACTTTGCCCAGCGAGTGAGGCCCATTTGCCCGCGTTTGGCATTGGCCCTCTAAACCTCTCCTATTCTTGTACTTATCTAGATGGCTTTTAAATGTTGCTAATGTGCCCGCCTCAACCTCTATTTCTGGCATCTCATTCCAAATACACATCACCCTTTGAGTGAAGAAGCTGCCTCTGGTGCCCTTCTTAAATATCTCGCCTCTGATCTTAAACCGATGCCCTCTTGATTTTATCATCCCATTCGTGGGAGAAAGACTATGTGTGTTCACCCTGTCTATGCCCATCATGATCCTATAAACCTCAGTCAGGTCACCGCTCTGTCTCCGACGTCCAGGGAACAAACTACCACTTTCTCCAACCTCTCCTTGTAACTCAAGCCCCCCAGCACAGGCAACATCCTGGTAAATCTATTCTGCACTCTTTGAAATTGAATAACTTCTTTCCAATAACAGGGTGACCAAACCTGTGCACAATACTCCAAGTGCGGCCTTACCAAAGTCCTGGATAATTGCAAATTAAAAACATTCTTCCGTGAGTACAGACATGACCCAACAGTTTAATTGATCTGCCATTCCCTTGTTCCCCATTAATGATTTCCCCCGCTTGTATCGATGCAGGACCCACGTTTGCCCTCAATAGCTTTTGCCTTTTCCCGCCTAATCCAGCAGATGTTGTGTGAATAACAAAACCAACCGCAGATTAGCCCGTGTAACCACGGCAATGTGGGATCTGTCCCCGCGAGAGGAAGCAGAGAGATACGGTGATCAGTTACTGAGCGATCTGGTGGAAGGGACAAGGTTTTCTTCCCCGGGAACGGCACCAACTTTGCTGTAAATCATGTGACGGATCCATGACCCGACGCGGGGTACAGAACCTCACGTTAGAGGTCGCATCAGTCACAACACTTGTTTAGTGAAGAGTGGGTCGGATTGCGGTAGGCTTCATTGGGTATCGGGGCGGGAGAAATGGGAGGGAGATGAACGTTAAGGGAGAGACGAGCATTTTACTCTAAAACCAAGAAATAGCAACACAATCAGAATCACAGCAGTGACCAAGAGGACGCGGGGACGGGAAACCCCGGGTAAATGTGTGCACACGGCTGTAAACTGGGGATTCACCTTTCATTTAAACGACATTCCGGATCCTGGACCTCATTAATAGAGGCAGAGGGTTCATGCATTTATTGTCAAATATCTCGCACGGCTAACGTGAAATAATTAAGGTGTTTACGTCCGAAATTGGATAGAAAAAGTACTTGAAATGCTCAGGTTCGTGACTGCGGAGCGAGAAAAAAGATGAAAAGGCGTCATAACGATAACGATTCATCAGAACAAAGTTCCACTGGTCACTTGTGACAAAGTGTTGTATTATTCGTTCCAAACTGCCTTCATAATACGCACATAATCAAGGATCGCTCCCATTCTGGTCATTCTCTCTTCTCCCCTCTCCCATCGGGCAGAAGATTCAAAATGAAAAAAATGCAAAAAATTGAAAATTTGAGGACAGCTAAGACCATGTTCAAGGACAGCTTCTCTTCCGCTGTTATCAGACCCCTGAACGAACCTCTCACACGCTAAAATATGAACTCTTGATTTCCAACTGTACCTTGTCGTGACCCTTGCACTTTGTCTACCTGCATCTGCACTTTCTCCGGAAATATAACATTATATTTCCCATTCAGTTTTCTTTCCGCTACATTAATGTAATTATTTCTGGCTTGAGCTGTGTGAATGACACGCAACACCAAAGCTTATCGCTGTATCTCTTTACGTGTGATATTAACATAAATCAAACCAAAAGTGACATTCCTGAAGCAAAATCAATGTAAACTTAAAGCCTGTTTATCGACAATTGGTTCCCGGATCTGAATATTATTAGTTAATTTAATGAAACGTCTTTATCCAGATCGGCTTGGGTTTGTATTTTTCTGTTTGCACCGGTAAAAAACTAAATCAGAGGAAAGGTGGGAGATGTGTGAGGGCGGTGTGTGAAGAGAGGGCCGGGGTGGTGGGGTTTTATGTTGTCTTTCGGTGCGGAACCTCCGACACACTTCCTCACTGGGTGGAGTGTGCCCGGGGGTTGGAAGTGGTGGAGGATGACCGGTGGACGGTGACCCGAACAACATTTACTAATCTCACGGCTGTCGTTGTAAAAAACACAGCGTGAAGTTATAATTTGCAGAAAAAAATAAGCCGTTGACAACAAAAGATACAATTCTCTGAACACAGTTAATAGAACCTGGGGCACCGAATGACCCGTTAATAATCAGTCCCGTTTATCACACTGTCATTGTATTTCAGGGGAACTGCTGATTATAAAATTACACCACAGAGCAGTGTCCGAGATCGTGCCAGGTCCATGCCCAACCATGGAGACAATTTGATAAAGTAACATCATATCCAGAGGCTGCTGAATGACTGCATTAAAATTCCAGCATAATCGTCCTCAGCAACGTATCCAAAAGGAGGGTGTCCCTGGAGATTCCACCCCCGGGGAACAGTGTGGTAGTTGGTGTCCCAGATTGAGCACCACCCTGGGCTCTTCGTGTGTAATTTCCCGGGCCCCACCGGAGAACATCCGACCCGTTATCCGACAGTAGCTGCTCCTGCGGACAGGGATGGGGAGGTTGGATCATGTTACAGCAGGATCACCTCTGACGTCACAACGTCCCCAGTCCGGGCTTGGAACTGCTGGGGTTTAAACCTGGAGCGTTGAAGTTTAAGCGGAGGGCAGGAAATTGGTCAGACGTTTCTCTGTCAGATGTCCGCAGGATCACCTTAACTCCGGGTCTGGGCTCCTGCAGGGACCGCAATTCCTTCTCCCCCGTCCGACTGAAATCATTCCCCAACAGCCTGAAACAGAGTGAAGAACAAAGAGGAAACAAGGAGATCACACAACAGTGTCAATAACTGGGGACTGAGGTTCATATTTCAACACTGACAGACAAATATCACCAGAAAGGCCCATAGACCCACTGATATTGTACCGGACGCAGGCACTGTAGTGTAGCGGTTAGCGTAACGCTATGATAGCGCCAGCGACCCAGGTTCCATTCTGGCCGCTGTCTGTGAGGAGTTTGTACGTTCTCCCCGTGTGTCTGCGTGGGTTTCCTCCTAATGCTCCGGTTTCTTCCCACGTTCCAACGACGTACGGGTGAGAGGCTGTGGACATGTTGTGTTGGCGCCGGAAGGGCGGTGACACTTGCGGGATGCCCTCAGAAGACTCGATGCATTTCACTGTGTGTTTCGATGTACTTGCTACAAATAAAGATACCTCATCTCATCTTATCGAGTCTCATCATTAAACATTAAGACAAACACTCACCGGATCCGTTCCAGACTCGGGTGGTGCAGAATGAGGTAGCGGAAGTGTTGCACAGACCCGTCTGCAAGAACGTTGCTGCTCAGGTCCAGCTCCGTCAGTGATCGGTTTGTAATGAGAACGGAGACGAGATCCTCAGCACCAGAGTCTGTGAGACCGACACCCGTCAGCCTGGATACGAGAGAGAGTGAGGGTGAAGGACACAGAGAGACAGGAGACAGTGCAAATCCACAGTGTTTATCAGTAACACAATTACTGACCACATTAATGTTCAGTGTCAGAAACGCAGTGACTGTAAACACAATCTCTCACAGTCGGGTACTTACTCAAGGCTCTGTATTTTACATTCCGGGTCCCCCAAAGCCTCAGACACCAGTTTCACTCCCGAATCTCCCAGTTCATTGCAACTCAGGTCCAGCTCAATCAGTGATCGGTTTGTACTGAGAGCGGACGCGAGATCCTCGGCACCAGAAACTGTGAGACCGATATCACCCAGCCTGGAGATGAGAGAGAGCAAGGTTGAGGGACACAGAGAGACAGGAGACGGTGCAAATCCCCAGGGTTTCTCAGTAACACAATTACTGTCCACAGTAATGTTCAGTGTCAGACACCCAGTGACTGTAAACACAATCTCTCGCAGTTTGTTACTTACTCCAGTCTCTGTATTTTACACTCCGGGTCCTTCAGAGCCGCTGAAACCAGTTTCAATCCCGAATCTCCCAGTTCATTGCTCGCAAGTCTAAACACAAACAGAACAATTGAGGAACAAACTAACGCAAATAGTGGGCCTGACAGAATTTCTCCGTCGGATATTTCAGGAAATATTAAACCCTTCAGGAAATGACTGACCGGCGTTTCCTTTCTCTGAATGACGCTCACTGCCCAAATCCAGGGTATTCGCTGAAAACTGGTAAATCAGTCTGTGGGTGTAACCCCTGTTACCTCCTCACATTCTGTCTCATTCACTAACAATGGAGAAATGTTCCTGATGTGAAAGGGGCGGCTGAAAGAGTCCTACAAGTTGGCGGAGTGAGCAGAGACACACAGAGGCGGGAGAGGGTGAGGACAGTCCCACAGAGGTGAGGTATGGATTGCGTGAGAAAGGATTCCACAGAAGTGGGGGAGTGTTAACACAAGAGAAGGGAGAGAAGGGGAGGAGATCCGCCTTGACATTTATCTCCCTCCCAATGACACACTGGTAACCATCTCCTATCCCTCTCTGGCAAGAGCTCCGACACAGCGTCTGCCCAGTCAGTATCTGTCTGGGTGTCAGTGACAGTGAGAAGGAATATGGTCAACGGGCGTGTCACAGCCAGTGAGAAACACCACTATTCATCCGATCTGATCAAGTATCCAACATCTCTTCACAAGGAAACACTGAACCCCCAATTCTTGCAGAATTAGTGACCGATATTCTGGTTATTTGTCACAATTCTTCACAATCTGCTCTTCTACAGTTTCATCCAAACACTTCCTTTTCCAATTCAGTTTTACAATTCAGAGACAGAAATAAATTAACAGTTACCTCAACTCCCGGCATTTGTTCAGCCCGGGTCCCAGCCGCTGGAGCCCTTCACACTTAATGTGGCAGCCACACAGATTGAGGAGGTTTATTGCTTCACAGAACCCAAAGGCATAAGACAGGACGGCGCAGTCAATCGGGGTCAAGGAAAATCCACTGAATGAAAGTGTTTCCACAGATTCCAGTGCGGCCTGAGCAAGTCCAGGATTCTGAGACTCAAACAGGTAGTGCAGTGAGTTCAGGAGGCTCATTTTACCAGCATCACTCTCTGTGTTTCCAATTTGACGTTTCACCTCCTGCTTCACCCAGTCAATCACTCGGCAGATTGCTTGATGGGAAAATGGACTCAGAAACTCTCCCAGGCCCCGAGATGACCCTGGAGAGGAGAGACCAGCAACAAAACGGAGAACTATCTCAAATCGTCCATCTTCCTCGCTGTGGACTTCAGTGAGGAATTTCAGGATATCCCCCGGATCTGGAGTCAGGAATTGTGCGAGTGCGGCTACAAACTCTTGGATAGTGAGGTGTGGGAATGTGTACACAACACTCCGGGCAGAATCCTCTCTCTCCAAAAGTTCCATCAGGAACCCGGACAGGAACTGGGAAGGTTGCAGATTGTACTTGATCAAATCTCCATCTGTAAATACAATCTTCCTCTTGGACACTCCTGTGAAGGCCATCTGACCAACCCTCAATAACACATCACGGGGACTTCCAATCTGACGGCTGTGGTTTTTCAAGATGTTGTAAATATAGTAGGAATATAGTTGGGTGATGGTTTTGGGAACTCGCTGCGGGTCCCTGTGTCTTTGTGTGAAGAAGGGGCCCAGTGCCAGACCAAGGATCCAGCAGTAGGAGGGGTTGTAGCTCATGGTGTACAGGATCTCGTTCTCCTCCACGTGCTTGAAAACAGCTTCTGCCACGGTCTGATCTTCAAAAAACCTGCTGAAATATTTCTTCCGTTGCTCACCAACAAATCCCAAGATTTCAGCCCAGACCCTGATCTTCGCCTTTTCCAATAAATGTAACGCAGTGGGACGGGTGGTCACCAGCACTGAACACCCCGGGAGCAGCTTGTGCTGGATTAAACTGTACACAATGTCAGACACTTCACACCAGCACTCGGGATCTGGGCACATGTGCTGGGGTTCTGTGTCTCTCCGCCTGTCAGCAAAATCGATTGTGTGCTTGAATTCATCCAAACCATCGAATATAAACAACAATCCCTCAGGATTCTTCCAGACCTCTCCCAGAATATTCCCAAAGTAAGGATACTGATCTAGAACAAGTTCTCTCAGGTTTATTCTGCCGTTAATGGTGTTTAAATCCCGGAATTTGAAGCTGAAGACAAACTGGAAGTGTTGGTATATTTTCCCCGTGGCCCAGTCATAAACAATCTTTTGCACCATGGTTGTTTTCCCGATTCCCGGGACTCCGGCCACTGCTGCCGAACTCCCAGATTTGGATTTCCTCCGTGTAAAGCTGCTCTGGAAAAACTGATCAGTTCGGATTTTTTCCATTTTTCCGCCGAGATGTTCCTTTCTCCACACTTCATGGTCGCGGCCTCTTGCCAGCAGCTCATGTTCCACAAGTCTCCGATATCGAATAGTGGAAATGACGGTGAGCTCAGCGTATCCATCAACCAGCTGGAACTCCTTCACCGTCTCCCTCGTCAGGAACGTGTTCACTCTCACGGTTTCTGTTTGTGCCCTCAGGGTCTCCTTGTGTTTCTGTTGAATGCCTTTCATGAGGTGAGATGGAAAGTAGAGTTGGAAATTAGCTTTACGGACTCACAGAAGAGACAATATTGCTATGTGTTAATATGTTCCCATGGGATAAGTCCCCGGGGTCTGACGGAATATTTCCCAGGATGCTCGGCGAGGCAAGGGAGGAGATTGGTGAACCGTTGGCTAATATCTTTGAGTCTTCGTTGTCCACGGGAATGGTGTCCGAAGATTGGAAGGTGACAAATGTTGTCACCTTATTCAAAAAAGTTAGTAGGGATGGTCCAAGGAATTATAGACCAATGAATCTTACATCTGTGGTCGGCAATCTGATGGAAAGGATTCTTTGAGATCGGATCTACGGGGATTTGGAGAATCAGGGTCTGATCAGGGACAGGCAGCATGGCTTTGTGCAAGGCAGATCATTTCTCACAAGCCTGATGGTGTTCTTTGAGGAGGTGACCAGGCAGATTGATGAGGGTAGTGCAGTAGATGTGGTCTACATGGATTTTAGTAAGGCATTTGTCGAGTTTCCACGTGGAAGGCTTCTTCAGAAGGTCAGAGGGCATGAGATCCAGGGAAGCTTTGCCGTGTGGATTCAAAATTGGCTTACCTGTGGAAAGCAGAGGGTTGTGGTGGAGGTAGTGCATTCTGATTGGAGGGCTGTGAAAAGCGTTGTCCCACAAGGATTGATTCTGTGACCTCTGCTTTTCGTGATTTTTATTAATGACTTGGGTGAGGGGGTAGAAGGGTGGGTTCGCAGGTTTGTAGACGACACAAAGGTTGGTGGTGTTATGAATAGTGTGGAGAAATGTGGAAGATTGCAGACGGACATTGATAGGATGCAGAGTTGGGCTGAGAAGTGGCAGATGGGAGTTCATTCAGATAAGCGTGAGGCGGTACACTTCAGAAGGACAAACTCCAAGGCAGAGTACAGAGTTAGTGGCAGGAATCTGGGCAGTGTGGAGGAGCAGAGGGATCTGGGGGTTCATCTCCACAGATCCCTGAAAGTTACCTCACAGATGGATAGGGTAGTTAAGAAAGCTTATGGGATGTTAGCTTTCATAAGTCGTGGGACCGAGTAGAAGAGCAGCGAGGTAATGACGCAGCTCTACAAAACTCTGGTTCGACCACATTTAGAGTATTGTGTCTAGTTCTAGTTCTGGTCGCCTCATTATAGCAAGGATGTGGAAACGTTGGTAAGGGCGCAGAGGAGATTTACCAGGCTGCTGCCTGGCATTATGAGGAGAGACTAAGGGAGCTAGGACATTACTCTTTGGCGAGAAGGAGGATGAGACATGATTTCGGTGTACAAAATATTAAGAAGAATAGATAGAGTGGACAGCCAGCGCCTTCCCAGGGCACCAATACTCAATGGAAGAGAGCATGACTTTAAACTAATGGGTGGGGAGTTCAAGGGAGATATCAGAGGGAGGATTTATTTACCCAGAGTGTGGTTGGGGCATGGGATGCGCTGCCTGGGGCGGTGGTGGGGGCAGGAACATTGGTCAAATTCAGGAGATTGCTCGATAAGCATATGGAGTAATTTAAAATACAGGGATATGTGGGAGGAAGGGGTTAGATAGTCTCAGGCTTAGTTTGAAGGCCGGCACAACATTGTGGGCCAAAGGTCCTGTATTGTGTTGTACTGTTATAGGGTTCTATGGTATTACTTCATCATTTTACCACTTCATAATACACTATTGCTCTGCAGCTCAGAGCAGCTCAGATGTTCTGTTTAATCTTTGTTTCCAGCTGAATGCATTTGTGAAATGTACTGGTTCTTTGGTCATGTCACTATCCTCCAGCTCAGTGATGGATTCTACCAGTGTTATAGCAAGGTTATGGATTTTATCAAAATATGTAACTGAACAACTCGGTTGCCACTGTCGAGTGTTGAGGATGTCGGTCAGATATGACAAGATAAAGGAATGGGCAAAACTGTGTACGGTAATGCAAACTACGACTGCTTACAAATAAAAGAGAGGAAATAGCGAAGAACAAGAAAATACAAATAGATAGATAGATAGATAGATAGATAGATAGATAGATAGATAGATAGATAGATAGATAGATAGATAGATAGATAGATAGATAGATAGATAGATAGATAGATAGATAGATAGATAGATAGATAGATAGATAGATAGATAGATAGATAGATAGATAGATAGATAGATAGATAGACAGACAGACAGACAGATAAACAGATAGATAGAGGTAGATAGATAGATGGGTAGATAGACAGACAGATCGACATAGACCTAGGGAGATAGACAGACATGCAGACAGACCTACAGACAGACAGACAGGCGGACAGACAGACGGATAGACAGACATATAGACAGAGAGGTAGATAGATACATAGAAAGATAGATAAATAGATAGATAGATCGATGGATTTCGCGATGGAATGTACGATACAGACAGAAATTATAAAAGCTGAAAGGCAGAAAGATCTGAAGATTTTACCGCAGCTGAGAACAGACCTGAAATGTAGATGACATGAGATACTGGGTGATCTGTCCAAATGGACTACAAATTGTCTTGGTGGTAGGAGTCACAGGGTGGTAGCGGAAGTTTGTTCTTCAGACTGAAGACGTGCCGCAGGAATCGGTGCTGGACTGTTGATTGTCATCAAAGTCAACGATTTGGGTGATTATGTTGGTGGGATAGTTCGTAGCTTTGCAGATGTCACTGAAGTTTTCACCCAGAGGGTGGTAGGAAAATGGAGCGTGCTGTCAGAGGAAGTGTTAAAGGCCAAACTTAGGCAAATGGGACTGGCTCGGGTAGGCTCCTTGGGCTACATGGAAATATTGGGCCGAAGGGTCCATTTTCCTGGTGTAGGAGTCGAATATCTCCAACAATAGAAATATTCGGTTTTTTTATGTTGACAAAATTTAGGGATGGGAGAATAGAGTTCAAAGGCTGAGCTGCAGTCGGTGAACATGATTGGTGTAAGAGGCTCCGGGGGCCGAACCGAATGTAGTTCTGGGTGTGTAATGAAGAAATACGAACGAACTGCAACATCAGAAGCCCTTTGCCCACAGAGTGTTCCAGCTCAACCCTCGCACCTCTCACCTACCGTTGCCCACATCCGATGAAACCACGTCTCCTTATCTCCTGTGTACGTTTCTCCAGCTGCGACAAAACAGGCATTACGTTTCTCTGAAGCGGAATGTAAAATACTACGTATTTACATACCTTTCAAATGTTCAGACAATTCAGGAACAAAGTACATGTGTTTCAAAGACTTCATCAGATCAGAACCTGTTGAAATTAGTTCAAGGAAAGAGTTACTTCCTGAATTAAAAAAAACGAATATTTTGCATCTAACATGAAATTCAGCGCCCGATTTCACAGAACCTTGTTTCTCCACTTCATCGAGGAGTTTGTCCAATTTTGGGAGCATGTGTTGCATTTTCACGAAGCATTTCCAAATCCGCCTTCGGGATTGGGGATCTTTCTCAATTACCAGGCTGAGCAGAAGTTTAGAATCGGCCGCACGGCTTCCTCTCTCTGCACGTTTGATGACTCCCTGTAAAGAATAGCAAAGTGAACGAACCGCGTAAATTGAGAAGACGAGGAACTGCTCAGCGATGGTACCTGCCAGACAACTTGAGCAGTGAGAACGGTCGCTGGGCCCTCATCGAGCTGAACACCCTGAACACGAGGTGGCACTCTTTTAGTCCGTCTGACATGAAGGGCACATGGCTGTGCAGAGAATGGAGGGATGCGGACCATGTGCAGGCAAAAGGGATGCGGTGTTATTGGCTTATTTAATCCACCTATGGATCTACAAAACCAGAAGGAAATTGTGAAACGTGATATGCCTTTCATGAAACCATATTCACTTGGTTAGAACAGATTGTTCCATGAATGTTGAGCTATTTTTTCCCTTGAATATAGACTCAATCCTCTCGCCAACGATAGAATATTAAAGTATGGATTCCATGTTTTGACTTACTCCGTTCTTCAACAAAATAGTGACATTTTCCAGAGGAGAAAAAAGAAACTGCAGATGCTGGAATCTGGAACAACGAAGTGTTGTTGAATTGACTTATCTGTTAGCTTATTTACCCAGTTCGTTCGAGACAAATCCAATTTCATACCACTGCAAATGCCCTTCTATTCGACCGAGAGTGTTCACTCTCAAACAGTATCTGGAGTCCTGCACTTTTTTCACCTCTTCCCTTCGAAACATCGTCCTTCCTGAAGAACCAGCAATTGCACTCAAACCAGGCGAGGGCATGTCACCGTGCACTGTAGTCTCCACATAGGAGAAACCGAGCACAGGTCCGGTGATCGCTGTGCGGAAAAACTGTATTCAGTTCTCAGGAGCAACGCTGAGATTCCGGTTTCTTCCCAACTTTACGTTTTTCAACGTCTACCCTCACCTATTTGCTTATGCCATCCCGCACAGTCTCGAAACGTTCCCACTGACACCTGGGTCCGTTGCAGACAAGGCCCGGACTCAAAGTGGACGTCTCCATTTTAAATAACACGCTATCCCTGTATCACAACTGGTCGTTTTTAGTGCAGGCAATCCATCAGTGATGGATTGTTGATAATATCAGGGCTGTGAACATTTCCAGCAGCTCAGTTTGTCGCTCTCCGTTGGTGCAGCCTGACCTGCAGGGTTTGTTCCACAGCCCTGGCATTGTCAACACAATAACTTAGAAAAAGAAACATTATCCACCGTCGATGGAGACGGGAGAAGTTCCGGAAGATTGTAGGATTGCGGATGTTGTTCGCTTATTCATGAAAGGGAGTAGTGATAGCCCACGGAGCCATAGACCAATGAGTCTTACCACAGTGGTTGGTAAGCTGATGGTGAAGATCCTGAGATGCAGGATTTATGAACATTTGGAGAGGTATAATATGATTAGCAATAGTCAGCATGGCGTCGTGAAAGGCAAGCCCTGCCTCACGAGCCTGATTGAATTATTTGAGGATGTGACTAAACACATCGGTGAAGGGAGACCAGTAGATGTAGTGTATATGGATTTCAGCAAGGCGTTTGATAAGGTAACCCATACAAGGCTTATTCAGAAAGTAAAAAGGCATGGGATCCAAGGGACATTGCAGTGTGGATCCAGAACTGGCTGGCCCACAGAAGGCAAAAGATTGGTTGCTGAAGGGTCTTATTCTGCGAGGCGGTCGGTGACCAGTGGTGTACCCCAGGGATCTGTACTGGGACCCTTGCTCTTTGTGATTTTTATAAACCACCTGGATGAGGAAGTGGAGGGGTGGGTTAGTAAGCTTGCGGATGACACAAAGGTTGGGGGTGCTGTGTATAGTTTGGAGGGCTGTCAGAGGTTGCAGATAAGATGCAAAGTTGGGCTGAGAAGTGGAAGAAGCAGTTCAACCTAGGTAAGTGTGAAGTGGATCATTTTGGTAGTTCAAATATGATGGCAGAATTTCGTATTAATGGTAGGACTCTTGGCAGTGTGGACGATCAGAGGGATCTTTGGGTCCGAGTCCATAGGACGCTCAAAGCGGCTGCGCAGGTTGACTCTGTGGTTAAGTAGATATATGGCGTATTGTCCTTCATCTATCAGGGAATTGAATTTAGGAGCCTAGAGGTATTGTTGCAGCTATATAGGTCCCTGTTCTGACCCCACTTGGAGTACTGTGCTCAGTTCTGGTCGCCTCAATACAGGGATGTGGAATCCATAGAAAGGATGCTGCCTGGAATGCGGAGCATGCCTTATGAAAGCAGGTTGAGGGAACTCAGCCGTTTCTCCTTGGAGCGACATAGGATGAGGGGGACCTGACAGAGGCACAGAAGATGATGACAGGTATTGATCATGTAGATCGTCAGAGGCTTTTCCCCAGGGCTCAAATGGTGGCCGCAAGAGGACATCGATTTTAGGTGCTGGGGAGGAGGTACAGAGGAGATGTCAGGGGTAAGTTTTTTTTTACTCAGAGTGGTGAGTGCGTGTAATGTGTTACTGGCAGCTGTGGTGGAGACGGATAAGATAGGGTCTTTTAAGAGATTGTTGAATGCTGAGAAAAATAGAGGGCTATGGGTAAGCCTGGTAATTTCTTGGGTAGGGACATGTTCGTCACAGCTTAGTGGACTGAAGGGCCTGAACTGTGCTGTAGGTTTTCTATGTTTCTATGTAAATGGTCTCACTTGGCGTCACCCTACCAAAGATATTCCCATTTGTCCTGACATCCCTTCCCCGCCTCTCCAACTTAAAACTCACGTCTTTCTCCTTTTCCCAATTCTACCCAAGGATATTTGACCGGAAGTGTTCATTGGGTTTCACTTTCCACAGACACTGCCTGAGCTGCTGAACATTACCAGCTGTTTCCAGATTTCCAGCAAATGTACATTTCCTTTTCTTCATTTGTGGGTCTGATATTTTGCCCATCGTATGTCACAGTTCTAACATGTGTTATTCGGAGAGTGCCGCAACGCTCGGATAAAGTAACCACAGGACCCATCTCCCTCCAACTCACCGCGTAGTCTTCGACGCTGAAAAGTCGTTTGTATGTTAAAACGAAGCCGACTTTGTCCACCGCTTCTTCGATCGCCTGCTCTAGTCTCTCCCGATAATGATTTGTCAATTGGAGGAGTTGGGAATCATCCCACTTTTCCAAGAGCTCGTTCATTGTCGGCATTGGGCCTGCGAACAAGATAAGGGAGAACATCACACTCATGAGCAACTTTCTCTCTGGGATGTTCTCACACTTTCCATTGAAAAACGGGAGTTTCGTGTCAGCAGGTTGCCGGCCACTTCCCCGCATGCCTCACATGCGGCTTTTGCTGTGTCTTTTTTCAATTCAAGGGTCAACATGTTACCTCTCACGTTAAAGCCGGCTTTGATCACAGCGAATCAGATCGCGCCTGCCTCTTCACATCTTATACCTGTCGATACTCGTACATGTGACCTGGTGAAATGTACACAATATTGGAGGGAAGATTCATAGAGCAATACAGCACGGATGCAGGACCTTCGGCCCAACCAGTCCCTGCCGAACACGGTGCCCACCCAGCTAGTCCCAGTTTCCTGCGTTCGGACCGTATCCCTCCAAGACCCACCTCTCCATGTGCCTATCCATGTGTTTCGTAAATGCTGTTGTACTTGTCTCAAGCACTTCCTCTGGCAAATCACTCCATATACTCATTACTCTCTGTGTGAAAAAAGTTGCCCCTCAGGTCTCTTCTTAATCTTTCCCCTCTCAGCCTAAACCACTGCTCCCCTAGATTTGGACTCTGCTATCCAGGAGAAAACACTTGCCGCCAACCTTTGATGTGTCTCTCATAATGTCCTTGTTATGAAGTCTCCCCTCATTCTCCTACGTTTCAAGGAAAAAAAAGACCTCGCCTGCCCACCGTCTCCTGATAACCCAGGCCCCCCAGTCTTGACAACATCCTCGTAAACCTTCACTGTACTCTTTACAGTTTAACCTCCTCTTTCTTATAAAGGGGCGACCAAAACTGAACGTAGTGCTCCAAGTGCGGTCTCATCGACGGCTCATACAACTGCAAAAAAATGTCCCAACTACTCCCACTGTTAAATCCCATTCAGAGTCCATCAAGTTTCCATAATGTCACCTTTCCTTGTTCTAGACTCCGATGAATACAGGCCCAGACTACTCGGCTTTTCCACGAAAGACTGATGGGAAGTTTCAGCAACCCCTCCCGCTGTGCCATCAGACCTCCCTTCCACCCCCTCGTTCTCCCTCTGTCTCCTGTGTTTTAGGAGAGTGAGCCTTCCCTCTGTGAATTTCTCCCAATCCAGGTGTAACATGCCGCCCGTCATCGTTCTGCTTCCTCTTTCCCTTCTGAACAACCCGGTGCATAACTCCCAGGTACTTACTGTCAAAGGGAACTACACTCCAGACTTTTACTTCAGCCATTAGTGACGTCTGGAGACGTCCTTTCAAACAGGGATACTTGTCGTGACCATGGCAATTCTCACAGGTTGCTCAGGTCTGTGATTCTGGCATCAGAGAGGCATTTTTCATGCAGGGAGGGTAAAGATTCTCATGATGGTGTCACCTCTCACGGGGAGGGGCAGATAGGAAACAAACGTCACTGACGGATCCAACCAACTGAATTCAATGACACCCTAAACCAACAACTGACGAGTATTTGCAGCACCGACTCCGGAAAAGTCCGTCCAGACCTCCCTTATCTCCCCTCCGTCTGCACAGACCATTGCCCCGCGTCTCCCTGTGAGGCTCTGGGCTCCAGTTGCAGAGGCACGGAGTCATACAGCACGGAAACAGGTCCTTGAGCCTAATTGTTCCATGCCGAACAAACTGCACGCTTACGCTGATCACATTTGCCTACGTTTGGCCCATGTCCCTCTAAACCTTTCCTCCCGATGTTCCTGTCCAAGCGGCTTTTAACCTTTGTCATCGTACCTCCCTCAACCACATTCGATGGCACCTCAGTCCACATTCCGACCACTCTCTGCGTAAGAATTTGCCCCTCAGAAACCTTTGAATTCTTTGCCCTCTCACCTTAATGCTGTGCCCTCTAGTTTATGGTTCCTTTCCCTGGGAAAAAGACTTGAGTGCATTCACCCAATCTCTGGCCTTCATGATTTTATACACCTCTGCAAGGTCACCCCTTAGTCTTCCCACGTTCCAAGCAACAAAGTCCTAGTCTACCCAGTCTCTCCATATGACTCATGCCCTCGGTCATGGCAGCATTTTCATGAATTTTCTTTGTCTTCTTTCCAGCTTAATGGGATATTTCCTATAAGAGGGTAACCAAAACTCCATGCAATACACCAGGCGCGGCCTCACCAATCGCTTGTACCCGTCACCTGGTCGAAGCTTGTTAGTTCCTTGTTTACTGAGACTCCAAGGGAATGAGTCGCTTTACATGGACCAGAGCGACGGGCCTGACCACCGTCTCTCTCTCCACTCGCTCTGGTCTGACTTTGTTCTTTTCTCCCTGAAGACAGATCGCAAGCCATTGGTACACAGCTCTCAATACGACCTTCCTCGGTTGGTGAGATTCCAGGGACCAGATCACAGTCACTCTCTCCACTCCCTCGGGTCTGACATTGGTCGCTTCTCCTTGAGGACAGATCACCCTCCACAGGGACACTTCTCTCAATATGACCTTGCTCAATTGGCTAGATTCCAGCGACCTGATCACCGTTCCTTTCTCCACTCCCTCCAGTTTGAATTTTTTCTCTTCTCCCTGCAGACAGATCTACCAAGACAGGACCAGTGCTCTCAATACGATCTTGCTTTCGGCTTGTGAATCCTGTAATCTCATCATCTTCCCTTGGGTAGGCTGGTAAGATTCGCTTGAAAAAATTCTGCATCCGAATGAATTTCCCGCCTGAAAACTCAGGAAATGCAGGTTGCAGCAGAGTAATTCAGAACTGAACAAGACACAGGTGCAGAATGGGTGAGTGCGAGGTGAGCCTTATCACTGGGTGAGCAAATGCTGGAGGGGACAACGTTGGTGATTATTAACTGGGTCACCTACAGGGTGATCATATCGATAGCGGGTGATCAGACATGCCCACTCACAGAGAACACAGCAGGACAGGCACCATCTTACCGATTAAACCTATATGGTGGGTGAAGGCACTGACGAATGGGAGGCCTTTCTTGCCATGCTGCAGATGATTCAGGCACTCTGACTGGGATTATACCCCACAAGCAAGAACAAAGTAACACCGACCTATTGCTTATTCTGCTACCTTGTTTGTGCAAATGGACAACATGGGGTGTCCTCCAGTCTTCTGGCACCTCAGCTGTGGCTGAAAAAGTAGAATAATTGCCCACTGAGCCCCAGCAATATCCTCCGTTGTTTCTTCAGCATCCTGGGTCAGATCTCATCAGGCCATGGAGATTTATCCACCTGAATGTGCTCCAATATTTCCTACGCTTCCTCTCTCCTGATACAGATATGGTCCAGAATATCCGCACATCCCTCCCCCAACCCTGCACATCCTTCGCCCTGGTAAATACCGATCAGAACTATTCATTTGGGACCTCGCCCATTTACCCCGCCTTCACGTATCTATTACTCCTTTGGTCCTTGACGGGACCATACTTCTGTAGCTACATGATTGCTTCCAATATACTTGTTTTAGGTTTTACGATTCTCTTTAATCCGGATTCCCAAGTCCACCATGACTTCTTCCACCCTCCAAATTACCTTGTTCTCTCCGTTTTCTCTAATGAACCTCGAAGGACGTGGTCAACGATTTCTTGTCGCTTTGGTCGCTGAGAGGACTGACTCATTCATCTGCTCCAATGTACTTTAATAAGGTTTTACAATTCTCCTTAAACATACTTCCCAAGGGAGTTTCATCGCCAATTACACCGTTCTCATTTCTTTGTTCTCTCCATTATCCCCGAAAAACCACAATGGCCTCACGCGACAACAATGTCTTTCCAGTGACATACTCTTCCTCTTTCCTCACCAAACCTTCAATCTCCGTTGTTAACCAGATTCCTTGATTCTTCTACTTGCAGAAACAGGCTGACTCTGAACTCTTACAATCTCGCTTTTCAACACGTCCCATTTCTCTCATGTTTCTCTCCCTCTGGCAGCTGCTCCCATTGACTGTGTCGGACCGGCCCATTGTCGCCGCTCCATTCCCAGTGACCTCCTGCTCCCCAATCACTACCTCTACGCCCATGAAACTGCCCACTGAGAGAGATCTGTTACAGAGCTCCTTCTAACTGTGCTCACCGCCCCTCAGCCCATCCCCTCTTCCTTTGTGAGCTGCAGGTCCGGGAACCTGAACCGGACCCAATGTCAGGACGTTTGTATTTATCAGAATTCTCTCACCCACCCTTGTCCTTCCTTGTTGTTGTCGTCACTGGATCTCCTCCCCTGTCTGCACCTTCAGCCATTGTGGTGACCGGTGTTCACGGATTCTGCTGCTCTGCTGTAAACAGAACATCAAAAGGATAATCAGACAATGATGTACACGTTCGGGTAAAACTTGTCTTACCAATGGGGTCACGCACCATCTCCTGACTTGCTGAAGGCTTACAGTATTGTCTGTGTTTATTGCAGGAGGTGGAATTTGATGTTGATAAATTCATGTATCAACCTGATGCGAATTATTTCGGACATCCAGAGATGAGAAATAAATCAGGTAAACGCTGCTCTTCCGCCCTCAGCCCTGTTCGTTCATCACTTCTGTATTCAGGTACAAGACCCATGTCATATATCAGATCCTTAAAGCGTGAGGTGAGACATTATGTTGCAGTTGTATAAATCGTTGGTGAGGCGGAAATTGGTGTACCTTCAACAATTTTGAACAAGGTTTTATTTGAAGGAGTTCCGAAAAGATTTACGAGGATGTTGGCAGGATGGGAGGGACTGAGCCATAGGGAGAGGTTGCCCAGTTTAGATCTTTATTCCCTGGAACGTAGTAGAATGGGAGGATACCTCAAAGAAGTGTTTGAAATTATGAGAGGCATAGATTAAGTGGATGGTAACAGTCCTTTTCCCAGGATAGGGGAGTCCAAATCTGGTGGCCACAGATTTAGGGTGAGAGAGGATATATCTTAAGACCTGAGAGGCAAGTATTACACGCAGAGGTTGGTTAGTATGTGGAATGAGCTGCCAGAGGAAGTGGTTGAGGCTTGGGCAATGGGATCATTGAAAAGGCACTTGGATAGGTACATGGAGGCAACCCGGAAGGAAATGGGCCGAACGCAGTAAATTGGGGTTAGGTGGGTGGGCACCGGAGTCGGCATGGACTATCTGGGCCGAAGGGCCTGTGCCTGTGCTGTATTGCATTGTGACTCAATTCAACAAATTATCAAAGCAGCGTTTCCCCCTGCATTCGGTGTTCCATCTGCTCTATTGTCTGCTCTTTCTCTCTGCTCAGGCGCAGGGCCAAGAGAACAGTAACAGGGTGTAACATTTCCTTGCAGCTCAAGCAGGCTGTTACCATGGCAATGGAGGAAGTCACTCATCAAAAATAACTGAAAACGGAAATAACAAAATGTACATCACGTGTCCCCGAGACTCAGTGTGACAAAGGTCATCATTGAACCTTCAGCCGCATTTTCGAACTGTGAAGCAGCAATTCCAATGTTCACATTTACAACATCAGACCTCTCAGTCATTCAGTGAATCCACCGTCAGTTCGGGCTTTGAAGAATATTGAGCAGTGTCACAGCTCCAGAAGCAGATCCGTCAAACACGCACATTGCTGCAAACATACCTCCTCAAAAAAGCACGGGACGGGGTGGGGGGGCGGGCAATGAAATCATCTACTATTGAATTTTGTGGAGAAACCCTCTTGTCTAATTTCTTCAACTCAATCACAAAATAAGGTCTTCATCCATATATTTTTAAAAAATATTGCACTGAATGGGCCAACGCCTCTCGGCCCAGATCACTGTGCAAGGTCCTACACACAGACATCAGGAGACTCCTCCCTCAACGTTAATAAACAACACAAAGTCTTGTCCTCCAACAGAGAGAAGGGGCCAAGTGTCATGTTACCTGATTTAATGATGACACGGAGATACTGGCGGCGTGGGGTTGGGGGAGGGTTATTGTGTGTTGGTCATAAAGAGGCAGTAAATAGATAAAGAAAGGGTAGCTGAGGGGCAAGAAGTTGACAGGTGGAGTATAATGTGGGAAAGGGTGAGGTTATCAATGTATCAATGAAGAAACGTGAAGATATTGTTCAAGTGAAGTGAAACTGCGGCAAGGAATCTGGGGTTTCCAACGTCTTAAACATAGTTTGAATGGGCATACAGCAGTTGATAAGAAAGGCCGGTGCAATGTAGACCTATATTGCAAAGAATACGGGCCACGAAAGAAAGGGGAGTTTTTAATGCCACTTCACCTGGTGCTCTGAGAACACAACTGGAGCATTTGGGGCCACCTTGGTCTCTATATTTTAGGAACAATATCTTCACATTGGAGGCAGTGCAAAAGTTTACCAGTTCAATCCTGGGATGAGGGGGTTCACATATGAAGAGGCTGAGCAGGTTGGGATCTATTTATTGGCAGTTGGAAGGGGAGGTGATCATACTGCAATAACAACATGGAACATGGGAGCAGGAGTCTGTCACTCTGTCCCTGAAGCCCACCTCGCCATTCAATAAGATCGCGGACTAACCTGCCCTCGGCTCACATCAGTTCCCAAAGCTCTCAGATCCATGGACTGCCAAAACCATCAAATACCCCCAATGATCCGGATTGCACTCCACTCGAGGATAGAGAATTCCAGAGAGTCACCTCCCTCTGAAAGACGTGCCTCCACACCTCAGTTTCAACTGACGATTCGCTCGCCATCTCACTGTATCCCTTCAATTCAAATTCTCCCACCAGTACGAACATCTCGACATCTACCTTTCTCTGCAACCAGGGGATGTTTTTCGACATCAGCCCTCGCTGTTCTAAACGTCAAGAATATATAGACCTTACTTCCTCAGCCATTCACAGAACATAGAACTGTACTGCTCAGGAAAAGGCTTTTAGGCCCACCATGTGTGTGCTGAACATGATGCCAAATTAAACTAAATCTCTTCTGTTTGCACACGATCCATATGACATAGAAAATTAAACAGCACAGGAACAGGCCCTAGGGTCCATGATGTTGAGCCCAATTAACCTAATCCTTCCTTTCCCTGTCAAATTTGTGTTTACTTAAGGGCCTCTTAAACTGTTTCCCTGGCAGCAGGTTCCAGGCTTTAATTATAGGACAAACCCCCACCCCCGCCACACTTCCCCACTCTCTGCTTGGCACCTTTGTAGTTGAACTGTCTGACAATCTGGCTTGAATATCTTCAGTGCATCCACCTCCACAGCTCTCTGGGGGTGGGAATACCAAAGGGTCATGGTCCAACCTATCTTCTGATCATATTTTCTTCACTGTCAGTTCCCAAAAGCTCTCACCCCTCAGCCATTCACGCAATCCATCGTCAGTTCCAGATCTACATAACGGCGTCTCTTCGACAGAAGTAAATCAAATAACTGGATATGTTACTGGGAATTCAACCTGTCTGATCCAGAGGTCCAGGGGAGGAGGGAGAGGAGGTGTGCAAATCTCACTGTTATTAATTCTGCGGTGAAACCCGCGACGTCTCCTTCTTTGCCCGGCTAAATCACTCAACATGTGTTAATCCAAACAGGTTTCAATGAAAGGATGAACATTGGCCAGAGGTGGTCAAGCCCCACTGACCCCATCAAGACTTCCCCACAATCAGCTGGGGGCTGATGACTCAAACGGGAAAAGCACGACACAGCCGAGTGCACCAACAGCCAGACACAGACGGAACTGCTTGTCTAAATGTGATGTAAATGTTGGTATTGTCCCTGCCTCTCCATCGGTATGGGTGTATTGGGCAGAGTCTGCAGAAGGGAGGGTAGTGTGACCTCCGAGTGAAACGTTAAGTATGAAAAGTAATAGTGTATTTTGAATTTACATTTAGAAGCTGCACAGCCCTCAATATCCCGCGTTCTCACAATGCAAAATGACATCTTATGCGATTAGTTGTATTTCCTCTTGATATGAACGGGCATCGTAATAAAAATGCTGTCCACTTTTTCACTCCAGTACCTGCCTTTTAGCATCAAGTTGCTGCTGAGAGCTGTTCGAATGTAATTCTCAGTGAATTCTCGTGCAGAGCCAGAGGGGCCCAACACGTCCATGCCCACAACAGTGCCTTCCTTACCTAGTCCCGTTTGCCTGGATTTGGCCCCTATCCTTGTAAAACTTCCTTGTCCCTGTACTTGTCTGAATGCACGTCTACCCGCCTCAATCACCTCCTCTGTCAGATCCTTAAAAACACCCACCAGCCTGTGTGTGCAAGAACGTGCCTCTCGGGTCCCTTTTTAAATATTATCCCCTCACTTAAACCTATGCCCTCTAAATTTTAGACTCTCCGAAGCTCGGAAAAAGAATGCGAACACACAACTTTTCATGATAGATAAACTTCTGTAAGGTCACAACCTCAGCCTCCTATACGCCGAACGATTCTAACTTATTCAGTTATTTTGTCACAATTCCATTTTTTGATCAACTCACTCTACGGCACCACAGGGGTCCACATTGGCAGTTTCGGTTGGAAGAATACCATAATTTTTCTCGGGATATTCTGTCTCCTTACCTTCTGCTAAACTCCGGATTCTCGATCCAGTCAGCCCGAGTAAGTCAGCGGTGTGAGCCTTCACGGGAAAACGGACACTCCCTGGGTAAACAGTATTTCCTTATCACATCGACAAACAGGACTTTAACCTCGTCAGCACATACTTTCCACACCCTGTTCACCGCTGCAGTTCTTGCACTGAATCACTCTCATTCAAAGACAAAATAGTTCTAACACAGAATTCAATCTAAAATCACGAATTCTGCTCATAATGTCAATCTTACATTTCCCTCAGCTCATCCATCTGCAACCTGGAACAGTCCAGGGAGATTCGCGGCGGGCAGCTGGGTTCTGTCTGTTTCGTGGCCTTGGCAGTTCCGTTTACTCTTCACCTTAATGTCGCCATTTTACTGTCAGACGACGCCCCAGTGACGGTGGGGGGCAAAGGTCGCTGTGAGCTCTCTAAGCATAAGCCGCGGAAGAGAGGGCAGCGTGAAACAGCGGAGTGTTAGTTCTTCGGAACGATCTTTGTTTTTTGAAGACTCGCTGTTCCTTTCTCCAGATTCGGTCTCTGCACCTCCATCCGGGAGCCGGACCGATCCGGGCATCGGAATCTTTATAAACTCGTCCTCAACAATAATCCTCTGTGCGGGTTGTAAAAGGGCTGTAACTGGGCCGTGACTGTAACTTCCTGCAACCAAACTCCTGAGAATTAGCGAACATGTGTAGCAAGATAAGAATGTTATTGACCGTCAGTCTGTTGATCACTTACTGGAAACAAGTCGGCTTATCACAGAGTATCTGGTCACTTCACCTTCAAAGAGTCACATATTCATACAGCACGGAGACAGTCCCTTCGTCCCCAATGAGCCATGCCGACCAATATACTCCCATTTGCCAGTGTTTGGTCCAGAGCCTTCGAATCCTTACCAATCTTGACTTGATAGAGGTGTACAAGATGACAAGAGGCATAAATCGAGTGGACAGTCAGAGACTTTTTCCCAGGGCGAGAATGGATAACACGAGGGGACATATATATTAGTTGATTGGAGGAAGATATAACGGGGATGTCCGAGGTATGTTTTGTTGCATCGAGAGTGATGGGTGCATGGAACACACTGCCAGCAGAGGATGTGGGGGAAGATACATTAGAGACATTTAAGAGACTCTTAGTTAGACACATCAATGATAGAGGAAGGGGTCTGTGTGGGAGGGAAGGATTAGTTAGATCTTGGAGCAGGATAAAATGTCGGCACAGCATTGTGGGCTGAAGGACCTGTATTGTGCTGTAATGTCCTATTTTCTATGTTCAGTCCATGCACCTGCCTAACTGTCTTTTGAAAGTTGTTATTGTACCTGCCTCAGCCACGTCCTCTGGCAGCAGGTTGCACAGATCTCGCACGCTTTGTGTACGTTTCACCCCATCTATACCCCTTATGTTTTTATGCACCTGTATAAGATGACCTCTCATTGTCCTACGCTCGAACTAATAAAGCCTTAGTCTGTCCAAACCCCCCGTGTAACTTAGTCCTGCAAGTCCTGGTGACATCCGTGTCACTCGTTTATGCACAGTTTCCAGTTTAGTAACATCTTTCCAAACTTCTAAGTGTGTTCTCACTATCGTCCTGTTCAACCGCATCATAATCACCCAACTTTTGCACCCAGTGCCCTGACTTCTGGAGGTCAACGTTACCAAAGCCTTTTTAGCCGCGCTTTCTGCCTGTGAGTCCACTTTCAGAGAACCATGTCCCTGTACTCCAAGGTCCCTCTGTTCTACAACACTCCCCATGGCCCTGCTGTTCACTGTGGAAATCCTACCTGAATTTGTCTTTCCAAAATGCAACACTTGGCATTTTCCAATCGGCCACTTATTCAGCTGATGAAGATCCCGCCGTAATTTTTCACGACCTTCTTCATTGCCAACTGCACCACCTATTTTAGTTTCATCATTAAACTTACCAACCGTGGTTTGTACATACTTATCCAAGTCACTGATAGAGATGACATATAATAATGGGCCCAGAACCGACCCCTGAGGTACTCCACTAGGCACGGGCCTCCAGTCCGAGAAACAAACTTCCACTACCACACTCTACTTCCTACCATCAAGCCAATTGTGTATCCAATCATCCAGCTCTCCCTGATTCCATGAGATCTAAATTTCCATTGAATCCTACCACGAGGAACCTCACCAAAATGTTTACTGACATCCGTATCAACTGCGTCTACCTCCCTGCCTTCATCAACTTTCTTGCTCATCCCTTCAAAATTCTCAATCAAGGTCGTAAGACATGAGCTCCAACGCACAAAGCCATTTTGACTATCCCTAATTAACCCATGTATTTTCAGAAGTACGTAAATCTTATCCATTAAAATCCTCTCCAGTAACTTACCGTACATCTGTTAAACCTTCTGGCCTGGAGGTCCCAGGTTTTTCTTTGCCGCCCTTCTTAAATAAAGACACAACTTTCGCACCCCTGCAGTCTACGGCCCCTCACCCGTGGCTAACGGTGATGCAAATATCTCAGCTGGGGCTACCACCATTTCTTCTCCAGCTTCCCACAGTGGTCTTGGATACACCTTGTCAGAGCCTGGAGAACTTTCTAACGACATACATTTCAAAGTGTCCAGCAGCCCTTGCACTCTAATGCGCACCATCCTCAAGACCTCCCCATTTACTTTTTCCTCGTTTCGAAGTCTTCATGTCTTCCTCCACGGTAAAACCAAAGGGGAAATATTCATTGTGGACCTTGCCCATCTCCTGCTTCTCCACATAAAGGTGTCCCTTTTGGTCTTTTGTGTGTGTGTGTGGGGAGGGGGGGGTTGTCTCCATTCTCTCTCTGGTTAGGTTTTTCCTCTTAGTGTGCTTGTAAATCTCTTTGCATTTTCCTTAACCTTGTCTGCCAAGGTTATCACATCCCGCCCTTTCTTCCCACCACCCCCCCCCCCCCCCGATGTCCTTCTTCAGTAATCTCCTTCATCGTTTATACTCCTCCAGGGATTCACGATCCCCGATGCCTGTACCTGACCCATGACTCCTGGTTTTGCCCGGCCAGGTCCTAAATATCCCTCATCAGCCAGGGTTCCATTCTCCTACCAGCCCTGCCCTTCACCTTAACAGGAACGTGGACACCATGAGCTCTCCCTATATCACCTTTAAGTGCCTCCCATTTACCTGTGGTCCCTTTCCCTGCAAACTATTCTAATCATCCTTTGTAAGCTCCTGTGTCATACCGTCAAAATTCACCTTGCCCCCATTTAGAACGAACTTGTGGACCAGTTCTTTCCCTTCCATTACGCTTCAGAGACAGATGGAATGATGGTCACTGATCCCAAAGTTATTCCCCGCTGTCACATCATCACCTGCGAGAGTATCATCACCTGCATTACACAAGAGTAAGTCAAGCTTTGCCCTCTCCCCAGCCGGTCCTTCTGTTTGTTGCACAAGGAAATGTTACCTTTCCCCTCTGGCAGTGGCAGCCGTGACCGAGTGACAGCTCGCCCTCAGTGAAGTTTCAGCTGGCTAGACATTTCCACCGTGCTCGGCATCAGATTGTCCGCCTCCCTCTCAGCTTCATCACCCAGAATCTATTTAAGGTACTGGAGAGGCGGAGAAACTGAAGGGGAAACAAATCTATACGTTGGGCCTGATGGAAATTGTGCCGATGATACAATTCACCATAAAATCCAACGATAGACTTCTAATTACCCGCCCTCGGAGAAAGAATCACCATTGGGGCCAGGAGGCAGTGGCCAGAAGACGCGGAACCACCCAGCGAACCGTTATCCACTGCTTGTTCTCCCGAGCTCCAGCCACCACAGCTGCAGGAACGCAGTCCCACTTCGACCAAGGAGCAGTCTTCCCGCTGCCGGATTGGTGGCGGGTTGTCTCCTCGACTGTTCTGTTCCTGTTGCGAGCGCTGTTAAAATCCAGGGAACCACTGAGCATCCTCAGTCAATGGAAGTAGACTGCTTGCCACCCCAGCTGTCACCGGGGGCCTGGCTAGGACCGGGATCGGAACAGTTGGAGGTGAGGATCCAGCTGACTCTGCTAAGATGTTCCGAGTGGGGGTTCTCCATCACATTACCTGCCTGGCGCAGCTAAAATGGGGATTTAAGCGTCTCCCTTGGTCACAAAAAGAAGGAAAGAACGTCGGCCAGGGAGATGAGAGCACGAAAGTAGGCCGAGGCAGACGGGAGGCAGAGGGAGACGAGAGAAGGAGATCGGGTACGGAGACGAGCGGAGAGTGAGAGAGAGAGAGAGCAGAGAAGGTGCGAGATCGAGGTGAGAGAGAGAGAGGAAGAGTGAGAAATAATGAGATAGAGAGAGAGAGAGTAGAGAGAGAGATAGGGATCAACAGACACACCATAGTGCAAATCGAATGGCGACACAGCCAGCTGACGGCGAGTCTCCAGCTTCCAACAAACATATTACTGCAGACACATGATGCTGCAGACGCTGGATTCTGGAGCGGTTAGAGGTGCCCTCTAAGTCAGAGCTTTCCTCTACAGACAACACATCACCCTCAACGTACGCTGCCCTCGGGAAGGCTGCCGGGGGTGAGGGGCGTGGAAGGTGCGAGGATACGGTCACGCAACCTGTTTGCAGACTGTAAATTTGCAAAGGGTGTGTGGATACGGATACAAGGGCCCGTGTTCCGGTTCATCCCAGCAGCTGCGTGACAGACGACTCTCTGATCTCCGGGCTGTTGCCGGGGACACACACCGAGAGACATCAAGTGCTACTGGAAGGTCATCAACTCGGTGAAAGACTCCCTTTGGTCTGCCCGAAACTTGTTAGTCTCCCAGCAAAGCGAGATGTCTGAAAGGGAACGCTGCCGACTGGCGCAGTCCCGGCTGCAGGAGTAGGTGCTGAGGGACGCACTGAAGCTCGGTGCAGCCAATGCAAACGCTATGTGGGAAAGGACCACAGTTTAGGCCCATTCAGTTACAGCACATGGAAAGGCCGATTTGGGTGGGGAATATCCTGGAGCGATGAAAGGGTTTTCGCCTCAGCGAGCCTCCTTAGGGCAACGATGCTGTTTTTGTTTGATTTTTTTTTTCTCTTTAGGTTTTACACTATGGAATGTGACAAGCATGAATGTTAAACTTTTGTATTTTACATGTTTACATCCTTTTTACATATTTTCATTTTGAATAAAGTCCATTCTGACGGAGTTATGGGGAGGATATTCAATCCCTCGACCCTATAACACACACGGAGACAGGAGGAGGACATTCAATCCCTCGACCCTCTAACACACACGAGGAAAGGGGGAGGACATCCAATCCCTCGACCCTGTTACAGACACGGAGACAGGAGGAGAACATTCAATCCCTCTACCCTGTTGCACACGCGGAGACAGGAAGAGAAATTTCAATCCCTCGACCCTGTTGCACACGCAGAGACAAGGGTAGGACATTCAACCCTTCGAGCCTGTTACACAAACGGAGACAGAGGGTGGTCATTCAATCCCTCGACCCTGTTACGCACACCGAGACAGGGTAAGGACATTCAATCCGTCGACCCTGTTACACAAACCGAGACGGGTCAGAATATTCAATTCCTGGGTACTGTTACACACACAGAGACAGGGGGAGGACAGTCAATCCCTCGACCCTGTTGCACATATGGAGACAGAGGGAGGGTATTCAACCCTTTGATCCTGTTATACACACGGAGGCAGGAGGAGTACATTCAATACCTCGATCCTCTTAGACACACGGAGACAGAGGGAGAATATTCAAACCTTTGATCCTGTCACACATGGAGACAAGGGCAGGACATTCATTCCCAGACCACTGAGCCCCTCCGGGACATCATCCCATTCAATTAGCAACACACCCCTGCCACCGGCAACAACCTTTCAGCCGCCAGCATCACATTGTTATCTCTGGCTCCACAGCTCATGGGCCAGAGCCCGGGTCTTTTCAATCGGTTTAAATGTCAGTAGGGCAGCTCCATTTTAAACTTCCCAGGACCAAAGCCGGATCGGTCTTCCCAGGTGATGAACAGTCGGAAGAAGCAAAGTCTGACAGCGATTTGGAGGTCCGTGTACATTGATTCTGAACATGTACTGAGCCGTTACAGAAATCTATCAGCAAGGCCGAGGAAGACTGCTGTCCGTGTCTCAGGGGCTGTGGATGGAATAGAGCTCTGTTTCGGTGATACAAAGCCCTGGGGTGCCCATCCCTGTAGCACAGAGAGCGGTTTCTACAACCCAGAGAGGTGCAGACCGGTTTCGGAGTGAGGGGAGGGTGGACTGACCACAGTCATCCTGGAGTTACATTGTACGGGCAGATTAAGACAGAGGCTGTCTTCACTGGGATGTGGGAAGTTGAGGAATGTTCTGATTGAGGTTTTGGGATATCAGCGGGGATCCGGTAGAGGAGACGGAGAGAAGCCATTCCCACGCGGAGTCTGGCACTCGAGGGCAGAGACTGAATATTAGAGGCCGGAGCCTCATCCCGGACTCCCCAAAGTTGTGTGAAGCAAGTTACATTTTCTTCTCAAATCATCCGAGATCATACACCATGTCAGGAACTGGCAACTGTTCGGTGATTTCACCATCGGAACGATAACCTGAACACTCAGCAACATTTTATTTTGTGGGCAAAATCAGAACTTCACGGTTTATTTCCGATCACGCAAAATTAACACGATGAAACAGTGACGGACAGGTTAACTGATCAGTCCCGTTTGTACATCAGGGCGACCGCTGATTATTAAATTCCAACCGCACTGTCCTCAGCAAAGTGACCAAAAGAACGGTATCCGGAGAGAGCCCATTATCCCGCCCTCCGGGGACGCTTTGTTATTATTGGTGGCCCAGCTCGAGCCCCACCCTGGGTTTTTCTTGTGTAATTCCCCGGGTCCCCACTGGGGGCATACTTTTCTCTCAATTGCAATCTTTTTATTAGTTTCCAAATTAATAAAGATTAATATCTAACATCGATGATTGAACATGTAATACAAAGAGATCAAGAGAAGAATCATGACATGGATAATCATAAAGAAAAATAAAATATAAGAAAAATCTTTATATCTCACGATCACTTAGAAGATGAATATAATATAAAAGAAAGGAAAAAAAGATTTATTGTGTATATGAAAGAAAAGGAAAAATATCCCCAAGTCAATAAAAAATTGTAAATAATATGTCAAACCAAACTAAAAAGAAAATTTCCAAAAGAAAAGACGAAAATAAGGAAAAATAAAACTGGAATGAAATTTCTCAGTAGAAACAGAGCAATATGATGTCGTCAACTCCGTTACTCGAAATTGAAAAGTTATTGAAAAGGGATCTCTATCATATGAAAGTACTGAATAAATGGGACTCCAAGGGGGGCATTCGAGCCGTATATCCGACACCAGCTGCTCGCTGCTGCCGGGCGGCTTGGTCACTTCACAGCAACACCACCTCTGACGTCACAACGACCCCACTCAGACCTGGGAACTGCGAGGGTTGAAACCCGGAGAGCACACTTTTAAAAGGGAGGGCGGAATATCGTCCAGAAGTATCACCATCCCACGGGAGGTGATGTTTCTTCCTTGATATGTGCACATGTTCACTGTCACTCCGGGTCTGGACTCCTGCAGAGTCCGCAATTCATTCTGCCCCAACTCACTGAACTCATTCCCCATCAGCCTGAAATATAAAAAAATAAGTGAAGAATGAGAAATAGAACCATAGAACCATACGCACAAACCAGGCCCTTCGGCCCACCATTTTGTGCCGTCCATCAAACCACCCTCACACATTCTAACCCTTTCCTCCCGCATATCCCTATATCTCACATTCCTCCATATGCCTATCCAACAAACTCTTGAACCTGTCCAATGTATCTGCCTCCCCGCCCCCCAGACAGTGCATTCCATGCACCAACCACTCTCTGGGTTGAAAAACCTCCTCCTGACATCTGCCCTGCACCTCCCACCCATGAACTTAAAGCCATGCTCTCTCGTCTTGAGCATTGGTCCCCTGGGAAGGAGGCGCTGGCTGTCTACTCTATCTATTCCTCTCAATATTTTATATACCTCTGTCATGTCTCCTCTCATGCCCCTCCTTTCCTGTGAATAAAGCCCTAGCACCTTGAGCCTGTGCTCATATTCCATATGCTCTAATCCAGGCAGATTAAACAGATTACACAACAGTGTGAATAACTGGGACTGCGGTTAATATTTCAAACCTGACAGAAAAATATCACCAGATACCAGACTGGGCGGCACGGTAGCGTAGCGCTTAGCGCGACTCTATTACAGCGCCAGTGTTCGGGCTTCGATTCTCGTCACTGTCTGTAAGGAGTTTATAGGTTCTCCCGTGTCTGCGTGGGTTTCCGCCGGATGCTCCGGTTTCCGCCCACATTCCAAAGACGAACGGATAGTTTAATTTGGGGTTTAAAATGAGCGGCGCGGACTCGTTGGTCCAGATGGGCGTGTTACCACGCTGCAAATAATAGTATAAAAACAAAAAGCCAGGGAATCCGCTGATATTTCATCACTTTAAACAACAATAAATGAAAAACCATGAACAATGACACCAACACACACCAAATCCACTGCAGACTCGGAAGGGTCAGGATGAGGCGGCGTAGAGCTGGGACAGATCCGTCTGTCAGCGAGTTGAAACTCATCTCCAGCTCCGTCAGTGAGCGGTTTGTACTGAGAGCGGAAACGAGATATTCGGCACCAGAATCTGTGAGACCGACATTGTAAAGCCTGTAAATTAGAGAGAGTGAGGGTGAAAGACACAGAGAGTCAGGCGACTGTGCAAATCCCCAACGTTTATCAGTAACACAATTACTGACCAGATTAATGATCAGTTTCAGACACTCAGTGACTGTAAACACAATCTGGCACAGTCTGGGACTTACTCCAGTCTCTGTATATTGCACTCCGGATTACTCAGAGCTGCAGACAGCAGTTTCACTCCTGAATCTCCCAGGGAATTGCCAGTCAAGTCCAACTCCGTCAGCGACAGCTGTGTACTCAGAGCCGAGGCGAGAACCTCGGCAGCAGAATCTGTCAGGCCGACATGATCTAGACTGGAGATGAGAGAGAGCGAGGGTGAAGGACACAGAGAGACAGGAGACGGTGTAAATCCCCAGTGTTTATCAGTGGCTCAGTTACTGACCAGATGAATGTTCAGTGTCATACACCCAGTGATTGCAAACACAATTTCTCACAGTCTGGTACTTACACCAGTCTCTGTATTTCATACTCCGGGCCCCGCAGAGCTGCTGACAGCAGTTTCACTCCTGAATCTCCCAGCTCATTAAAGCCAAGGTTGAGCTCAGTCAGTGATTGGTTTGCACTGAGTGCGGAGACGAGATCCTCGACACCAGAATATGTGAGACCCACACGCCGCAGCCTGGAGGTAAGATAGAGTTAGGGTGAAGGACACAGAGCGACAGGAGGCGGTGCAAATTCTCAGTGTTTACAGTAACACATTTACTGATCGCATCAATGTTCAGTGTCAGACACCCAGTGACTGCAAACACAATCTGACACAGTCTGCGACTTACACCAGCCTCTGTATTTTGTATTTGGTGATTCTCAGAGCCTCAGTCAGTAGTTTCACTCCCGAATCTCCCAGTTCATTTCCACGCAGCTCCAGTTGCATCCGTGAGTTGCTTTTACTGAGAACGGAGACAAGATCCTCGCAGCAATCAGCCGAAAGAATGGCTTCATCCAGCCTAGAGTTTAGACATGGTGAGAGGGTTAGGTCACATAGAGACAGGAGACGGTGTAAATGCCCAGTGTTTATCAGTAACAAAATTACTGATCACAGTAATGTTCAGGGTCAGACACCCAGTGACTGTAAACACAATCTCTCACAGTGTGGGACTTACTCCAGTTGCTGTATTCTACACAGCGGATTCCTCAGAGCTGCTGAAACTAGTTTTACGGCCGAAATTCCCAGTTTATTGCCACTCAGGTGAATTTCCATCAGTGATTTGTTTGTACCGAGCGCAGAGGCGAGATCCTCAGCACCAGAATCTGTGAGACCGATATCCCTCAGCCTGGAGATGACAGAGAGCGAGGGTGAGGGACACAGAGCGAGAGGAGACGGTGCAAACCCCCAGGGTTTATCAGTAACACAATTACTGACAACATGAATGTTCAGTGTCAGACGCCCACTGAATGTAAACACAATCTCTCACAGTCCGGGACTTACCATAGTCTCTGTATCTTACACTCCTGGACTCTCAGAGCCGCAGAAACCAGTTTCACTCCCGAATCCCCGAGCTTATTGCTCCCAAGTCTGAGCACAAACAGAACAATTGAGGAAGTAAGTGATTCAATCCGTGCGTTTGACCCTTCTGGAAGTGACTGACTGGAGTTCCCATCACTGTCAATGACCCGCACTGCCCAGATCCAATGTATTCAAGGAATGTCAGTAATCTAATCGGAAGAGTGATCCCTCTGAACGCTCCTCATTTTGTCTCAAGCCCGGACGATGAGTGGGGCAGGGGGGAGAGTCGCACAGGTTGGGACAGTGAGCAGAGTCCCGAGGAAGTGGGTATAGAGTACAACAGAGGGGAAAGTGTGGGTGGGGATAAAGGATTAAACAGAGGAGACAGCGTAAGAGAGATACCACACGAGGAGGGGAGACAGGTGAGGATAATTCCGGGGTGAGCGGAGCTGATTCCCACAGAGACATTTCTCTCCCTATCCTAGTGATGCTCTGGTGACCCCCTCCTGTCCCTACCCGGGAAGAGGATGGGGAGCTCCGGCACACCGACTGCTGCAGTCAGTGGCAGTGCTGGTGTCAGGAAGAGTGAGAGGCAATGGTCAATGTAGTTTCACTGGCAGTGAGAAACACGTCCATTCATCTGATCTGATGAAGTATCCAACATCTCAACGCAAGGAACCACTGAACCCTCCGGTCCTCAGGGAACTACTGACCGATCCTTTGGTTATTTGTCACAATTCTTCACATTCTGCGTTTCTACATTTTTTTTTATCCAAACTCTTCCCTTTCCAATTCAGTTTTACATTTCAGATACAGAGATAAATTAACGGTTACCTCAACTCCCAACATTTGTGCAACACGGGTACCAGCCGCTGCAGTCCTTCACTCTCAATATGGCAGTTGTCCAGATCGAGGCGTTTTGTTGTATCACAGAACCCAATGACATGGGTCAGGACCGCGCAGTCAATCGGTGTCAGCTGACATTCAATGAATGAAAGTGTTTCCACTGATCCCATTGCGGCCTGAGCCAGCCCACGGTTCTGAGACTCAACCAGGTAGTGCAGTGTGTTCAGGAGGCTCCTTTTACCAGCTTCACTCCATGTGTTTCCAATCTGACGTCTAACCTCCTCCTTCACCCAGTCAATCACTCGGCAGATTCTTTGATGGGGAAATGGACCCAGAATCTCCTCCAGGTGCCGAGCTGACCCTGGGGATGAAAGACCAGCAACAAAACGGAGAAATATCTCAAATCGCCCATCTGTTGTGCTGTGGGCTTCACTGAGGAATTTCAGGATAGACCCAGGATCTGGAGTCAGGAATAGTGCGAGTGCGGCGGCAAACTCTTGGATGGTGAGGTGTGGGAATGTGTACACCACGCTCCGGCCAGAATCCTCTCTCTCCAAAAGTTCAATCAGGAAGCCGGACAGGAACTGGGAAGGCTGCAGATTGTACTCGATCAAATCTCCGTCTGTGAAAACAATCTTCCTTTTGGACACTCCCGTGAAGGCCATCTGACCAACCCTCAGTAACACATCATGGGGGTTTTCAATCTCACGGCCGTGGTTTTTCAGGATGTTGTAAATATAGTAGGAATATAGTTGGGTGATGGTCTTGGGAACTCGCTGCGGGTCCCTGTGTCTTTGTGTGAAGAAGGGACCCAGTGCCAGACCCAGGATCCAGCAGTAGGACGGGTTGTAGCTCATGGTGTACAGGATCTCGTTCTCCTCCACGTGTTTGAAAACAGCTGCTGCCACCGTCGGATCTTCAAAAAACCTGTTGAAATATTCCTTCTGTTGCTCACCAACAAATCCCAGGATTTCAGCCCAGACGCTGATCCCCGCCTTTTCCAATAAATTTAAAGCAGTGGGGCGGGTGGTCACCAGCACTGAACACCCTGGGAGCAGCTTGTGCTGTATTAAACTGTACACAATGTCAGATACCTTACACCGGAATTCAGGGTTTGTACACATGTACTGAGGTTTTGTGTCTCTCCGACAGCCACCAAAATTGATTCTGTGTTTGAATTCATCTAAACCATCGAATATAAACAGCAACCCCACTGCGTTTGTCCACAGCATTTCCAGAACATTCCTCAAGTAAGGATACTGATCCAGAATCAGTTCACTCAGTGTTATTCGGCAGTCAATGGAGTTTAAATCCCGGAACTTAAAAGTGAAGACGAATTGAAACTGTTTGTATATTTTCCCCGTGGCCCAGTCATAAACAATCTTTTGCAACATTGTTGTTTTGCCGATCCCCGGGACTCCGACCACTGCTGTCGAACTCCCAGATTTGGATTTACTCCGGGATAAACTGCTCTGGAACAACTGGTCAGTCCGGATTTTTTCCAGTTCTCCGCTCAGCTGTTCCTCTCTACGCACTTCATGCTCCCGGCCTCTTGCCAGCAGCTCATGTTCCACAAGTCTCCGATCTCGAACAGTAGAAATGACCGTGAGCTCAACATATCGATCAACCAGCTGGAAAACCTTCTGCTTCTCCCTCATCAGGATGGTGTTCACTCTCAGTGTTTCGGTTTGTGCCCGCAGTGTCTCCTTGTGTTTCTGTTGAACGCCTTTCATGAGGTGAGATGGAAAGCAGTTTTTGAAATTAGCTTTACGGACTCAAAGAAGAGACAAATTCGCTACGTGTATTACGCCATCACTTCACCACTCCATAATACACTATTGCGGCGTAAAGAGACGAGGAAAGGTAGGTGACTTGAGTTAAGGAAGGAGTATGAGTGCAGTGTCAGATGTGGGAGTTCCCGCATTCTCCCTGCCTCCGGCAAGGCTACATCTGTGCCTGGTGTGTCGAGCTTCAGCTCCTGTGGGACCGTGTTAGGGAACTGGATATGCAGGTCGATGACCTTCGTCTGGTCAGGGAGAGTGAGGAGGTGATGGTCGAGGAGTTATAAGCAGGTGGTCACACCGGGAACATCGGAATCAGGCAATTGGGTCACTCTCAGGCGGCGGAAGGGGAAGGGGAAGGGGAAGAGTCAGGTACTAGAGAGTACCCCTGTGGCTGTACCCCTTGACAATCAGTACAGCTGCTTGAGTACTGTTGGGAGAGACAGCCTACCTGGGGGAAGCAACAGTGGCCGTGTCTCTGGCACAGAGCCCGGCCCTGTGGCTCGGGTGGGTAAAGAAGGAGTGATGAAGGCACTAGTGATAGGGGACTGCATAGTTAGGTGGGCAGACAATCGATTCATGGGACGCAGGAAATAAACCCGTAAGGTAGTTTGCCTCCCAGGTGCAGGGTCCGGGAAGTTTCGGATCGTGTCCAAGATATCCTGAAGGGGGAGGGAGAACAGCCAGTGGTCGTGAAACATTTGGAAAGCATCAAGTTGGATAAGTCGCCGGGACCGGACAAGATGTACCCTATGCTGCTGTGGGAGGCGAGGGAGGAGATTGCCTGACCTCTGACGATGATCTCTGTGTCGTCGATGGAGACTTGAGAGGTTCCGGAAGATTGGAGGGTTGCGAAAGTTGTTCCCTTATTCAAGAAGGGGAGTAGGGATAGCCCAGGCAAATTATAGACCGGTGAGTCTTACCTCAGAGCTTGGTAAGCTGATGGAGAAGATCCCGAGAGGCAGGATTTATGCACATTTAGAGAGGTATAACATGATTAGGAATAGTCAGCATGGCTTTGTTAACTGCAGGTCCTGCCTTACGAGCCTGATTGAATTTTTTGAGGATGTGGCTTAGCATATCGATGAAGGGAGAATAGTAGATGTAGTGTATATGGATTTCAGCAAGGCGTTTGATAAGATACCCCATGCGAGGCTTATGGAGAAGGTGAGATAACATGGGATCCAAGACAAAATTGTAGTGTGGATCCAGAACTGGCTGGCCCACAGAAGGCAAAGAGTGGTTGTTGAGGGGTAGTATTCTGAGTGGAGGTCGGACACCAGTGGTGTACCTCAGGGATCTGTACTGGGACCCTTACTACTTGTGATTTTTATAAATGACCTGGATGGGGAAGTGGAGGGGCGGTTTAGTAAGTTTGCGGATGAAAAGAAGGTTGGGGGTGTTGTGTATAGTTTGTAGGGCTGTCAGGGGTTACAGAGAGATATAGATAGGATGCAGAGTTGGGCTGAGAAGTGGCAGATGCAGTTCGACCCAGGTAAGTGTGAAGTGGTTCATTTTGGTAGGTCAAATATGTTGGCGGAATATAGTATTAATAGTAGGACTCTTGGCAGTGTGGAGGATCAGAGGGATCTTAGGGTCCGAGTCCATAGGACGCTCAAAGTGGAGGCGCAGGTTGATCCTTTGGTTAAGAAGGCATGTGGTGTATTGTCCTTCATCAAACGGGGAATTGAATTTAGGAGCCGAGATGTATTGTTGCAGCTATATAAGTTCCTGGTAAGACCCCACTTGGATTATTGTGCTCAGTTCTAGTGGCCTCATTACAGGAAAGATGTGGAAGCCATAGAGAGGGTGCAGAGGAGATTTACAAGGATGCTGCCTGGGATGAGAAGCACGCCTTACGAAAGCAGGTTGAGGGAACTTGGGCCTTTTCTTCTTGGAGAGACGGAGGATGAGGGGGGACCAGATTGAGGTGTACAAGATGATGAGAGGTATTGATAGAGTAGATAGTAAGACTTCTCTCCAGGGCTGAAATGGTGACCACAAGAGGACATAGGTTTAAGGTGCTGGGGAGTAGCTACAGAACAGATGTCAGGGGTATGTTTTTTACTCACAGAATGGTGACTGCGTGGAATGGGCTGCCGGAGATGTTGGTGATGGCTGATACGATAGGGTCTTTCAAGAGACTGTTAGGTATATGGAGCTGAGTAAAATATAAGGCTTTGTGTAAGCCTAGTAATTTCTAGGGTAGGGAGATGTTCGGCACAGCTTTGTGGGCCAAAAAGTCTGAATTGTGCTGTAATTGTTCTATGTTCTAGATGTTCTCTTTAATCTTTGTTTCCAGCTGATTGAATTTGTGAAATGAAATGGTGTTTTGGTCATGTCACTATCCTGCAGCTCGGTGATGGATTCTACCAGTGTTGTTGCAAGATTATGGATTTTATCAAAAGATGCAGCTGAACAACTCGGTTGCCAGTGTCGAGTGTTGAGGATGTCGGTCAGACATGACAAGACAAAGAAATGAGCAACAGTGTGTACGGTAATGCAAACTTCAATCGCTTACAAAAGGAGAGGAAATAGCGAAGAACAAGAAACTACAAATAGATAGATAGATAGATAGATAGATAGATAGATAGATAGATAGATAGATAGATAGATAGATAGATAGATAGATAGATAGATAGATAGATAGATAGATAGATAGATAGATAGATAGATAGATAGATAGATAGATAGATAGATAGATAGATAGATAGATAGATAGATAGATAGATAGAGAGAGAGAGAGAGAGAGAGAGAGAGATAAACAGATAGATAGATATCGCGATGGAATGTAAGATACAGATAGAAATTATAAGAGACGAAAGGGAGAAAGATCTGAAGATTTTCCCGCAGTTGAGAACAACCCTGAAATGTAGGTGACATGAGATACTGGGTGATCTGTCCAAATGGACTACAAATTGTCTTGGTGGTAGGAGTCACAGGGTGGTAGCGGAAGTTTGTTTTTCAGACTGAAGACATGCCACTGGAATCGGTGCTGGACTGTTGATTGTCATCAAAGTTAACGATTTGTATGATTATGTCGGTGGCATAGTTCGTAGCTTTGCAGATGTCACTGATATTTTCACCCAGAGGGTGGCAGGGATATGTAACGAGCTTCCAGAGGAAGCGTTAGAGGCCAAACATAGGCAAATGGGACTGGCTCAGGTAGGCTCCTTGAGCGACATGGAAATGTTGGGCCGAAGCCATTTTCCTGGTTTAGGAGTCGAATATCTCCAACAATAGAAATATTCGTTTTTTTTTTTGATGTTGACAAAATTTATCGATGACAGAATAGAGTTCAAAGGTTGAGCTGCAGTCGGTGAACATGATTGGTGGAAGAGGTTCCGGAGACCGAACCGAATGTAGTTCTGGGTGTTTAATGAAGAACTACGAACGAACTTCAGCACAGAAGCCCTTTGCCCACAGAGTGTTCCAACTCAACCCTCGCACCTTTCACCTACCATTGCCCAAATCCGGTGAAACCACGTCTCCTTCTCTCCTGTGTACGTTTATCCAGCTGCGACAAACAGGCATTACGTTTCTCTGAAGCGGAATGTAAATTAGCACGTATTTACATACCTTTCAAATGATCAGACAATTCAGGAACAAAGTACATGTGTTTCAAATACTTCATCAGATAAGAACCTGTTGAAATTAGTTCAAGGAAAGAGTTACTTCCTGAATTTAAAAAAACGAATGTTTTGCATATAACATGAAATTCAGCGCCCGATTTTACAGGACCTTGTTTCTCCACTAAATCGAGCAGTTTGTCCAATTTTGGGAGCATGTGTTGCATTTTCACGAAGCATTTCCAAAACCGCCTTCGGGATTGGGGGTCTTTCTCAACTACCAGGCTGAGCAGAAGTTTAGAACAGGCCGCACGGCTTCCTCTCTCTGCACGTTTGATGACTCTCTGTAAAGAATAACAAAGTGAACGATCATCGTAAATTGAGAAGACGAGGAACTGCTCAGCGATGGGACCTTCCAGACAACTAGAGCAGTGAGAACGGTCGCTGGGCCCTCATCGAGCTGAACACCCTGAACACGCGGTGGCGCTCTTTTAGTCTGTCAAACATGAATGGCACATGGACGTGCAGAGAATTGAGGGATGTGGACCATGTGAAGGCAGAAGGGATGCGGTGTTATTGGCTTATTTAATCCACCTATGGATCTACAAAACCAGAAGGAAATTGTGAAACGTGATATGCCTTTCATGAAACCATATTCACTTGGTTAGAACAGATTGTTCCATGAATGTTGAGCTATTTTTCCCTTGAATATTGACTCTATCCTCTCGCCAACGATAGAATATTAAAGTATGGATTCCACGTTTTGACTTACTCCGTTCTTCAACAAAATAGTGACATTTTCCAGAGGAGAAAAAAGAAACTGCAGATGCTGGAATCTGGAACAACGAAGTGTTGTTGAATTGACTTATCTGTTAGCTTATTTACCCAGTTCGTTCGAGACAACTCCAGTTTCATACCACTGTAAATGCCCTGCTATTCGACCGAGAGTGTTCACTCTCAAACAGTATCTGGAGTCCTGCACTTTTTTCACCTCTTCCCTTCGAAACATCGTCCTTCCAGAAGAACCAGCAATTGCACTCAAACCAGGCGAGGGCATGTCTTCGTGCACTGTAGTCTCCACATAGGAGAAACCGAGCACAGGTCCGGTGATCGCTGTGCGGAGCAACTGTATTCAGTTCTCAGGAGCAACCCTGAGATTCCGGTTTCTTCCCAACTTTACGTTTTTCAACGTCTCCTCTCACCTATTTGCTTATGCCATCCCGCACAGTCTCGAAACGTTCCCACTGACACCTGGGTCCGTTGCAGACAAGGCCTGGACTCAAAGTGGACGTCTCCATTTCAAATAATACGTTATCCCTGTATCACAACTGGTCGTTTTTAGTGCAGGCAATCCATCAGTGATGGATTGTTGATAATATCAGGGCTGTGGACATTTCCAGCAGCTCGGTTTGTCGCTCTCCGTTGGTTCAGCCTGACCTACAGGGTTTGTTCCACAGGCCTGGCATTGTCAACACAAAAATTTAGAAAAAGAATCATTATCCACCGTCGATGGAGACGGGAGAAGTTCCGGAAGATTGGAGGTTTGCGGATGTTGTTCCCTTATTCATGAAAGGGAGTAGTGATAGCCCACGTAGCTATAGTCCAGTCAGTCTTACCACAGTGGATGGTAAGCTGATGGTGAAGATCCTGAGAGGCAGGATTTATGAACATTTGGAGAGGTATAATCTGATTAGGAATAGTCAGCATGGCTTCGTGAAAGGCAAGCCCTGCCTCACGACCCTGATTGAATTATTTGAAGATGTGACTAAACACATCGGTGAAGGGAGATCAGTAGATGTAGTGTATATGGATTTCAACAAGGCGTTTGATAAGGTAACCCATACAAGGCTTATTCAGAAAGTAAGGAGGCATGGGATCCAAGGGACATTGCAGTGTGGATCCAGAACTGGCTGGCCCACAGAAGGCAAAAGATTGGTTGCTGAAGGGTCGTATTCTGCGAGGCGGTCGGTGACCAGTGGTGTACCCCAGGGATCTGTACTGGGACCCTTGCTCTTTGTGATTTTTATAAACCACCTGGATGAGGAAGTGGAGGGGTGGGTTAGTAAGCTTGCGGATGACACAAAGGTTGGGGGTGCTGTGTATAGTTTGGAGGGCTATCAGAGGTTGCAGATAGGATGCAAAGTTGGGCTGAGAAGTGGAAGAAGCAGTTCAACCTAGATAAGTGTGAAGTGGATCATTTTGGTAGTTCAAATATGATGGCAGAATTTCGTATTAATGGTAGGACTCTTGGCAGTGTGGAGGATCAGAGGGATCTTTGGGTCCGAGTCCATAGGACGCTCAAAGGGCTGCGCAGGTTGACTCTGTGGTTAAGTAGATATATGGCGTATCGTCCTTCATCAATCAGGGAATTGAATTTAGGAGCCGAGAGGTATTGTTGCAGCTATATAGGTCCCTGTTCTGACCCCACTTGGAGTACTGTGCTCAGTTCTGGTCGCCTCAATACAGGGATGTGGAATCCATAGAAAGGATGCTGCCTGGAATGCGGAGCATGCCTTATGAAAGCAGGTTGAGGGAACTCAGCCGTTTCTCCTTGGAGCGACATAGGATGAGGGGGACCTGACAGAGGCACAGAAGATGATGACAGGTATTGATCAGGTAGATCGTCAGAGGCTTTTCCCCAGGGCTGAAATGGTGGCCGCAAGAGGACATCGATTTTAGGTGCTGGGGAGGAGGTACAGAGGAGATGTCAGGGGTAAGTTTTTTTTACTCAGAGTGGTGAGTGCGTGTAAAGTGTTACTGGCAGCTGTGGTGGAGACGGATAAGATAGGGTCTTTTAAGAGATTGTTGGATGCTGAGAAAAATAGAGGGCTATGGGTAAGCCTGGTAATTTCTTGGGTAGGGACATGTTCGTCACAGCTTAGTGGACTGAAGGGCCTGAACTGTGCTGTAGGTTTTCTATGTTTCTATGTTAAATAGTCTCACTTGGCGTCACCCTACCAAAGATATTCCCATTTGTCCTGACATCCCTTCCCCGCCTCTCCAACTTAAAACTCACGTCTTTCTCCTTTTCCCAATTCTACCCAAGGATATTTGACCGGAAGTGTTCATTGGGTTTCACTTTCCACAGACACTGCCTGAGCTGCTGAACATTACCAGCTGTTTCCAGATTTCCAGCAAATGTACATTTCCTTTTCTTCATTTGTGGGTCTGATATTTTGCCCATCATATGTCACAGTTCTAACATGTGTTATTCGGAGAGTGCCGCAACGCTCGGATAAAGTAACCACAGGACCCATCTCCCTCCAACTCACCGCGTAGTCTTCGACACTGAAAAGTCGTTTGTATGTTAAAACGAAGCCGACTTTGTCCACCGCTTCTTCGATCGCCTGCTCTAGTCTCTCCCGATAATGATTTGTCAATTGGAGGAGTTGGGAATCATCCCACTTTTCCAAGAGCTCGTTCATTGTCGGCATTGGGCCTGCGAACAAGATAAGGGAGAACATCACACTCATGAGCAACTTTCTCTCTGGGATGTTCTCACACTTTCCATTGAAAAACGGGAGTTTCGTGTCAGCAGGTTGCCAGCCACTTCCCCGCATGCCTCACATGCGGCTTTTGCTGTGTCTTTTTTCAATTCAAGGGTCAACATGTTACCTCTCACGTTAAAGCCGGCTTTGATCACAGCGAATCAGATCGCGCCTGCCTCTTCACATCTTATACCTGTCGATACTCGTACATGTGACCTGGTGAAATGTACACAATATTGGAGGGAAGATTCATAGATCAAACCAGCACGGATGCAGGCCCTTCGGCCCAACCAGTCCCTGCCGAACACGGTGCCCACCCAGCTAGTCCCAGTTTCCTGCGTTCGGACCGTATCCCTCCAAGACCCACCTCTCCATGTGTTTATCCATGTGTTTCGTAAATGCTGTTCTACCTGTCTCAAACACTTCCTCTAGCACCTCACTCCATATACTCATTACTCTCTGTGTGAAAAAAGTTGCCCCTCAGGTCTCGTCTTAATCTTTCCCCTCTCAGCCTAAACCACTGCTCCCCTAGATTTGGACTCTGCTATCCAGGAGAAAACACTGTTGCCGCCCACCTTTGATGTGTCTCTCATAATGTCCTTGTTATGAAGACTGCCCTCATTCTCCTACGTTTCAAGGAAAAAAAAGACCTCGCCTGCCCAACGTCTCCTGATAACCCAGGCCCCCCAGTCTTGACAACATCCTCGTAAACCTTCACTGTACTCTTTCCAGTTTAACCTCCTCTTTCTTATCAAGGGGCGACCAAAACTGAACGTAGTGCTCCAAGTGCGGTCTCATCGACGGCTCATACAACTGCAAAAAAATGTCCCAACTCCTGAACTCCCTCTGATAAATCCCATTCAGAGTCCTTCAAGTTTCCATAATGTCACCTTTCCTTGTTCTAGACTCCGATGAATACAGGCCCAGACTACTCGGCCTTTCCACGAAAGACTGATGGGAAGTTTCAGCAACCCCTCCCGCTGTGCCCTCAGACCTCCCTTCCATCCCCTCGTTCTCCCTCTGTCTCCTGTGTTTTAGGAGAGTGAGCCTTCCCTCTGTGAATTTCTCACAATGCACTTGTAACATGCCGCCCGTCATCGTTCTGCTTCCTCTTTCCCTTCTGAACCACCCGGTGCATAACTCCCAGGTACTTACTGTCAAAGGGAACTACACTCCAGACTTTTACTTCAGTTATTAGTGACGTCTGGAGACGTCCTTTCAAACAGGGATACTTGTCCTGACCATGGCAATTCTCACAGGTTGCTCAGGTCTGTGATTCTGGCATCAGAGAGGCATTTTTCATGCAGGGAGGGTAAAGATTCTCATGATGCTGTCACCTCTCACGGGGAGGGGCAGATAGGAAACAAACGTCACTGACGGATCCAACCAACTGAATTCAATGACACCCTAAACCAACAACTGACGAGTATTTGCAGCACCGACTCCGGCAAAGTCCGTCCAGACCTCCCTTCTCTCCCCTCCGTCTGCACAGACCATTGCCCCGCGTCTCCCTGTGAGGCTCTGGGCTCCAGTTGCAGAGGCACGGAGTCATACAGCACGGAAACAGGCCCTTGAGCCTAATTGTTCCATGCCGAACAAACTGCTCGCTTACGCTGAACACATTTGCCTACGTTTGGCCCATGTCCCTCTAAACCTTTCCTCCCGATGTTCCTGTCCAAGCGGCTTTTAACCTTTGTCATCGTACCTCCCTCAACCACATTCGATGGCACCTCAGTCCACATTCCGACCACTCTCTGCGTAAGAATTTGCCCCTCAGAAACCTTTGAATTCTTTGCCCTCTCACCTTAATCCTGTGCCCTCTAGTTTATGCTTCCTTTCCCTGGGAAAAAGACTTGAGTGCATTCACCCAATCTATGGCCTTCATGATTTTATACACCTCTGCAAGGTCACCCCTTAGTCTTCCCACGTTCCAAGCAACAAAGTCCTAGTCTGCCCAGTCTCTCCATATGACTCATGCCCTCGGTCATGGCAGCATTTTCATGAATTTTCTTTGTCTTCTTTCCAGCTTAATGGGATATTTCCTATAAGAGGGTAACCAAAACTCCATGCAATACACCAGGCGCGGCCTCACCAATCGCTTGTACCCGTCACCTGGTCGAAGCTTGTCAGTTCCTTGTTTACTGAGACTCCAAGGGAATGAGTCGCTTTACATGGACCAGAGCGACGGGCCTGACCACCGTCTCTCTCTCCACTCGCTCTGGTCTGACTTTGTTCTTTTCTCCCTGAAGACAGATCGCAAGCCATTGGGACACAGCTCTCAATACGACCTTCCTCGGTTGGTGAGATTCGAGAGGACCAGATCACAGTCACTCTCTCCACTCCTTCGGGTCTGACATTGGTCGCTTCTCCTTGAAGACAGATCACCCTCCACAGGGACACTTCTCTCAATATGACATTGCTCAATTGGCTAGAATCCCGCGACCTGATCACCGTTCCTTTCTCCACTCCCTCCAGTTTGAATTTTTTCTCTTCTCCCTGCAGACAGATCTACCAAGACAGGACCAGTGCTCTCAATACGATCTTGCTTTCGGCTTGTGAATCCTGTAATCTCATCATCTTCCCTTGGGTAGGCTGGTAAGATTCGCTTGAAAAAATTCTGCATCCGAATGAATTTCCCGCCTGAAAACTCAGGAAATGCAGGTTGCAGCAGAGTAATTCAGAACTGAACAAGACACAGGTGCAGAATGGGTGAGTGCGAGGTGAGCCTTATCACTGGGTGAGCAAATGCTGGAGGGGACAACGCTGGTGAGTATTAACTTGGTCACCTACAGGGTGATCATGTCGATAGCGGGTGATCAGACATGCCCACTCACAGAGAACACAGCAGGACAGGCACCATATTACCGATTAAACCTATATGGTGGGTGAAGGCACTGACGAATGGGAGGCCTTTCTTGCCATGCTGCAGATGATTCAGGCAACTCTGACTGGGATTATACCCCACAAGCAAGAACAAAGTCACACCGACCTACTGCTTATTCTGCTACCTTGTTTGTGCAAATGGACAACATGGGGTGTCCTCCAGTCTTCTGGCACCTCGGCTGTGGCTAAAAAAGTAGAATAATTGCCCACTGAGCCCCAGCCATATCCTCCGTTGTTTCTTCAGCATCCTGGGTCAGATCTCATCAGGCCATGGAGATTTATCCACCTGAATGTGCTCCAATATTTCCTACGCTTCCTCTCTCCTGATACAGATATGGTCCAGAATATCCGCACATCCCTCCCCCAACCCTGCACATCCTTCTCCCTGGTAAATACCGATCAGAAGTATTCATTTGGGACCTCGACCATTTACCCCGCCTTCACGTATCTATTACTCCTTTGGTCCTTGACGGGACCATACTTTTGTAGCTACATGATTGCTTCCAATATACTTGTTTTAGGTTTTACGATTCTCTTTAATCCGGATTCCCAAGTCCACTTCATGACCTCTTCCACCCTCCAAATTACCTTGTTCTCTCCGTTTTCTCTAATGAACCTCGAAGGACGTGGTCAACGATTTCTTGTCGCTTTGGTCGCTGAGAGGACTGACTCATTCATCTGCTTTAATGTAGTTTAATAAGGTTTTACAATTCTCCTTAATCCTACTTCCCAAGGGAGTTTCATCGCCACTTACACCGTTCTCATTTCTTTGTTCTCTCCTTTATCCCCGATAAACCACAATGGCCTCACGCGACAAGAATGTCTTTCCAGTGACATACTCTTCCTCTTTCCTCACCAAACCTTCAATCTCCGTTGTTAACCAGATTCCTTGATTCTTCTACTTGCAGAAACAGGCTGACTCTGAACTCTTACAATCTCGCTTTTCAACACGTCCCATTTCTCTCATGTTTCTCTCCCTCTGGCAGCTGCTCCCATTGACTGTGTCGGACCGGCCCATTGTCGCCGCTCCATTCCCAGTGACCTCCTGCTCCCCAATCACTACCTCTACGCCCATGAAACTGCCCACTGAGAGAGATCTGTTACAGAGCTCCTTCTAACTGTGCTCACCGCCCCTCAGCCCATCCACTCTTCCTTTGTGAGCTGCAGGTCCGGGAACCTGAACCGGACCCAATGTCAGGACGTTTGTATTTATCAGAATTCTCTCACCCACCCTTGTCCTTCCTTGTTGTTGTCGTCACTGGATCTCCTCCCCTGTCTGCACCTTCAGCCATTGTGGTGACCGGTGTTCACGGATTCGGACGCTCTGCTGTAAACAGAACATCATAAGGATAATCAGACAATGATGTACACGTTCGGGTAAAACTTGTCTTACCAATGGGGTCACGCACCATCTCCTGACTTGCTGAAGGCTTACAGTATTGTCTGTGTTTATTGCAGGAGGTGGAATTTGATGTTGATAAATTCATGTATCAACCTGATGCGAATTATTTCGGACATCCAGAGATGAGAAATAAATCAGGTAAACGCTGCTCTTCCGCCCTCAGCCCTGTTCGTTCATCACTTCTGTATTCAGGTACAAGACCCATGTCATATATCAGATCCTTAAAGCGTGAGGTGAGACATTATGTTGCAGTTGTATAAATCGTTGGTGAGGCGGAAATTGGTGTACCTTCAACAATTTTGAACAAGGTTTTATTTGAAGGAGTTCCGAAAAGATTTACGAGGATGTTGGCAGGATGGGAGGGACTGAGCCATAGGGAGAGGTTGCCCAGTTTAGATCTTTATTCCCTGGAACGTAGTAGAATGGGAGGATACCTCAAAGAAGTGTTTGAAATTATGAGAGGCATAGATTAAGTGGATGGTAACAGTCCTTTTCCCAGGATAGGGGAGTCCAAATCTGGTGGCCACAGATTTAGGGTGAGAGAGGATATATCTTAAGACCTGAGAGGCAAGTATTACACGCAGAGGTTGGTTAGTATGTGGAATGAGCTGCCAGAGGAAGTGGTTGAGGCTTGGGCAATGGGATCATTGAAAAGGCACTTGGATAGGTACATGGAGGCAACCCGGAAGGAAATGGGCCGAACGCAGTAAATTGGGGTTAGGTGGGTGGGCACCGGAGTCGGCATGGACTATCTGGGCCGAAGGGCCTGTGCCTGTGCTGTATTGCATTGTGACTCAATTCAACAAATTATCAAAGCAGCGTTTCCCCCTGCATTCGGTGTTCCATCTGCTCTATTGTCTGCTCTTTCTCTCTGCTCAGGCGCAGGGCCAAGAGAACAGTAACAGGGTGTAACATTTCCTTGCAGCTCAAGCAGGCTGTTACCATGGCAATGGAGGAAGTCACTCATCAAAAATAACTGAAAACGGAAATAACAAAATGTACATCACGTGTCCCCGAGACTCAGTGTGACAAAGGTCATCATTGAACCTTCAGCCGCATTTTCGAACTGTGAAGCAGCAATTCCAATGTTCACATTTACAACACCAGACCTCTCAGTCATTCAGTGAATCCACCGTCAGTTCGGGCTTTGAAGAATATTGAGCAGTGTCACAGCTCCAGAAGCAGATCCGTCAAACACGCACATTGCTGCAAACATACCTCCTCAAAAAAGCACGGGGCGGGGTGGGGGGGCGGGCATTGAAATCATCTACTATTGAATTTTGTGGAGAAACCCTCTTGTCTAATTTCTTCAACTCAATCACAAAATAAGGTCTTCATCCATATATTTTTTTTTAAAATATTGCACTGAATGGGCCAACGCCTCTCGGCCCAGATCACTGTGCAAGGTCCTACACACAGACATCTGGAGACTCCTCCCTCAACGTTAATAAACACCACAAAGTCTTGTCCTCCAACAGAGAGAAGGGGCCAAGTGTCATGTTACCTGATTTAATGATGACACGGAGATACTGGCGGCGTGGGGTTGGGGGAGGGTTATTGTGTGTTGGTCATAAAGAGGCAGCAAATAGATAAAGAAAGGGTAGCTGAGGGGCAAGAAGTTGACAGGTGGAGTATAATGTGGGAAAGGGTGAGGTTATCAATGTATCAATGAAGAAACGTGAAGATATTGTTCAAGTGAAGTGAAACTGCGGCAAGGAATCTGGGGTTTCCAGCGTCTTAAACATAGTTTGAATGGGCATACAGCAGTTGATAAGAAAGGCCGGTGCAATGTAGACCTATATTGCAAAGAATACGGGCCACGAAAGAAAGGGGAGTTTTTAATGCCACTTCACCTGGTGCTCCGAGAACACAACTGGAGCATTTGGGGCCACCTTGGTCTCTATATTTTAGGAACAATATCTTCACATTGGAGGCAGTGCAAAGGTTTACCAGTTCAATCCTGGGATGAGGGGGTTCACATATGAAGAGACTGAGCAGGTTGGGATATATTTATTGGCAGTTGGAAGGGGAGGTGATCATACTGCAATAACAACATGGAACATGGGAGCAGGAGTCTGTCACTCTGTCCCTGAAGCCCACCTCGCCATTCAATAAGATCGCGGACTAACCTGCCCTCGGCTCACATCAGTTCCCAAAGCTCTCAGATCCATGGACTGCCAAAACCATCAAATACCCCCAATGATCCCGATTGCACTCCACTCGAGGATAGAGAATTCCAGAGAGTCACATCCCTCTGAAAGACGTTCCTCCACACCTCAGTTTCAACTGACGATTCGCTCGCCATCTCACTGTATCCCTTCAATTCAAATTCTCCCACCAGTACGAACATCTCGACATCTACCCTTCTCTGCAACCAGGGGATGTTTTTCGACATCAGCCCTGGCTGTTCTAAACGTCAAGAATATATAGACCTTACTTCCTCAGCCATTCACAGAACATAGAACTGTACTGCTCAGGAAAAGGCTTTTAGGCCCACCATGTGTGTGCTGAACATGATGCCAAATTAAACTAAGTCTCTTCTGTTTGCACACGATCCATATGACATAGAAAATTAAACAGCACAGGAACAGGACCTAGGGTCCATGATGTTGAGCCCAATTAACCTAATCCTTCCTTTCCCTGTCAAATTTGTGTTTACTTAAGGGCCTCTTAAACTGTTTCCCTGGCAGCAGGTTCCAGGCATTTATTATAGGACAAACCCCCACCCCCGCCACACTTCCCCACTCTCTGCTTGGCACCTTTGTAGTTGAACTGTCTGACAATCTGCCTTGAATATCTTCAGTGCATCCACCTCCACAGCTCTCTGGGGGTGGGAATACCAAAGGGTCATGGTCCAATTATCTTCTGATCATATTCTCTTCACTGTCAGTTCCCAACAGCTCTCACCCCTCAGCCATTCACGCAATCCATCGTCAGTTCCAGATCTACATAACGGCGTCTCTTCGACAGAAGTAAATCAAATAACTGGATATGTTACTGGGAATTCAACTTGTCTGATCCAGAGGTCCAGGGGAGGAGGGAGAGGAGGTGTGCAAATCTCACTGTTATTAATTCTGCGGTGAAACCCGCGACGTCTCCTTATTTGCCCGGATAAATCACTCAACATGTGTGAATCCAAATAGGTTTCAATGAAAGGATGAACATTGGCCAGAGGTGGTCAAGCCCCACTGACCCCATCAAGACTTCCCCACAATCAGCTGGGGGCTGATGACTCAAACGGGAAAAGCACGACACAGCCGAGTGCACCAACAGCCAGACACAGACGGAACTGCTTGTCTAAATGTCATGTAAATGTTGGTATTGTCCCTGCCTCTCCATCGGTATGGGTGTATTGGGCAGAGTCTGCGGAAGGGAGGGTAGAGTGAACTCAGAGTGAAAAGTTAAGTATGAAAAGTAATAGTGTATTTTGAATTTACATTTAAAGCTGCACAGCCCTCAATATCCCGCATTCTCACAATGCAAAATGACATCTTATGCGATTAGTTGTATTTCCTCTTGATATGAACGGGCATCGTAATAAAAATGCTGTCCAATTTTTCACTCCAGTACCTGCCTTTTAGCATCAAGTTGCTGCTGAGAGCTGTTCGAATGTAATTCTCAGTGAATTCTCGTGCAGAGCCAGAGGGGCCCAACACGTCCATGCCCACAACAGTGCCTTCCTTACCTAGTCCCGTTTGCCTGGATTTGGCCCCTATCCTTGTAAAACTTCCTTGTCCCTGTACTTGTCTGAATGCACTTCTGCCCGCCTCAATCACCTCCTCTGGCAGATCCTTAAAAACACCCACCAGCCTGTGTGTGCAAGAACGTGCCTCTCGGGTCCCTTTTTAAATATTATCCCCTCACTTAAACCTATGTCCTCTAAATTTTAGACTCTCCGAAGCTCGGAAAAAGAATGCGAACACACAACTTTTCATGATAGATAAACTTCTGTAAGGTCACAACCTCAGCCTCCTATACGCCGAACGATTCTAACTTATTCAGTTATTTTGTCACAATTCCATTTTTTGATCAACTCACTCTACGGCACCACAGGGGTCCCGCATTGGCAGTTTCGGTTGGAAGAATACCATAATTTTTCCCGGGATATTCTGTCTCCTTACCTTCTGCTGAACTCCGGCTTCTCGATCCAGTCAGCCCGAGTAAGTCAGCGGTGTGAGCCTTCACGGGAAAACGGACACTCCCTGGGTAAACAGTATTTCCTTATCACATCGACAAACAGGACTTTAACCTCGTCAGCACATACTTTCCACACCCTGTTCACCGCTGCAGTTCTTGCACTGAATCACTCTCATTCAAAGACAAAATAGTTCTAACACAGAATTCAATCTAAAATCACGAATTCTGCTCATAATGTCAATCTTACATTTCCCTCAGCTCATCCATCTGCAACCTGGAACAGTCCAGGGAGATTCGCGGCGGGCAGCTGGGTTCTGTCTGTTTCGTGGCCTTGGCAGTTCCGTTTACTGTTCACCTTCATGTCGCCATTTTACTGTCAGACTCGACGCCCCAGTGACGGTGGGGGACAAAGGTCGCTGTGAGCTCTCCAAGCATAAGCCGCGGAAGAGAGGGCAGCGTGAAACAGCGGAGTGTTAGTTCTTCGGAACGATCTTTGTTTTTTGAAGACTCGCTGTTCCTTTCTCCAGATTCTGTCTCTGCACCTCCATCCGGGAGCAGGACCGATCCGGGCATCGGAATCTTTATAAACTCGTCCTCAACAATAATCCTCTGTGCGGGTTGTAAAAGGGCTGTAACTGGGCCGTGACTGTAACTTCCTGCAACCAAACTCCTGAGAATTAGCGAACATGTGTAGCAAGATAAGAATGTTATTGACCGTCAGTCTGTTGATCACTTACTGGAAACAAGTCGGCTTATCACAGAGTATCTGGTCACTTCACCTTCAAAGAGTCACAGATTCATACAGCACGGAGACAGTCCCTTCGTCCCCAATGGGCCATGCCGACCAATATACTCCCATTTGCCAGTGTTTGGTACAGAGCCTTCGAATCCTTACCAATCTTGACTTGATAGAGGTGTACAAGATGATCAGAGGCATAAATCGAGTGGACAGTCAGAGACTTTTTCCCAGGGCGAGAATGGATAACACGAGGGGACATATATATTAGTTGATTGGAGGAAGATATAACGGGGATGTCCGAGGTATGTTTTGTTGCATCGAGAGTGATGGGTGCATGGAACACACTGCCAGCAGAGGATGTGGGGGAAGATACATTAGAGACATTTAAGAGACTCTTAGTTAGACACATCAATGATAGAGGAAGGGGTCTGTGTGGGAGGGAAGGATTAGTTAGATCTTGGAGCAGGATAAAATGTCGGCACAACATTGTGGGCTGAAGGACCTGTATTGTGCTGTAATGTCCTATTTTATATGTTCAGTCCATGCACCTGCCTAACTGTCTTTTGAAAGTTGTTATTGTACCTGCCTCAGCCACGTCTTCCGGCAGCAGGTTGCACAGATCTCGCACGCTTTGTGTACGTTTCACCCCATCTATACCCCTTATGTTTTTATGCACCTGTATAAGATGACCTCTCATTGTCCTACGCTCGAACTAATAAAGCCTTAGTCTGTCCAAACCCCCCGTGTAACTTAGTCCTGCAAGTCCTGGTGACATCCGTGTCACTCGTTTATGCACAGTTTCCAGTTTAGTAACATCTTTCCAAACTTCTAAGTGTGTTCTCACTATCGTCCTGTTCAACCGCACCATAATCACCCAACTTTTGCACTCAGTGCCCTGACTTCTGGAGGTCAACGTTACCAAAGCCTTTTTAGCCGCGCTTTCTGCCTGTGAGTCCACTTTCAGAGAACCATGTCCCTGTACTCCAAGGTCCCTCTGTTCTACAACACTCCCCATGGCCCTGCTGTTCACTGTGGAAATCCTACCTGAATTTGTCTTTCCAAAATGCAACACTTGGCATTTTCCAATCGGCCACTTATTCAGCTGATGAAGATCCCGCCGTAATTTTTCACGACCTTCTTCATTGCCAACTGCACCACCTATTTTAGTTTCATCATTAAACTTACCAACCGTGGTATGTACATACTTATCCAAGTCACTGATAGAGATGACATATAATAATGGACCCAGAACCGACCCCTGAGGTACTCCACTAGGCACGGGCCTCCAGTCCGAGAAACAACCTTCCACTACCACACTCTACTTCCTACCATCAAGCCAATTGTGTATCCAATCATCCAGCTCTCCCTGATTCCATGAGATCTAAATTTCCATTGAATCCTACCACGAGGAACCTCACCAAAATGTTTACTGACATCCGTATCAACTGCGTCTACCTCCCTGCCTTCATCAACTTTCTTGCTCATCCCTTCAAAATTCTCAATCAAGGTCGTAAGACATGAGCTCCTACGCACAAAGCCATTTTGACTATCCCTAATTAACCCATGTATTTTCAGAAGTACGTAAATCTTATCCATTAAAATCCTCTCCAGTAACTTACCGTACATCTGTTAAACCTTCTGGCCTGGAGGTCCCAGGTTTTTCTTTGCCGCCCTTCTTAAATAAAGACACAACTTTCGCACCCCTGCAGTCTACGGCCCCTCACCCGTGGCTAACGGTGATGCAAATATCTCAGCTGGGGCTACCACCATTTCTTCTCCAGCTTCCCACAGTGGTCTTGGATATACCTTGTCAGAGCCTGGAGAACTTTCTAACGACATACATTTCAAAGTGTCCAGAAGCCCTTGCACTCTAATGCGCACCATCCTCAAGACCTCCCCATTTACTTTTTCCTCGTTTCGAAGTCTTCATGTCTTCCTCCACGGTAAAAACAAAGGGGAAATATTCATTGTGGACCTTGCCAATCTCCTGCTTCTCCACATAAAGGTGTCACTTTTGGTCTTTTGTGTGTGTGTGGGGGGGGAGTCTCTCTATTCTTTTTCTGGTTGGATTTTTCGTCTTAGTGTGCTTGTAAATCTCTTTGCATTTTCCTTAACCTTGTCTGCCAAGGTTATCACATCCGACCCTTTCTGCCCCTCTTGAGAAATCTCCTTCATCGTTTATACTCCTGCAGGGATTCACGATCCCCGATGCCTGTACCTGACCCATGACTCCTGGTTTTGCCCGGCCAGGTCCTAAATATCCCTCATCAGTCAGGGTTTCCTTCTCCTACCAGCCCTGCCCTTCACGTTAACAGGAACGTGGACACCATGAGCTCTCCCTATATCACCTTTAAGTGCCTCCCATTTACCTGTGGTCCCTTTCCCTGCAAACTATTCTAATCATCCTTTGTAAGCTCCTGTGTCATACCATCAAAATTCACCTTGCCCCCATTTAGAACGAACTTGTGGACCAGTTCTTTCCCTTCCATTACGCTTCAGAGACAGATGGATTGATGGTCACTGATCCCAAAGTTATTCCCCGCTGTCACATCATCACCTGCGAGAGTATCATCACCTGCATTACACAAGAGTAAGTCAAGCTTTGCCCTCTCCCCAGCCGGTCCCTCTGTTTGTTGCACAAGGAAATGTTACCTTTCCCCTCTGGCAGTGGCAGCCGTGACCGAGTGACAGCTCGCCCTCAGTGAAGTTTCAGCTGGCTAGACATTTCCACCGTGCTCGGCATCAGATTGTCCGTCTCCCTCTCAGCTTCATCACCCATAACCTATTTAAGGTACTGGAGAGGCGGAGAAACTGAAGGGGAAACAAATCTATACGTTGGGCCTGATGGAAATTGTGCCGATGATACAATTCACCATAAAATCCAACGATAGACTTCTAATTACCCGCCCTCGGAGAAAGAATCACCATTGGGGCCAGGAGGCAGTGGCCAGAAGACGCGGAACCACCCAGCGAACCGTTATCCACTGCTTGTTCTCCCGAGCTCCAGCCACCACAGCTGCAGGAACGCAGTCCCACTTCGACCAAGGAGCAGTCTTCCCGCTGCCGGATTGGTGGCGGGTTGTCTCCTCGACTGTTCTGTTCCTGTTGCGAGCGCTGTTAAAATCCAGGGAACCACTGAGCATCCTCAGTCAATGGAAGTAGACTGCTTGCCACCCCAGCTGTCACCGGGGGCCTGGCTAGGACCGGGATCGGAACAGTTGGAGGTGAGGATCCAGCTGACTCTGCTAAGATGTTCCGAGTGGGGGTTCTCCATCACATTACCTGCCTGGCGCAGCTAAAATGGGGATTTAAGCGTCTCCCTTGGTCACAAAAAGAAGGAAAGAACGTCGGCCAGGGAGATGAGAGCACGAAAGTAGGCCGAGGCAGACGGGAGGCAGAGGGAGACGAGAGAAGGAGATCGGGTACGGAGACGAGCGGAGAGTGAGAGAGAGAGAGCAGAGAAGGTGCGAGATCGAGGTGAGAGAGAGAGAGGAAGTGAGAAATAATGAGATAGAGAGAGAGAGAGTAGAGAGAGAGATAGGGATCAACAGACACACCATAGTGCAAATCGAATGGCGACACAGCCAGCTGACGGCGAGTCTCCAGCTTCCAACAAACATATTACTGCAGACACATGATGCTGCAGACGCTGGATTCTGGAGCGGTTAGAGGTGCCCTCTAAGTCAGAGCTTTCCTCTACAGACAACACATCACCCTCAACGTACGCTGCCCTCGGGAAGGCTGCCGGGGGTGAGGGGCGTGGAGGGTGCGAGGATACGGTCACGCAACCTGTTTGCAGACTGTAAATTTGCAAAGGGTGTGTGGATACGGATACAAGGGCCCGTGTTCCGGTTCATCCCAGCAGCTGCGTGACAGACGACTCTCTGATCTCCGGGCTGTTGCCGGGGACACACACCGAGAGACATCAAGTGCTACTGGAAGGTCATCAACTCGGTGAAAGACTCCCTTTGGTCTGCCCGAAACTTGTTAGTCTCCCAGCAAAGCGAGATGTCTGAAAGGGAACGCTGCCGACTGGCGCAGTCCCGGCTGCAGGAGTAGGTGCTGAGGGACGCACTGAAGCTCGGTGCAGCCAATGCAAACGCTATGTGGGAAAGGACCACAGTTTAGGCCCATTCAGTTACAGCACATGGAAAGGCCGATTTGGGTGGGGAATATCCTGGAGCAATGAAAGGGTTTTCGCCTCAGCGAGCCTCCTTAGGGCAACGATGCTGTTTTTGTTTGATTTTTTTTTTCTCTTTAGGTTTTACACTATGGAATGTGACAAGCATGAATGTTAAACTTTTGTATTTTACATGTTTACATCCTTTTTACATATTTTCATTTTGAATAAAGTCCATTCTGACGGAGTTATGGGGAGGATATTCAATCCCTCGACCCTATAACACACACGGAGACAGGAGGAGGACATTCAATCCCTCGACCCTCTAACACACACGAGGAAAGGGGGAGGACATCCAATCCCTCGACCCTGTTACAGACACGGAGACAGGAGGAGAACATTCAATCCCTCTACCCTGTTGCACACGCGGAGACAGGAAGAGAAATTTCAATCCCTCGACCCTGTTGCACACGCGGAGACAAGGGTAGGACATTCAACCCTTCGAGCCTGTTACACAAACGGAGACAGAGGGTGGTCATTCAATCCCTCGACCCTGTTACGCACACCGAGACAGGGTAAGGACATTCAATCCGTCGACCCTGTTACACAAACCGAGACGGGTCAGAATATTCAATTCCTGGGTACTGTTACACACACAGAGACAGGGGGAGGACAGTCAATCCCTCGACCCTGTTGCACACATGGAGACAGAGGGAGGGTATTCAACCATTTGATCCTGTTACACACACGGAGGCAGGAGGAGGACATTCAATACCTCGCTCCTCTTAGACACACGGAGACAGAGGGAGAATATTCAAACCTTTGATGCTGTCACACATGGAGACAAGGGCAGGACATTTATTCCCAGACCACTGAGCCCCTCCGGGACATCATCCCATTCAATTACCAACACACCCCTGCCACCGGCAACAACCTTTCAGTCGCCAGCATCACATTGTTATCTCTGGCTCCACAGCTCATGGGCCAAAGCCCGGGTCTTTTCAATCGGTTTAAATGTCAGTAGGGCAGCTCCATTTTAAACTTCCCAGGACCAAAACCGGATCGGTCTTCCCAGGTGATGAACAGTCGGAAGAAGCAAAGTCTAACAGCGATTTGGAGGTCCGTGTACATTGATTCCTAACATGTACTGAGCCGTTACAGAAATCTATCAGCAAGGCCGAGGAAGACTGCTGTCCGTGTCTCAGGTGCTGTGGATGGAATAGAGCTCTGTTTCGGTGATACAAAGCCCTGGGGTGCCCATCCCTGTAGCACAGAGAGCGGTTTCTACAACCCAGAGCGGTGCAGACCGGTTTCGGAGTGAGGGGAGGGTGGACTGACCACAGTCATCCTGGAGTTACATTGTACGGGAAGATTAAGACAGAGGCTGTCTTCACTGGGATGTGGGAAGTTGAGGAATGTTCTGATTGAGGTTTTGGGATATCAGCGGGGATCCGGTAGAGGAGACGGAGAGAAGCCATTCCAACGCGGAGTCTGGCACTCGAGGGCAGAGACTGAATACTAGAGGCCGGAGCCTCAGCCCGGACTCCCCAAAGTTGTATGAAGCAAGTTACATTTTCTTCTCAAATCATCCGAGATCATACACCATGTCAGGAACTGGCAACTGTTCGGTGATTTCACCATCGGAACGATAACCTGAACACTCAGCAATATTTTATTTTGTGGGCAAAATCAGATCTTCACGGATTATTTCCGATCACGCAAAATTAACACGATGAAACAGTGACGGACAGGTTAACTGATCAGTCCCGTTTGTACATCAGGGCGACCGCTGATTATTAAATTCCAGCCGCACTGTCCTCAGCAAAGTGACCAAAAGAACGGTATCCGGAGAGAGCCCATTATCCCGCCCTCCGGGGACGCATTGTTATTATTGGTGGCCCAGCACGAGCCCCACCCTGGGTTCTTCCTGTGTAATTCTCCGGGTCCCCACTGGGGGCATACTTTTCTCTCAATTGCATCTTTTTATTAGTTTCCAAATTAATAAAGATTAATATCTAACATCGATGATTGAACATGTAATACAAAGAGATCAAGAGAAGAATCATGACATGGATAATCATAAAGAAAAATAAAATATAAGAAAAATCTTTATATCTCACGATCACTTAGAAGATGAATATAATATAAAAGAAAGGAAAAAAAAGATTTATTGTGTATATGAAAGAAAAGGAAAAATATCCCCAAGTCAATAAAAAATTGTAAATAATATGTCAAACCAAACTAAAAAGAAAATTTCCAAAAGAAAAGACGAAAATAAGGAAAAATAAAACTGGAATGAAATTTCTCAGTAGAAACAGAGCAATATGATGTCGTCAACTCCGTTACTCGAAATTGAAAAGTTATTGAAAAGGGATCTCTATCATATGAAAGTACTGAATAAATGGGACTCCAAGGGGGGAATTCGAGCCGTATATCCGACACCAGCTGCTCGGTGCGGCCGGGCGGCTTGGTCACTTCACAGCAACACCACCTCTGACGTCACAACGACCCCACTCCACCTGGGAACTGCGAGGGTTGAAACCCGGAGAGCACACTTTTAGAGGGGAGGGCGGAAAATCTTCCAGAAGTATCACCATCCCACGGGAGGTGATGTTTGTTCATTGAAATGTGCCCAGTTTCACTGTCACTCCAGGTCTGGACTTCAGCAGGGTCCGCAATTCATTCTGGCCCAACCGACTGAAATCATTCCCCATCAGCCTGAAATATAAAAAATAAGTGAATAATAAGGAGAAATAGAACCTTAGAACCATACGCGCAAAACGGGCCGATCGGCCCACCATATTGTGCCGTCCATCAAACCACCCTCACACTATCTAACCTTTCCTCCCGCATATCCCTCTATCTCACAATCCTCCATGTGCCTATCCAACAAACTCTTGATCCTGTCCAATGTATCTGCCTCCACCACCACCCGGGCAGTGCATTCCATGCACCACCCACTCTCTGGGTGGAAGACCCTCCCCCTGACATCTCCCCTGAACCTCCCACCCATAACCTTAAAGCCATGACCTCTCGTCTTGAGCATTGGTCCCCTGGGAAGGAGGCGCTGGCTGTCTACTCTATCTATTCCTCTCAATATGTTATATACCTCTGTCATGTCTCGTCTCATGCCCCTCCTTTGCAGTGAATAAAGCCCTAGCACCTTCAGCCTGTGTTCATATTCCATAAACTCTAATCCAGGCAGATTAAACAGATTACACAACAGTGTGAATAACTTGGACTGCGGTTAATATTTCAAACCTGACAGAAAAATATCACCAGATACCAGACTGGGCGGCACGGTAGCGTAGCGCTTAACGCGACGCTATTACAGCGCCAGCGATCGGGGTTCGATTCCCGTCGCTGTCTGTAAGGAGTTTGTACGTTCTCCCGTGTCTGCGTGGGTTTCCGCCGGATGCTCCGGTTTCCGCCCACATTCCAAAGACTGACGGATAGTTTAATTTGGGGTTTAAAATGGGCGGCGCGGACTCGTGGGTCCAGAAGGGCGTGCTACCACGCTGCAAATAATGGTATAAAAACAAAAAGCCAGGGAATCCGCTGATATTTCATCACTTTAAACAATAATAAATGAAAAACCATAAACAATGACACCAACACACACCAAATCCGCTGCAGACTCGGAAGGGTCAGGATGAGGCGGCGTAGAGCGGGGACACATACGTCCGTCAGCGAGTTGAAACTCATCTCCAGCTCCGTCAGTGAGCGGTTTGTACTGAGAGCGGAAACGAGATCTTCGGCACCAGCATCTCTGAGACCGACATTGTAAAGCCTGTAAATTAGAGAGAGTGAGGGTGAAAGACACAGAGAGTCAGGCGACGGTGCAAATCCCCAACGTTTATCAGTAACACAATTACTGACCACATTAATATTCAGTTTCAGACACTCAGTAACTGTAAACACAATCTGGCACAGTCTGGGACTTACTCCAGTCTCTGTATATTGCACTCCGGATTACTCAGAGCCGCAGACAGCAGTTTCACTCCTGAATCTCCCAGGGAATTGCCAGTCAAGTCCAACTCCGTCAGCGACAGCTGTGTACTGAGAGCCGAGGCGAGAAACTCGGCAGCAGAATCTGTCAGGCCGACATGATCTAGACTAGAGATGAGAGAGAGTGAGGGTGAAGGACACAGAGAAACAGGAGATGATGTAAATCCCCAGTGTTTATCAGTGACTCAGTTACTGACCAGATGAATGTTCAGTGTCATACACCCAGTGATTGCAAAGACAATCTCTCACAGTCTTGTACTTACACCAGTCTCTGTATTTCATACTCCGGGCCCCGCAGAGCTGCTGACAGCAGTTTCACTCCTGAATCTCCCAGCTCATTAAAGCCAAGGTTGAGCTCAGTCAGTGATTGGTTTGCACTGAGTGCGGAGACGAGATCCTCGACACCAGAATCTGTGAGACCCACACGCCGCAGCCTGGAGATAAGATAGAGTGAGGGTGAAGGACATAGAGCGACAGGAGGTGGTGCAAATTCCCAGTGTTTACAGTAACACATTTACTGATCGCATTAATGTTCGGTGTCAGACACCCAGTGACTGCAAACACAATCTGACTCTGTCTGGGACTTACACCAGTCTCTGTATTTTGTATTTGGTGATTCTCAGAGCCTCAGCCAGTAGTTTCACTCCCGAATCTCCCAGTTCATTTCCACGCAGCTCCGCTTGCATTGGTGAGTTGCTTTTACTGAGAACGGAGACAAGATCCTCGGAGCAATCAGCTGAAAGAATGGCTTCATCCAGCCTAGAGTTCAGACATGGTGAGAGGGAAGGTCACATAGAGACAAGAGACGGTGTAAATCCCCAGTGTTTATCAGTAACACAATCACTGATCACAGTAATGTTCAGTGTCAGACACCCAGTGATTGTAAACACAATCTCTCACAGTCTGGTACTTACTCCAGTCTCAGTATCTTGCACTCCGGATTCCTCAGAGCCGCAGCCAGCAGTTTCACCCTTGAATTTTCCAGTTCGTTGCTACACAGGTTCAATTCCATCAGTGATCGGTTTGTGCTGAGAGCGGAGACGAGATCCTCAACACCAGAATCTGTGAGACCGACACTATCCAGCCTGAAAATGAGAGAGAGTGAGGCTGAAGGACACGGAGCCAGGAGGCGCTGCAAATCTCCAGTGTTTATCCGTTACACAATTACTGACCACATTAATGTTCAGGGTCAGACACCCAGTGACTGTAAACACAATCTCTCACAGTCTGGGACTTACCACAGTCTCTGTATTTCACACTGCGGATTACTGAGAATAGCAGACACCAGTTTCACTCCCTGATCTCCCAGCTTATTACACCCGAGATTCAACTCCGTCAGTGATCGTTTTGTACTGAGAGCGGAGAGGAGATCCTCAGCACCAGAATCCGTGAGACCGACACCCCACATCCTGTACATGAGAGAGAGTGGAAGAGTAAGGGTCACCGAGAGACAGTAAACGGTACAAATCCCCACTAATTATTAGTAACACAATTACTGACCACGTTAATTCTCAGGGTCAGACACCCAGTGACTGTGATCACAACCTCTCACAGACTGGTACTTACTTCAGTCTCTGTATTTTACGTTTCGTAATTTTCAGAGCCGCAGCCAGCAGCTCCACTCCTGAATCTCCCAGTTTATTATCATTCAGATCTAGGTCCAACAGTGAGTCATTTCCACTGAGAGCGGAGACACGTTCGTTGGTGTAAGAAGCCGAAAGACTGGCTCCATCTAGCCTGGAGATGGGAGACAGAGAGGGTGAGGGACACATAGAGACAAGAGACGGTGCAAATCTCCAGGGTTTATCAGCAACACAATTGCTGACTACATTAATGTTCAGTGTCAGACACCCAGTGACTGTAAACACAAGATCTCACAGTCTAGCACTTACCGCAGTCTCTGCAGTTTGCACTTCGGGTCTCTCAGAGCCGCAGACACCAGTTTCACTCCCGAATCTCCAAATTTATTTCCACTCACGTCCAGCTCTGTCAGTGATCGGTGTGTACTGAGAACAGATATGATCTCCTCGATACCAGTATATGTGAGACCGAGATTCTTCAGCCTGGAGATGAGAGAGAGTTAAGGGGAGAGACACAGAGAGACAGGAGACGTTCCAAATCCCCAGGGTTTATCAGTAACACAATTACTGACCACATGAATGTTCAATGTCAGACACCCAGTGACTGTAAACACAATCTCACAGTCTGGTACTTACCACAGTCTCTTTATTTTATATTTGGTGATTTTCAGAGCTGCAGCCAGCAGTTTCATTCCCGAATCTCCCAGTTCCCCATCATATAGGTGCAGGTGCATCAGTGGGTCGTTCGTACCGAGAGCGGAGTCATGAACCTCGGTGCAATCATCCCAAAGACCTTCTTCATCCCACAGCCTGGAGATGACAGAGAGTGTTGTTCAAAGACATAGAGAGACAGGAGATGAGAAAAATCCACCATGATGGCGCAAGAACAGCTTCTACCCCACTGTGATAAGACATTTGAACGCTTCCCTTATACAATGTGATGGACTATGACGTCACGATCTACCTTGTTTTGGCCTTGCACCTTATTGCACTTCACTTTCTCTGTAGCTGTGATAACTTACTCTATACTGTTGTTGTTTTTACCTGTACTACCTCAATGCACTCTGTACTAACTCAATGTAACTACACTGTGTAATTAATTGACTTGTACGATCAGTTTGTAAGATAAGCGTTTCCCTGCACCTCGGTACGAGTGACAATAATAAACCAATACCAATACTTATGATCAGTAACACAATTACTAACAACATTAATGTTCAGTGTCAGACACCCAGTGACTACAAACATAACCTCTCACAGTCTGGGACTTACTCCAGTTGCTGTATTTTACACAGCGGATTCCTCAGAGCTGATGAAACCAGTTTTACGGCAGAAATTCCCAGTTTATTGCCACTCAGGTGAATTTCCATCAGTGATTTGTTTGTACCGAGCGCAGAGGCGAGATCCTCAGCACCAGAATCTGTGAGACCGATATCCCCCAGCCTGAAGATGAGAGAGAGTGAGGGTGAGGGACACAGAGCGTCAGGAGACGATGCAAACCCCCAGGGTTTATCAGTAACACAATTACTGACCACATGAATGTTCAGTGTCAGACACCCAGTGACTGTAAACACAATCTCTCATAGTCTACGACTTACCACAGTCTCTGTATTTTACACTCCTGGACTCTCAGAGCCGCAGAAACCAGTTTCACTCCCGAATCTCCCAGTTTATTGCTCCCAAGTCTGAGCACAAACAGAACAATTGAGGAAGTAAGTGATTCAATCCGTGCGTTTGACCGAATTTCTCCCACTCATATATTTCAGGAAATATTAAAACCTTCTGGAAGTGACTTACTGGAGTTCCCACCACTGTGAATGACTCGCACTGCCCAGATCCAATGTATTCACGTAATGTCAGTAATCTAGTCGGAAGAGTGATCCCTCTGAACGCTCCTCATTCTGTCTCAAGCCCTGACGATGAGTGGGGCGGGGGGAAGAGTCACACAGGTTGGGAGAGTGAGCAGAGTCCCTAGGAAGTGGGTGGAGAGTACAACAGAGGGGAAAGTGTGGGTTGGGAGAAAGGATTAAACAGAGGAGACAGCGGAAGAGAGATACCACACGAGGAGGGAGGACAGGTGAGGATAATTCCAGGGCGATCGGAGCTGATTCCCACAGAGACATTTCTCTCCCTATCCTAGTGATGCTCTGGTGACCCCCTCCTGTCCCTACCCGGGAAGAGGATGGGGAGCTCCGGCACACCAGTGCTGCAGTCAGTGGCAGTGCTGGTGTCAGGAACAGTGAGAGACAATGGTCAATGTAGTTTCATACGCAGTGAGAAACACGTCCATTCATCTGATCTGATGAAGTATCCAACATCTCATCGCAAGGAACCACTGAACCCTCCGGTCCTCAGGGAATTACTGACCGATTCTTTGGTTATTTGTCACAATACTTCACATTCTGCGTTTCTACATTTTTTTTATCCAAACTCTTCCCTTTCCAATTCAGTTTTACATTTCAGATACAGAGATAAATTAACGGTTACCTCAACTCCCAACATTTGTGCAACACGGGTACCAGCCGCTGGAGTCCTTCACTCTCAATATGGCAGTTGTCCAGATCGAGGCGTTTTATTGTATCACAGAACCCAATGACATGGGTCAGGACCGCGCAGTCAATCGGTGTCAGGTGACATTCACAGAATGAAATCGTTTCCACCGATCCCGTTGCGGCCTGAGCCAGCCCACGGTTCTGAGACTCAAACAGGTAGTGCAGTGTGTTCAGGAGGCTCCTTCTACCATATTGACTCCGTGTGTTTCCACTCTGGCGTATCACCTCCTCCTTCACCCAGTCAATCACTCGGCAGATTGTTTGATGGGGAAATGGACCCATAAACTCCTCCAGGCGCCGAGCTGACGCTGGGGAGGAGAGACCAGCAACAAAACGGAGAAATACCTCAAATCGCCCATCTGTTGTGCTGTGGGCTTCAGTGAGGAATTTCAGGATAGACCCAGGATCTGGAGTCAGGAATAGTGCGAGTGCGGCGGCAAACTCTTGGATGGTGAGGTGTGGGAATGTGTACACCACGCTCCGGCCAGAATCCTCTCTCTCCAAAAGTTCCATCAGGAAGCCGGACAGGAACTGGGAAGGCTGCAGATTGTACTCGATCAAATCTCCATCTATGAACACAATCTTCCTCTCGGACACTGCTGTGAAGGCCATTTGACCAACCCTCAATAACACATCACGGGGGCTTTCAATCTCACGGCTGTGGTTTTTCAGGATGTTGTAAATATAGTAGGAATATAGTTGGGTGATGGTCTTGGGAACTCGCTGCGGGTCCCTGTCTCTGTGTGAAGAAGGGTCCCAGTGCCAGACCCAGGATCCAGCAGTAGGAGGGGTTGTAGCTCATGGTGTACAGGATCTCGTTCTCCTCCATGTGTTTGAAAACAGCTGCTGCCACGGTCTGATCTTCAAAAAACCTGTTGAAATATTCCTTCCGTTCCTCACCCACAAATCCCAGGATTTCAGCCCACACGCTCATCTCCGCCTTTTCCAATAAATGTAACGCAGTGGGGCGGGTGGTCACCAGCACTGAACAGCCTGGCAGCAGCTTGTGCTGGATTAAACTATACACAATGTCAGACACTTCACACCACCACTCGGGATCTGTGCACGTGTGCTGAGGTTCTGTGTCTCTCCGACTGTCAGAAAAATCGATTCTGTGTTTGAATTCATCTAAACCATCGAATATAAACAGCAACCCTTCTTTGTTTTTCCACAGCTTTTCCAGAACATTCCTCAAGTAAGGATACTGATCCAGAATCAGTCCACTCAGTGTTATTCTACCGTCAAAGGAGTTTAAATCCCTGAACTTGAAACTGAAGACAAATTGAAATTGTTGGTATATTTTCCCCGTGGCCCAGTCATAAACAATCTTTTGCACCATAGTTGTTTACCCGATTCCCGGGACTCCGGCCACTGCTGCCGAACTCCCAGATTTGGATTTACTCCGGGATAAACTGCTCTGGAACAACTGGTCAGTCCGGATTTTTTCCAGTTCTCCGCCCAGCTGTTCCTCTCTCCGCACTTCATGGTCGCGGCCTCTTGCCAGCAGCTCATGTTCCACAAGTCTCCGATCTCGAACAGTAGAAATGACCGTGAGCTCAGAGTATCGATCAACCAGCTGGAAAACCTTCACCTTCTCCCTCATCATGATGGTGTTCACTCTCAGTGTTTCAGTTTGTGCCCGCAGAGTCTCCTTGTGTTTCTGTTGAACGCCTTTCATGAGGTGAGATGGAAAGCAGTTCTCGAAATTAGTTTTACGGTCTCAAAGAAGAGACAAATTTGCTTCGTGTATTACGTCATCACTTCACCACTTCATAATACACTATTGCTCTAACAGAGCGGCGTAAATGGTCTAGGAAAGGTAGGTGACTTGAGTTAAGGAAGGAGTATGAGTGCCGATTCCTGCACTCAAGTGTCAGATGTGGGAGTTCCTGGAGTCTCCCTGCCTCCGGGAGGGCTACATCTGCGCTCGGTGTGTCGAGCTGCAGCTGCCGAGGGACCGTGTTAGGGAACTGGAGATGCATCTCGATGACCTTCGTCTGGTCAGGGAGAGTGAGGAGGTGATGGTCGAGGAGTTATAGGCAGGTGGTCACACAGGAACCATCAGAATCAGGCAATTGGGTCACTGTCAGGCGGGGTAAGGGAACGGGTAAGGGGAGGAGACAGGTACTATAGAGTACTCCTGTGGCTGTACCCCTTGACAATAAGTGCTCCTGTTGAGTACTGTTGAGGGAGACAGCCTACCTGGGGGAAGCAACAGTGGCAGTTTCTCTGGCACAGAGCCCAGTACTGTGGCTCAGGTGGGTAGGGAAGGAGTGAGGAGGACACTAGTGATGGGGGGACTCCATAGTTAGGTGGGCAGACAAGCGATTCAGTGGACGCAGGAGAGAAACTCGGAAGGTAGTTTGCCTCCCAGGTGCCAGGATCTGGGATGTTTCGGATCGTGTCCAAGATATCCTGAAGGGGGAGGGAGAACAGCCAGAGGTCGTGGTACATTTTGGTACCAACAACATAGGTAGGGAAAGAATGAGGTCTTGAAAAGAGACTATAGAGAATTAGGAAGGAAGTTGAGAAGCAGGGCCTCAAAGGTAGTAATTTCCGGATTACTGCCTATGCTAAGCGACAGTGGGTATAGGAACAGAATGAGGAGTAGGTTAAATGTGTGGCTGAGGGATTGGAGTAAGGAGCAGGGATTCAGTTTTCTGGATCACTGGGGACTCTTTTGGGGCAGGTATGACCTGTTCAAAGAGGACGGGCTGCACTTGAATCCCACTGGGGCCAACATACTGGCTGGGAGGTTTGCTAAGGCTATTGGGGAGAGTTTAAACTAGAATAGCTCGGGGGTGGGATCCGTATTGGAGAGACTGGGGAGGAGGTGTTTGGCTCTCGAGTGGAGGAGGCTAGGAGTGGGTGCCGTGGGCAGGTGATAGATAAGGGACGTGTTCATACAGGCTTCAGATGCGTCCATTTTAAGGCAAGGAGTGTTATGAACAAGGCGGATGAGCTTACAGCTTGGATCGATACTTGGAGCTATGATGTGCTGGTCATTACGGAGACTTGGTTTGGCTCCGGGGCTGGAATGATTGATTCAAGTGCCAGGTTTTAGATGTTTCAGGAAGGACAGGGAGGGAAGCAAGAGAGTTGAGGGAGTGACACTGTTGATCAGAGATAGTGTCACGGCTGAGGAAGAGATGAAAGTTGTGGAGGGATTGTCTACGGAGTCTCTGTGGGTGGAGGTTAGGAACAGGAAGGGGTCAATAACGGTGCTGGTGGTTTTTTATACGCCGCCCAATAGTGACAGGGTTATTGAGGAGCAGATCGGGAAGCAGATCCTGGAAAGGTGTGAGAATAACAGAGTTGTTGTGATGAGGGATTTTAATTTCCCAAACATCGACTGGCATCTCCAGACGGTCAGGGGTTTAAATGGAGTGGAGTTTGTTAGGTGTGTTCAAGAAGGGTTCTTGACACAGTATGTAGATATACCTACAAGAGGAGAGGCTGTTGGGTATTGGGTTTGATATTGGGTAATGAAACCTGGTCAGGTGTCAGATCCCTCAGTGGGTGAACATTTTGGTGATAGTGATCATAAGTCTTTCTCCTTTACGTTAGCACTGGAGTGGGATAGGAAGAGACAGGCTGGAAAGGTATTTCCTTGGAATAAAGGGAATTATGAGGCTCTCAGGCAGGAAATTGGAAGATTAAATTGCGAACAGATGTTCTTTGGGAAACGTACGGAAGATATGTGGCAAATATTCAGGGGATATTTGTGTGGAGCTCATCAAGTTAGATAAGTCGCCGGGACCGGATGAGGTGTACCCTCGGTTGCTGTGGGAGGCGAGGTAGGAATTTGTGGAACCTCTGACGATGATCTTTGTGTCGTCGATGGAGACGCGAGAGGTTCCGGAATATTGGAGGGTTGCGGATGCTGTTCCCTTATTCAATAAGGGAAGTAGGGATAGCCCAGGCAATTATTGACCTGTGAGTCTTGGCTCAGTGGTTGTTAAGATGATGGAGAAGATCCTGAGAGGCAGGATTTATGAACATTTGGAGAGGTGTAATATTATTAGAAAGAGTCAACATGGCTTTCTCAAAGGCAGATCCTGCCTTACGAGCCAGATTCAATTTTTTGAGGATGTGACTCAGCACATCGATGAAAGTACAGCAGTAGAAGTAGAGTATGTGGATTCAGGAAGGCGTTTGATGATACCACATGCGAGGCTTATGGAGAAGGTGAGGAGACAAGGGGACATTGCAGTTTGGATCCAGAACTGGCTGGCCCACAGGAGGCAAAGAGTGGTTGTTGAGGGGTCTACTCTGAGTGGAAGTCGGTGACTAGTGGTGTACCTCAGGGATCTGTACTGGGACCCTTATTATTTGTGATTTTTATGAATGACGATGAAGAAGTGGAGGGGTGGGTTAGTAAGTTTGCGGATGACACGAAGGTTGGGGGTGTTGTGGATTGTTTGTAGGGCTGTCAGAGTTTACAGAGAGATATAGATAGGATGCAGAGTTGGGCTGACAAGTGTCAGATGCAGTTCAACTCAGATAAGTGTGAAGTGGTTCATTTTGGTAGGTCAAATATGTTGGCGGAATATAGTCTTAATGGTCGGACTCTTGGCAGTGTAAAGGATCAGAGGGATCTTGGGGTCCGAGTCCATAGGACGCTTAAAGTGGAGGCGCAGGTTGGCTCTGTGGTTAAGAAGGCATATGGTGTATTGTCCGTCATCAATCGGGGAATTGAATTTAGGAGCCGGGGGGTATTGTTGCAGCTATATAGGTCCCTGGTCAGACCCCATTTGGAGTACTGTGCTCAGTTCTTGTCGCCTCACTGTAGGAAAGATGTGGAAGCCATAGAAAGGGTGCAGAGGAGGTTTACAAGGATGCTGCCTGGGATGAGGAGTATACCTTATGGAAGCAGGTTGAGGGAACTCGGCCTTTTCTCCTTGGAGAGACGGAGAATGAGGGGGGACCTGATAGAGGTATATAAGATGATGAGAGGTATTGATACGGTAGATAGTCAGAGGCTTTTCCCCAGGGCTGAAATGGTGGCCGCAAGAGGACATAGGTTTAAGGTGCTGGGGAGTAGATATAGAGGAGATGTCAGGGGTAAGATTTTTACTCAGAGAGTGGTGAGCGTGTGGAATGGGCTGCCGGCAACGGTGGTGGAGGTGGATACGATAGGGTCTTTCAAGAGACTGTTAGATAGGTACATGGAGCTGAGAAAAATAGAGGGCTATGGGTAAGCCTAGTAATTTCTAGGGTAGGGATATGTTCGGCACAGCTTTGTGGGCCAAAAGGCCTGAATTGTGCTGTAATTGTTCTATGTTCTATGTTAGAGATGTTCTGTTTAATCTCTGTTTCCAGCTGATTGTAGTTGTGAAATGTACTGGTGCTTTGGTCATGTCACTACCGTGCAGCTCAGTGATGGATTCTACCAGTGTTATAGGAAGATTATGGATTTTATCAAAACATTGAGCTGAGCAGCTCGGTGTCGAGTGTTGAGGATGTCGCTCAGACATGACAAGATAAAGGAATGAGCTACGGCGTGTGCGGTAATGCAAACTTCAACTGCTTACAAAAAGGGAGAGGAAATAGCGAAGAACAAGAAACTACAAATAGATAGATAGATAGATAGATAGATAGATAGATAGATAGATAGATAGATAGATAGATAGATAGATAGATAGATAGATAGATAGATAGATAGATAGATAGATAGATAGATAGATAGATAGATAGATAGACAGACAGACAGACATACAGAGAGATCGACACTGGTGGATGGATAGATAGATCGAGAGATAGATAGATAGACAGATATACAGACAGAGAGATGGACATAGGTGGATGGATAGATGAATAAATAGATAGACAGATAGATTTCGCGATGGAATGGAAGATACAGATAGAAATTATAAAAGACGAAAGGGAGAAAAATCTGAAGAATTTACCGCAATTGAGAACAGCCCTGAAATGTAGATGACATGAGATACTGGGTGATCTGTCCAAATGGACTCCAAATTGTCCTGCTGGTAGGAGTCAGGGGGTGGTAGCGGAAGTTTGTTTTTCAGACTGAAGACGTGCCGCAGGAATCGGTGTTGGACTATTGATTGTCATTACTGTTAACGATTTGGGTGATTATGTCGGTGAAATGGCTTGTACCTTTGCAGAAGTCACTGCAATTTTCACCCAGATGGTGGAAGAAATATGGAACGAGCTTCCAGAGGAAGTGTTAGAGGCAAACGGGACTGGCTCAGGCAGTCTACTTGAGCGACATGGAAATGTTGGACCGAAGGGTCCATTTTCCTCGTGTAGGAGTCCAATATCTCCAAGAATAGAAATATTCGATTTTTGATGTTGAGAAAATTTATGGATGGTAGAATAGAGTTCAAAGGTTGAGCTGCAGTCGGTGAACATGATTGGTGGAAGAGGCTCCGGAGGCCGAACCGAATGTAGTTCTGAGTGTTTAATGAAGAATTACGAACTAACCGCAGCACAGAAACCCTTTGCCCACAGAGTGTTCCAGCTCAACCCTCGCACCTCTCACCTACCGTTGCCCAAATCCGATGAAACCACGGCTCCTTCTCTCCTGTGTACGTTTATCCAGCTGCGACAAAACAGGCATTACGTTTCTCTGAAGCGGAGTGTAAAATTGTACGTATTTACATACCTTTCAAATGATCAGACAATTCAGGAACAAAGTACATGTGTTTCAAAGACTTCATCAGATCAGAACCTGTTGAAATCAGTTCAAGGAAAGAGTTACTTTCTGAACTAAAAATAAACGCATGTTTTGCATCTACCATGAAATTCAGCGCCCGAATTCACAGGACCTTGTTGCTCAACTTCATCGAGGAGTTTGTCCAATTTTGGGAGCATGTGTTGCATTTTCACGAAGCTTTTCCAAATCTGCCTTCGGGATTGGGGGTCTTTCTCAATTACCAGGCTGAGCAGAAGTTTAGAACCGGCCGCACGGCTTCCTCTCTCTGCACGTTTGATGACTTTCTGTAGAGAATAGCAAAGTGAACGATCAGCGGAAATTGAGAAGACGAGGAACTGCTCAGAGATGGGACCTCCCAGACAACTTGAGCACTGAGAACTGTCGCTGGGCCCTCATCGCTCTGAACACTCGGAACACGCGGTGGCACACATTTACTTTCATGTCCGTCTAACAAGAAGGACAAATATATGTACAGAGAATAGAGGGATGTGGACCATGTGCAGCCAGAAGGGATGAGGTGTCATTGGCTTATTTAGTCCACAGATTTCCCTCTACTGGATCTTCTAAAACTGAAGGAAATTGTAAAATGTGATATGCCTTTCATGAAACTATATTCACTTGGTTATATCAGATTGTTTCCTGAATGTTTAGCTATTTTTTCCTTGAATATTGTCTCCAGCCTCTCCCCAACAATAGAATATTAAACTATAGATTCCATGTTTTGACTTCCTCCGTTCTTCAACAAAGTCGTCACATTTTCCAGAGGCGAAAGCATGAACTGCTAATGTTGGAATCTGGAACAACGAGGAAGGTTCTGGAGGAACACACCTGGTCAGGCAGCATCTGCGGAGGGCAATGGACAGTCGACATTTCGGCTCCAGACCTTTCATCTGGACTCAGTCCATTTCCCATGTCGCATTTTACAGTCCACCGCTGCCATCCGAGATATCAGTGAGATTCGAGAAGCTCTGGCTCACGGGACCGTCATTTCTGCTCACACTCGATTTCAAACCTTTCGGCACATACCAAGTCCTGATGACGTGTCTACCTTCAGTACCATGAGGTTTTCCAATAATTGGGATCTTTACAAGTACATGGAACACAGACTGGTATAGCACTGGACAGGCCATTCGGCCCAGGATGGTGTACCGATCATGATACCAATTTATAAAAAATGTCCTCCATATACCATCCATATCGCTCCGTTCCCTGCATATTCATGTGTCAATCGAAAAGCCTCTTGAACTCCACCAAGCTGCCAGCTTCCACTACTACCCCCGGTATCCCATCCGCTGCAAGCACCCGCCGCTCTCCGCGTAAAAGCCTTTGCTTCTCACGTCGCCCATAAACTGTAACACCCACCAACTCCACCACCCTTACCCCCCCCCCCCCCAACGTTAAAAGAATGTCCTCTTGTGCTTGATATTTCTAACCTGGGGAACAGATTCTGCCCATCGACCCTGAAGTGCTTCCATATTATATGAAACCAGTTCTGCGGTTGTCACTGGGATATTAACATAGTCCCGCCCTGCGCGGAAGAAATCAGTTCAACGTGCCTGCCGTTTCCTTGCTTCCTGAAATTAATTTACTGCCCACATTCTCCACCGGACCACGCGATTATCTTCGCCAGACTCTCTCTGTGTACGGCCATAGAAGTGTTTATTGTTCTCTCTTGTGTCACATGCACCTTTCCTCTCAGAATTATTTTTCTCCTTTTTTCCAGTCTCTCGTCATTATTTCTTTTGAGAAACAATCATCTGGTCTGCCACTTAACTTTGATACGATGTGTGCCTTACGGCTTCATTTAATATTATCCTTGACCTCTTCTGTTTAACGAGGGGAATCTCTCTTTGCAGTCGGAGTAAATCTCTGCCAAGTGATTTGAACCAGCTCGTTACCTATCTGTCACTGCTCGTCCATTGACTTATCTTTTAGCTGATTTACCCATTTCATTCGAGACATTTCCATTTTCATACCACTGTAAATGCCCTGCTTTTCGACCGGGAGGGTTAACTCTCACACAGTATCTGGAGTCCTGCGCTTGTTTCACATCTTCCCTTCTAATCATCGTCCTTGCAGAAGAAGCAGCAATTGCACTAATTCCAGGCAAGAGTACGTTAGCGTACACTGTAGTCTCCACATAGGAGAAACCGAGCACAGATCCGGTGCTCGCTGTGCGGAGCAACTATATTCAGTTCTCAGGAGCGACCCCAAGATTCCTGTTTCTTCCTACTTTACGTTTTTCCACGTCTACTCTCACCTATCTGCTTCTGACCTCCCGCACAGTCTCGAAACATTCCCCCTGACACCTGGGTCCGTTGCAGACAAGAGCCGCACTCAACGTGGACTTCTCCATTTTAAATAACAAGCTTTCCCTGTATCACAACTGACCGTTTTATAGTGCAGGCAATCCATCAGTGATTGCTTGTTGATAATACCAGGGATCTGGGACATGTCCAGCAGCCCAGTTTGTCGCTCTCCGCTGGTGTAGCCTGGCCTGATTGCCATGTCCCACAGTCCTAGTATTGTCAACACACTAACACAGACAAAGAGACATAATCACCCTCCATCTGGCCCCATTAACTGGTCTCCCTACCCCTACCAAAGATATTCCCATTTGTCCTGACCTCCCTTCCTCACCTCTGCAACTTAAAACTAACGTCTTTCTCCTTTTCCCAGTTCTAGCAAAGGATATTTGACCTGAAGTGTTCATTGGGTTTCCCTGTCCACGGACACTGCCTGAGCTGCTGGACATTACCAGCTGTTTCCAGATTTTTTGCAAGTGTTGTACGTTTTCTTTTTTTCATTATTGGATCTGTTTCTTTCCCCATCACATGTCACAGTTCTAACATGTGTTACTCGCAGAGTTCTGCAACGCTCGGTTCAAGTAACTCACAGCATCCATCTCCCTCCGACTCACCTCGTAGTCTTGGCCATTGAAAAGTCGTTCGTATGTTAAAACGAAGCCGACTTTGTCCACCGCTTCTTCGATCGCCTGCTCTAGTCTCTCCCGATAATGATTTGTCAATTGGAGGAGTTGGGAATCATCCCACTTTTCCAAGAGCTCGTTCATTGTCGACATTGGGCCTGCGAACAAGATAAGGGAGAACATCACACCATGAAGATCTTTCTGACTGGGATGTTCTCACACTTTCCATTGACAAACGGGAGTTTCGTGTCAGCGCGTTGCCAGCCACTTCCCGCACGCCTCACATGTGGCGATTGCTGTGTCGTTTTTCAATTCAGGGGTCAACATTTTACCTCTCACGTTAAAGCCGGCTTTGATCACAGCGAATCAGATCACGCCTGCCTTTTCACATCTTATACCTGTCGATACTCGTACATGTGACCTGGTGAAATGTACACAATATTGGAGGGAAGATTCATAGAGCAATTCAGCACGGATGCAGGCTCTTCGACCCAACCAGTCCATGCCGACCACGGTGCCCACCCATCTAGTCCCAGTTTCCTGCGTTCGGCCCATATCCCGCCAAGACCCACCTCTCCATGTGCCTATCCATGTGTTTCGTAAATGCTGTTGTACTTGTCTCAACCACTTCCTCTGCGCCTCACACTCCATATACCCACTACTCTCTGTGTGAAAAAGTTGCCCCTCAGGTCGCTTCTAAATCTTTCCCCTCTCAACCTAAATCACTGCCCCACAGTTTTGGACTCTGCTGTCTTGGGGAAAACACTTTTTCCTCCCACCTTATCTGTGTCTCTCTCAATGTCCCTGTTATGAAATCTCCCCTCATTCTCCTACGTTCCGAGGAACGAAGTCATCGCCTGACCAACCTCTCCCGGTAGCTCAGGCCCTCCGGTCCTGCAAACATCCTCGAAAACCTTCTCTGCTCTCTTTCCTGTTTAACCTCCTCTTTCCTATAACAGGGGGACCAGAACTGGACACAGTACTCCAACTGCTGTCTCATCGACGGCTCATGCAACTGCAATTCTCACAGGTTGGTCAAGTCTGTGATTCTGGCATCAGAGGCATTTTCCATGCAGGGAGATTAAAGATTTACATGACGGTATCACCTCAAACGGGGAGGGGCAGATAGGAAACAAACGTCACTGACGGATCCAACCAATTGGATTAAATGACCCCGAAACCAACAACTGATGAGTATTTGCAGCACCGACTCCGGCAAAGTCCGTCCAGACCTCCCTTCTCTCCCCTCCGTCTGCACAGATCATTGCACTTCGTCTCCCTGTGTAGCTGTGGGCTCCAGTTGCAGAGTCACAGAGTCATACAGCACGGAAACAGGCCCTTCCACCCAATTGTTCCATGCCGAACAAACGGCTCGCCTACGCTAAACACATTTGCCTACGTTTGGCCATGTACCTCGAAACCTTTCCTCCCGATGTTCCTGTCCAAGCGGCTTTTAACTTTTGTCATCGTACTTCCCTCAACCACATCAGCTGACACCTCAGTCCACATTCCGACCACTCTCTGCGTAAGAAGTTGCCACTCGGATACCTTTGACTTCTTTGCCCTCTCACCTTAAACCTGTGCTCTCTAGTTTATGGTTCCCTTTCCCTGGGGAAAAGACTGAGTGCATTGACTCATTCTATAGCCCTCATGATTTTATACACCTCCATAAGGTCACACCACGTTGCAAGCCACAGAGTCCTAGTCTGCCCAGTCTCTCCATCTGACTCATGCTCTCGGTCATGGAAGAATTCTCATCAATTTTCTTTGTCTTCTTGCCAGCTTAATGGGATATTTCCTATAATATGGGTGACCAAACCTCCATGCAACACCACAGGCGCGGCCTCGCCAACCGCTTGTACCATTGAAACATAACTTCCCAACTCCTGTATTAAGGCATTCTTCATCGAACTATGTACTTGTTCTGCTGGGTCCTTCTGCTCCACAACACCTCCCAGGGCGCTACCATTCACTGTATAATTCCTACTCTGGTTTGACTTCCCAAAATGCAACACTTCGCACGTATTCGAATTGAAATCCACTTGCCAATCATCGACCCATTTACCTAACTGATCAAGATCCCCCTGTAATATTTGATAAGGTTCTTCACGGTGTAAGATACCACCAATGTTAGTATCATCTGCAAACTTACCAACCATATCTTGTACATTCACTTCCAAAATAAGGAACAACAAAGGCCCCAACACAGACCAGTAGCACACCACTACTCACCGCCTTCCAGTCCGAGAATCAACCTTCCACCGTCACCTTCTTTCTACCATCGACCCAATCATGAATCCAGTCAGCTGGCTCTCGCTGGATCTCATGCGGTCCAACCTCCAGTGGGGGACCTTGTCAAAGTCCTTGCTGAAGTTCATATTGACACCGTCTCCCGCTCTGCCCTGATCTAACCTCTCGGTTACTTCTTCGAAAAACTCTAACGGGTTTGTCACACACAAAATCACACGGACAAAGTCGCCTTATCCTTAATGAGACATTTTCTATCCAGTCACTGGTGGTTTCTAAAAGGTTTCGAGAAATCCACGTCAGGATACTCATCGTGTTTTGAAGAAGTGTCGGGTACAAGTGGCAGCACGGTAGCGTAGCGTTTCGCGCGAAGCTATTCCTGCGCCAGCGATCGGGGTTCGATTCCCGTCGCTGTCTGCAAGGAGTTTGTATGTTCTCCTGTGTCTGCGTGGGTTTCCTCCGGGTGCTCTGGTTTCCTCCCACATTGCAAAGACGTACGGCCAGGTTAATTTGGGTTTAAAATGGGCGGTGCAGACTCTTTGGGCCGGAAGGACCTGTTACCACGCTGTAAATAAAACTTAAAAATTTAAAGTACCTTTATCCATTTTCACTGCTGGACCTTCCCTCTGTTACACGTTCGGTTTCTTTGTGTCAAGGATCCACAGATTCCGAAGTTCTGTGTCAAAATATAACGTGAATGCAAGGGTTATCTCGGAAACTATGCGCTGAGAAGTAGGACATGAAATCACGTCCCCTGTTGCACACCAGACCACGCCCTGTTAACACTAGAAGCTCGGAGCGTCGCAACTGTAACAGTGCAGACACAATCGTCCGAGGCACATGCATTCCCTTGACATCCACGATTTTACATTCACCTGTACAATAAAGTCCACATGGTAACCTCCGTTTGCAATCTCTGGAACACTTTCTGGACCGCTGCCCAATCGCCCTTTTCTCATTTCACCTTTCCAACTCGCCACCCTACCTCAGAGCTGTAATTGTGTTCTCTCTCTCTCTCTCCCTCTCTCCCTCCCTCTCTCTCTCTCTCCCCTCTCTCCCTCTCTCTCTCTCGCTCTCTCTCTGTCTCTGTCTCTCTCTCTCTCTGTGTCTGTCTGTCTGTCTGTCTGTCTGTCTCTCTCTCTCTCTCTCTCTCTCTGTTGACACGTTGCAAAAACATTTCCCAGTTCGGACGAAGAACATTTGGCACGAAACGCTAACTCCGTGTTTCACTCCGCTGACCAGCTGAGTGGTTCCAGAATTTGTGGCTTCAGATTTTCAGGTTGTCTTTGCATTTGAAATTTTGAAACAGTTCCTTCCGCCCATCGATTGTGCGCCGACCATCAACCACCCATTCACATAAATCCTTCAATAATCCCATTTTATTCTCCCAACCACGTTTGTCGCTATGAAAAACCGGACGTTGACCTCGTCACCACCTTCCCCCTACACCCTATTCCCCGCCACAAGCCTTGCAGTAAATCGCACAGTGACGCCGACTTAAAATAGATCCAACGCATAGTTCATCGAACATCACTAAATCCGAATATAGGAGCCCTGTTACCTTTCCTTCTCGACCTGCGCGACACAGGAGCCCGGAGAGAAGTCACGAGCTGCAAACTGGTTCGGTTTGGTTCGTGTCCTCCTTTCAATATTTGGCTAACGATGTAACCAGTTGATGGTCGGACTATAAATCTCGGTGACAGCCCGGAAAGAAGCTCTGTGTGAGTGTATTGGGAGGAACCTGCGGAAGGGAGGGCACAGTGAAAAGTTAACTGTGGGGAATAACCGTGTATTTTGAATTTTAAATTTTTCAGCTGCACAGCACTCAATATCCCGCGTTCACACGATTCTCATTGCCATCTGATGCGGTTAGCTGTATTTCCTATCGATATGAACGGGCATCGTAATAAAATCTGTCCACTTTTTCAGCTCCAATCTTCTGCCTTTTAGCATGATTTGGAGCTGCGAGATGCTCGAATGTAATTCTTAGTGACGTCTCCTCCAGAACCACAGGGGCAGTGTTATACAGCACGGAAACAAGCACTTTGGGCCAACACGTCCATGCCGACAACGGTGCCTTCCTGACCCAGTCGTGTTTGCCTGGATTTGGCTCCTATCCCTATAAAACTTCCCTAACTACGTACGTGCCTGAATGCACTTCTACACGCCTGAATCACTAGCTCTGTCAGCTCGTTCCAACCGCCCTCCAGCCCCTGTGTTCCTCTAGGGTCCCTATGTAAACATCACCCCCTCACTTAAATCTACGCCCTCTAATTTCAGACACTCCGAACCTCGGAAAAAGATTGCGAACATACAACTTTTCAATGCCCCTCATGATAGAAGAACTTCTGAAAGTTCACCCCTCAGCCTCCTGCTCGCCAGGATATTATGGACGGATTATCTCTGTCCAACAATTCTAACATATTCAGTTATTTTGTCACAACTTCATATTTGATCAACTCACTCCACGACACCACAGGGGTACGGCGTTGACAGTTTAGGTTGGAAGATCACCATGATGTTGCCCGGTTATTCTGTGTCCTTACCTTGTGCTAAGCTCCGGCTTCTCGATCCAGTGAGTCCGAGTAGATTAGCGGTGCGCGCCTTCACGGGAAGCGGACACTCCCTGGGAAAAACAGCATTTCCTTTTGATATCGATAAACAGGACTTTAACTTCGTCAGTACGTTCTCTCCACAGCCCGTTTACCGCCGCAAGTCTTGCACTGAATCTCACTTTCATTCAAAGCCAATAGTCCTAACACAGACATCAATCGAAAATCCCTATTTCTGCGTATAATATCAATGTTACATTTCCTTCAGTTCATCCATCTGCACACTGGATGAGCCCAGGGAGATTCGCGGTCTGGTTCGTGTCCTCGGCTGTTCCATTGTTCACTTTCATGTCGCCAATTTATTATCAGACTTGACGCCCCAGTGACAAAGAGGGACAAAGGTCGCTGTGAGCTCTCTGAGCAGAGGCTGCAGAAGGTAGGGCAGTGTGAAACAGTGGAGTGTTAGTTATTCGGAACGATCTTTGTTTCTGAAGACTCGCTGTTTCTTTCTCCAGAAAGGAACTGCGCCTCCATCCGGGAGCTGGACTGATCCGAGCATTGGACCCTTAATAAAGCCGGAAAAGGACTGTAATTGTGGTGTGACTGTAACTTCCTGGAACTAAACTCCTGACAATTAGTGTTCATGTTTTGCAAGATAAGGATGGTATTTCCCGTCAGATTGTTGATCACTCACTGGAAACAAGTCAGATTGTCACAGAGGGAACTTTAAGTTCTTTTGTTGATTTATCTGGTGATTTCAACTTCAGTCACAGAGTCATAGAGCACGGAGACAGTCCCTTCGGCCCAAATCGGCCATGCCGACCAATATGTCCCATCCAAGCTCCTCCTATTTGCTAGTGTTTGACCGAAACCTTACCAATCTTGACTTGATCGAGGGTACAAGATGATCAGAGGCATAGGTTGAGTGGACAGTCAGAGACTTTTCCTCAGGGTGACAATGGCTAACATGGTTTAAACTAGAAATATTAGGGGAGTGGGGTGGGATCCGTACCAAAGAGACTGGGGAAGAAGTGTTTGGCTCTCAAAATGGAGGAAGCTAGGAGTAAGTACCTTAGGCAGTTGACAGAGAAGGGGCATGCTCTGACAAGCTTGAGGTGTCTATTTTAACGCAAGGAGTATTGTGAACAAGGCTGATGAGCTAAGAGTTTGGATCGATACTTGGAGCGATGATGTGGTGGCCATTACGGAGATTTGGATGGCTCCGGTGCTGCAATGCTTGATTGAAGTTCCTGCTTTCAGATGTTTCGGGAAGGAGAGGGAAAGAGGCAAAAGAGGTGGGGGAGGGGCACTGTTGATCAGAGATAGTGTCACGGCGGCAGAAAAGGTGGACGTCATGGAGGGACTGTCTACGGAGTCTCTGTGGGTGGAGGTTAGGAACAGGAAAGGGTCGATAACTTTACCGGGTGTTTTTTATAGGCCGCCCAATGGTGACAGGGTTATTGATGAGCAGATAGGGAAGCAGATCCTTGAAAAGTGTGAGAATAACAGAGTTGTTGTGATGGGGGGTTTTAATTTCCCAAACATTGATTGGCATCTCCAGACAGTGAGGGGTTTAGATGGGGTGGAGTTTGCTAGGTGTGTTCAGGAAGGGTTCTTGACACAGCATGTAGATAGACCTACAAGACGAGAGGCTGTGCGTGATTTGATATTGGGTAATGAACCTGGTCAGGTGTCAGATCTCTCAGTGGGTGAACATTTTGTTGATAGTTATCATAATTCTATCTCTTTTACGTTAGCACTGGAGATAGATAGGAACAGACAGACTAGAAAGGCGTTTAATTGAGTAAAGGGAATTATGAGGCTCCCAGGCAGGAAATTGGAAGATTAAATTGCGAATAGATGTTCTCTGGGAAATGTACGGAAGATATGTGGCAAATATTCAGGGGTTATTTGTGTGGAGCTCTGCATAGACATGTTCCTATCAGACAGGGGAGTCACGAGAGGATACAGGAACCGTGGTGTACAAAGGCTATAATAAATCTAGTCAAAAGGAAAAGAAAAGCATACAAAAGGTACAGAGAGCTAGGTAATGTTAGAGATCTGGAGGAGTACAAGGCTGAAAGGAAGGAACTTAAGAAAGAGATTAGGAGAGCCAGAAGGGGACATGAGAAGACCTTGGAGGGCAGGATTAAGGAAAACCCCAAGGCCTTCTGCAAGTATGTGAAGAGCAGGAGGACGAGATGCGAAAGGATAGGGCCTATCAAGTGCAGCAGTGGGAAAGTGTGTATAGATCCCGAAGAAATAGCGGAGGTACTTAATGAATACCTTACGTCAGTGTTCACTACGTCAAGAGATGTAGGGGATTGTAGTGGGGACTTGTAGCAGCCTGAAAAATTTGAGCATGTATATATTAGAAAAGAGGTGGTGCTGAAAAATTTGGAAAGCATCAAGTTAGATAAGTCGCCGGGACCGGATGAGAGTACTCCAGGTTGCTGTGGCAGGAGAGGGAGGAGATTGCGGAGACTCTGACGATGTTCTTTGCGTCGACGATGGAGACAGGAGAGGTTCCGGAAGATTGGAGGGTTGTGGACGTTGTTCCCTTATTCACGAAGGGAAGTAGGGATAGCCCAGGAAATTATAGACCAGTGAGTCTTACCTCAGTGGTTGGAAAACTGATGGAGAAGATCCTGAGAGGCAGGATTTATGAACATTTGCAGAGGTATAATATGATTAGGAATAGTCAGCATGGCTTTTCCAATGGCAGGTCCTGCCTTACGAGCCAGATTGAATTTTTTGAAGATGTGACTAAACACATCGATGAAGGCAGAGCAGTAGATGTAGTGTATATGGATTTCAGCAAGGCGTTTGATGTTACCCCATGCAAGGCCTATGGAGAAGGTGAGGAGACATGGGATCCAAGGGGACATTGTAGTGTGGATCCAGAACTGGCTGGCCCACAAAAGGCAAAGAGTGATTGTTGAAGGGTCGTATTCTGCGTGGAAGCCGCTGACCATTGGTGCACCTCAGGGATCTGTACTGGAACGGTTACTCTTGTGACTTTTATAAACGACCAGGATGAGGAAGTGAAGGGGTTGGTTTGTAAGTTTTCTGGTGCTGTGGATAGTTTGGACGGCTGTCAGAGGTTAGAGAGGGACAGAGATAGGATGCACAGTTGGGCTGAGAAGTGGCAGATGCAGTTCAACTCACAGAAGTGTGAAGTGGTTCATATTGGTAGGTCAAATATGTCGGCGAAATATAGTATTAATGGTAGGAATCTTGGCAGTGTGGAGGATCCGAGGGAGAGTCCGAGTCCATAGGACGCTCAAAGGGGCTGCGCAGGTTGACTCTGTGGTGAAGAAGGCATATGGTGTATTGTCCTTCATCAATCGTTTAATTGACTTTAGGAGCCGGGAGGTATTGTTGCAGCTATACAGGACCCTGGTCAGACTGCACCTGGTATTGTGCTCATTTCTGGACGCCTCACTACAAGAAATATGTGGAAGCTATAGGGAGGGTGCAGAGGAGATTTACAAGGATGCTGCCTGGAATGCGGAGCATGCCTTATGAAAGCAGGCTGAGGGAACTCGGCATTTTATCCTTGGAGAGACGGAGGATGAGTGGCGACCTGATAAAAGTGTATAAGATGATGAGAGGTATTGATCGGGTTGATAGTCAGAGGCTTTTCCCCAGGGCTGAAATGGTGGCCACAAGAGGACATAGGTTTATGGTGCTGGGGAGTAGAGAAAGATGAGATGTCAGGGGTAAGTTTTTTTACTCAGAGAGTGGTGGGTGCCTGGAATAGGGCTGCCGAAAACGGTGGTGGAGGAGGATACGATAGGGACTTTCAAGAGTGTTAAATATGTACATGGAGCTGAATAAAATAGAGGGCAATGGATAAGCCTCGTAATTTCTTGGACAGGGACATGTTCGACAAAGCTTTTTGGGCCGAAGGGCCTGAATTGTGCTGTAGTTTATCTGTGTTTCTATGTTTCTACGAGGTGATGTATTTTTCAGGTAATTGGAGGAAAATGTAAGCGGGGATGTCAGTTTTAAGTTTTTTGTTCTGCAGAGAGTGGTGGGTACGTGAAACGCACTGCCGACGGAGTTTGTGGGGGCAGATGCATTCGGAGCAGTTAAGAGACTCTTAGATAGATACATGAAGGATAGAGAAATGGGGGACTATGTGGGAGGGAAGGGTTAGATAGAACTAGGAGTAGGATAAAATATCGGCACAACATTGTGGGCCGAAGGGCCTTTACTGGGCTGTAATCTTCTGTGTTCTATTTTTCTATGTGCTGTTTGGGCCCCTTGCGGGACAGGAGACGTGTTGGTGGTATGTTAGTAACACACTCTTTCAGTTGGCCTGACTGAAGTCATCTGCAATGATGGATAGGACCTCAGGGTATCCTGCCTCAAGGCTGTGGACCACAGAATATAGTTCATTGAGTGCAGGCCTCATGACTGTCTGCGGTGGGATATACACTGCCATCAGAATAGCTGAAGTGAACACGCACCAGGTAGTACGGGCGACACCGTTCGATATTCCATGCTGGGTGAGCAGGAACTTGTCAGGTCCGACACGTCCGAGCACCACGAGTTATTGATCAAGAAGCAGACCTCTCAGCCTCCAACTTCGCCTGAGGACGCTATACGGTCCATTCGCTGAAATGGGAAGCCCGCAGATGGTATGGCGCAGTCAGGTGAAGCAGATGTAATTTTCAGGAGGAAGAGCATAGAGCAGTCCCTCAGTTCTCTTTGGTACGTCACTCTTGCCCTTGGTTCATCAACTTTGTTCTCAATGGCCTGGATGTTTGTTAGTAGTATGCTGGGCAGTGGGCCTTGAACCAACGCGCTTTCAGTCTCACAAGAAGCCAAGACAATTCCCATGCTTCCGTGGTAAGTGGCTGCGTCTGGGTGGTCCTGCAAGACCTGGAGTAGAGCCTCTTGACGGGAAGGTAAGTGACTGCTGAAGGACAAACCTGGAATACCTAGAGTGGGTTCAGCTGGCCTGTGAGGTAAGCTGCTTTTCCCATGCGGGTGTGAAGATCCTGAAAAGGAGCGGGCTTCCCCAGCAGGTACGTGGGGGCGTCTCCGGCAGCCTCGGCGTCGTGACTTGGCCCCGGGTGCTCCGGAGGTTCAATCTTCCGATGCAGATGCACTCTGACGTCGGGCCTAGCGTCGGATCGGGCCTCGGCCTCCGGCCACTGCTGCCTCCATGGGTGGGCCACACGCTGGGTCGGACCTCGGGACTCGGTCTCCGAGAGGCCGGCCTCCGGGTCGTTCAAGAGCATGGGTTGTATCCCATAAGGCCATGGGGAATTATCGTGACCCAACTCGATCTCTTTACTAACCTCGAAATGCATGTTGGAATGCTCTAATCTGATCTCACCATCCTCCTCATCCTTCTCCCTGGTAAATACCGAGACAAAGTATTCATTTACAATCTGGCCCACATCCTCCGCCTCTTAGCGCGTTCCCTCCTTTATCCTTGAGCGGTCCTATCCTCTCCCGAATTGTCCTCTTCCTTTCAATGTGTGTGTCATGTTTCGAGCCAGGTTGCTATTTGGTGAATGTCCCTTTAAGTTACCTGGACAGTAGTGTCGCAGTGTGATGTTTTCCTCAAGACTTATCTGGAGCGTACTGGCTCCTGCACAGAGACATACATAGAGAGAGAGAGAGAGAGAGGGAGAGAGAGAGAGAGAGAGAGAGAGACAGAGAGAGAGAGAGAGAGACAGAGACAGAGACAGAGACAGAGAGACAGAGAGACAGAGAGACAGAGAGACAGAGAGACAGAGGCAGAGACAGAGAGAGTGAAACTGACTGCCGGTAACTGTATCTATGGCTGAAGAACATTAGCTGTGCTTGTCACTATACAATCCGTGTATGGATTTTTGGAGCAAATGTGGAGTCCACTTTGTGTTTAACCTGTACTTGAAAGCAGGTATATCTGTGGGCGGCCACGAATCGAGTACCCTCGGTGTGGCAGACACTTCGGAACAAAACAATGGAGATCATCGGTGACTGAGGTGTCGTATGTTTTCCATCATGGAACTTGTGGATTTCGTACATTTTCTCTCCACAACCTCTCTGCAATCTACTGTGGTTTTCAGAAGCCTTTGCACATCGTTCTACCTAACGACCTACTGAACTGAACTTTGAGAACTATTGCGAGACTTGGGGTTTGGGAATTTGCCACACACACACACTTAGAGTTTATTTTTGGGGTCAATGTTTAATATCGATCTTTTTTCTGTCTCTTATTATTACAAGAAGTTATTAATAAATAGATTCTAACATTTATGTATGGCTCGTTATGTTTCTGTTGTTGCTGGGACGTAACAGTAGAATGCCTTGAGATTCCATTTCATCAACCTGTTCACTGAGGACTTTTCATGAATTCCCGCTCTCCTCAGCTCATGGTTCTTTATAGTTCCGCAAGCAATGTTTGATTCTAGCTTCCCAAGCCTCACATATACTTCCTGATTCTTGTCTAAACTACCTACCTGCCTCGTCATCCAAGGTCCCAGGACCTTGCCTTCCTTGTTCTTCACAAGATCACAAGACAAGGAAGCAGAATCATGCCATTCGGCCCATCGAGTCCGCTCCAAGGAAAGGGAAATAGAAATGAGAAATGGGGAATGAGGGAAGAAGAAGAAGAAGAAAAAAAAACTATTCTAATCCCAATTTCCGGCCTTATCCACATATCCCTTGATATCCTGACTATTTAGGTATCTATCTATCTCCTCCTTGAACGCCCCCACTGATCTGGCCTCCACTGCTGTACGTGGCAAGGAGTTCCACAAATTCACCACCCTCTGGCTAAAGAAAATTTTCCTCATCACTGTTTTGAAACTGTACCCTCTAATTCTAAGATTGTGCCCTCTGGTCCTGGACTCACCCACCAAGGGAAACAGCCTAGCCACATTTACTCTGTCCTTTCCTATCAATATTTTAAATGTCGTTATGAGGTCCCCTCTTATTCTTCTGTACTCCAGTAAGTACAGTCCAAGAGCCGACAAACGCTCCTCATACGTAAGCCCTTTCATTCCTGGAATCATCCTCGTAAATCTTCTCTGAACCCTCTCCAACGTCAGCACATCCTTCCTAAGATGTGGGGCCAAAACTGCGCACAATATTCCAAATGAGGCCTCACTAGTGCCCCGTAGAGCCTCATCAACACTTCCTTATTTTTATACACTATACCTCTCGAAATGAATGCCAACATAGCGTTCGCTTTCTTTACCACCGATCCGACCTGGTGGTTAACCTTTAAGGTATCCTGCACGAGTACCCCCAAGTCCCTTTGCACTTCCGTGCTTTGGATTTTCTCTCCTCCTAGATAATAATCTGCCCGCTTATTTCTGCTTCCAAAGTGTACAACTGCACACTTCCCCACATTGAATCTCATCTGCCATTTCCTTGCCCATTCTTCTAAACTGTCTATGTCCCTCTGCAACCTTCCTATCTCTTCAATACTCCCTACTCCTCCCCCTATCTTGGTGTCATCCGCAAACTTAGCCACGAAACCATTTATTCCATCATCCAAATCGTTAATGTACAAGGTAAAAAGGAGCGGTCCCAACACCGACCCCTGCGGCACACCACTAGTAACCGGTAACCAACCAGAACGAGATCCTTTTATTTCCACTCTTTGCTTCCTGTCAACCAGCCAATGCTCCACCCATTTTGTTATCCTATCCGTAATCCCATGACTTCTCATCCTATTAATCAGTCTCTTGTGAGGCACCTTATCAAAGGCCTTCTGAAAGTCTAAATACACAACATCTACCGCCTCTCCCTTATCCACCCTACCTGTGATTTCTTTAAAAAACTCCAATAGGTTGGTCAGGCAGGATCTTCCCTTCACAAAACCATGTTGGCTAGGACCCATCCTGCCCTGCGCCTCCAGGTATTCCGTAACCCCGTCTTTGAGGATAGATTCCAATAGCTTTCCCACCACTGACGTCAGACTAATAGGTCTGTAATTTCCTTTATGCTGCCTCCCTCCTTTCTTATACAACGGAACTACATTTGCGACCCTCCAGTCCTCCGGAACCACGCCGGAATCTATCGATTTCTGGAAAATTATCCCCAATGCCTCCTCTATCTCTAAAGCCACCTCCTTCAAAACCCTACTCTTCTCTCCTACTGGAACAAACCGGTCCTGCACGGTGTGCTGCTGGTCTTTAAAATCCCTGAACCACATCAGTCCAGGCTCACGGGCGGAGCTGTTCTCCACAGACCGATCTCCCTGAACCACGTCAGTATTAGCTCCCCTGCGGAGGTACTCTGCACAGTCTAATCCCGGTGACCCATGTCAGTCCGGGCTCCGGATGGAAGTGCTCTGCGCAGACTGATCCAAGTGAACCAGGTCAGTCCGAGCTCCGGGGGCAGGTTGTTTGCAGGGACCGGACCCGCTGAACTCTGTCACCACCCCCACAAACCCACACATTGCTCCCACAGCACCCACGCATCCATCCCCCACATAACTTCATATCCACCACACACACAACCCGACCTCCCCACCAAACGCCGATCTCCCACAAACCCAACACCCACAAACCGCAAATCTCACACACGCCACACCCTCACAAACACCACGCCCCCACAAACCCCGTATCGTCGACCCCACCCTCCCACAAACACCGCCCTACACCCTCACTTAACTTTCCCTCAATGTCAACAAAAGAGCTGGCCATTGACTTCAGGAAGGGGGTGGTGTATATGCAACATCAATGATCAGTGGTCTACAATACACAATCAGTGGTCTACATCAATGGTGCTGAGGTCGACAGGGTTGAGAGCTTCAAATTCCTGGGAGTAAAGATAGCCAACAGCCTGTCCTGGTCAAATCACGTCGAAGCCACTGCCGAGAAAGCTCACCAGCGCCTCTACTTCCTCAGGAGGCTAAGAAATTTGGTTTGTCCCCTTTGACTCTCACCAACTTTTACAGATGCACCATAGAAAGCATACTATCTGAATGTATAACGTCTTGGTACGGCAACTGCTTTGCCCAGGACCGCAAGAAACTGCAGAGAGATGTGGAAACAGCCCAGCGCATTACGAACACCAGCCTCCCCTCCTTCGACTCTGTCTTTACATCTCGTTGTCTGGGTGAAGCAGCCAGCATAATCAAAAACCCCACTCACCTGGGTCATTCTCTCTTCTCGGGTGGAAGATACAGGAGCCTGAAGTCTCGTACTACTAGAGCTAAGGACAGCTTCTACCCCACTGTATTAAGACTATTGAATAGTTCCCTTATACAATGCGATGGACCATGACCTAAAGATATACCTTGTTGTGACTTTGCACCTTATTGCACTGCACTTTCTCTGTAACTGTGACACTTTACTCTGTACTGTTATTGTTTTTACCTGTACTGCCTCAATGCACTCTGTACTAACCCCATGTAACTGCACTGTAATGAATTGACCTGTGCGACTGGTTTGTACGACAAGCTTTTCACTGCACCTCTGAACCAGTGACAATAATAAACCAATACCAATACCAATACCATCACACAACGCAACCCCCATCCCTTCAACATCCCTCCATCAACACCACCCCATCCCCGGGGCCACCACCCGGCTCTGTGGGGAAAACCCCACGCTCCACAGGAGAAGACATCTCTCCGCACCTCAGTCCGACCGCACTGAGCCGCTTCCCCACCGACGGCGCCGGCATTTCCTGAGGGGAAATGAGAGCAGACACGCCCGGACATTTAACCTGAAGTTCGGCCAGGAGGCGGGACTCGGCGTGTCTTTGCACACCAGTGGTTCAGATTGTGGATTGGCATCTGCGCGCGCCAATAAGGGGGAGCGTCCTTGCAAAAAACGAGGAGTGACGCTCCGGTTGGCGAGAACGATGGGCGGATTGTCCAATGATCAGGGATTCTAAGTGGCCGATGGACCAGGTGGTGCCCTGCATCAGGGCAAGTGCAGGGTCTCCCCCAACAGACGCTGCCCCACCAGCTGAAGATCTCCGGCACTTGGTGCCTTAAATGAAGCTGTTCCCGGCCTGGTCGGGATACATGTGCCGCTCTCACCTCTTCCGTGGTCCCCAGGCCTATCGGCGGCCACTGCATTGCAGCCAGATCCCAGGGGGACCTCACCTTGGACGGGTGCCGGGGGCTGGAGGATGGATGTCGACACTTGGGTCAGGCACAGGATCACTCCGATTGAGGAGGTCTCCGAGCGACCTCTCCGCCACCCCCAACCCCAACACCACCAATCCCTTTTGCATGGCGCTCGGACCATCAGGACTGTCGGACTGATGTAAAAGCCAGCTACAGTCCCCTCGGACACCCAAAGTGGGGCTCCCAGTTAGCCCTGATGGAATGCCGGAGCAAACCCGATGGGCTGAATGGCCTGATTCTGCTCCTATATCTGACGGGCCGCAACTCGGGGCAGCCGGCATATTTACAGACCCCACACACCCCGGACATTCTCTTTTCTCACCCCCGCCCCCAACCGGGCAGAAGATTCAAATACCTGAAAGCACGTCCCAACAGGCTCAAGGACAGCTTCGATCCAGCTGTTATAAGACTACTGAACGGTTCCCTAAGATGGAGTCTTGACCCCACAATCTAATTTGTTGTGACCTTGCACCTTGTCTCTGTAGCTGTGACACTTCACCCTGTACTGTTATTGTTTTTACCTGTACTACCTCAATGCACTCTGTACTAACTCCATGTTACTGCACTGTGTAATAAATTGACCTGTACGATCGGTTTGCAAGACAAGTTTTTCACTGTACCTCGGTACAAATGACAATAGTAAACCAATACCAATACCAATGCCAAGCAGTGACATTTTACTCTGTACTGTTGCTGTTTTGCTACCTCAATGCACTCCGTAATGAATTGATCCGTATGGACCGGATGCAAGACAACTTTTTTCTTGTACCTCGGTATAAATGACAGCAATAAACGAATTCCAATTCCTGAACCGACTGTTCAATCCAGCCACACAAAAGATCAACTCACTTTCGGGACAGGAGAGGGAGCAAAGGCCATTTGCGTGGGATGGTTCTGTGCATTACTTTCCATTGCGGGTCTCTGGTGTAAAAGGGGGAGAAATCCGGCAGAATTATCACCCCCACAACTCTTCCGGTGACAGAGAGACGGGCAGGGCTTGTTCGGACGGCGAGCTGGGCAAGGTTGTGGAGTGTGCGCGGGGACAGCCTGTACGGGAATCCTCTGCTCACAGTCCGGGCGTACACCCGGGTCACTGGTAAATAACTGGTCGATTTTGTTCGGGTGTCACGGCCGTTTGGGGGAACGGCGGGATCCGCTAATGATGCAGGTGGAAGACTGCAGTGAATTTCATTCATCCAGATGTCAGCCCTAGCCAACACGAGCCCTCATCCCTGCCTCAGTGAGTAACTCTGCTCGTTTCGTGGGACTAAGGGTCATCCCCCGATGGCCACAGCTCGGTGGTTGTAGCTGTAGTGCAGCGGGTTAGCGTAACGTTATCGCAGCTCCAGTGACCCGGGTTCAATTCCAGGCCACTGCCTCTTAGCAGTGTGAATGTCCTCCCCGTGTGTCTGCCTGGGTTTCCCCCGGTCTCCTCCCACATTCGAGAGGCCTACAGGTTAAGAGTTGTTGGCCTGCTATGTTAGAGCCAGAAGCATGGCGACACTTGCGCGCTGCGCCCCAGCATGTTCTTAGTTCCGCACAAAGACTTATTTCACTGTGTGTTTCAATGTACATGTGACTACTACATCTTAAACTTATCTTTTGGAGATGTGAGTACAAGTTGTGGTGGAAAAATATTTATTAATGTGCATAAAATCATGAGAGGTTTCATGTGATAAGAGGGACGTTTAAAAAGCGATTTAGGAGGCAATTTCATTCACACAGAGAGTGGTGGGTGACTGAAACACGCCGCCAGGGGGGATGCTGGGTTCAGACACGACAGCAATATTTCAGAGGCAATTCTACAGACACTTGGATATCCAGGAAAAGTATGGATATGGACCATGGGCAGGCAGAAGAGATTGAGCTTAATTCGGCAGCACGGTCGGTACAGATGCAGTGGGCCGAATGGCCTGTATCTGTGCTATCCATTTCTCTGCTCCCTGTCCTTCTGTGCACACTGTGTAATGTGGCACTGGCAACTGTGAAGGGCTCCCACCTGGTAGTTGGGGAAGGGGGGCGGGGAGACCAACTACAGGAATTCCGATCCCGAGGGCGCTGATGTTTATGTGTTGAAACTTCTGTGGAGCTCCACCTTCTGTCCGGGGTGGTTCCCTGTAGTGAGCTCAGCTGATTCTCCCCGTCTGCTCTGAACTGTTTCTCTCAGAGCCTGAAACAGATCGGAGAAAGGACAGGAAAGCATCAGGATTCACGACAAGCTCAATGAGAGGGTGGCTGGGGTTAATATTTCAACAGTGGTGACACAGCATCAGCTGAGCAGCGAGGGAACCCATTGACGCTTCACCACGTTGAGTTATATCCTGGTCAAATCACGTAGATGCCACGGCCAAGAAAGCTCACCAGTGCCTCTACTACATCAGGAGGCTGAAGAAATTTGGTTTGTCCCCTTTGACTATGACCACTTTTTACCGATGCACCATAGAAAGCATCCTATCTGGATGTCTCATAGCTTGACACGGCAACTGCTCTGACTGGGACCGCAAGAAACTGCAGAGAGTTGTGGACACAGCCCAGTACATCACGGACACCAGCCTCCCTTCCGTGGACTCTGTCTTTACCTATCGCTGCCTTGGCGAAGCAGCCATACTAATCAAAGACCCCATCCCTCTGGACATTCTCTCTTCTCTGCGATTCCATCGGGTAGAAGATACAGGTGCCTGAGGGTACGGACCACCAGGCTTAAGGACAGCTTCTACCCCACTGTGAAAACACTATTGAACGGTTCCTTTCTACAATGAGATGGACTGTGATCTCAAGATCTACCTCGTTGTGACCCTGCACCTTATTGCACTGCACTTTCTCTGCAGCTGTGACACTTTACTCTGTACTATTACTGTTTTTACCTGTACTACACCAATGCACTCTGTACTAACTTAATGTAACTGCACTGTGTAATGAATTCCCGCTGCAGATTCCCGCTGGGTCTGAATGAGGAGGCGGAGAGTGGGCACAGATCGGTCCGTGAACCAGTTCGATCCAAGGTTCAGTTGAGTAATTGAGGAGTTGACGCTGAGGGCGCCAACCAGATGTTCGGTGCAGGAATATGTGAGACCGGCCCCGTACAGGCTGTGGATCAGTGCGAGAGGGAGAGAGCAGTAACGGGAGTCAGGGAATCTTCGGAGGAGGTGAAGCTGGCTGACCGTGACACGAGCTCGGCGGCCGTGGGATCTCCCTCTGCCTTGCATCCCAGCAGCCAGTGGGAAGCAGTTTGACCCCACCTCGAAACGCGGCTCTCCCCTGATCAGGGGTGATGGTGCCTTCATTGACAAGAGGGACTGGGCAGCCGGTGAGATTCCGCTCCCGTTCTCACCCCTGTCAAAGTGTCACCGAAATTCACTGGTTGTGATTCTGCGACATGCAACATTCGAGGGCACGGAACATGGAACAGTACAGGTACAGGCCCTTCGTTCCGCAATGTCTGCACTGAACACGATGCCGCAATTAACCTAATTTTCTTCTGTCTGAACATGATCCACATCGTTCCATCCCCTGCGTATTCATGTGCCTAACAGCCTCGGAAGTGCTACTTCCGCAATTGGCTCCCTCCCTGGCAGCCTGTTCCAGGCACCCATCACTCTCTGTGTCAATACTCTTTCCCCGCATATCTTCAAACGTTTCACCTCCCACCTCAAATGCATGAGCTCTTGTGAGCAGGCACGGTCGTGTAGCGGTTAGCGTTAACGCTATTTCAGCGCCAGCGACCCGGGTTCAATTCCGGCCACGGTCTGAAGGAGTTTGTATGTTCTCCCCGTGTCTGCGTGGGTTTCCTCCAGGTGCTACGGTTTCGTCCCACATCCCAAAGATGGACGAATTAGGAATGCTATGTTGGCGCCGGAAGCGTGGCGAAACATGCGGGCAGCCTCCAGAACACTCTACGCAAAAGATGCATTTCACTGTGTGTTTCGATGTACATGTGACTAATAAAAATATCATTATGTGACATTTCTTACCCTGGGAAAATGATTCTGACTCAACTCTATCTGTGCCTCTCATAATATCATGAACTTCTATAAGGACTTCCCTCAGCCTCCGCCGCTCCAGAACATACATCCCGGGTTTGTCCAACATTTCCCTTACGGCTCATGCCCTTTCGTCCAGGCAGCATCCCGGTGAACCTCTTCAGCACCTTTTCCAAAGCATCCACATCCTTCTTGTAATGGGGCGACCAGAATTTCACACAATACACCAGGTGCGGCCTAACCAAAGTTTTACACAGCTGAGACATGACGACCTGACTTTTATGCACAGTGCTCTGACTAATGAAGGCAAGCATGCTATATGTCTTCATTAAAACCCTATCTACTGGTGTGGTCACTTTCAGGGAGCTATGGACTTGAACCCCAAGATCCTTCTGCACATCGACGCTGTTAATTGTACAACAATGAACTCTATGCTCTCACCTTACTTTTGACCTTCCAGAGAGAAACCCCTCACACTTGCTCGGATTAAACACTATCTGCTATTTGTCCCCCCACATCTATAACTGATCTATATCCTGTTTTATCCTTTGACATCCGTCTACACCGTCCACAATTCCACCAATCTTTGCAAACGTACTAATCCACTCATCCATGTTTTCATCCCAACCATTGATATACTTCACAAGCAACAGAAGTCCCAGCACCGATCCTTACGGAATCCCACAGGTCAAGGATCTCCAGCCAGAAGAACACACTTCCAACCTACTCGTCCTTCTATTGGCTAGCCATATTCTGCCACTGAACAAAAGATATTCGGTATGTTCCCTTTGAAACTCACCAACTTTTATCGATGTATCATAGAAAGCATCCTATCTGGATGTATCACGGCTTGGTAAGGCAATTGGTAAGGTAACTGCAGAGAGTTGTGGACACAGCCCAGCGAGTCACGGAAACCAGTCTCCCCTCCTTGGACTCTGTCTTTACCTCTCGTTTTCTTGGTGTAGCAGCCAGTATAATCAAAGACCCCACCCACCCGGGACATTCTCTCCTCTTCCATCAGGTAGAAGATATAAGATCCTGAGGACAATACCACAAGGCTCAAGGACAGCTTCAATCCCACTGTGATGAGCCTATTGACCGGTTCCCTAATATGATGAGATGGACTTTGACCTCACTATCTGCCTTGTTGTGACCTTGCAGCTTATTGTCTACCTGCACTGTACTTTCTCTGTGGCTCTGACACTTTACTCTGTCAGCTATTGTTTTTACCTGTACTACCTCAATGCATTCTGTATTAACTCAATGTAACTGCACTGTGTAGTGAATTGACCTGTACGATCGCTATGCAAGACAAGTTTTTCACTGTACCTCGGTACAAGTGACAATAATAAACCAATACCAATACCAAGTCACCATGGATCCCACACACCTTCACCTTCCTGATCAACGTACCATGAGGGACCATGTTTGAGACCTCTCTGAAGTCCACGTTGACCATATTCACTGCCCTGCCCTCATCGCGTCACTTGGGAACTGTTTCCATCATGGCGATGGAAGCACTGAAATGGTCAATTTGAAATGAAATGAAGCGCCCTCACACTGTAGTACGACTGAACACACATGAGATGGACAAACCCTGGGGAACAAGGGAACCAGTTCTCCTAGCAGCCTCTCCTGCCCATTCATCTCAGTGGGTCGGTCTGAACCGTGCCGGGGTTAACCTGCTGGAGGTTCGGTTGACACATGTCTGGCCTGTGAGCTGGGGAATGACAGGGAGTCCGCGCTGTCCACGGACGCTGCCCAGCAGCAACACAGAGGATGGAGCTTCTGGGATAAGGCAGAACCAACATCAGGTTTCAGTGACGGGGAAACACAAGGCAGTGACACAGAGGGGCAGTCGAGGGAGAGAGAGAGGGAGGGAGACAGAGAGACAGAGAGAGAGGGAATAAAGTTGTCTTCTGTTAATTATGAACACTGAAGGGTAATGCAGTGACGGCGATGATTTCTTTCCTGATTCAGCAGGTGTTCACAAACAAAAGGAGGCACTGACCACGTGTTAAAGGTTGTGGAAAACTTCTTTATTGCAGTTATCTAAATAATAAAATGCAGAAAGAAAGAAAAATACAATAAAATACACAAGGAAGCAACATACTTATCAACCAATCAATGAACCGATCAAGAAAATGCCGGAGGGAGCCTCACGTGTCGGACAGACTTCTCTGCAGCCTTTTCTCTGTCTCACAGCGCTGGTGTCGCGACACACTTCAGGCAAGATTGCAATTTGCAGAAAGAAGTTTCCCCTTTTCTACCCCTCAAAACCAAGCAAAGCTCCTACCCCAGTATTTGTCCATGCAGCTGTGGTACCAGTCCGTACCCCATCTCGTGACCTGAGACCCAGTCACATGTATTAAAAACAGAGGAAGCATGTTTGCAGAAAGTCACGTTCTTCGTCATTATCTCCTGTGGGGCTGTGTATCAATATTGCTGTACGTTTCCAGACATTCTCGCAGTCCAAGCTGACACCACTTTGTCTCACAACCACCATTTTGTGTTAAACACATTTGCACGTCCCAAGGAGGAATCAGATATGACTTTTGTAAAATTCAACTCATTCCTTACACCCACTTAAGACAGAGGTGAGATGCTTTGTTCGCCCTCTGGGGCTGGGAGATATAGATAGTTAAGTATTTATTTATTAGTCACACATACATCGAAACACATAGTGAAATGCATCTTTTGCGTCGAGTGTTCTGGGGGCAGCCCGTAAATGTTGCCACTCTTCTGGCCCCCACGTAGCATGCCCAAGCTCCTAATATGTATATCTTTGGAATGTGGGAGGAAACCGGAGTACCCGGAGCAAACCTACGCAGACATGGGTAAAACATAAAACACTGAAAAATATATGACTCTCTTTAGCAAAGGGCAGTGGAAGCAGGGTCAGTGAATACTTTCACGGCAGGGGTGTTGAGCTTCCTGACGATCAACGGGGTGATTGGTCACTGCAGGTAAGAGAGAATGTGGAATTGAGGTCACATTGAGATTAGCCATGATTGTACTGAATGGGTATCGGTGATATTCTGCTGATATCTTCCAAGTATTGCTTGCACGATGAATTAAATCTGTACCCCCAAACCTTGAAGCATTTACTGATCTAACAATTAGCTCTATTGAACCTATCTGAACCTGCCACGATCATGTCCATCTCTTCCAAACCACCGCACAGCCTTCTTTCGTTCAAAGAGACAAGCCCATTTGCTCCGGTCTCACGGTGTGGCAATAAACAGCACTACACCTCCACACCCCCATTGTTATGCTTTAATTTTAGATAAATACTCTTAAGTAATAACTAATTGTTGAAATCTTACGAATCTGGCCCAGATAAACACCGGGATTTTCCCATCCTTTCTGACGGTGAGAGATCAGAATTGGACAGAGTGTTGTACAGCTTCAACATGCTCTCCCTGCCTTTGTACAGGGAGACCACGTTGAACCTGTACAACAGTGTGCCTCTGCTGGTGAAGCTCAACACCCGAGGCGATTTCCAAGTCCAGGGGTGGAGCACTGTCCTCCTGAGCTGAGGGTCCGGATGTGAGTCACTTCTGGTGATGCAGCTTGAACCAATGATGCTTTGTGACTCCATGCACTGGCACGGACGTTAACAAACCCTTGTAATGGGACGTGGTTCGGTCTATTTGTTCAGAAATTTGACCTCAATACAGTTTTTTCATAAACTTGAAACGCATTACTTTATGTGAAAGAATTCTGTTTAAATGATTGAACTCTCGAAATATTTTAACGCCCTCTGACAAACAGGGAATTTCAAAAAATCCTGTAGTGCAGCTGACAACTTGTTAAATGGCCATCACTTTTTTTTTTGCCACAGATTTCTCCACAGTCCCTCCATAAACTCCCGGTCAAACCTCACAGCAAAAATCCGAAATTTTTACTTCAACTTCCGTCCGAGGAAACGTGGGAGGTGTGTGTGTGGTCCGCCACTGAAGAGAGGGGCGAGTGGTGGGGTTTTATTTCTACGCACCTTGGGGAGACGATGGCAATCTTCCAGGCAAGGTGTAGGTTGACCGGGGCAGAGGGTGGGAGCGCTAAAGGGTGACCAGGTGTCAGCCCGGCCCCGTAGGACAGGCTGTGGCATTTATCTGCATTTAGCTGCAAGGGAGCAGCGTTGTCCCGTGGAACAAATAAATATTTCCGGACATCACGGCCGTCATTGTAACAAAGACAGGGGAAAGTTATAATCTGCAGAGAACATAAGCAGCAGACCGTAAACGGTGCAATGTTGAAAACACAATTAATGGACATTGGGGCACGGAATGACCCGTTAATAATCAGTCACGTTTATCCCCGTCATTGCACATCAGGAGAACAGCTGATTACAAAATTGCACCTGAGAGCGGGTCCCGAGACGGCTGCAGTTCCTGGCTGCAGATCCAGATGGAGGAATTTGAGAAATTAACATTGTATGGACGGGCTGCTGAATGGCTGCAGAAATATCCGTCAACAGCAGCGCCGTGCGGAAGGGCGGCTGGATCACGCGACATCTGAGCCACCTCGGACGTCTCAAGTTCGCCAGGTTGATCTGGAAACCGTTATGCTCGGCCGTTCGGTGTACGGAGGCGGTGACGTTACACAATCAAGTGTCATCTGAAGTCCGGGTCTGGGCTCCTGCAGAGACCGCAGTTCCTTCTTCCCGGTCCAACCGAACTTATTCCCCAACAGCCTGAAACAGGGTGAAGAATAAAGAAGAAACAATCAGATTACATAACAGGGTCGGTAACTGGGGACTGGGGTAAATATTTCAACACTGACAGACAAATATCACCAGGAAACCGTGGCTTCACTGATATTTTACCATATTAAATATTAACACAAATTCTCACCAGATACACTTCAGATTCGGGTGAGACAGGATGAGGCGGCGGATAGCGGGGACAGATCGGTCGGTGAGCGAATTGTAACCCAGCTCCAGCTCCGTCAGTGAGCGGTTTGTGCTGAGAGCGGAGACGAGATCCTCGACACCAGAATCTGTGAGACCGACGTCCCACAGCCTGGAGATTAGAGAGAGTGAGTATGAGGGATACAGAGAGACAGTAGACGGTGCAAATCCCCAGGGTTTATCAGTAACACAATTACTGACTACATTAATGTTCAGGGTCAGACACCCAGTGACTGTAAACACAATCTCTTCACAGGCTGGGACTTACCGCAGTCTCTGTATTTTGCACTCTGGGTTCCTTAGAGCCTCAGACACTAGTTTAACTGCTGCATCTCCCAGTTCATTGCAACCGAGGTCCAGATCTGTCAGTGAGCAGTTTGTACTGAAAGCGGAGAGGAGATCCTCGGCACCACAACCGGTGAGACCGACCTTCTCCAAGCTGCAGATGAGAGAAAGTGAGGGTGAAGGTCACAGAGATACATGAGACGGTGAAAATCCCCAGTATTTATCAGTGACAAATTTACTGATCGCATTAACATTCATGGTCAGTGTTCGATACCCAGTGACTGCAAACACAATCTCTCACAGTCTGATACTGACCGCAGTCTCTGTATTTTACACAACGGAACCACTTTTACTCCAGAATCTCCGAGCTCATTATAACTGAGGTCCAGCTCCGTCAGTGACCGGCTTGTGCTGAGAGCGGAGACGAGATCCTCTGCAGCAGACCCTGTGAGACCGACACCACACAACCTGGAGGTGAGAGAAAGAGTGAAGTTGATGGCTACAAAGACACAGGACACGGTGTAAATCCACAGTTTTTATCAGTAACACAAATACTGATCACGCTACTGTTCAGTGTCAGACACCCAGTGACTGTAAACACAATCTCTCACAGTCTGGGACTTACTTCAGTCTCTGCATTTTGTATTTGGTGATGTTAAGAGCCGCAGACAGCAGTTTCACTCCTGAGTCTCCCAACTCTATACGATCGAGATCCAAGTTTGTCAGAGCGTCGTTTGTGCTAAGAGCGGAGACGAGATCTTCCGACCAATCACGCGAAAGACTGGCTCCATCCAGCCTGGAGATGAGAGAAGAGCGACGATGAGGGACACAGAGAGAAAGGAGATTGTGCAAATCCCCAGTGTTTATCAGTAACACAATTACTGATCACATGAATGTTCAGTATCAGACACCCAGTGACTGGAAACACAATCTCTCACAGTCTGGTACTTACTCTAGTCTCTGTATTTTACACTGTGGGTCCTTCAGAGCCGCACACACAAGTTTCACTCCCGAAATTCCCAGTTTATTACCACACAGGTTTATTTCCATCAGCGATCTGTTTGCAGTGAGAATGGAGACGAGTTCCTCGGCACCAGAATCTGTGAGACCGACTTTTTCAAGCCTAGAGATGAGAGAGAGGTGTGTGAAAGACACAGAGAGACAGGAAACTGTGGAAAATCCCAATGGTGTAGCATTAACATAATTACTGTTCACATTAATGTTCAGTGTCAGACACCCAGTGACTGTAAACACAATCTCTCACAGTCTGCGACTTACCACAGTCTCTGTATTTTGCACGTCGGGTCCCCCAGAGCCGCAGGCAAAGGTTTCACCCCTGAATCTCCCAGTTCGTTATTACTAAGGTTAATTTCCAGCAGCGATCCGTTTGCACTGAGAGTGTAGACGAGATCCTCGGCACCAGAACCTGTGAGACCGACATTCTCCAGCCTGGAGATGAGAGAGAGTGAGGTTGAGGGACACAGAGGAGACAGGAGACGGTGCAAACGCCCATGGTTTATCAGTAACACAATTACTGACAACATTAATATTCAGTGTCAGACACCCAGTGACTGTAAACACAATCTCTCACAGTCTGCTACTTACTCCAGACTTCGTATTTTACACTCCGGGTGCCTTAGAGCCTTAGACACTGGCTTCACTCCCGAATCTCCCAGTTTATTACTCCCAAGTCTAAACACAAACAGACAAAGTGAGAAACAAAGTGATTCAAACCGTGGCTCTGACAGAATTACACCTACTCGAATATTTCAGGAAACTTTAAACTTTAAACCCTTCAGGAAATTACTGACCGGAGTTCCCGTCACTGTCACTGACCCTCACTGCCCATATCCAGTTTATCCACGGAAAATCGGTAATTTAGTCTGTGGGTATGACCTCTGTAAACTCTACACATTCTTTCTCATTTCCGAACGATGGGAAATAATGTTCCTGACGTGAGAAGGCCGGAGCTAATAGATGACAGGGTGGGGGAGTGTGCAGAGTCTCACAGAAGATGGGGTATGGTGATGTTGAGGACAGAACCTAAAAGGGGGAGGTGTGGGTTGGGAGAGAAATTCTCCGCAGGAGGCGGGGGAAGAGAGATACCACAGGAGAAATGGGGCACACGTGAGGAGAGTTCCAACGGGAGGAGAGGACATTCCCAGAGAGACTTTTCTCTCCGGTGACCTTCTGCGGTTCCTCACCGGGAAGACAGTGCGAAGCGCCGACAAACAGACTGATGCATCCAGTGCCGGTCTTGGTGTCGGGAACAGTGAGAGGAAAGATGGTGAATGGACGTGTCACAGGCTGTGAGAAACACAGTCATTCATGTGATTTATTGCAATTACACCAATGGCATTATTCACTGATCTGATGAAGTCTCCAACATCCCTTCGCAATGAACCACTGATCCCTCCCACCCTTGGGGAATTACTTACCGATCCTCTGGTTATTTGTCACAGATCTTCACAATCTGCCTTTTTACAGTTTTCTCCAAACTCTTCCTTTTCCTTTGCATTGAAACAACAATATAAAATTGTTACTTAGTTCAGGACTGCAGATAAGTCAACACTTACCTCAGCTCCTGACACTTGTGCAGCTCTGGTCCCAGCCGCTGGAGCCCTTCACACTGAATGTGGCAGCCATACAGATCGAGGAGTTTTATTGTATCACAGAGCCCGATGACATGAGACAGGACGGCGCAGTCAATGGGATTCAGGCGGAGGTCACTGAGTGAAAGTGTTTCCACAGCTCCCAGCGCGGCCTGAGCCAGTCCACGGTTCTGAGACTCAAACAGGTAGTGCAGTGTGTTCAGGAGTCTCCTTTTACCAGCTTCAGTCCCTGTGTTTCCAATCTGGCGTTTAACCTCCGCCTTCACCCAGTCAATCACTCGGCAGGTAGTTTGATTGGGAAATGGGCCCAGAATTTCCTCCAGGCCCCGAGCTGACTCTGGGTAGCAGAGACCAGCAACAAAACGGAGAAATATCTCAAATCGCCCGTCTTCTTCGCTGTGAAAATCACTGAGTCTTTCCATGATATCACTGGGATCTGCAGTCAAGAACACTACGAGTGCGGCTGCAAACTCTTGGATGGTGAGGTGTGGGAATGCGTACACCACGCTCCGGGCACAATCCTCTCTCTCCAAAAGTTCCATCAGGAACCCGGACAGGAACTGGGAAGGCTGCAGATTGTATTTGATCAAATCTCCATCGGTAAACACAATCTTCCTCTCGGACACTCCTGTGAAGGCCATCTGACCAACCCTCAGTAACACATCACGGGGACTTTCAATCTTACAGCTGTGGTTTTTCAGGATGTTGTAAATATAGTAGGAATATAGTTGGGTGATGGTCTTGGGAACTCTCTGCGGGTCCCTGTGTCTTTCTGTGAAAAAAGGGCCCAGTGCTAGACAAAGGATCCAGCAGTAGGAGGGGTTGTAGCTCATGGTGTACAGGATCTCGTTCTCCTCCACGTGCTTGAAAACAGCTGCTGCCACCGCCTGATCTTCAAAATACCTGCTGAAATATTCCTTCCGTTCCTCACCAACAAATCCCAGGATTTCAGCCCATACACTGATCTCCGCCTTTTCCAATAAATGTAACGCAGTGGGGCGGGTGGTCACGAGCACTGAACACCCTGGGAGCAGCTTGTGCTGGATTAAACTGTACACAATGTCAGAAACCTTACACCGGAATTCAGGGTCTGTACACAATTGCTGAGGTTTTGTGTCTTTCCGACAGTCACCAAAATCGATTGTGTCGTTGAATTCATCTAAACCATCGAATATAAACAGCAACTTCTCTGGGTTCTTCCACAGCTTTTCCAGAACATTCCTCAGGTAAGGATAGAAAAATACCATCAGGTTCCACAAGTTTATTGTACAATTAATCGTGTTTAAATCCCGGAACTTAAAGCTGAAGACAAATTGAAATTGTTGGTATATTTTCCCCGTGGCCCAGTCATAAACAATCTTTTGCACCATGGTTGTTTTCCCGATCCCCGGGACTCCGGCCACTGCTACCGAGCTCCCAGATTTGGATTTACTCCAGGAAAGGCTGCCCTGGAACAACTGATCAGTCCGGATTTTTCCCAACTCTCCCCGGAGATGTTCCTCTCTCCACTCCTCGTGGTCCCGGCCTCTTGCCAGCAGCTCGTGTTCCACAAGTCTCCGACGTCGAACAGTGGAAATGACCGTGAGCTCAGCGTATCGATCAACCAGCTGGAAAACCTTCACCTTCTCCCTCATCAGGATGGTGTTCACTCTCAGTGTTTCAGTCTGTTGCCGCAGAGTCCTCTTGTGTTTCTGTTGAACATCTTTCAGGGTAAAAGACATTGGTCAAAATGTCAGATATTTCAACTCAGGACTCAGTATTTAAGATGACAAGAATTAGTTCAATTCTGTTGAATTAATTGAATTCTATGATGTATGTTGGGGAAGAAAGTAAACTTGCTTAGCGGATCCATATCTCGACAGAGAGCCATGGCCTGGAAAACTATCAGACCCTGACATTCCCATATTCAGTGTACTGTGAACGTTTCCCTGGTAGTTTACTGACCCCTGCCTGTCCTGTACTGGTCACCCTCCCACTACTACCAGAGCTATCGTTTTCCCTTTGCAACTCACTTCTAAAACCCTAGTGTTGATGTGGTGTCTGGAGATGCAGAAAAGGGCCGTGGACATTCTGTCAAAGGAACCGATCTGGGTGTTACCGTTATTCCGCTGTTTTGCTTCAAAATAAAAACACCGAAAACTCTCTCTGGCTACTGCTTTATCCCATGACTTGGTCCAGCGCTGAGTCCCAGTCACCTGTCAATCTACTTTAAACCCTCCCGTGAAGTCCACGCGGATTTCCCTGCAGGGGTATTTCTCCACTCCAGTTCAAGTGCAAACTGTCCCTCTTGTGTATTCGCCCCTTCTCCACCAGAGATCCAAATTGTCCAAGAATCTGAAAACCCGCGCCCTGCATCAGCTGCCGAGCTACTCGTTCATCTGGCCGATCTTTCTGCTTCACCTCGCTGTCACCTGACATTGACCCTGGCACCCGGAAAGCAACACACCGTCCTGATGACTCTTCTGCAGCCACAGAATGGCATTCCTGTCCCCTTCACAAGCGAGCCTCCTGTCACTATCGCCCTGTATGACTGCACCCTTTCCCTCGGAGCTTCAGAGCAGGTCACAGTGCCAGAGACATGACAGCTGCTGCTCGTCACTGAAAGTCCATCCCCAGAACATTATCCAAAGAGGCGCACCTGTTAGTAAGGGAAATGGCCACAGCAGAATCCTGCACTGCCTTCTACTCGACTTACTTTTCCTGCTGATCACACGTCGATCTGAAACCGGCATCTTACGTGTGACCAACGCACTAAAAGTAACATCTGTGGTGCTCTCAGCATCCCGGATGATCCTGTGTAAATCTAACACCAGCTCTAGTTCCTTGCCACGTTTGTCAGGAGTTGCAGCTGGGGGCACTTCCCACAGATGCATTCATCAGAGAGACCGAGAGGTTCCTTGACCTCCCATATCTTGGAGGAGGTGCATTGTACTGCAACCCTGCCGAGACTGAGTCAAGTGCTCAGGATGAACAGCAGAACAGAAAATGTCTCATGATCTGATGGATTGGTGGTTAATTCCAAGAATAGCACATCCCATTCCCAAGCCAAAGTCCTTTTGAATCCCTGATCCTCACAACCTCTGAATAAATAGGTTCTGCCATGCATCGATTCTAAAAAGAAAATGATGATAACATTGCATTTCCTCTCTCACCTTTCAGTTCCGTGGGTAGTTCAGTTAAACCTCGGGCCATGTTCATATATTCTTGTGTATCAGAACCTGTTCAAATCAACACGGTTTCATGAAACCATATCTGACCAATATTGTTAAGTTTAGAGTGTTTCAGAATGATTTTGTGTTGAGTGTGTTGTTTTACCGTACCGAACTCCTGGATTTCTTTCAGTATTTTGTCCAACTTTGGTAACTCCTGCCTCATTTCCACAAAGGACTTCCACATCACCGTCCGGGTCTGGGAGCCTTTCTCCGTCACCAGATTGAGGAATAGCTTGGAAGCATCTATCCGGTGTCCTTTCTCCACGAGCTCAGAGACTTTCTGCAATGAAAAATAATGAATAGGGTGAGGAGTGGCCTGGGAAACACAAGAAAGTATCTGCTCAGTGATGGGAGGTCCCATTGGCTTTCTGCACACAAACAGCAACGGGGTGAATCTTCACCCACATGTTATTCTCAGGATTCAGTCGTTAGCTGAGAAAACTGACTGGAAAGTCACAGATCAGAGTATTGTGGATGCAGCGTGAGGAATCACTGATGTTCTGCAATAGATTTAATGTGATATGTTTCCTCTGTCCTACAAACGACCAAGTCGCTGTCTGCCCTATGCATCTTAATCTTCTGGATAGGTCCACCATGTTTGAACTCGTCAAACGCCTTACTCAAATCTATGCAGGCAAACTCCACTGTTCTACATTCATCTCTGTCACCTCCTCGAAATACTCAATCAAGTTATTGAGACAAGACTTGTCCCGTACAAAGCCATGATGACTGTCTCTAATTTGGTGATAGTTTTCGAAATCCTCAAAAATCCTGTCGCTAGAAATCCTATGCAACAGCTTTACCGGACTATAGTTCCCAGGATGTCTTTCTTGAATAACCGAACAAAATTACTGCTCAACAGCTCTGCGGGACCTCGCGCCTGTGGCTACAGTGGACACTGAGATCTTGGTCAAGGACCCAGCATTCTCTTATCTTTGTTTTCTCAATAACCTGGGATATATCCCATCCGGCCTCAGGGAGGTATCCATATTAAGGTGCTTGAAGAGACCCAAAATTACTTCTTTATCTCAAAATACTCTGGCATATGAGGATGCTCCACACTGAACTTCCTGTCCCCCACGTCCTTCTCCTTGGTATATTCGGACATGAAATACTCATTTAGGACCTCACCCACATCCTCTGTCTCCAGGTACAGTTTCCCGCCTTTATCCTTGAATCCATATAACCTCTTGCACTTGGGATTCTTTTTATTCCTATTCGCCAAGAACTTTTCATGCCCCCTGCTGGCTCTCCTAATTACCTTATTGAATTCGTTCCAGCTTCTTTATAATCCTCTGCGGCTCCGTTGGATTTTAGCTTCGTAAATCCTACATCCGTCGTCATTTCCTTATTTATTAAATTCACCACCTCTCTCGACATCCAAGGTTCCCTTCCCTTGCTATCCATGTCCGTCCATCTCTCTGGAATATACCTGTCCTGTGCTCTGTGCAGTTGGTCTTTAAACATACTCCACATGGTCAGACGTGGACTTGCCCTAAAACAGCTGTTCCCAATTAATTCGTTCATGGCCTGAGAAACTAGTTGAGGCAGGTACAATAACAACATTTAAAATATCTGTTGGACATGGATAGGAAAGGTTTGGAGGGATCTGGGTCAAATACGGCCAAATGGGACATTCTGCGGTGGACACCTTGGTCATCATGGACCAGTTGGGCCGAAGGGCCGGTTTCCGTGCTATGACACTCTCTGACACTCACCTCATGTTCACGTCCACTGAAATGTCCCTCGTTTCTCAACAGTTGGCTGAGACCTTCAACCCGTCCTTCAATCGCCTCCGTTAGTCTATCCTGGTAGAAATTTCCCAGCTGGAAGAGTTTGTAATCGTCCCACTGTGTCAGGAGCTCAGAGAGTGTGGACTTTGGATCTGTGAATAGAAAGGGAGAAACTGAACATTTCCCCAAGGAGTGCCGTGGGCTCTGGCCCCAAACACAAACAACCCCGGGATCTTGAAAAACCCTCACCACCAGTGACATGTGTGTATGTACCACAGAGCCATAGAGTTCTACAGCAGAGAAACAGGCCATTCAGCCCACCGTGTCTGTGCTGTCCATTATGGCTATCTATGTCAATCACACCTGCCAGCATTAATTCCACACTACTCCCTTCCTTCCTCATTGTCGAGATATCTGCTATATGCTGTTACAGTCCTCTCCTTCTGCACCTCCTCTGGAAGCTCATTCCAGATACCAATAACATTTACCCCTCAGATCCCCTTTAAACCACCTCCCTCTCACTGATTTCATCTGTTCTTAGAAACACCACAATGGGAAAAGTACACCGACCATCTGCAGCTCTCACCATGTTGAGAACATCTCTAACTTCACTCCTTAGCCTCCTCTGCTCCAGAGTAATCAGATACACCCGATCCAATCTCTCCAAGCCCTCCAATCCAATTTACCATCGACAGGAAGCAACTCAGTTGCCCATCTGGACACTTCAAACAGCACCAACCAACCCGTAAGCATTCCATCACGAACATGTGTAACATGTGGATGGGAAGACCTCACTACCTGACGTCAGAACCCGACGTTGTACAGATTGACGTTGTTCATCACTGGATTTCAGACCCACCCAACAGCATTGTGGGAGTTTGTTTTTCACCAAAAGGTCCACATTGATCAGCACCCCGTCAAGGGTAGTGCAGTATTGGCCATGAATTCCGGCCTCAGCATTGATACACTCATCCAGAAGACTCTGAGCGACATCTTCAACACACCCTAAAAGCTCCAACAGAGATGAGGTACTACATTCCCCACACCATCCCACTTCCCCCTTCACTCTCCCCCAACCATGCACAGATCAGGTACTACATTCCCCACGCCTACCCACTGCCCCTTCATACTCCCCCACCCTTACATAAATCAGGTACAACATTCCTCTCACCGACCCATTGCCCTTACACTCTCCCTCACCCCTACACAGATCAGGTATTACTTTCTCCACACCCACCCACCGCCTCCTTCACTCTCCCCACCCCGACGCAGATCAGCTACGATATTCCCCACACCTACACACTGCCCCTTCACTCTCCCCAACCCCTAAACAGATCAGGTATTACATCCCCCACACCTACCCGCTGCCCCTTCACTCTATCCCATCCCAACACAGATCAGGTACTACATACCCCATACCCACCCATTTCCCCTTCACCGTCCCACACCACTGCACCGATCAGGAAGTACATTCCATACACGGACCCGCTGCCCCTTCACACTCCCCCACCCCTACACAGATCAGGTACTATATTCCCCCCACCCACCAACTTTCCCGTTTGAAAAATGTCTGCAGCCGAATGAACTTCCCGCCTGAAAAACCAGGAATTACAGGTTGCAGGTCATTAATTCAGAACTCAGCAAAACTCAGATGCAGAATGGGCTAGAGAAACGTGATCCTAGTCACTGGGTGAGCAAATTATGGAGGGGACAACGTTGGAGAGTATTAAATGGGTCACCTGCAGGGTGATCACATCGATGGCGGGTGACCAGACACCTCCACTCACAGAGAACACAGCAGGGCAGACACCGTCCTACCGATCAAACCCTCTATGATGGGTGAACGCACTGACCAACGGGAGGCCGTTCTTGCAATGTTGCAGATGACTCAGGCAACTCTGACTGGGATGATACCTCACAAGCAAGAACAACGCCGCACCGATCATTTGCTTATCCCTGCTGCCCTGTTGGTAAAACTGAACAACATGTCCTGTCCTCCAGTGTTCTGGCACCTCACCTGTTCAAACAAAGACGTAAAGATATCCACCGAACCCCAGCAATGTCCTCCCTTGTTTCTTCAGCATCCTGGGGTAAAGCTCCTCGGGCCATGGGGATTTATCCACTAATGTGCTCCAATATTTCTTACGTTACCTCTCTCCTGATATAGATATGGTCCGGAAAATCCGCATATCACTTCCCTAACACTGAACATCCTTCTCCCTGGTGAATACCGATCAGAAGTATTCATTCGGGACCTCTCCCTTTTCCCCTGGCTCGACGCATCAATTATCCCTTTGGTCCTTGACGGGACCTATCCTTTTCTTAGTTACACGCTTGCTTCCAATATACTTGTATAAAGTTTTAAGATTCTCTTTAATCCCACTTCCCAAGTGCAGTTCATGGCCTCTTCCACCCTCCAAATTACCTTGTTCTCTCCGTTTTCTCCAATGAACCTCAAAGGACGCAGTCAACGGTTCTATCGTTCTATGGTATTACGTCATAGCTTTACTACTTCATAATACACTATTGCTCTACAGCTGGGAGCAGCTCAGATGTTCTGTTTAATCTTTGTTTCCAGCTGAATGCATTTGTGAATTATTTGGTGCTTTTGTCATGGCAACATTATACAGCTGAATGATGGATTCCATCAGGTTCATGGCAAGAATATGGATTTTATCAAAAAAATGCGGCTGAGCAACTCGGTTGCCAGTGTCGAGTGTTGAGGATGTCATTCAGATATGACAAGATAAAGGACTGAGCAACAGCGTGCGCGGTAATGCAAACTTCAAATGCTTACAAAAAATATTGTGAAAATTGAAGTGACGTGAGAGAGGGAATAGCGAAGGACAGAAAACTAGAGATAGATAGATAGATAGATAGATAGATAGACAGACAGACAGACAGACAGACAGACAGACAGACAGACAGACAGACAGACAGACAGATAGATAGATAGATAGATAGATAGATAGATAGATAGATAGATAGATAGATAGATAGATAGATAGAGAGAGAGAGAGAGAGAGAGAGATAGATAGATAGATAGATAGATAGATAGATAGATAGATAGATAGATAGATAGATAGATAGATAGAGAGAGAGAGAGAGAGAGAGAGAGAGAGATAGATAGATAGATAGATAGATAGATAGATAGATAGATAGATAGATAGATAGATAGATAGATAGATAGATAGATAGATAGATAGATAGATAGATAGATAGATAGATAGATAGATAGATAGATAGATAGATAGATAGATAGAGAGAGAGAGAGAGAGAGAGATAGATAGATAGATAGATAGATAGATAGATAGATAGATAGATAGATAGATAGATAGATAGATAGATAGATAGATAGATAGATAGATAGATAGATAGATAGATAGATAGATAGATAGATAGATAGATAGATAGATAGATAGATAGATAGAGATAGGAAGATATATAGATATAAATTGCAATAGAATGTAAACTAGAAAGATATAGATACAGATAGGAATTATAAAATACGAAACGGAGAAAGATGTGAAGATTTTCCCGCAGTTGAGAACAGCCCGGAAATGTAGGTGACATGAGATGCTGGGTTATCTGTCCAAATGGACTCCAAATTTTCTTGGTGGTGGGAGTCAGAGGGTGGTTGTGGAAATTTGTTTTTCAGACTGAAGGCCTGTGACCAGTGACGTGCAGCAGAAATCGGTGCTGGTCTGTGGATTGTCATCTATATTAACGATTTGGATGATCATGTCTATGGTATAGTTCGTAGGTTTGCAGATGTCACTGAAACTTTCACCCAGAGGGTGGTAGGAAAACGGAACAACCTGCAAGAGGAAAAGTTAGAGGCCAAATATTGGCAAATGGGACTGGCTCAGGTAGGCTCCTTGGGCTGAATGGAAATGTTGGGCCGAAGGGCCCATTTCCCTGGTGTAGGAGTCGTATATCTCCAAGAATAGAAATATTCGTTTTTTTTTTGATGTTCAGAAAATTTATCGATGGCAGAATAGAGTTCAAAGTTTGAGCTCAGTCGGTGAACATGAGTGGTGGTAGAGGCTCCGGGGGCCGAACCGAATGTAGTTCTGGGTGTTTAATGAAGAATTACGAACGAACTGCTGCACAGCAGCCCTTTGCCCACAGAGCGTTCCAGCTCATCCCTCGCACGTCTCACCTACTGTTTCGCAAATTCCCATGAAAACTCGTCTCCTAATCTCCTGTGTACGTTTATCCAGCTGCGACAAATAGCTATTACGTTACTCTGAAGCAGAATGTAAAATAGCACGTATTTACATACCTTTCAAGTGATCAGATAATTCGGGAACAAAGTGCATGTGTTTCAAAGACTTCATCAGATCAGAACCTGTTGAAATTAGTTCAAAGAAGGAGTTACTTTCTGAATTGAAAAAAAAGCGCATGTTTTGCATATAACATGAAATTCTGCCCTCGATTTTACAGGACCTTGTTGCTCCACTTCATCGAGAAGTTTGTCCAATTTAGGGAGCATGTGTTGCATTTTCACGAAGCATTTCCAAATCATCCTTCGGGACTGGGGCTCCTTCTCCATGACCAGGCTGAGCAGGAGTGTAGAACCGGCAGCACGTCCTCCTCCTTCCGCACGTTTGATGACTTCCTGTAAATAATAGCAATGAATACGTTGAGACGCAAAGTTAATGATCCGCTTAAATTGAGAAGACGAGGAACCGCTCAGCGATGGGACCTCCCAGATAACTTGAGCACTGAAAACAGTCGCTGGGGCCTCATCATTCTGAACAAGCTGTGGCACTCTTTTACTTTCATAAGTCCGTCTAACATGACAAAAAAAAGTAACCGAAACAGAAACTGTCAGCAGTGTGCCTGGGAATTAGTGGTCAATTTTAAAGTGATCTGCTTCAATGCGATCAGTTTCCCCTGCTCTTCATTGTCCCACATTACCTCGCAATGTCGTGTTGCCCAATGCCATTCCGAAGGCGGTCCGGACACGTCGTGGCGGCGGTCGGTTTAACCGTCCAGCAATGAGGGAGACCACTAGTGGTGGTCTCTTTATGCGGGAGCCCTCCCCGTTTACACTGGGGACCAGAGGTGGAAAGTGTTGCTCAGAGCAGTATCGTGCAACAGATTCTTAAGTCGGTTTACCGATTCTCCAGCCACCTGTCATTTCTGCGGCCGGGAGAAGATGGTGTTTGCCCGACGGGTGAGAGGCTGCATTCTCGATCTGAGAATCTGAATGGGCTGCTTCTCAAGTTTGGGCTTCACTTTAGCCCCACTCTCCTGATCTTCGGTCACCCGGTGCGGAGGTGGGAGTGGGCTGGTTGGGGGAAGCTCCTGGTAGGTTTGTTCCCGGGCTTGGTCAACGTGGACATTCACAGGTCGTGCCGGCAGGCAGTCGAACGTTCTGCCCGAGTCGATCACTTGCCCCTTTTCCTCAGCTACGTCCGGGGCCCAGTATCCGTGGAGAATGAGCATGCGGTATCCACGGGTACATTGAGGGATTGCCGGGCAAGCAGGACACCATAGGCGTTCGAGTGCGTTCTAGATAGACATGACCGTGTTACAATATGAAACTCTAAATAGTGTGGATCGTGAAGTACTGTAATTATTGCAATAATGTGATCTTGCAATCACTGAATAGACCACCTTTGGTAAAGAGAAAAAAAGCTATTCTGAAAACCGACTCCATTACCTGGGGGGTGGGGGAGGGAACAGATCTCACCACCGGTCACATCTTTCCCTCCCCACCCCTTTCCACATTCCGCAGAGAATACTCCTTCCGTGAATCCCTGGTCCGCTCATCCCTCCACATCAATCCGTTCCTGGCCCCCGGCACGCTCCTCGTGCCCTGACAGTAGATGCAACACTTGTCCTGGCACTTCCTACGTCGCCACCGTCCAGAGAACTGAACAGTCCTTCCACATGAGGAAGGGATTCACACGCATCCCCTCCATCCTTGTGCACTGCTTTGTGTGGCCCCCTGTAGGTCGGCAGACGAAGTGCAGACAGGGCGCCCGTTAAGCAGAGCAGCTACACAGAACTGGTTCCTTCTGTCCTTCATGTCACCCCCAATGTATCCCACTATCACTTTCCTCTGCTGAGTAGAGTCTACCACTTGTAGCCTTCGTGGCGAAAACTTTAACAGCGTTGATACACCGAATGATCTTGGGGTGCAAGTCCGGACCTCCCTGAAAGTGGCCGCAGAAGTCGATAGGGCGGTAAAGAAGCATGTGTCACCCTTGCCTTCATTAGACGAGGCACTGAGTTCAAGAGTCCGTAAATTATGTCGCAGCTTTATAAGCCTCTCGTTCGGACGCATCTGAAGTATTACATTCATTTCCGGTTGACCCGTTACGGAAGAATGTGGCGGCTTTGGAGAAGGTGTAGAAGAGGTTTTACCAGGAGGCTGTCTGCGTTTAGGTGCATGTGCAACGAGGGGTTGGACAAACTCGGGTTGTTTTCTCTGGAGCGGCGGAAGGGAGACATGATAGATGTTTGCAGATTTTCAAGAGGCATAGACAGAGTAGACAGACGGTATTTATTGACCAGGCCAGAAATGTCCATTGGTAGAGGGCGTGCATCAAAGGTGAGAGGGGGGAGGTTCAAATGAGATGTGCGGGACAAGTTTGGTTTTTACACAGAGGGTAGTGGGTGCCTGGAATGTGCGGACAGGGGTAGTGGTGGAGGCAGATACGATAGAGGAGTTTTTGAGGCCCTTAGAAAGGCACATGCCGAGAATGGAGGGATGTGGACCATGTTCAGGCAGAAGTGATGAGGTGTTATTGGCTTATTTAATCCACAGATTCCCCTCTATTGGATCTTCAAATACTGAAGGAAATTTGGGAAACGTGATTTTCCTTTCATGAAACTATATTCACTTAGTTAGATTAGATTATTCCCTGAATGTTTAACTAGTTTTTTTTACCTTGATTATTGTCCCGAGCCTCTCGCCAGCAATACAATATTAAACTGTGGTTTCCAGCCTTTGACTCTCTGCTTTCCGAAACAAAGAAGTGTTTAAGAAACTTTTGCAGAGGAGACAGAAAGGACTGCAGATGCTGGAATCTGGAGCAACGATTAAGGTGCTGGAGGAACTCAGCGGGTCAGGCAGCATCTGTAGACGGCAATGGACAGTCGACTTTCGGCTCCAGACCTTTCATCTCGACTCAGTCCATTTCACAAGCCACATTTTACAGTCTACTGGTACCATCCCAGATATCAATGAAGTTCGAAAAGCTCTGGCTCATGGGGCCGTTAGTTCTGCTCACACTTGATTTAAAATCTTTCGGCATATAATGAGACCTGATGCCGTGTCTACCTTTAGTGCCATGAGATTTTCCAGTAACTGGGATCTTTACAAGTACATGGAACACAGAAAGGTATAGCACGGGTCAGTCCATTCGGCCCACGCTTTTGTACGGATCATGATGCCAATTTATACAAAATGTCCTCCTGCCTCATACCACGCATATCGCTCCGTTCTCTTCATTTTCATGTGTCAACTGAAAAGCCTCTTAAACTCCCCCAAACTGCTTGTTTGCACTATCACCCCCGGTATCCCATTTCAGGCATCCACCGCTCTCCGCGTAAAAGTACTTGCTTCTCACGTCGCCCATAAACTCCCCCCAACGTTAAAAGAATGTCCTTCGATATTTGACATTTCTAACCTGGGGAACAGATTCTGACTGTCTACCCTGAAGTGCTTCTATGTTATGTGAAACCAGTTCTTCGGTAGTCACTGGGATATTAACATCGGCCCACCCTGCGCGGAAGAAATCAGTTCAACGTGCCTGCCGTTTCTTTGTGTCCTGAAATTAATTTGCTACTCCCATTCTCCACCGAACCACGCGATTATCTTCGCCAGACTCTCTCTGTGTACGGCCATAGAAGCGTTTACTGTTCTCTTTGCACCTTTCCTCTCAGAATTACTTATCGTCTTTTTTTTTAAAGTCTCTCGCGATTATTTCTTTTGAGGAACAATCACCTGGTCTGCCAATTCACTTTGACACTATGTGTGCCTTACCAGCCCAGTTTGTCGCTCTCCGCTGGTGTAGCCTGACCTGCTGGGCATGTCCCACAGCCCTCGTATTGTCAACACACTAACACAGACAAAGAGACATAATCACCCTCCATCTGGTCCCATTAACTGGTATCCCTACCCCTACCAAAGATATTCCCATTTGTCCTGACCTCCCTTCCCCACCTCTGCAACTTAAAACTAACGTCTTTCTCCTTTTCCCAATTCTACCCAAGGATATTTGACCTGAAGTGTTCATTGGGTTTCCCTGTCCACGGACACTGCCTGAGCTGCTGGACATTACCAGCTGTTTCCAGATTTTTTTGCAAGTGTTGTACATTTTCTTTTCTTCATTATTGGATCTGTTTCTTTCCCCATCACATGTCACAGTTCTAACATGTGTTACCCGCAGAGTTCTGCAACGCTCGGTTCAAGTAACTCACAGCATCCATCTCCCTCCGACTCACCTCGTAGTCTTGGCCATTGAAAAATCGTTCGTATGTTAAAACGAAGCCGACTTTGTCCACCGCTTCTTCGATCGCCTGCTCTAGTCTCTCCCGGTAATGATCTGTCAATTGGAGCAGTTGGGAATCATCCCACTTTTCCAAGAGCTCGTCCATTGTCGACATTGGGCCTGCGAACAAGATAAGGGAGAACATCACACCATGAAGAGCTTTCTGACTGGGATGTTCTCACACTTTCCATTGACAAACGGGAGTTTCGTGTCAGCACGTTGCCAGCCACTTCCCGCACGCCTCACATGCGGCGTTCGCTGTGTCGTTTTTAAATTCAGGTGTCAAATGTCACCTCTCACGTTAAAGTCGGCTTTGATCACAGCGAATCAGCTCACACCTGCCTCTTCACATCTTATACCTGTCGGTACAAGTGCATGTAACCTGGCGAAATGCACACACTATTTGAGGGAAGATTCATAGAGAAATCCAGCACGGATGCAGGCCCTTCGGCCCAGAAAGTCCCGGCTGACCACTTTGTACACCCAGCTAGTCCCAGTTTCCTGCTTTCGACCCATATCCCTCCAAGACCCACCTCTCCATGTGCTTCTTATATGTTGTTATTGTACCCGTCTCAAGCTCTTCTTCTGACACCTCATTCCATATATTCACCACCCTCTGCGTGAAAAATTTCCCCTTAGGTCCTTTTAAATCTTCTCCCTCTGAACCCAAATCTATACCCCCTAGTTTTGGACTCTGATACTCTCGAGAAAACACTGTTGCTGACCACCTTATCTGTGTCTCTCATAACGTCTCTGTTATGAGGGCTCCCCTCATTCTCCTGCGTTCCACTGAACAAAGACCTCGCCTGGCCAACCTCTCCTAGTAGCTCAGGCCCTCCAGTCCTGCAAACATCCTCGTTAAACTTCTCTGCACTCTTTCCTGTTTAACCTCCTCTTTCCTATACCAGGGAGACCAAAACTGTATACAAGTACTCCAAGTATGGCCTTATCAACGGTTTCATGCAACAGCAACAACATGTCCCAATTCCTGTACACTCTGTGTGAAATCCCATTCAGAGTCTTTCAAGTTTCCATAATGTCACTTTTCCTTGTTCTAGACTCCGACGAATACTGGCCCAGACTACTCGTCCTTCCCTCGAAAGACTGATGGGAAGTTGCAGCAACCCCTCCCGCGGTTCCCTCAGACCTCCCTTCCATCCCCTCGTTCTCCCTCTGTTTTAGGAGAGTGAGCCTTCCCTCTGTGAATTTCTCCCAATGCAGGTGTAACATGCCCTGTCATCGTTCTGTTTCCGTTTGCCCTTCTGAACTGCCAGGTACAAAACTCCCAGGTAGTTACTGTCAAAGGGAACCACTTTCCAGACTTTCACCTCAGCCATTATTGACCTCCAGAGGCATCCTTTCCATCAGGGATACTTGTCATGATCAAGGCAATTCTCACAGGTTGCCCAACTCTTACGGATAGTCTGTGATGCTGGTATCAGGGAGGCATTTTCCATGCAGGGAGGGTAACTATTCCCCTGACGGTGTCACCTCTCACGGGAAGGGACAGATAAGAAACGAAAGCCACTGACTGATCCAACCTATTGGTTTCAATGACCCCAAAACCCAGCAGCTGATGAGTATTTGCAGCACTGACTCCGGAAAAGTCCGTCCAGACCTCCCTTCACTCCTCTCCGTCTGCAAGGTTCATTGCCCCTCGTCTCCCTCTGTAGCTGCGAGCTCCAGGTGTCATAGAGTCATACAGAACGTAAACAGGCCTTTCGGCCCAACCGTTCCATGCCGAACAAGCTGCCCGCCTGTGCTGAGCACATTTCCCTACATTTGGCCCATGTCCCTCTTAACCTTTCCTCCTGATGTACCTGTCCAAGCGTCATTCAGCTGTTGCTCTTCGTACCTGTCTCAACCACATCCGTTGACAGCTTAGTCCAACTACTCAACACCCTCTGCGTAAGAAGTTGCCCCTCAGATACCTTTGAATTCTTTGCCCTCTCACCCTAAACCTGGGCCCTCTAGTTTATGGTTCCCTTTCCCTGGGAAAAAGACCCAATCTATGGCCCTCATTATTTTATACATCTCCATAAGGTCTACCCACGTTCCAAGCAACAAAGTCCTAGTCTGCCCAACCTCTGCACATGACTCAGGCCCTCGAGTCATGGTAGAATTCTCATGAATCTCCTTTGCACTCACTCCAGCTTAATGGGATATTTCCTCTAACAGGGTGACCAAAACTGCACACAAAGCGCGGCCTCACCAACGGTTGCAACATAACTTTCCAACTCCTGTATTCAGGCATTCTTCATCGAACTATGTACTTGTTCTGCTGGGTCCTTCTGCTGCACAACACTGCCCAGGGCGCTACCATTCACTGCATAATTCCTGCAGTGGTTTGACTTCCCAAAATGAAACACGTCGCACTTATTTGAATTGAAAGCTACTTGCCAATCCTCGAACTATTTTCCTAACTGATCAAGATCCCCCTGTAATATTTGATAACGTTCTTCACAGTGTAAGATACCACCAATGTTAGTATCATCTGTAAACTTACTAACCATATCTTGTACATTCACTTCTAAAATAAGGAACAACAAAGCCCCCAACACAGACCAGTGGCACACCACTACTCACCGCCTTCCAGTCCGAGAATCAACCTTCCACCGTCACCTTCTTTCTACCGTCGACCTAAACATGAATCCAGTCAGCTGGCTCTCTCTGGACCTCATGTGGCCCAACCTCCCATGAGGGACCTTGTCAAAGTCCTTGCTGAAGATCATATTGACACCGTCTCCCGCTCTGCCCTGATCTAACCTCTCGGTTACTTCTTCGAAAAACTCTAACGGGTTTGTCACACACAACATCCCACGGACAAAGCCGCCTTATCCTTAATGAGACATTTTCTATCCAAAAAGGTTTCGAAAAGGTTTCGAAAAATCCACGTCAGGATACTCATCGTATTTTGAAGAAGTGTCGGGAAGTACCTTTATCCATTTTTACTGCTGGACCTTCCCTCTGTTACACGTTCGGTTTCTTTGTGTCAAGGATCCACAGATTCCGAAGTTCTGTGTCAAAATATAATGCCAATTGAAGGGTTAACTCGGAAACTATACGGTGAGAAACAGAACATTATATCACGTCTCCTTTTGCACACCAGCCCACGTTCTGTTATGACTAGAAGCTCAGAGCATCGGAACTAGAACAGTGTAGACACAGTTGTCTGGGGCACAGGCAGTCCCCTGTATTCTGGGACTTTACATTCATCTCTGCAATATAATCCACATGGTATCGTTCGTTTACAATCTCTGTAACACTCTCTGGACGCTGCCCTTTCGATCTTTTCTAGACTTATTTCACCTTTCCAACTAGCCACCCTACCACAGAGCTGCCTTTGTGTTTTCTCATTCTCTCTCTCTCTCTCTCTCTCTCTCTCTCTCTCTCTCTCCTCTCTCTCTCTCTCTCTCTCTCTCTCTCTCTCTCTCTCTCTCTCTCTCTCTCTCTCTCTCTCTCTCTCTCTCTCTCTCTCTCTCTCTCTCTCTCTCTCTCTCTCTCTCTCTCTCTCTCTCTCTCTCTCTCTCTCTCTCTCTCTCTCTCTCTCTCTCTCTCTCTCTCTCTCTCTCTCTCTCTCTCTCTCTCTCTCTCTCTCTCTCTCTCTCTCTCTCTCTCTCGCTCTCTCTCTCTCGCTCTCTCTCTCTCTCTCTCTCTCTCTCTCTCTCTCTCTCTCTCTCTCTCTCTCTCTCTCCGTATGTTGACAGTTTGCAAGAGCATTTTCCAGACCGGACAAAGAACATTTGACAAGAAACGCTAACTCAGAGTGTCTCTCCGCTGACCAGCTGAGTGGTTGTAGCATTTGTGGCGTCAGGTTTGCAGGTAGTCTTTGCAGCTGAAATGAAGAAACAGGTCCTTCTGCCCACCAAGTCTGCGCCGACCGTCAACAACCCATTCACATAAACCCTCCCTTAATCCCAATTTATTCTCCCAACCAAGTTTGTCCACTCCTCCCAGATTCTCATCGCCATGACAAACCGGACGCTGACCTCGTCACCACATTCCTCCGACACCCTGAACCCCTCCACAGGCCTTGCAGTATATCGCACAGTGACGCTGACAGAAAAAATAGTTTCAACTCTCAGTTCATCTAACATCACTAAATCTGAATATGGGAGCCCTGTTACGTTTCCTTGTCGACCTGCGCAACAGAGGAGCCCGGAGAGAAGTCACGAGCTGCAATCTGGTTCGGTTTGGTTCGTGTCCTTGGTTAAATGTTTGGCTCACGATGAACCAGTTGATGGTCTGACTATAAATCCCGGTAATCGCGGGGGAGGAAGCTCGGTGTGAGTTTATTAGGCAGGACCTGCAGAAAGGAGGGCAGAGTGAGCTCCGAGTGAAAAGTTAACTGTGGGCAATAACAGTGTATTTTGAATTTGAAATTTATAAGATGCACAGCCCGCAATAGCCCGCGTTCTCACGATGCAAATTGCCATCTGATGCAGTTATCTGTATTTCCTCTTGATGTGAACGGGCATCCTAACAAAACTTCTGTCCACTTCATCAGCTCCAATATCCTGCCTTTTAGAGTCACGTTGCTGCTGCGAGATGTTCGAATGTAATCCTTAGTGACGCCTCGTACAGATCCAGAGGGACACTGTGTTGTACAGCGCGGATGAGGGCCCTTCGGCCCAACACGTCCATGTCCACAACAGTACCTTCCTGACCCAGTCCCATTTTCCTGGATTTGGCTCCTATCCCTGTAAAACTTCCCTATCCACGTACTTGTCTGAATGCTCTTCTACCCGCCTCAACCACTTCCTCTGGCAACTCCTTCCAAACACTCACCAGCTCGCGTGTGCAAAAACTTGCCTCTCGGGTCCCTTTTTAAATATTACCCCCTCACTTAAGCCTATCCCCTCTAATTTTAGACTCTCCAACCCTCAGAAAAAGATTGTGAACATACAACTTTTCAATGCCCCTCATGATAGAAAAAGCTCTGTCAGGTCACCCCTCAGCCTTCTACTCGCCAGGTTATTATGGGCAGATTACTCTGTCGATCGATTCTCACTTATTCAGTTATTTTTTCACAACTCCACTATTGATCAACTCACTACACGACACCACAGGTGTACCGCGTTGGCAGTTTACTTTGGAAAAGCACCGTAACGATGCACGGGAATTCTGTATCCTTACCTTGCGCTGATCTCCGGCTTCTCGATCCCGTGATCTCCAGTAAGTCAGCGGTGCGTGCCTTTACGGGTAACCAGGCACTCCCTGGGTAAACAGTATTTCCTTATCACATTGACAAACAGGACTTTAATCTCGTCAGCACATACTCGCCACACCCTGTTCACCGCTGCAGTTCTTGCACTGAATCGCACTCTCATTTAAAGCCAATAGTTCTAACACAGACTTCAATCTAAAATCCCTAATTTTGCTCATAATGTCAATCTTACATTTCCCTCAGCTCATCCTTCTGCAACCTGGAACAGTCCATGGAGATTCGCGGCGGGCAGCTGGGTTCGATCTGATTCGTGTACTCGGCTGTTCCATTTACTGTTCACGTTTATGACCCCTGTTTATTGTCAGACTTGACGCCCCAGTTACAGTGAGAGACAAGGGCCGCTGTGAGCTCTCTGAGCATAGGCTGCAGAAGGGAGGGTAGCGTGAAACAGTGGAGTGTTAGTTATTCGGAATGATCTTTGTTTTTGAGGACTCGCTGTTCCTTTCTGCATATTCTTCTCTGCAACTCCATCCGGGAGCTGGACTGATCCCAGCATCGGACACTTTATAAAGCCATCCCCAACAATTGTCCTCTGTGCGGGTAGTTAAAGGACTGTAACTGAGGCGAGACTGTAACTTCCTGGGTCCAAACTCCTGATAATTAGTGAACATTTATAGCAAGATAAGAAAATGTGATTTACCGTCAGTTTGTTGATCACTTACTGGAAACAAGTCGGCTTATCACAGAGTGACCATTAACTTCCTTTGTTGATTTATCTGGTGACTTCATGCTCAATACAAGAGGGTATGGCTTTAAGGTAATGGGCAGGAAGTTCAAGGGAGATGTCAGAGGGATTTTCTTTCACCTAGAGAGTGGTTGGTGCATGGAATGCGCTGCCTGGGGTGGTGGTGGTGGCTGATACGTTGGTCAAGTTCAAGAGTTCGTTAGATAAGCACATGGAGGAATTTAAAATAGAAGTATATGTGGGAGGAGAGGTTTAGATTGTCTTAGGAGTGGTTTGAAGGTCGGCACAACCTGGTAGGCAGAAGGGCCTGTATTGTGCTGTATTGTTCTTTGGTTCTATAGTTCACCTTCAAAGAATCATAGAGTCATACAGTACGGGACCGTCCCTTTTGCACAAATGGGCCAAGCCGGCCAGCATGCCCCATCCAATGTACTCCCATTTGCCAGTGTTTGACCCATGGCCTTCAAAACCTTACCAATCTTGACTTCATAGAGGGTACAAGATGATAAGATGCATAGATAGAGTGGACAGTCAGAGATATTTTCCAGGGCGACAATGGCTAACACCAGAGGACAAATTTTAAGGTGAGTGGAAGAAAGTATAAGGGGGATGTCAGGGGTATGGTTTTTACATATAGAGTGGTGGGTGTCTGGAACGCACTTCCAGCTGAGGTTGTGGGGGCAGATGCATTAGGGATATTTAAGAGACTCTTAGATAGGCACATGGATGATAGATAAATGGGGGCTATGTTGGAGGGAAGGATTAGTTAGCTATTGGAGCAGGATAAAATGTCGGCACAACATTTTGGGCCGAAGGGTCTGTCCTGTGCTGTTATGTTCTATGTTCAAGTCATGTACCAGCCCAACTGTCTTTTGGAAGTTGTTATTCTACCTGCCTCAGCCACTTCCCCTGGCAGCTGATTTGTGTAAAAGTTTGCCACTCAAATTCCTCTTAAATCTTCCCCCCTCACCTTGAACCTCGGCCCTTTAGTTCTTCATAATCCAAATATGAAAGTATCGGTGCATTCACCACATCTATTCCACTTATGTTTTATCCTCCTAAATAAGATGACGTCATTCGTCTACGTCCAAAGTCCCCGTGTAACTCAGTCCCTCAAGTCCTGGCGACAACCTTGGAACACTTTGATGCACTGTTTCCAGCTTAGTAAATCCTTTCCTAAAGCAGGGCGAACAATATTGAACACAGAACTCCAAGTGAGGCCTCACTATCGTCCTGTACAACCGCACCATTATATCCCAACTCTTGTACTCAATGCCCTGACTTATGAAGGCCAGTGTGACAAAAGCCTTGTTCACCACTCTTTCCACCTGTGACTCTACTTTTAGTGAACCACGCACCTGTACTCCAAGCTACATCTGTCTTGCAACTCTCCCCATGGCACTGCTGTTCACTGTGAAAGTCCGACCTGAATTTGACGTTCCTAAATGCAACACGTGGCATTTTTCCCCAAATTAAACAGTTTACCATTCCACGACCAATTACTCAGGTGATTAATCTCACTCCACGCTCTGCTCTCACCTTGTCCTGGATGCAGCAGCGTAACACCTGGATTTGATCCACAGGGACCACAGCTGTTGGTTTACCTGCACGAGCAAAACTGATGGTGGTTCTATTCACCTGTAGCTGGTGAAGGCTCCCGCCGTATTACGTGTTATTGGCGATGACTTGAGTCTGCCGTTGCCGCTGCCCGCCGTGATGCACATGGGCTTAGCATCTGAGGGTAGCCCTGCACGGACAGTACTGACAGTGATCGTACTCATGTTTACCTGACGGGAAAGCTGTTCACCATTCAAGGTTCAGGCAGTAAACCGGGACCACAGATGTCTTCGGGTTTCTGAACTCATTGATCTTCCATCGAACCTGACGGTCCGTCTTTTATGGGCGAGCCAATTCTGAATTCACACAGCCAAGTTGCCCTGAATCCCAAGCCTCCTGACTTTTTGAATTAGCCTTCCATGTGGAACCTTATGAAATGACTCATTAAAATCCATGCACACCACATCCACTGCTCTACCTTCAACAACGTGCTTTGTCACATCCTCAAATAATTCAATCAGGCTCTTGAGGCCCGACCTACCCCTCACAAATCCATTTTTACTGCCCCTAATCAACCTATGCTTCTCCAAATTCCCGGAAATCCTGTCTCGAAGAATCTTCTCCAGTAATTTGCCCACCACTGAAGTAAGATTCACTAGTATGTAATTGCCAGAGTTATCCCTCCTCCCTTTCTTAAACAAAGGACCAACATTTTCCACGCTCCAATCATCTGTCACCACTCCATTGGCCAGTGGGGACGCAAAGGTCGTCGCCAAAGGCGCAGCAATCTCTTCCCTCGCTTCCCTTTAAAACCTTGGATATATCCCGTCCGGCCCGGTGACTTATCTATCTTAATGGTTTTTTTTCTCAAATGTCTCAGCACATCCTCTTTCCGCACGTCGATATGCCCGAGCATATCAGCCTGTCGTACGCCATCCTCACAAACGCCAAGATCTCGCTCTGTGGTGAATATTGAAGCAAGGTATTCATTAAAGATTTCCCCAACCTCTTCCGACTCCAGGCACATGTTTCCTCTTTTATACCTGATCGATCATACTCTCACACTGGTCATCCTCCTATCCGTAACATATGTGTAGAACGCCTTGGGGTTTTCCTTGATCCTACTCGCCAAGGACTTCCTATGTCCCCTTCCAGCTCTCCTAATTCCATTCTTAAGCTCCGTCCTGGCTACCTTGTAACTCTCCAGAGCCCTGTCTGATCCATGCTTTCCAAACCTCGGTTAAGCTTCTTCCTTCCTCTTTACAAGACATTCTACATCTCTTGTCAACCACAGTTCCTTCACTCTACCATCCTTACCCTGCCTCAATGGGGCAAACCTTTCCAGAACCCGACGCAGGTATTCCTTAAACAACCTCCACAGTTCTGCTGTGCACTTCCGCAAGAACATCTCTTCCCAATTTATGCTCTCAAGTTCTTGCCTGATAACATCATAATTCTTCCTCCCCTAGTTAAATACTTTCCCAAGTGGAGTGGATAAAAGGACTTCCTCTGCTGTTGGTCGTCTGAGGTCGTCGTAGGGAAATACCTGGAATTACCTTTTCCCTGGGTTGACAGGGGCAGATCGGTAGAGACAACGTTGTCCTTTCTTCATAGAAGCTGCCAAAGAAGGCAGTTGGAGAATGAGAATACATGAACTGCATGAAATGCTCAGTGCATCAAGGCATACTGATGGAAAGAATGCCTGGAGGAGTACATTTTGTGCAGGACTGTACTACAGGAGGAAATCAGGGAAGCACCGAGGCGACATGAGTTAGCTTTGGCAGAGAATATAAAGGAGAACGTAAATGAATGTCGAAGTATATTAAAGGGAAAAAATGATGAGAGAATAAGGCCCCACAAAGACCAAACTGAACATTTTTGTGTGGAACCGCAGGAATATTGGCGAGGTTCTTCCTGAATATTTATCCTCTGCTTTTACCGTGGAGAAAGGCATGGTTTTCTTAACAATGGAGAGTTAACGAGAGGTCTTGGGGACAGTCTGCATTGCAATAAAGGAGATGCCGGACGTCTTAAGATGTACGAAGGTAGAAAAATAACCAGGGCTTATCCAGCTGTATCCAAGAATACTGTGGGAGGCTGGACAATAAATTGCGGGAGCCCTGGCGGAGAAATTTACATCGTCGTTAGCCACAGCTGAGGTGCCGGAAGTCTGGAGAGTATGAAATGTTGTGCTTTTATTTAAGAAAGACTGCTAAGAAAATTCTGGAAACTATATATGGACTAGTAAATCTGACATCTGTGGTGGGTAGCTTACAGGAGGGAATTCGGAGGGATATGATGCACGTAATCTGGAAATACAGGGGTTGATTGGGGGTTATCAGCCTGGTTTTGCGCTTCGGAGATCATGTCTTAAGAACTTGATTTCGCTTTTTCATGAGGTGACCAAGAAGGTTGACGAGGGCAAGTCGATGGACGTGGTTTGTATGAACTTCAGCAAGGCCTTTGATGAGGTTCCTTATGTTAGGCTTCAATGGAAAGCTGGATCGCATGGAATCCATGGAGAGCAGGCTAATTGGATACACAATTGGCTTGATGATAGAAAGAGCAGGGGGTGATGATGTAACTTTTTTTTCGGACTGGAGGCCCGTGACTAGAGGTGCGCCTCAGGGCTCGGTTCTGGGCCCATTGTTGTCTGTCGTCTATATCAACGATTTGGATAAGGACGTATGGGACTTGCTCAGTAAATCTGCAGATAACCCCAACCTGGGTGGTGTCGTGGACAATCAGCTAAGTGGGCTGAGGAATTGCAAATGGAATTTAATTCAGATAAGTGCGAGGTGTTGAGTTTTGGAAAATCAAATCAAGGTTGGACTTCCACGGTGTAAGGTATGGCCCTGTAGAGATTGCTGTAGAATAAATGGACCTTGGAATTCAAATGTATGGTTCCCTGTGAGTGGAGTCATAGGTAGACAGGTTGGTGAAGAAGGCTCTTGGCACATTGCTTTTCATGAGCTGGGAGGCCATGGTGCGGTTGTACAACATGCTAGTGAGGGCGCACTTGGGGTATTGTCTTCAGTTTTCGACACCCTGCTAAAGGAAATGTGTTCTTACACTACAAAGAGCGCAGAAGAGAAGAGTGAAAGTATGTTGCCAGTACTTAAGCGACTGACTTATAGGGAATTGGTTTATTATTGTCAGTTGTACCGGAGTGCAGTGAAAAATCTGTCTTGCATGCTGTTCATACAGATCAATTCATTACACAGTGCGTTGAGGGAGTATGAGGTAAAATAATAGAGAATGCAGAATAAAGAATCACAGCTACAGAGAAAGTGTAGTGCAAGCAGACAACAAGGTGCGAGGTCATAACGAGGTAGATTGTGAGGTTAAGTGTTCATCTTATCGCACTAGGGAACCGGTCAATGGTCTTACAACAGTGGGGTAAAATCTGTCCTTGAGCCTGCTGGAACGTACTTTCAGGCTTTTGTTATTTCTGCCCGATGCGAGAAGGGAGAAGAGAAAATGTGCCGGGTTGGTGGGGTCTTTGATTATGCTGACTACTTTACTGACGCAGCGGGAAGTGCAGACAGAGTCCATGGGTTTGAGGCTGTGATGTGCTGAGCTGTGTCAACAACTCTCTGCAGTTTCTTGCGGTCCCGGGTAGAGCAGTTGCTGTACAAAGTCTTGATGCATCTCGATAGGATGATTTCCACGGTGCATCGATAAAAATTTGTCAAAGAACACATGCCAAATTTCTTTTGCCTCCTGAGGACGTAGAGGCGCTGGTGAGCTTCCTTGGCCGTGGAGGCGATCTGGTTGGACCTGGACTGGCTCTCGGTTATGTTCAATCTTTGTACTTGAAGCTCTCAACACTCTCGACCTCAGCACCATTGATGCAGACAGGTGCATGTTCACCGCACCCCTTCCTGAGGTCAATGACCAGCTCTTTTGTTTTGCTGACATTGAGGGAGTAGTTGTTGTCACGACCCCATGTCACTAGCTCTCTATATCCTTCCTGTACTCCGATTAATGGTTATTTGAGATCCGGCCCACTACGGCGGTATCATCTACAAACGCAGATAGGATTCGAGCAGAATCTGGCCACACAGTCATGAGTGCACAGGGAGGAGAGTAGAGGGCTGAGGATGCAGCCTTCTCGGGCACCAGTGTTGAGAATAATCGTGCCGGAAGTGTTGCTGCCTATCCTCACTGATTGTGGTCTGTTAGTCAGGAATTCAAGGATCCAGTTGCAGAGGGAGGTTTGAATCTCAGGACTCTAAGATGGTGATGAGTTTGCTTGGAATTATAGTATTGAAGGCGAAGCTTTAGTCAATAAACAATAGTCTAACGCAGAAGTCTTTACTGACCACATGCTCCAGAGATGAATATAAGGACAGAGAGGTGCCGTCCGCCGTGGACCTGTTTTGACTGCAGGCGAATTGCAGTGGGTCAAGGTTGTCTGTGAGGCTGGAGTTAATGCATGCCATGTGCAGCCTCTCAAAGCACTCCATGATACTCGATGTCAGAGCCACTGGCTTCTATTCCGGCCGTTGACTGTAAGGAGTTTGGACGTTCTCCCCGTGTCTGCGTGGGTTTCCTCCGGGTGCCCCGGTTTCCTCCCATATTCCAAAGACGTACGGGTTAGGAAGTTGTAGGCACGCTCTGTTGGCGCCGGAAGCGTGTTCCCACTTGCGGGCTGCCCCAGAACACTCTGACAAAAAGATGTATTCCAGTGTGTGTTTCGATGTACATGTGACTAATAAAGATAGCCTATCATATCATTAACACAAGTTACCTTGTTTCCTTTAGATACCGGGATGATAGTGATCCAGAAAGCAGGAGGGAATCTCAGATTGAAGCAGGGAGAGGTTAAAATATCCGAAAATATCCACTTCAGCTGATCTGCACAGGATCTAACTGCACGGCCAGGGACACCTACTGGCCCAGATGCTTTCGGCGTTTCGCTCTCCTGAAGACTGATCTTACGCCCTCAACGGTGACCACAGGTTCAGGTGCATTGGTGGCTGTCGGGGTGGGTGGTGAAATGCCAATCCTCTTCTGTTCAAAACATGCACAGAATGCGTTAAGCTCATCGCGAAGGGAAACGCTGTTGTCGGCGATGCTGTCCGACTTCGTTTTGCAGCCATGATAGCATGTAAGCCCTGCCACAACTGACGGCTGGTCTGGGACTCGATTTTTCACTGGGATTGTTTCTTGGCATATCTGATAGCTTTACGGAGGTGGTATCGCGATTTCTTGTAAAGGTCAGGGTCACCTGATTTGAATACTGCAGGGAGTGATCACTCAGTTCATCAACAGTTTCGGGTTTGGGAACACACGGACTGTCCTCTTTGGTACACAGTTCTCAACACACTTGCTGATAAATTCCGTGACGGTGGTGACTGAATCTTTGAAAATGGACCAGTCCACCGACTCAAAGCAGTCGCGGAGAAGCTCAACTATTTCCTCAGACCGGCACTTTCCGACTTTCTGCACCCGATCCTCCCGTTTGTATGCAGGGAGGAGGAGGACAGCCTGGTGGTCTGACTCACCAACGTGAGCGCGGACGGTGGCTCGGTCGGCATCTTTGATGGTTGTACAGCAATGGTCAAGGGTATTTAGGCCCCCGGTGGGACGGGAGACGTGCTGGTGGTATGTTGTTAACACATTCTTTCAGCTGGCCTGCTTGAAGTCATCTGCAATGATTAAGACGACCTCAGTGTATCAAGGCTGTAGACCACAGAGTATAGTTCATTGAGTGCAGGTTTCCTGTCCGTCTGCGGTGGGATGAACACTGCCATCAGGATAGCTGAAGTGAAATCACGCGACAGGTGGTATGGGCGACACGGTTCGATATTCCAGGCTGGGTGAGCAGGAACTCGCTAGGACCGTCACGTCTACGCACCAAGAGTTACTGATTAAGAAGCAGACCCCTCAGCCTGTAACTTTGCCTGAGGACGCTGTACCGTTCATTCGCTGAATTGGGAAGCCCTCGGATTGTATGGCGCAGTCAGGTGAAGCAGGTGTAAGCCACTTGTCGGGGAGACATAGCACACAGCAGTCCTTCGGTTCTCTTTGGTACGTCAGTCTTGCCTTTAGTTCATCGACTTTGTTCTCAATGGCCTGCATGCTAGTTAGTAGTATGCTGGGGAGTGGGCCTTGAACCAACGCGCTTTCAGTCTCACAAGCGGCTAAGCCCATTTCCCACGATTCCGTGGGAAGTGGCTGCGTCTGGTTGCTGCTGGAAGTCCTGGAGTGGAGCCACGTGGACTGGAAAGTAAGTGACAGCTGGACAGAACGGAAGACCTGGAGAGGATTCAGCTGGACTGTGAGGTAAGTTGCTTTTCCTATGCTGGTACGAAGGGCCTGAATTGGAGCGGGCTGCCCCCGCAGGTGTGTGGGGGCGTCTCGGACAGCTTCGGCGCCGGGAGTTAACCCCGACTGCTCAGTAGTTTCGAGTTTCTTGTCCGGATGCGCTCCGGCGTCGGGCCACGCGTCGGATCGGACCTCGGGCTCCGGCCACTGCTGCCTCAATGGGTTGGGACCCGCTCTGGGTCGGGCCTTGGGACTCGGCCTCTGAGTGTCCGGCCTTCTGGTAGGTCAATAACCTGGGCTATATCCCACAAGGCCCTGGGGAATTATCGTGATCTAACTCTATCTCTTTCCTCACGTTGAAATATCCCCGCATGTTGGAATGCTCCAATCTAATCTCACTCTCATCGACACCTTCTCCTCGGTAAATACCGAGACAAAGTATTCATTTAAGATCTGGCCCACATCTTCCACCTCTCATCAGGTTCCCTCTTTTATCCTTGAGCGGTCCTATCCTCTTCCGAATTATCCTTTTGCTCTAAATGCATATGTAGAATGCCTTGGGATTCCCCTTCATCATCCTGTTCACCAAGGACTTCTTATGAGTTCTTCGCACTCTCGTCAGTCCATTCTTCTCGATAGTTCATTCATAGTCCTCAAGCACCTTGTTCGATTCTCGCTTCCCAAGCTTCACACATACTTCCTGCTTTTTGACAAAATTGCCCACCTGCCTCGTCATCCAAGTTCCCCGGACCTTGCAATCCTTGCCCTTCTCTCTTTCTGGAACAAACCGGTCCTGAACTCTGTGCTGCTGGTCTTTAAACACCCTGAACCACGTCAGTCCAGGCTCCGGGCGGAGCTGTGCTCCACTGATCGATCTCACTGAACCACGAGAGTCTGGTCTCCCGTCGGAAGGTGGTCTGCACAGTCCGATCCCCGGGACCCATGTCATTCCGGGCTCCGGATGAAGGTGCTCTGCGCAGACCGATTCAAGTGAACTAGGTCAGTCCGGGCTCCAGGGTCAGGTGGTCTGCAGAGACCGATCCCACGGAACTCTGTCACCCCCACAACACCCTCTCATTCCTCCAACACCACCCACACACCCATCCCGCACATAACTTCATATCCTCCACACCCACAACCCCACCCTCACAAAACCCCGATCCCCGACAAAACACAACCCCTGTGACCCTAAATCCCACACACCCCGCACCCTCACAAACTCCCAACACCTCACAAACTCGCACAGCCACATCCCCACCCCCTCAGAAACACAGCACCCTTACACCTTGCAAAACCCCACCCCTCACATAATCCCCATGCCCTCAGGAACCTCACACCCCCACCCTACCAACATCACCCCGATCAACGCCATCCCATTCTTGGGACCGCCACACCGCTCCGTGGGGAAACCCCAAGCTCCCCGAGGGAAGACATCTCTCCTCACCTCACTCTGATCTCAATAAGCCGCTTCCCCTCAGAAAGTGACGGCGCCGGCATTTACTGAGAGGAAATGGGAGCAAATATGCCCGACATTTGACGTGGAGTTCGGGCGGGAGGCGGGGCTCGGCGAGTCCTCGTATACCATTAGTTAAGATTGTGGATTGGCATCTCCGCGCACCAATAATGGAGAGAACCCATGCGGGACAAGAGGGGCAGGGTGGAGCTGTTGTTGGCGAGAATGATGGGCGGATTGTCCAATGATCAGGGGTTCTAAGCGGCCGATGGACCACGAGGTGCCCTGCATCAGGGTGGGGGCAGGGCCTCTCCCACTCTGCCGCACCCGCTGAAGATCTACGGCACTTGGTGCCTTGAATGAAGCTGTTCCCGGCCGGGCCTGGATGCACTGCCGTTCTCACCTCCCCAGGACTACTTCAATGCAGCTAAATCCCAGGGGGACCTCATCTTGGACGGGTGACCGGGACGGGAGGACGGATTTCGACACTTTGGTCAGGCACAGGGTTACTCCGATTGAGGAGGTCTCCGAGAGACCACCCCACCCCACCCACCCCCACCGCCACCAACCCCTCTCGCATGGCAACCGGACCATCAACATCGTCTGACAAATGTAAAAGCCAGTTACAGCCCCCTGGGACACATAAAGTGGGGATCCCAGTCAGCCCTGATGGAATGGCGGGGCAAACCCGATGGGCTGAATGGCCTGATTCTGCTCCTATATCTTAAGAACTGCAACTCGGGACAGCCAGCATAATCCATGACCCCCATCCACCCCGGACATTCTGTCTTCTCCCAACCCCCACCGGACAGAAAATACAAAAGCCTGAAAGCACATACCACCAGGCTCAAGGACAGCTTCTACCCCGCTGTTATAAAACTATTGAACGGTTCCATATTAGATAAGATGAACTCCTGACATCACAATCTGCCTCGTTGTGACCTTGCACTTTATTGGCTGCCTGCACTGCACTTTCTCAGGTTTTTCACTGTCCCTCGGTGCAAGTGACAGTAATAAACCAATACTAATACTAAGTCACCATGTATCCCACGCCTCTTCATCTTTCTGATCGGCTTACCATGAGGGACCTTGTTAAACACCTTGCTAAATCCGTGTTGATGACATCCACTGCCCTACCCTCATCGCATCACATGGGAACTGTTCCCATCATCGCGATAGAAGCACTGAAATGGTCAATTTGAAAGGAAATGAAGCGTCCACTCACTGAAGTACGATTGAACACACCTGAGTTGGACAAACCCTGGGGAAAAAGGGGAACCAGTATTCCCAGCAGCCGCTGCTGTCCGTTCCTCTCACTGGGTCGGTCTGACCCGTGCCAGGGTTAAATTGCCGAAGACAATTTGTCTTGCCTGCTGATCGTACAGGTCAATTCATTACACAGTGCAGTTACATTGAGTTAGTACAGAGTGCATTGAGGTAGTACAGGTAAAAACAATAGAATACAGAGTAAAGTGTCACAGCTACAAAGAAAGTGCAGTGCAGGCAGACAATAAGGTGCAAGGTCACAACAAGGTAAATTGTGAAATCAAAGACCATCTCATCGTATAAGGGAACCGTTCAATAGTCTTATCACAGTGGGATTGAAACTGTCCTTGAACACCTATCCGGCCTCTGAGCCGGGGAATGTTCGGAAGTTCGCGCTGCCCACGGACACTGCACCATGGCAACACAGAGGACGGAGCTTCTGGGGTAAGGCAGCCCCCAGCGCCGGGCTGCAGTGACGAGGCGACACGAGGTAGTAGTACAGAAGGGCAGTCGAGAGCGAGAGAGACAGAGAGAGAGGGACAGACAGACAGACAGAGACAAAGAGAGAGAAGGAGAGAGGGAGACAGAGACAGAATAAGAGAGAGAGAGAGAGAGACTCAGAGAGAGTGAATAAAGTTGTCTTCTGTTTAACTGAACACTGAAAGGTAATGCAGTGACGGCGATGATTTCTCTCCTGATTCAGCAGGTGTTCACAAACAAAAGGAGGCACTGATCACGTGTTAAAGGTTGTGGAAAATTATTTTATGAGAATTATATGAATAATAAAATGCAGAAGGGAAGAATACAATAAAATACACAAGGAAGCAAAATACTTATCAACTAATCAATGAACCGACAAAGAAAATTCCGGAGGGAACCTCAGGTGTCGGACAACCTTTTCCTACAGCCTTCTCTCTGTCTCAGAGCGCTGGTCGCGACACACCTCAGGGAAGATAGCAATCTCCACAAAGAAGTTGCCCCTTAATCTATCCTTCAAAACCGAGCAAAAGTTCCTACCCCAGTATTTGTCATTCAGTTATGGTACCAGTCTGTACCCCGTCATCACTTGTGACCTGTGGCTGAGGCACATGTCTTAAAGACAGGAGAGCATGTTTGAAGAAAGACATGGTCGGCATCATTATCTGGTGTCGGGCTGTGTGTCCGTACTTATGTACGTTCTCAAACATTCTCACTGTCCAAGCTGACACCATTTCGTCTCACCACCAGCATTTTGTGTTGCACATATTTGTACATCCCAAGAAGGAATTAAATATGACTTTTGTAAATTTTAACTCTTTCCTTACACCCATTAAAGAGAGAGATGAGATGGATTGTTTATCCGCAGAGAACAGTGAGAGGAAATTGTTCATGAAAGGGCGGTAGAAGCAGAGTCAGGGGTGTCAAGATTCCTGACGATCAGGAGGGTGATCGGTTACTGTAGGTGACAGAGAACGCGGAATTGAGGTTACATTGAGATTAGCCATGATTGTACTGAATGGATATCCGTTAAAGGGCTCCTGTGTCTAATTCCTACATTTGTATGTTTCCTGATATCCTCTATTTATCGCTTGCACCATAAATTAAATCTGCGCCCCAATCCTTGAAACGTACACTGATGAAGGCAACTCGCTCTATTGACCGCACCTGAACCCATCAAGACCACGTCCATCTCTCACAAACCACCCACAGCCTGTTTTCCTTGAGCCAGGCATGAGCAACTTCCTGGTCTGACCCCATGGCAGTAATCCCTCGTCCTTGGAATTGTTCCAGCAGATCTGTCCCACATACTCTCAGGGACCTTCACTTCCTTTCTGAAAGTGGGAGAGCAGAACTGTGTACAACATGGTTCGGGTTCAACATGATCTCCCTGCCTTTATGCTTCTCCTTATGAAGCTCAGCACCCCTGGTGATTTCCGAGTCCAGAAATGTCCCGGGAGAACCCACCCCTGTGATTATTGGCGTCACATCCTGGGGTTCTCCTGTGCAATTCCTCTGGTCCCCACTGGGAGACATCCGACCTGGATATCCGATAGCAGCAGCTCTATTCGGTTGGGGCGGGGGGGGTGGTGGCTAGTTCGCATTACAGCAGGACCATCCCTGACGTCACACCGTCCCCAGTCCGAGCGGAGAACTGCTTGGATTTCAACTTGGAGCGCTGATGTTTAAGTGGGAGGGCCGGAAATCGGCCAAAAGCATTCCCATCCCACGGGTGGTGACTTTTCTTCACTCATTTCTCCGAAGGATCACTCTTAGTCCGGGTCTGGGCTCCTGCAGAGACATCAATTCTTTCTCACCGGTCCCACTGAACTCATTGCCCAACAGCCTGGCACACAGTGAAGAATACAGAGGAAATAGATTACACAACTATGTCGGTAACTGGGGACTGCGGTGAATATATCAACACGAACAGACAAATATCACCATAAAAGCCCGTGGATTCACTGATCATTTACCACATTAATCATTATCACATACACTCACCCAATCCGCTCCAAACATGGAAGGGTTAGGATGAGGCTGCGGAGAGCGGGGACAGATCGGTCTGTGAGTGAGTTGTAACCCAGCTCCAGCTCCGTCAGTGAGCGGTCTGTACTGAGAATGGAGACGAGATCCTTGACACCAGAATCGGTGAGACCGACTCGCCACAGCCTGGAGATGAAAAAGAGTGAGGGTGAGGGACACAGAGAGACAGGAAACGGTTCACATCCCCAGTGTTGTCAGTAACACAATTCCTGATCAGGTTAATGTGCAGAGTAAGACTGTAAACACAACCTCTCCCAGTCTGGTACTTACTTCAGCCTTTGTATTTTGCACTCCGGGTCACTTATAGCCGCACAGATCAGTTTCCCTCTCAAATCTCCCAGCTTATTGTCACTCAGGTCCAGCTCCGTCAGTGAGCGGTTTGTACTGAGAGCGGAGGCGAGATCCTCCGCACCAGAATCTGTGAGACCGACACCCCTTAGCCTGGAGATGAGAGAGAGTGAGGGTGAAGGACACAGAGAGACAGGAGACGGTGCAAACCCCCAGGGTTTATCAGCAACACAATTACTGACCACATTAATGTTCAGTTTCTATATGTTTTTTTTATTCGTTATTTGTCATTTTACTGTTGCAACAACAACACGAGATTACGATGGCACTCCCTTGCCTAATAAAAGCCAAAAGAGTGTCAGACCCCCAGTGACTGTAATCACAATCTCTGGAGGGGGACCAGTAGCCTGGCAGACAGATTTGCTTGTGCTACAAGGGTGGGATCCGAGTAGATTGTCAGAGGGCTGGAATCCCAAGGGAGGCAAAGGAGAGGCCGGATAGTGAAACAGTAGTCGGCAACGGAAGGTTGAACAGGTATGAGAGACGGGAGAATGGCCAGGAGCTTGGAAAGCTTATTAGGGTGAATTGATTTTATTTCAATGGGAGAGCTATGGCAGGGAAGGCGGGTGAACACATGGCATGGATATCTACGTTGGACTGGAATATTATAACCATTATGGAAATATGGCTGAGGCAGGAACAAGACTGTCAGCTGAATGTTCCGGGGTACAAGTGCTTCGGGCGGGTTAGAATTGGAGGAAAGAGAATAGGGGGCGTTTTGGTTTTGATTAAGGGGAATGTCACAGCAGCAGTCAGAGATGAACTTACAGAAGGATCTACAACTGAAGCTTTCAGGGTGGAGCTGAGAAGTAAGAAAAGGACAATCTCATTGCTGGACATGTACTTCTTGTCCCCAGTCAACAGGAATTAGAAGAACAAATAAGCAGGGAGATTGTGCAGAGATGTAAGAATAATAGGGTCGTCACAGAAGGAGAGTTTAACTTTCCTAACGTAGACTAGAACTGCCATACTGTTAAGGGCTCAGATGGGCTGGAATTCATTGTGCATTCAGGAAGGTTTCCTTGGGCAATATTGATGACCCACTCGGGAGAGGACAAAGGGCGGAGCAAGTGAAATCAGGTGACAATGAGGGAGTACTTTGGGACCAGTGATCACAGTTCTATTAGTTTTAAACTCATTATGGAGAGGGACGGATCTGCTACATAATTTCAAGTTCTGAATCGGGGCAGGACGAATTTTGACCGTCTGAGACAGGAGCTTGCAAAGGTTGATTCGAGTAGTCGTTTGCGGGCAAAATGACCACAGGCAAGTGGGTGGCTTTTAAAGGTGAGATGGTGAAAGTTCAATGTCTCTATGTTCCTGTCAGAGTGAAGGGCATGGCTGGTAGGAGTAGGGAACACCGCTGAAAAGGAAATACTGAGGCCGCGGGCAGCAACAAGGACGCAGGGGTCACGTACAGGCAGTTGGAATCTAGTGAATCCCTTGAGACGTATCAGGGATGCAGAAGTGTACTCAAGAAGGAAATCAGGAGGGAAAAATGTGGCATGAGATAACATTGGCAGGGAAGATTCAGGAAAAGCGGAAGGGATTTCATGTATATTAAGGGGAAAAGAGCAGCTGGAAAGAGAATAGGGACCCCAAAGACCAAAGGGACACCTTTGTGCGGAACCACAGGAGATGGACAAGGTTCTTAGTGAATATTTCTCTTCTGTTTTTCCCGTGGAGGAAGACATGAAAACTTCGGACGTAGGAAATGTAAATGGAGAGATGTCGGGAATAATCCACTTTACAGCGGGTGAGGTGCTGATGTCTTTAAAGGAATGAAGGTAGAACAATCTCCATGACCTGAACAGGCCATCCAATAACACTGTGGGAGGCTAGAGAGGAATCTGGGCGAGTCCTGGCAGAGATATTCGCATCATCATTGGCCACGGGTGAGGTGCCGGTAGATTGGACCTTAGGGTGGGTTGTACCTTTATTTAAGAAAGGTGGCAAAAAGAAAAACCTGGGACTGTACGGGAGTGAATGTAACGTCTGTGGTAGTTAAGTTACTGCAGAAGATTCTGAGGGAAAAATACAGGTACATCTGCAAAGGCAGGGGTTGATTAGGGGTAGTCAATATGGCTTTAGGCCTTATAAACGATTGAATTTTTTGACGATGTGACCAGGAAAATAGACGTAGTTTATATGGACTTCATTCAGGCTACTCTGGAAGGTTATATTACATGGAGTCCAGGCCGAGCTGACTAATTGGATACACAACTGGCTTGACGTGGGAGGCAGAGGGTGATGGTGGATGGTTCCTTATCGAACTGGAGGTCCGTCACCAGTGTTGTGCTTCAGGCGTTGATGCTGGGGCCATTGTTGTTTGCCGTCAATTATTTGGGTAATAATGTGCTTTGCATGGTTAGTGACTTTGCATATGACACTAAAATAAATGATACATTCGGCAATGAAGAAGGTTATCAAAATTACAGGGGGATCTTGATCTGCAGAGTAAGTGGGCCGAGGAATGGCAAATGGAGATTAATTTGGATAAGTTAGAGTTGTTGCATTTTGGGAAGTCAGATTCAGGTGGGACTTCGCAGTAAACAGCAGGGCCCTAGGAAGTGTTGTAAAACAGAAGGACCTTGGGGTAAAAGTACATGAGTCACAGGTGGACAGGGTGGTGAAGAAGGCTTTTAGCACACTGGCCTTCATAAGTCAGGGCACTGAGTATAAAAACATGGGAGGACATGGTGCGGCTGTACGGGATGATGCTGAGGCTGCACTTGGGGTATTGTGTTCAGTTTAGGTTGGCCTGAAAGAGGAAAGATATTATTAAACGAGAAAGAGCACAGGAAATGTTTACAAAGGCTGTCGCCAGGACACGAGGGACTGAGTAAAAGGGAGAGGTTTGACAGGTTAGGACATCATTCCTTAAAGTGTGGAAGACTGAGAGGTGATATTACAGAGGTGTATAAATTCATGAGGGGCATAAGTAGGGCGAATGCACTCAGTCTTTCTACCCAAGAGTTGGAGTATAAAGAACTAGAGGGCATAGGTTTGGGTGACTAGGGAAAGATTTAAGAAGAACTTGAGGGGCAACTTTTCGTTTTACACATTCCGTGTGGAATGAGGTGCCAGAGGAAGTGGCTTGAGGCGGGTAGAATAACAACTTCTAAAAGACAGTTGGACAGGTACATGGATTGGAAGGGTTTCGAAGGTTAGGAGCCAGATGCTGACAATTTGGGACAAGGTTGGACGGGGCATCTAGGTCGGCATGGACCAGTGGAGCCACAGGGCCTGTTTCCGTGCTGTATGGTTCTATGAAGCAGTTATTCTGAATACAGCCTCTCACAGTATGGTACTTACTCTAGTTTCTTTATTTTACATACTGGATCCCTCAGAGCCGCAGACACTAGTTTCACTCCTGAATGTCCCAGTTCATTATCGCTCAGGTCGAGCTCCGTCAGTGAGCTGTTTATACTAAGAGCGGAGGCGAGATCCTCAGCAGAAGATCCTGAGAGACCTATGCACCACAGCCTGGAGATGAGAGAGACTGAGTGTGAAGGACACAGAGAGACAGGAGACGGTGCAACTCACCAGGGTTTAGCAGTAACACAGCTCCTGATCACATTAATGTTCAGTGTCAGACACCCAGTTACTGTAAACACAATCTCTCACAGTCTGGTACTTACTTCAATCTACGTATTTTATACTTAGTGACCTTCAGAGCCGCAGCCAGTAGTTTCACTGCTGAATCTCCCAGTTTACCACCACTCAGTTCCAATTCCACTAGCGAGTCGTTTGTACTGAGAGTGGAGCCAAGACCCTCAGTGTAACTGGCCGAAAGAATGACTCCATCCAGCCTGGAGATGAGAAAGAGTGAGTGCGAAGGACACAGAGACGGGGACGGTGCAAATCCCCCAGGGTTTATCAGTAATACAATTACTGATAATTTTAATGTTCAGTGTCAGACACCCAGTAACCGTTAACACAATCACTAACGGTCTGAAACTTACTCCAGACTCTGGATTTGACACTCCGGGTCCCTCAGAGCTGCAGACACCAGTTTGACTCCTGATTCCTCCAGTTCATTTCTAACCAGGTCCAGCTCCGTCAGTGAGCGGTTTGTACTGAGGGCGGAGACGAGATCTTCGGCACCAGAATCTGTGAGACCGACATCCCTCAGCCTGGAGATGAGAGAGAGAGTGAAGGTGAGGGACACAGAGAGACAGGAGTCAGTGTAAATCCCCCGTGTATATCAGCAGCACAATTACTGTCCATATTAATGTTCAGTGTCAGCCACCCAGTGACTGTAAACACAAGCTCTCACAGTCTGGGACTTACTCCAGTCTCTTCATTTTACACTCCGGATCCCTCAGAGCTGCAGACACCAACTTCACCCCGGAATCTCCTAGATGATTGCTCCTAAATCTAAACACAAACAAAGTGCAGAACTCAAACCGTGGTTCTGACAGAATTTCTCTCACTCGGATATTTGAGGAAACAGTAAAAGCATCGGTAAATGACTGACCGGAATTTCATTCACTGTCAGTGACCCTCACTGCCCAGCTCCCGAACAGGGGGAAAGGCTGGGGTGGATGGCAAAACGTGCATCGGGGGACGGGGGAGAAACGTCCTGCAAGAAGGAGGGAGGGAGGGCACACGGAAGGAGGATGAAGAGACAGAAGGAGTCCCCCACAAGGGGAGGGAGAGGAACAGAGAGGGAAGGAGTGTGTCACAGGAGGAGGGGAGGTATGAAAGGCCCACAGGAGGGGGAGGGGCGAGGACAATCCCATAGGAGAGGGAGGGGTGAAGAGAGCCTCAGAGGAAGGTGGGTGAGAGAAGACTCCCACAGGAGGAGTAGCGGGACGGAGGTTTTGCCAGAGATATTACCCTCCCTCTCAGAGTGACACTGCCGTGTCCTTCTCCTGTCCCTCTCCGGGAGTGAGTGCGAAGCTCCGACACACCGACTGCTGCAAAGAGTGTCGGTCTGGGTGTCAGTAACAGTGAGAGGGAACTTTAACAGTGAGATGTGTCAGAGCCAGTGAAAAACACAGCCATTCATGTGATTTATTGTAATTAAACAAATGGCCGTTATTCACTGATCTGATGAAGTCTCTAATATAACCTTTCCTATCCTTGGGGAATTACTGACCAATCCTCTGTTGTTTGGCACAATCCTTCACAATCTGCTTTTCTACAGTTTTATAAAAATTCTTCCTTTCCCTTTACATTGATACAACGAAATGGAATACTTTAACAGTTCAGAGCCAGAGATAAATTAACAGTTACCTCAGCTCCTGGCATTTGTGCAGCCCGGGTCCCAACCGCTGGAGCCCTTCACTCTCAATGCGGCAGTTCCACAGGTCGAGGTGTTTTACTGTATCACAGAGCCCAATGACATGAGACAGGACGGCGCAGTCAATCGGGGTCATTCGCAATCCACTGAATGAAAGTGTTTCCACAGATTCCAGCGCGGCCTGAACCAGTCCACGGTTCTGAGACTCAAACAGGTAGTGCAGTGTGTTCAGGAGGCTCCTTTTACCAGCTCCGCTCCTTCTGTTTCCACCCTGACGTTTCACCTCCTGCTTCACCCAGTCAATCACTCGGCAGATTGTTTGATGGGGAAATGGACCCACAAACTCCTCCAGCCCCCGAGCTGACGCTGGGGAGGAGAGACCAGCAACAAAACGGAGAAATACCTCAAATCGCCCGTCTTCTTCGCTGTGGGCTTCAGTTAGGAGTTTCAGGATATCCCCGGGATCTGGAGTCAGGAATTGTGCGAGTGCGGCGACAAACTCTTGGATAGTGAGGTGTGGGAATGTGTACACCACGCTCCGGGCACAATCCTCTCTCTCCAAAAGTTCCATCAGGAACCCGGACAGAAACTGGGAAGGCTGCAGATTGTACCTGATCAAATCTCCATCTGTAAATACAATCTTCCTCTCGGACACTCCTGTGAAGGCCATCTGACCAACCCTCAGTAACACATCACGGGGGCTTTCAATCTCACGGCCGTGGTTTTTTAGGATGTTGTAAATGTAGTGGGAATATAGTTGGGTGATGGTCTTGGGAACCCGCTGCGGGGCTCTGTGTCTTTGTGTGAAGAAGGGACCCAGTGCCAGACCGAGGATCCAGCAGTAGGAGGGGTTGTAGCTCATGGTGTACAGGATCTCATTCTCGTCCACGTGTTTGAAAACAGCCGCTGCCACCGCCTGATCTTCAAAAAACCTGTTGAAATATTCCTTCCGTTCCTCACCAACAAATCCCAGGATTTCAGCCCAGACACTGATCTCCGCCTTTTCCAATAAGTGTAACGCAGTGGGACGTGTGGTCAGCAGCACTGAACACCCCGGGAGCAGCTTGTGCTGGATTAAACTGTACACAATGTCAGACACCTTACACCGGAATTCAGGATCTGTGCACATGTGCTGAGGTTCTGTGTCTCTCCAATTGTCAGCAAAATCGATTCTGTCCTTGAATTCATCCAAACCATCGAATATAAACAGCAACCCCTCTGGGTTCTCCCACAGCTTTTTCAGAACATCCCTCAGGTAAGGATAAAAAAATACCATCAGGTTCCACAGGTTTATTGTGCAATTAATCGTGTTTAAATCCCGGAACTTGAAACTGAAGATAAATTGAAATTGTTGGTATATTTTCCCCGTGGCCCAGTCATAAACAATCTTTTGCACCATTGTTGTTTTCCCGATCCCCGGGACTCCGGCCACTGCTGCTGAACTCCCAGATTTGGATTTGCTCCCGGAAAAGCTGCTCTCGAACAACTGATCAGTCCGGATTTTTTCCAGCTCTCCCCGGAGATGTTCCTCTCTCCACTTTTCGTGGTCCCGGCCTCTTACCAGCAGCTCGTGTTCCATAAGTCTCCGACGTCGAAAAGTGGAAATGACCGTGAGCTTAGTGTATCGATCGACCAGCTGGAAAACCTTCACCTTCTCCCTCATCAGGATGGTGTTCACTCTCAGTGTTTCAGTCTGTGCCCGCAGTGTCCTCTTGTGTTTCTGTTGAACATCTTCCAGGGGAACAGACAGTGGTCAAAATGTCAGATATTTCAACTCATAACTCAGTATTTAAGGTGACAAGGATGAGGTCAATGCTCTTGAATTAATTGAATTCACTAATGTATGTTAGTGCAGAAAGTAAACGTTTAACGGATCCCTGTCTCGACCGGGCGCCATGGCCTGGAAAACCATCAGACCCTGACATTCCCATATTTACTGTACTGTGAAGGTGGAAGTTTCCCTGGTAGTTTACTGACCCCTGCTTGTCCTGCACTGGACCCCCTCCCACTACTACCACAGCTATCAGTGTTCAAAAAGATCTCACTTTGATGCTGTTGTGGTGTATGGAGATGTTGAAAAGGGGTAGTGGGCATTCTGTTTAATGAACCGATCGGGGTTTTAACGCTCTTCCGCTGTTGTTGCTTCAAAATAAAAACACTGTGTGCAGCAGCATCTGTGGGGCTGGGGAAGGAATTGTCGACATCTCAGCAATCGCACTGTCATGCAGGCAGGGTTCCGACCGGAAAATCTTACTGGCTACTGCTTTATCCCATGACATGCTCCAGCTCAGAGTCCGACCATCCTGTCAATCTAGTTTAAACCCTCTCGTGCAGTGCTGGCAGATTTCCCTGCGAGGGTATTTCTCCCCTCCAGTTCAATTGCAACCTGTCGCTCTTGTGTAGTTCGACCCTGATCCAGCAGAGGTCCCAATCATCCAAGATCCTGAAACCCTGCCGCCTGCATCAGCTGCTCAGCCACACATCCTCTGGTTGATCTTGCTGTTTAGAACCTCGCTGTCACGTGGCACCGGGAGTAATCCGGAGATCACCATCCTCGGTGCCCTGCTTCTTAACTTGTCATAACTGCCTGTACTCATTCTACAGGACCTCTTACCTTGTTTTGCCTTCTTCGTTTGTACCAGCTGGCTGTTCGCCCTCCCACTCGGGAATGTTCTGCAGCTGCTCAGAGATATCATTGACCCTAACATACGGGAGGCAACACACCGTCCTAGAGTCTCTTCTGCGGCCACAGAATCACCTGTCAGTCCCCCTCGTAATGGAGTATCCTCTCATTATCGCCCTGTCTGACTGCACCCTTTACCTCTGAGCTTCAGAGCAGGTCACCGTGCCAGACACATGACAGCTGTTGCTAGCCACTTAAAGATCATCCCCAGAACAAGATCCAAAACCGTGCACCTGTCAGTGAGGGAAATTGCCACAGGAAAACCTTACACTGCCTCCCTACTCAGCTTACATTTACTGGTGATCACCCATCGATCTGAAACCTGAATCTTACGTGTGACCAACACAATAGAAGTAACATCTGTGATGCTCCCAGCATCCCGGATGATCCGGAGTACGTCTAACACCAGCTCCAGTTCCTTGACCCGTTTGTCAGGAGCTGCAGCTGGGAGTACTTCCCGCAGAAGTAGTCATCAGAGAGACCGAGAGGTTCCTTGATTTCCCATATCTTGTAGGAGGAGCTTTGCACTGCCATCCTGCCGAGACTGAGTCAAGTGCTAAGGATGAACATCAGAACAGAAAATGTATCATGATCTGATGGATTGGTGGTTAATTCCAAGAACAGCATATTGAATGCACAAGCTAATGACCTTTTGAATCCCAGGTCCAAACAATCTCTGAATAAATGGCTTCTGCCATGCATCGATTCTAAAGATAAAGTGATTATAAGATTGCATTTCTTCTCTCACCTTTCAGTTTAGTGGGTAGTTCAGTTAAACCTCGGGCGATGTTCATATATTCTTGTGGATCAGGACCTGTTCAAAATAACAAGTTTTCATGAAACCAGATTTGACCATTATTGTTGTTTAGAGTGTTGCAGAATGATTTTGAGTTCAGTGTGTTGTTTTACCGTACCGAACTCCTGGATTTCTTTCAGTATTTTGTCCAGCTTTGGCAACTCCTTCCTCATGATTCCAAATGATTCCCACATCACCCTCCAGGTCTGGGAGCCTTTCTCTGTCACCAGACTGAGGAAGAGCTTGGAACCATCTGTTCGGTTGCCCTTCCCCACGAGCTCAGTGACGTTCTGCAATGAAGAATAATGAATAAGGTGAGGAGTGAGCTGAGAGACTCAAGAAAATATCTGCTCAGTGATGGGAGGTCCCATTGGTTTTCTGCACACAAACAGTCACTGGCGTGTGTCTTCACCCACCTGTTAAATGTCAGGATTCAGTCATAAGTTGGAAAAACTGACTGGAAAGTGACAATCAGATTACTGTGGTCGCAGAGTGAGGAATCACTAATGCTCTGCAATAGATATAATTGTTGAGATTTCTCTGTGCTATTAACGACCAAGTCACTGTCTGTCCTATGCACCTTAATCTTCTGGATCGGCCGACAATGTTTGTCAAAGGCCTTACCCAAATCTGTGCAGGAAAACTCCACTGTTCGCCTTTCATCAATCACCTCTGTCGCCTCCTCGAAATACTCAATCAAGTTAGTGAGACACGACTTGTCTCGCACAAACCCATGCTGACTGTCCGTAATTTGGCCATAGTATTCAAAATGCTCAGAACTCCTGTCACGATAAATCCTCGCCAACAGTTTTCCGACTATTGACATGACTGGCCTAAAGTTTCCAGGATAATCTTTCTTGAATAACCGAACCTACTTAGTGCACAAAAGCCCTCCGGGACCTCGCCTGTGGCTACAGAGGACACGAAAGCTTGGTCAAGACCCCAGAATTCTTGTATCTTACTTCTCTCAATAACCTGGGCTACATCCCATCGGGCCCTGGGGAGTTATCTATCTTAAGGTGCTTGAAGAGACCCAAAATGACTTGGTTCTTTATCACAAAATGCTCCAGCATATTAGCAAGCTCCACAAGTCCTGCTTGATATATCCCAACGCCAAATACTCATTTAGGACCTCGACCACATCCTCTGTCTCTAGGTACAGTTTCCCTCCTTTATCCTTGAGTCGACCTATCGTCTTGCACTTGGGATTCTTCTTATTCCTATTTGCCAAGGACTGTTCATGCCCTCTGCTGGCTCTCCTAATTCCCTTCTTGAATTCTTTTCCAACTTCTTTATAATCCTCTGCGGCTCCGTTTGACTCTAGCTTCCTAAATCCTTCATATGTCTCCTTTTCCCTATTTCATTAAATTCACCACCTCTCTCGACATCCAAAGTTCCCTTCTCTTGCTATCCATGTCCGTCCATCTCTCTGGAATATACCTGTCCTGTGCTCTGTGCAGTTGGTCTTTAAACATACTCCACATGGTCAGACGTGGACTTGCCCTAAAACAGCTGTTCCCAATTAATTCGTACATGGCCTGAGAAATTAGTTGAGGCAGGTACAATAACAACATTTAAAATATCTGTTGGACATGGATAGGAAAGGTTTGGAGGGATCTGGGTCAAACACGGCCAAATGGGATTTTCTTAGGTGGACACCTTGATCAGCATGGACGAGTTGGGCCGAAGGGCGTGTTTCAGTGCTATGACTCTCTGTGGCACTCACCTCATGTTCACGTCCACTGAAATGTTCCTCGTTCCTCAACAGTTGGCTGAGTCCTTCAACTCGTTCTTCAATCGCCTCTGTCAGTCTATGCTGGTAGAATTTTCCCAGCTGGAACAGTTGGTAATCGTCCCACTGTGTCAGGAGCTCAGAGAGTGTGGACTTTGGATCTGTGAATAGAATGGTAGAAACCGAACATCACCCCCAAGAAGTGCCCTGGGCTCGGGTCCCAAACACAAACAACGCCCGGGATCTTGAACAACCCTCACCACCAGTGACATGTGTGTGTGTGCCAGAGAGTCATAAGAGTTCTACAGCATAAAACAGGCTATTCAGCCCATCGGGTCCATGCTGCCCATCGCGGCTATCTATGCCAATCACACTTGCAGCATTAATTTCACACCCGTCCCTTCCTTCCTCATTTTCCAGATATTCGCTATAATTTCTTACTGTTCCTCCCTTCACCGCCTCCTCTGGAAGCTCATTCCAGATACCAACTACACTGTGTGTAAGACACTTACCCTTGAGTTTCCCTTTGAACATCCTCCCTCTCACCTGAAACCGCGTCCATATATTCTTAGAAACCCGACAATGGGAAACGGACGCCCACCATCTGCAGCCCTCACCATATTGTGCAGCTCTCTGACTTCAGTACTCAGCCTCCTCTGTGCCAGAGAGATCAGACACACCTGATACGATCTCTCCTTCCTTGTCATTCAAGCCCTCCAATCCAATTTACCATCAACGAAAAGCAACGCAGTTGCCCGTCTGGACACTTCAAACAGCACCAACCAAACCGTAAGCTCTACATCAACGACATGGTAACGTGTGGATGGGGAGACCCCACTACCTGACGTCACACGCCGACGTTGGAAAGATTGCGGTTGTTCATCACTGGGTTTCAGACCCACCCAACAGCACTGTGGGAGTTTCTTCACCAAAAGGTCCACATTCACCAGCACCGCGTCAAGTGTAGTGCGGTATGGGCAACGAATTCTAGTCTCAGCAGTGGTACACGCATCCAGAAGACTCTGAGCGACGACTTCAACACACCCTAAAAGCTTCAACACAGACGAGGTACGACATTCCCCAGACATACCCACTGCCCCTTCAACCTCCCCGACACCTACACTGATCAGGTACGACATTCCGCACACACACCGCCGCACACTTCACTCTCTCCTGCACTCTACCCAGTTCATGTACTACATTCCCCACACCCACCCACTGCCCCTTCCCTTTTCTCAAAACCTACACAGATCAGGTACTGCATTCCCCACACCAACTCTATTCCTCCTTCACTTCCCCCGCCACTACATAGTTCAGGTACTACATTACAGTGCTCCCATCTGTCCCATTTCTCTGCTCATTGACTCCAGCTCTGTTAGTCCCCATTCCTGTGCCCCACTCCCCTCTCATTTCACTCACACGTCACCAGGTCCAAGCTTGACTGTCCGTTGTTTACTGAACCTCCAAAGGAATGAGTCGCAGACGGATCACCCTCCACAGGGCTACTGCTCTCAATATGACCCTGCTCTGTTGGCGGGGTTCCGGCGACCTGATCACCTTTCCTCTCTCCACTCCCTCCAGATTGAATTTGTTCTCTTCTCCCTGCAGACAGATCACCCACCACAGGGCCACTGCTCTCAATACGATCTTGTTTTCTGCTTGCGGTTCCTGTAATCTCATCGTCTTCCCTTTGGCCGGCTGGTGAAAACCACCCGGTAAAATTCTGCATCCAAGTGAATATTCCACCTGAAAAATCAGGAATTGCAGGTTTCACCAGTGTAATTCAGAACTGAACAAAACACAGATGAAGAATGGGTGAGCCAAGTCACTGTGTGAGCAGATTCTGGAGGGGACAACGTTGATAAGGATTAAATGGGTCACCTGCAGGGTGATCATATCGATAGCAGGTGACCAGACACCGCCACTCACAGAGAACACAGCAGGACAGCACTATGCTACCGCTTAAAACATATCTGGCAGTTGGACGCACTGTCGAACGGGAGACGTTTCTTACAATGCTGCAGATGAGGCGTGCAATGCTGACTGGGATTATACCCCTCAAGCAAGAACAACTCCGCACCGACATGTTGCTTATCCCTGCTGCCCTGTTTGTACAAATGGACAACATTAGTTGTCCTCCAGTCTTCTGGCACCTACCTGTGGCTAACAAAGACGCAAAAATATCCACTGAGACCCAGCAATATCCATCCTTGTTTCTTCAACATCCTGGATAGATCTCGTCAGGCCATGGGGATTCATCCACACGAAGGTGCTGCAATATTTCTTACACTTTCTCTCTCCTGATACAGATATGGTCCGTAATATCCGCACATCCCTCCCCTAACCTTGAACATCCTTCTCCCTGGTGAATACCAATCAGTAGTATTCATTCAGTACTTCGCTCATTTCCCCTGGCTCCACAAATCTGTTACCCCTTAGGTCCTTGGACGGGACCGACTCATTCCTTTGCTACCTCCTTGATTCCAATATACTTCTATAAGGATTTACGATTCTCTTTAATCCTACTTCCCAAGACAATTTCATGGCCCCTTCCGCCCTCCAAATTACATTTCTCTCCGTTTTCCCCAATTAACTTCAAAGGAATTAGTCAACACCAATTTCTTGTGGCCTTGTTCCCTGAGAAGACTGACTCTCTCATCGGCTCCAATATTCTTTAATAACCTTTTACAATTCCCCTTAAACCAGCTTCCCAAGGGAGTTTCATAGCCACTTAGACTGTCGTAATTTCTTTGTTCTCTCTATTATCCCCAATAAACTTCAATGGACTCACTCGACACCAATTTCTTATCACTGACATACACTTCCCCTTTCCTCATCAAACCTTCAATATCCGTTGTTAACCAAAATTCCTTAAACTTAACAACTTTGCTTCTTCTCCTTGCAGGAACTTGGTGACTCTGAACTCTGACAAGCTCGCTTTTCAACACGTCCCATTTCTCTGATGTTCATCCCCCTTTGGCAGCTTCTCCCATTGACTGTGTCAGACCTGCCCATTGCGACCGGTCCATTCCCAGTGACCTCCTGCTCCCCAATTCCTACCTCTACGACCATGAAAATGCCCACTGACAGAGATCTGTTAGAGAGATCGCTCCTACTGTGCTCTCCCCCCTCAGCCTATCCCCTCTTCCTTTGTGAGATCAGGTCCGGGAATCTAACCCGAACCCAATGTCAGGGTGTTTGCATTTTACATAATTCTCTCACTCACCCTTGTCGTCCCTTTTTGTTGTTGTCACTGGATCTTCTCCCCTGTGTGCACCTTCAGCCATAGTGATGACCGGTGTTCACAGATTCTGCCGCTCTGCAATGAACGGAACATCAATAGAATTATTAGACAATAATTCACATGGGGGGCGGCTGAAATATTGCATTATCAATGGGGTCGCACCTCGTCTTCTAACCCGCTGAGGGTTTGCATTATTTTCTGTGTTTTTCCAGGAGCTGAAATTTGACTCCGATGAACAAAAAGTGTCAAGTGGATGCAAAATATTTCGGACATCGCCAGATGATAAATGAATCACGTAAACGATGCTCTTCCAACCCCACCTCCGTTTGACACTTCTGTATTCAGGGGCAAGACCCATGCCAAACAACAGATCCCCAATGCCGCATTTCCACGTTCATTCAGCGTTGCGTCTGCTGCCTTCTCTTCACTCGCTCTCTCTGCTGAGCGGCAGTGACCAGAGAACAATCACATTGTGTGACATTTCCTGAGAGTCCAGGCCGGCTGTTACCCAGATAATGGAGGGAGGCTTTCGCCAAAGATAATCTAAATCAGAAATAACAAAATCACATGTCCCTGACCTTCAGTACGACAAAGATGAACCCTGAGAATTCAACGCCATCCTTATCCATGAAAGAGAAACTCCAAGATCCCGCAAAGAAAGTAATATAAAGCTGCAGTTGCTGCAAATCTGAAATAAAACAGGAGTTGTTTCCGGCCGAGGGGTCTCAGACCTGAACCGGTGTCTCTTCCCCTCTCTCCACGCACGCTGCCCAACCTGTTTCCACTATTTCCCGTTTTCATTTCAGATTCCCAGCACATCCGTGTTCGAGTATTCCATGGGTCACTGCCCTGACACCAACGACCACCGCCCGCAGATTGACGGGCTCGATCCCCATCCCAGCACCGACACAGAATTTAGAAAGTGTGTTTTGATTTAATTAAAATTACTTCTATATTTATAAAACCGAATTTACATTTGCTTTCCTCTGTCTGAACTAAACAAGAACAATAACGTATCACAAAGTGATAAATGGCAGAAGTAGATCCTTCAGCCCTTTGGAACATTAACAAGACCCTGCTTGAGCTTCTACCTTAGCATGATGTTTCTTCGCAGTCCTCACTTCCTCGGTCCCTTCAGTACCCAGAAGTCCATCAATCTCTGTTCAAAACGATCTCAGTCTACGAGCCCCAGGTCGCCTGTGGCAGTGAATTCCCAACGTTCACCACACTCTTCACAAACACATTTCTCCTCATCTCTCTCCTAAGTAGCCCTTTCCTTTTACCCTGACGGTGACACTCAGATCTGGACTCATCCAACCTGTGGAACCCGTTCATAATGTTGTACATCTCAATGAGTTCACTTACCTGTCCTCGAAATGAGAGACTGACACCATCATACCTCAGGTGACAAACCAACATGGTAAATCTGCATTGCACTCTCTGCAAAAGTACAATGCAACTTCTTTTTGACACGCTGACCAACATTTTGCAGAATATTCCAAATGTAGTCTCAATAACACCCTAAATAATTGTGATAAGTCATCTTTACTCTTCAGCACATATTCACCATGGATTTCTTCTCCAAAAGTGAATGACCACACGATTTTCCCAAAAGGGACTCCAACTGACTCGAGCTTTTCACTCATTCAGTTGCCTATATTCTGCAGTACTCCTTCTCTTTGAGTTTACTATCAGTAACGACCGTGGAACTGTTGCATTTGGTTCCCTCAGCCACAATGTTGATACAGATTGGAAACAACTAGGGTCCATACCTTGTCCCCTGCTTTATCTCACTGGTACATCCAAGGAGGATCTATTTATTCCTTCTCTTCAGATATAAGAACACAACAGATGCAAGACAGTAACAGGCCACACAGCCCTGCAGCCCGCACTACCACTCGAAGCTTGCGTATCCAAGCTTGCCCCCAACACTGCTTCATCACTACTTGACCTCCATTGCATTTCAAACATCTGTCAACTTCAGCTTTGATATAATCAATTCCCCTGTCTCCACACAAAGATTATGACCCTCAGGGAAAAAGTGTTCATTGTCGTTGGAACTGCTAATTAGTGTCAGTCACAGAATAATACAGTATGGAAACAGGCACTTCGGTCCAACTGGATCATGTTCAGTTCCCCATCCTTATTTTTAAATTCAGGAGTTACATTTGCTATTTTGCACTTGGTATTGGTATTGGTAGGTATAGTCAAAAACTTGTCTTGTTCGTACAGATTAATTGATTAGACAGTTCATTGAGGCAGTACAGGCTAAAACAATCACAATCACAGGGAAGTGCATTGCAAGTAGACAGTGAGGTGCGAAGTCAAACGAGGTAGATTGTGAGGTCAAGAGTCCATCTCAGCGGACAGGGGACCTTTCAGTAGTCTTATCACCGTGGGATAGAAGCTATCCTTGATCCTAGTGGTACGTGCCATCAGGCTCCTGTACCTCCTGCCTGATGGGAGAGGAGAGAAGACAGAATGACCCGGTTGGGTGGGGTCTTTGATTATATTGGCTGCTTCACCAAGGCAGCGAGAGGTTTTGACGGAGTCCATGGAGTCTTTCACGGATGCAGACTGTTTGGAAAAGGTGTACCCAACACATCTACCGTCTGACCAGCCACTTCTGTTAAGACCTGTAACACAGTCTATCAGAAACCAGTGAGCTGTCACGACAGCTCCCACAACGTCTCAGTCCTAACTCCCTACTGATGGTAATGTTCTTGAGTTCTCTCCTCCCTTCCAGCCTGTTTTTGTGATGTTCCCCGTGGTCTCTGAGTAGAGAACCTCCTGTTTAATACATCCGCCACCGCTGTGTTCTCTAAGTTAACTTCCCAGTCTCATGATCTCGATCCTCGGCTCTTTAATTATCGACAGACGTTTCCTTAACTATCTACAGACGGACCAAGGGTGTTTCTTTCTGACCGGCCTGTTGTTATTGGGAGGTTGATTCACAACGCCCAGGATTCCAGCAGGACCATTCCGACAAGATTGTTATTTAATGTGAACTCCGTCCTACAGTGCAGTTCCTGAAAGGAACGACATCCTAGCCCACCCACTGATATCCCACAACTTCTCACCTCCACAACATAGATTTCAGATCCGAATCTGCAGACCTGGTTTACACCGAGTTCATCACATAAGCCCATCCGCACAGGATGAGGTAATTAGCCCGACCACATACATCTGGCCCCATCCATCAGACATTGCCCCACCACCCAGATGCATTCCTCCCCTGACGGAGAGTTTGAGACCGCGGCGCCTGGAGGAGGAATGTGTCGAAACTGCCGGTGGAACATGATGTCCGGGAACCAGGAGGCAGAAGGTCTACCAAGGCTGCTCTCCTTTCTTCTCACTGTTTGTCCCTCCCTCCCTCACTCTCCTCGGTGTTCCTCCGCCCTCTCCTTCTTATAGGTCTCCCTCCGTTCCTCGCCCCTACAAAACCACCCTCACCATAGCTCCCCTTTTCCCCAAGCCCCTTCTCTCCAGCAATCCCTCCATCCGACCAAAGCACCAAGCCCGAATCTACCCACCTAGCTCCCGCACTCACACGGAGCTCCCTACCTCCTGGATCTTCCCCACTCCCACTTGGTGAGTGAACACCACCAAACCCACGATGAGGAAGAGCTTCCCCCACACGCCCCTGTGAGGGAGGGAGGGAGAGCCCTGCCTGAGTTTCCCCCACATCTGGCGTCTGTACATGACCCACAGCGCCGGGGGCAGTGAAAGGGGCTCCGTAATGACACCAGGAGGTTCCGGGGCCACGGGGATCCTTCCTCCGGGAGGGCTGAGCCGTCTCATCCTTCCTCAGAAATCAGACAACCCATGGACTCCGGACGCATGAAGCGGATTCCCCTATCGTCGGGCAACTGGGACAGCGACGGCGCTGACACTTGCTGAAGGGAAATGGAAATAAAATCGCCCGACATTTGACCGGGAGTCTGGACGGGAGGGAGACAGGTCTCGGTTAGTCCTCTCACACTATTAGTCCAGCTTTTTGATTGGCATCTCCGTGCACCAATAGGAGCTCACGGACATTCTGTTTACCCGCTTCCGCGGGAGTCCAGCAGCCCGTTAGTGAAGTCACGTAAAGGAGAGAGAGCGTGGTGGCGGAAGGCTAATGACTGACTTATTCGTCTGGCCCCGACTGCCCCTCCCCATCTCACAGCTTCCGTCAGTTCGGACCGCGGCCCCAGGGACCCAGGTCCATGTCCAGCCCGGACTGAAGTTGCAAGCAAATAGTTTTCGTTGAGTTCAACCTAAACTCTCTTCAGCCCACCCTTGATCAGCATTTTCTTCCAGCGTCACCATATTGGCTCCAGCTAACTTATCCCTGCTCCTTCCATTAATGTGTCCGGAAACACTCACCATGGGGAACGTCGTCCTGAGAGCCCAAGGCAGAGGCCCCTCCCTCTCCCGACTCCCAGATTGGGAGCCGGAGCCGCGCTCTCTCCTGTCCCGCAGACGATCGGTCGCCGAATCCCTTCAACTGAAGTCAGCAACAAAAAACAAATGACGAAGAGACTTCGCAGTGCAACAGAGGAAGGACGGTGTGCGCATGCGCCTCTGACTCGTCCGTGGATCGAAGTAAAAGCTTAGTCCAAGTGGTGTTTATTGTCATATGCACAAGTACAAGTGTGTACGGTGCAAGGATAAACTTACTTGCAGCAGCATCACAGGCACATAGCATGAGAGGCTCAACATTCAGAAGGAAAACATAACTTACGCAAGAAAGATCACAATTAGGGCAAAAACTGACAAAGTCCATTGTCGTGCAAGTGGTTGCAGTGTTGCTGACCTGAGGTGGTGCTCAGGGTCGTGCAGGTTATTTCACGAAGCGGATGGTTGAAGGGAAGTTGCTGATCCCGAACCTGGAGCTGTGGGACTTCAGATCCTGAAAATCCCAAATAAAAAATTAAGGAGAATCAGAATGGGGCTTATTATCACTGACTGAAGTGTCGTGAAACTTGTTCTGCAGCAGAAGGACAGTGCAAAGATATAAACATGAAGCATACAAACACATTGATTTAATCAAAATCACATTCAGATTTATAAAAGCTACTTTCCCTTTGCATGCACTGAATACTACTACACAGGAACAGGCCCTTCAGCCCACATTTTCCCTGCCGACCACCATGCCAATCGAGCTGAACCCACCTCCCTACTCGTGATTCAAATCCCTCCGAAATCTGCCTGTTCGTCTGCTTAAATCCATCTTAAATTTCGCTGGTGCATCTGCTTCTCCCACCTCTCCTGGCAGCACATTCCATGAACCTACCCCTATCTGTGCAAACAAAATCTGTCCTCACATCGCTGGTAAACTTCCCCACCTCTCACCTTATAGCTATACCCGCCCGTATTTAACATTCCCCGCATGGGGAAAAGGACACTGCCTCTCCATCTATATCAAAGTCTCCCTTAATTTGAGTTAAGGATTTGGGACATAATGTTACAGTGGTACAAATCAATGGCTATGCCAGACTTGGGCTACTGTGCGCAGTTCTGCTCGGCGCACTATCGGAAGGATGTGATTGAGGTGGAGATTCACCATGCTGTTTACTGGGCTGGAAAGCTTCCGTTATAAAGGAGAAACTCAATAAGCTGAAACAGTTTTCCTTCATGGGGAGCATAGGTAAGTTGGATGGTCAACGTCATGTTCCCTGGGTTAGGGATCCTAAAACCAGAGGGCAGTTATTTAAGCTGAGGGAGCGGGGGGGGGGGGGGGGGGGAAGAATTACAGGGAATCTGAAAGGGAAGATCTCCCTCACAGTGCTGAGTACATGGAACAAGCAGAGGAGGTGATAGTGGTGGGTAAAATAACAACACTTGTTAGACATTTACACAAGTACATGTATAAGAAACGTTCGGAGGGTTACGGGCAAAATGCAAATAAATGTGTTTAGTGTCGATAGGGATCTTGGTCAGGATGGATGAGAAAGGCAAAAGGCCCTGCTTCTGTTCTGTACATCTCCATGAATCTGTGCCTCTTATAATGTTATACACTTCTGGCAGGTCCCCCCTCCCCCCCTCAGTCACCGACACTCCAGGGAAAACAGTCCAAGTGTGTCCAACCTCTCATTGCCAATGCACTCCAATCCTGGGCGCTGAGCAGGGGAATTGGGATGTCACGTTACGGATATACAGGTCGTTGGTTAGGCCGCAATTGTAAGATGGTGTGGATTAGTGCTCGTCATACTGCAGAACACACAATAGTACAGGAGCAAGCTATTCGACCTATGATATCTGTACCGACCATGATGCCAATTTACATTAACCCCATCTTCATGCACAAGGTCCGTATCCTTGCATTCTTTTTTCACGTGTCTGTCTAAATGCCTCTCAAACCCCACTCTACGATGTACTTCCACATCCCCGGCAGTGCGCTCCAGGCGCACACCATTCTCTGTGTAGTAGAAACTTGTCCCGCAAATCTCATTTGAACCTTTCCCCTCTCACCTGAAACCGAGGCCTTCCAATATTTTTATATTTCTTCCCTGTAGAAAAAGACCATCTAACCGATCAAGGCCCCTCATTAGTTTAGGAACGTGTCAAATTTCTCCTCAGTATCCGGTGCTACAGAGTAAACACTTGAAGATTGTCCAACTTCTCCTTTTAGCTCATACCCTCTAGTACTCTCTAATCGAGGCAAAGTCCTGGTGAACCCCTTCTGCACCCTCTCTAACCCCTCTCGTAGGGCGACCAGAACATCACACAATAAACCAAATGTCGCCAAACAAATGTTTTCTCCAGCTGCAATCGGACTGAGCAACATTTTTGCTCAATACTCCGATCGAAGAAGCCAGACATGTCATACGCCTCTTTCACCACCCCATCCTCTTGGGTTGCCACTTTTAGAGAGCTGTGGATTTGCACCCAAAGATACCTCTGTGAATCAATGCTCACAAGGTCCTGCCATTTAATGTACACATTCCTCTTGCATTTGGCCTCTCAAAGTGCATCACGTCGCACTTGTCTGGATTAATCTCCATCTGCCATTTCTTCACCCATATTTCCAACTGATATATATCCTTTAAAATCCCCCTCGTTGTCCACATTTTGTGTCAAAAGAAAACTTACTGGTGAAATCACCAATATTTCCATCCAAATAATTAAATGTTGTTTTCAACAGTTTTCCCAGCACTGATCCTAGCTGTACACGACCGATCACAGACCTCCAGTCCGATAAATACCTCCCGACCACAACTGCCCTCTATGACCAAGCCGATTTTATACCCCTCCTCCCAAGTCACCGTGGATCCTATGTGACTTGATCAGCCTCCCATGTGGGACTGTCAAATACTTTACTCAGGACCACGTAGCCAAGATCCACTGCCCTACCCTCATCTTTCATCCTCGACACTCCCACCAAAAATACACTATCGTATTTGAGAGGCAGCATCCACCCACATAAAGCTTGGATTAGTGAGTATCAGCTATACGGAGAGGTTTGACAAACTGGGTGTTTTCTCCAGAACGTCAGAGTCTGAGGGGAGACCTATGAGAAGTATTAAAGGCAAAAACAGGATAGATGAATCATAATAAATCCACTCTTCATCAAAACGCGGATATATCCTGTCTGAAAGATTATTCGCCAATAATGTGCGGACCACTGATGCAAGTTTTACTGGCCTATAATTTTCTGGATATTCCCCGTTGACCTTAAACACAACAAATAACATTCTCTGGTCTTCTCGGACGTCTCCTGTTGCTAAGTGCGTACAATGATCTATCTCACGGCCCCAGCGATCTCCGCTCACTCCTTCCTCAGTATCCGTTGATAGATTCCATCATGGCATCAGGAATTATCCACATTAATGTCTCTGTACACACCCAACATCACCTCTTCAATATTGACGTGCCTTAGAATATCAACACATCTTTTTTTTTCTTTACACATTCACGGGGAGTGAACTTCTTTGGTAAATATCAGATTGCTGTGCAGACGTTGAAGAGGCATTTAGACGGAGGCATGAACAGGCATGGAATAAGGGGATGAGGACCATATGCAGGCAGATGGTATTCGGTAATATTGCAGCAGATATGATGGACAGAAAGACCTGTTCCTGTGCTGCACTGTTCTAGCATGTTTTATAATTTGCTGGGCACAGTTGTCTGTCCTGTTTTCTGCAAATGACAAGAAGTATATCATGCAAAATGAAACATGAAAATACTGAAAACTAAAAATGCAACCAACGACACTGTCATCAAGTTCTTCATCAAAGCTGGGACTCTCCGGAGATGCTGCCCGACTTGCTGACCGTTTCCAATACTTTGTTTTTTTTTACTTTTTCTGATTTCCAGCATATGCACTTCTTTGCGCTTCGATCAGCAAAAAACTATTAATTGACTGCAAAACGCTTTGGAGATCCTCAAATGTTCAGCAGCTCACCAAATGGAGGTGGTCTCTGTGTAAAACTAACTGAAAACAGAAGCAACTAATTCATCACATGCCTGAGTTTCATTTTGACAAGGTTGAATGCAGAACAGGTCCTTTCTAACTGCTGAGCAGCGGTTTCAATGTTCGCTTTTGCCCTATCTCTCAGCCTTCGTGAACTGTAAATACACAGTCAGTTGCGGATTTACAGAATATCGTACAGCGTCTTATCCGCAGAAGCACATCAGTAAAATAGAAACATTACTGGAGATATGTCTGTTCCAGTCGTCCCGTTTGTGGGCAGTTAAAGAACGCACGACCGAAGTTACCATCCAAGTTTCCTTTTTCGTCCAGATAAATCCTTAAATGTGTGTTTATCCAAATGATTTCATAGTAAAGCAAAATGAATCATTTGGCCACTTTGCACTAGCCACACCCGGCACATCTCCCCCACACATATTAGGGGAGCAATGGGGATGAACAGTCGACACCCTGGTCCATTAAAATCCATCAAATACATGAATGATTCCGCATAGAAGGATGGTGGCATGATTGGCAGGTTTGCAAATGACATCTAAATTGGTGGTAGCGCGGACAGCGAAAATGGCTGCACGAGATTGTAACAGGGTGTCGATCAAATGGTAACGTTGACAAGGGAGTGACTGATGGAAGTTAACTCCGACAAGTGTGAATGATGCAGGTAGGGAGGTTACATCGGGATATAACACTGTACTCCAGGGTACCGCTGTTCATTCACACTCCCCTCGGCCCTGCCATCATTGTGTATGCTCTATCCTGCAGCTATATAGGTCCCTGGTCAGACCCCACTTGGACTACTGTGTTCAGTTCTGGTCGCCGCACTACAGGAAGGAGGTAGAAGCCACCGAAAGGGTACATAGGAGATTTACTAGGATGCTGCCTGGAATGCGGAGCATGCCTTATGAAAGTAGGTTGAGGGAACTCTGACTTTTCTCCTTGGAGCGATGGAGGATGAGGGGGACCTGATAGAGGTGTATACGATGATGAGAGGTATTGATAGGGTAGATAGTCAGTGGCTTTTCCCCAGGGCTGAATTGGTGGCCACAAGAGGACACAGGTTTAAGGTGCTGGGCAGTAGGTATAGAGGAGATGTCAGGGGTAAGTTTTTTTACCCAGAGCGTGGTGAGTGCGTGGAATGGGCTGCCGGAAACGGTGGTGGAGGCGGATAGGATAGGGTCTTTTAAGGGACTGTTGGATAGGTAAATGTAGCTGAGTAAAATAGAGGGCTATGGGTAAGCCTAGTAATTTCTAGGGTAGGGGCATGTTCGGCACAGCTTTGTGGGCCGTTGGGCCTGAATTGTGCTGTAGTTTTTTCTATGTTTCTGTGATTCTACATGGATGCCTGACATTGGTGATAGAACTGGACAGGGTGGTGAAGGTGGTGAAAGGCACGTTTCCCTTCATAGCTCGCGGTACTGAGTGCAAGAGTCAGGGCACCATGCACGATTGTACAGGACGGTGGTCAGGCCACACTTGGAGTATTGTGTGTAGTTCTGGTTGTGATTAAGCTGGTAAGGGTGAAGAAATGATCCACAGCAACGTTGTCTGGACTGGAGAACTTGACCTATAAGGAGAGAATGGATAGACTAGAACCGTTTACCCTGGAGGCTGAGGGGTGACCTTACGAATGTTTATGAAATTATATGGATCATTTGGAGGAGCTCAGTTTGTTCTCCTCAAAATGTAGGTACATGAATAAGTAAGGTTTAGAGGGATTTGGCCCGAAAGCGGGAAAATGGGACTGGCTAACACAGGCATCTTGGTCAGCGTGGACGAGTTGGACCGAAGGGCATGTATCCATGCTGTATGACTTCATGAATCTATGAACCAGTGGTGGCAATTTGAGAGTATACAAGCTGTACGGAGCAGGCCTGGGTGTCCTCAGCATTGACTCCACCCTGGGACATCATTTCGGCACCAGCATTGCTGAGTAACATTCACTCCACGCACGTTTCAGGCAATAACCATCCCCAACGTAGTGGCCACACGCACTGATGATAAACAGTAATATTGTTATCACTAAATTGTTCAGCATCCACACCCCGGAGGGTGACATTGTCTGGAAACTGAACTGAACTCACCCCATCAATAATGCTGATACAAGTGAGGTATCCCACAGTGAGAAACTCACCACCTAACATCCCAAACAATTCCCACCCTCCACAAAGCAGAAGTCAGGACTCTGCTGGAATTGTCTCTCTGCGGCCTGGAGACCAGCTTCAATAACCCTCAAAGTTCGACACCGCCCAGGGCAAGGCAGCACACCTGATTGGCAGTCCGTCAACTACCGCGATAATTTCTGGATTAGTGATCAGTAACTCGTGAACGCCACAGGGATCATTGCTGGGCTCAGCTATTACCAACCTACAATAATGGTTGAGAGGAAGGGATCGAGGGTAATGTGGCCATCTTCGCTAATGATTTGGGGGGGGGGGGGAAGGGGGTGTCATCAAAATGTGGGGAGGAAAGAAAGAACTTGCAATAGGACAGAGGGAGGTTCCATGAGAGGGAAGAAGTTGGCAAATGGAGTATAAAATGACAAAGCTCAGGTTGTCAACTGTGGAATGAAAGATGGAAAATCAAATTATTGTTCAACTGGAGTGACCCTGGGGGAATATGTAGATTAGAACAATGCACAAAGACCAGTACGGCACAGGAACACGCCCCTCAGCCCACCGTGTTGTGCAAAGACTCATTAAACTAGTTAATCAATGCCGAACTACTCCAAACCCTTTTGACTGAACAATGTCCACAGTTCTCCATCCCCTGCACATGCCTGTGTCTATCGAAGAGACTCTTAAACACCTCTGTCCTGTTTACCTTCACCGCCGCCCTTGGCAGCATATTCCAGGCACCAACCACTATGTAAGATAATTGCCCTACACACCGCCTTTCAAATTATTCCCCCTCACCTGAAATGCACGCCCTCTAATATCAGATGTTTGTACCCTGGGAAAAAGACCAGCCTCTCATGATCTTATGAACTTTTATCAGCTCTCTCCTCAGCCTCTGCATCTCCAGAGAAAACAACCCAAATTTGTACAATCTTTCCTCATGGCAGCCGCCCTCTATTCTAGGCAGCCTCCTAGTAAACATCTTATGCATCCTCTCTAGAGACTCCACATCCTTCCTGTGAAGCGGCGACGAAAATAGAATGCCATAATCCAGATGCGGCCGAAATGGAGTTTTCTAAATCTTCAATACATCTTCCCCACTCTTGAACTGATACGCAAATTGGGACGGGCATGTCTTATGAAAATAGACACTTAATTATCTCTACCTTAATTGATTAACCCTCCTCTAACACCTCCTCTGCAGCTCGTTCCATATACCCGCCACCCTTCCCCTTCATCTTCCCCTTCAGTTCCTCTTTAAATAATTCCGCTCTAACCTGAAACAAGAGGACTGAGGTTTTAAACTCCATAACCAGGGGAAAAAACTGTGACCATCCACCTTATCTACGCTGCTTGTAATTTTATCAACCTCTATGTGGTCACCACTCGGCTTCCTTCACTCCAGAGAAAACAGTCCAAGCGGACCGGGTTTCTTTTTCTAACTCAAAGTCTCCAGTCCTGTAAATATCTCGGCTAATCTCGACCTTAATCACATCAGAACGACGAAGAGAAGGTATGAGTTGGATCTGGCAACTAAGGTTAAGGGAAATCCCAAGACAAGCCAGGAAACCAGAGACAGGACAGCCTGACAACGGTAGTGGGGAAATCTCCGGACGTAATTCTGAGGGACGGGGTCCACTAGCATTTGGATAGGCAAAGTCTGATTCGGAGGAGTGAGCGTGGCTTTGAGCATGGGAAGTTATGCTGCACGAACCTTGTAGAGTTTTTTTTTTGAAGAAGTAACCAGAAAGGTAGATGAGGGTAGGGCAGTGTATGTTGTATATTTGGACTTTAGTTTGGCCTTTGACAACGTCCAGCATGGTAGGCTGGTCTGGAAGGTTACGTCCCATGGAATATAGGGAGAGCCAGTGAAATGGTTTCAAAATTGGCTCGGAAATAAGATGCAGAGCATGGTGGTCGAAGTGGAGGAATAGAGGCCTGTGAATCGTGGTGTGCCGCGGGGGTCACTGTTGGGATCGTTGTCGCCTTATTGTTCGTCATTTATATCAATGATTTGGATACGAATGCACCAGGTTTGATCGATCAGTAAGCTTGCGGATGACTCGAAACTAAGAGGTGTTGTTGAAAACGAAGAAGGTGTTCGTCAACTACGGGGGTGGGGTGGGGGGGGAGGGTGTAAAGACAAGTTCAGGAAGTGGGCCGAGGTGTGGTAAATTGATTTCAATACAGATACGTGTGAGGTGATGAACTTTGGAAGGTGAAACCAGCGCATGACTTATACTATGAAAGGTAGGGCACTAGGGAGTGTAATGAAAAAGGCGTTTAGCACGCTGGCCTTTATCAGGCATGGCATTGACTATTGGGGTTGGAACATTTTGTTGCAGTTATATCAGTGGTTGGTGAGGCCGAACTTGGAGCACTATGTACGGTTTTGGTCAACCTGTTATAGGAACGTCATGGTCAAACTGGTGAGCGCAGAAAAGATTTACTAGAATGTCGCCAGGACTAGAGGGCCTGAGGTACCGGGAGAGGTTGGACAGGCTAGGTCTTTATTCCTCGGAAAGTAGGGGAAAGTAGGCGACCTTATTGAAGTGTTTAAAATTATGAGAGACACAGATAAGGTCGATATTAACAGTCTCCTTTCAGGATTCGGGGCGTCCAAATCTAGGGGGCTTAGATTTAGGGTGAGAGGGAAAGATTTAAAAGGGACCTTTTCATGCAGAGGGTAGTGAGTATGTGTAATGAGCTGCCAGAGGAAGTGGACAAGGGAAGTACCTTGTGCATTCTATCTTGGACAGATACATGGAGGGGCGGGGCCTGGAAGGATATGGCAGAACGCAGGAAATTGAGACCAGCAGGGGGTGGGGAGGTCACCATGGTCAACACGGACTGGTTGGGCTGAGGGGTCTTCATCAGTGCTGTGTTGCTCGATGACTCTATGACACTAAATATGTGTCCTCTTCTGTCAGGTATTTCTACCCCGGGGTATTTTTTCCGCCTGTCTACCCGATCAATGGCTCTTTCAATTTTATAAACCTTTATCTGGCTTCCTCTCCGCCCCCGCCCCTCCAGAGTAAACAATGTTAGTTTGTGTTTTAAATATGGCGGAGTGGAAAGGGTTAATTTTTAAAATCATGACTAATCTCAAAGTAACTTGTTTTTCCGCTTTCCAGTTCTATCTGGTTCGTGACTTTCTCTGTTGCCAAGGTAACACTGACTGATCTGCACTGAGTTACAAACATAGTAACCGCAGTCCGGTCATGAGCCTCAGCACACAGAGGGCAGCCTCATGAACAGATGCAACATTTGAGTTTCCTTCCAGAATTACGTCGAGGTTTAAAAATTCCTTGAGTATCTGATAGTGCAACTGAGCAGAGTAGTGCACTCGACCCCCTCTACTGCCAGGGTGAGGCTCAACATAAAGGAGAGGAACAGCGCCTCACATTCCCCTGGGTAGTATGCAACCCGACTGCATGAACATCTCCGCCTCGCTGTCAATCACCGCAGGCGCACCTCAAGAATGCGTGCTGAGCCTACTGCTCTACTCTCTCTACATTCATGACTGCGGGGCAAGGCACACGATAAATTCGCCGATGACACCACTGTTGTTGGTGGAATCTCAGATGGCGATGGATAGGCATAGAGGAATGAGGTAAATTGGCTGGATTAGTGGTGTCACTAAAAGAAAAGGAGCTTCACCACATATTTCAGTGATAATAAACCTGATTCTGATTGTGAATTCTCCAACTTCAGGTATCCTGCTCCCACTCTGCCCCTTTTCTCTCTCCTCCTGATCTCCCCAGTTCCTCCTGCACCCATCCCAGCCCCATCACCCTGTTTCTTCCCCCTCCTCCACCCATCTGCCCATCAGCCCCACACTCCTCCTACTGGGTCCCCTCCACTCCCCAGTTCCCAACTGCCCTCGCCACCTCCCCTTTTCCCTTCTCTCTCTCTCTCATTTCCCCTTCTACTCCTCCCTTTCTCCATTCCCCCCTCACAACCCCTCCCTATCGCTCCCGCTGCCCGCCCACCCCATCGCGCACCTCCCCCTTTCCCTCCCTCTCCCACACCCACCTGCCCCTCCTCCCAATATTACCATCTGGGAGAAGGTGCGGAAGCCTGAAGAACCACATTTAATGATTCAGAAACAGCTTCTCCTCCTCCGCCCAGATCCATTAAATTGTAAACACTACCTTTTTTGCTGTGTTCTTTACTGTTTTTGTATTTCATGGTAATTTTATGCTTTTGTGCTGTGGCGCTGCAGCAAAAAAAAATTTACATCATTTCTGTCGGTAACAATAAATCTCCTTATTTCCGCTTCTGTGTTTCTATCAGATCTGCAGTACCAGAAGCCTGAAATCCCTCACCATCGAGTTCAGGAACAGTTACTTCCCTTCTACCATTCGGGTCTTGAACCAACCGGCACAACCCGAATCACTCCCTCAGTACAGCAACACTGGGACCACATTGGACGACAATGGACTTTGTCAGTTTTTGTTCTAATTGTGAACGTTCGTGCATAATTTACGTTCATGCTTTCGTTGGGAATGTTTTGTCTCTCATGCTACGATACTGCAACAAGTAAGTTGATCATATTCCCCGATCCTACATGTCCTGGTCCATCTGAAAATAAACTGACTGTGACTTTGCAGCTTTAACTTTCTTACCACGAACTGCCTGCAGCGTGGGACGGGCCGGATGTACGATCACTTCCTTCCTTCTTCGCCGTTTTTCTTACTGACATCAGATGAAGCGAGTCGACGACAAATAGACTGCGGACAGAGACGGGCTCCGGCTCCCGGTGTGGGGAGGTGAGGAAGAGGGTTCTTGGGATGGGCGTGAAGACGACGTTCCCCTTGGGTGAGTATTTCCGGACTCATCAATATGGAAGGAGCGGGGATAAATCTAATTACTTTAATCCAATTTACTGACGCCGAAGGGCAGGAGTTATCAACGGTTGGCTAACACGACAGCCGGAAAAGGTTTAACACGACGGAAGATATTTACATCCAGCTTGGATCCGGACTGGGCTGGGGATCTAACCCAAGACTCTGGGGCAGCTGCCCGAACTGATGCAATCGACGATAGGGGGAGGGGCGGGAGATTTGGAGAGGTCCGGGACACATGGACTCGCCCTCCTGCTTCTCGTCTCTTCCATACAACCCGCCCATCACCCCCGTCAATCAGCGAGCAGAGCAGCCTCCTGCATTCCGCTCTCGCGTTCTGATTCATCTGACGTCTGATGCGCGCTGCCACAGCGAGCTGAGGCGGTTGAACTGTTCGCGCACGTCAACGGAGGGTCCGTGAGCTCCCATAGGTGAGCGGAGATGCCAATCAGCAAGCTAATCCAATCGCGCCTCCTGATACCTCTGTCAAGTGGGTGGCTGTGAAAAGTGAGAAGGGAATGGTTCACGGCCAACGCTGCAGTGAAGGCAAGGCTAGCAGGAGTAGGGAAACCTGGCTGATGGAGGATCTGGTCAGGAGAAAGGAGGTTTGTGTCAGCGGTAGGCGCCTGGGAACAAGCGAATCCCTTGAGTACGAGGGAGGTAGGAGGGCAGAGAACGGCCATGAGATATCCCGGGGGATAAGGTAAAGAAGGATCATAAGAGATTCTACACATATTTTCAGAGCAAAAGGATAAATAGGGAGAGAATGTCCACTTAAGGATCAAAGAGACGGCCTCTGTGTCTCGCCAGTGACACTGAGCTGTTTTGAAACAGTGACAAACAGGACTGCCGACAGTTGGGTGGTAGACGTTGTCCCCGTGGACTTCAGTAAAGCGTTTGACGAAGTGCCCCATGGTGGTCTGGTCCCGAAGGTCACATCACGTGATATCCAGTGCAAGCTCGCCAAGTGAACACATCATTGGCTTCATAGGGCAGACAGAATCAGTTTCCCAGTGTAGAAAAGTAGGGTACTTGAGGGCATGGTTTTAAGGTGAGAGGGGAAAAAGTTAAACTACATATGCGGGGTTAGATGTTTTACACAAAGAGCATATACACCGAAGATACGAAGACGTGTTTTGACAGACAGGTGAACAGGCAGATTTTCGTGCGGTACAGAAATACATATCTGGTTTTATAAATTTAAAAATAATTTGAATTCAAAATAATTACGCTGTGAATTCTGTATCAGGGATGGGATGGGGATTGAGTTCGTGAACGTGGGTGCGGTGGTAGATCGTGTCAGGGCAGGTACGGCTGAAAAACTAAAATACGTACGTGCCGATAATCTGAAAAAAAAGCGAGGAAATGGTGGAAACCGGCTGGGCAGTGTGTGTGTGTGTGTGTGTGTGTGTGTGTGTGTGTGTGTGTGTGTGTGTGTGTGTGTGTGTGTGTGTGTGGAGAGAGGAGCAGAGTCACTGGTTCAGGTCTGAGACCCCGCGGCTGGAAACAACTCCGTTTCTGTGCTTTATTTCAGATTTTCAGCATCTGCAGCTTTGTTGAAAATTTCTTTGCGGGACATTGGAATTGCCCTTACATGGATAGACATGGGGCTGAATTTTCAGGGTTCATCTTTGTCAGACTGAAGCTGAGGGACATGCGATGTTCAATTTGTTATTTCTGATTTCTTTCTTTTTCAATCTTTTTATTAGTTTTCAAATTAATACAGATTAATATATCAATGTTTATACATGTATAACAAAGAGATCAAGAGATCAATCATGACATGGATAATCATAAAGAACAATAGAGTATAAAAAAATCTGTGGATCCAACGATCTGTTAGTGAATGAATATAATATAAAAGAAAAAGATTTATTATAAAATATAAAAAAAGAAAAATATCCCCAAAACAATAAGAAAAATTGTAAACAATATATCAAACCAAACTAAGCTAAAGCAAAAAAATACAGAAAAACTCCAACAAAACAGAAAAAAAACGAACTAAAATTTCTCAATAGAAACAGACCAATAATATATCATCAACTCCGTTCCTCTAAAGTGAAGGGTTATTATAAGGGGATCTACATCATGTGAAAATATTGAATAAATGGACTCCAAACTTCCTCAAATTTCAGCGAAGGATCAACAGTACCACTCCTAATTTTTTCCACGTTTAAACATGATATAGTTTGAGAGAACCATTGAAAAGTAGTCGGGGGTATTGGATCCTTCCATTTAAGCAAAATGGATCGTTTGGCCATTAATGTAACAAAGGCAATCATACGGTTAACGGAAGCAGATAAATGGCCAGACTCTATCCTTGGTAAACCAAAAATTGCAGTGATAACATGAGGTTGTAAATCAATCTTCAATACATTTGAAATAATATTAAAAATATCTTTCCAATATTTTTCCAAAAGAGGACAGGACCAAAACATATGTGTCAAAGAAGACATATTCGATTTACATCTGTCACGTATAGGATTTATATGTTGATAAGAACGAGCTAGCTTATCTTTTGACATATGGGTCATGTGAACTACCTGAAACTGTATCAAAAAATGTCTGGCGCACATTGAAGATGTATTAACTAAATGAAGAATGTTCTTCCAAGTCTCAGTAGGTAAAGATGTCTGGAGTTCACTTTCCCATTCATTATTAATTTTGTCCGGTGGTTCTGAACGAATTTTCATAATTAAATCATAAATTATTGCTATCAAGCTCTTCTGGCAAGGATGAAAACCAATTTTTTTTCCGTAATTTCAGTTTTGTAAGGTGTCGGAAAAGAGGGTATAGTAGCTTTTAAAAAATTTCTAATTTGCAAATATCGAAAAAAGTGTGATCTTGGTCAATTGTATTTGTTAGACAATTGTTCAAATGATGAAAAACAGTTATCAGTAAATAAATCACGAAAACATACTATTCCCTTCCTTACCCATATGGAAAAAGCTGAGTCAACTTGGGATGGATGAAAGAAAACATTAGATTGAATGGGACTTGATAGATTAAATTTATTCAATCCAGAAAAATTATGGAAGTGTAACCATAATCGTATTGTATGTTTAACAATTGGGTTAATCATATGTTTACTTAATTTGGTAAGTGCAAAAGGGAGTGAAAGGAGCTAGAAACTGATGAAAATTCAAGTACTGATTGGGATTCAAGGTGTACCCATTTGGGGCGTTGAATCACATCTGAATCTTATATCCAAAAAATTAAATATCTAACATTGATTGCCCAATAATATAATCTAAAGTTAGGCAAGGCCATACTACCATCCTTTTTTAGTTTTTGTAAATATTTCCGACTTAGCCTTGGGCTTTTATTCTGTCAAATGTATGAAAGAATTTTAGAATCAATAGTATCAAAAAAAGATTTCGGAACGAAAGTTGGAATCGCTTGAAATAAATATAAAACTTTTTCTAAAATATTCATCTTAAAAGCATTAATTCGGCCTATCAAATATAAAGATAGTGGGGACCATTTAGTAAATAATTGTTTAACATTGTCAATTAAAGGCAGTAGATTAGCCTTAAATAAGTCCTTGTCTCTTAGTAATTTTAACACCTAAATACATAAAATAGTCAGTTACCAATCTAAAAGGTAATTGGCTATGAATTGGGATTTGCATATTTAATGGAAAACGTTCACTCTTATTAAAATTTAATCTATAGCCAGAAAAAAACACTAAACTGATCTATTAGTGATAGTACTGCGGGGATAGATTCCTCCGGATTAGAAATATAAAGTAACTGGTCATCTGCGTAAAGAGATATCTTATGAATCTTCTGTCCACGAGTGATACCACATATATTTGAAGAATCCCGAACTGCAATAGCCAAAGGTTCTAAAGCAATATCAAATAACAAAGGGATTAACGGGCAGCCTTGTCTAGTACCTCGAAGAGCCTAAACAAAGGAGATCATTGATTATTAGTAAGTATTGTAGCCATAGGTGCATAATAAATCATTTTAATAACAGATATAAATTTAGGATTAAAATTGAATTTTTGAAGTGTACTGAATAGATATTCCCATTCGACTCTGTCAAACACCTTTTCAGCATCTAGTGAAACAACACGTGCTGTAATGTGGGATGAAGGGGTATATATAATATTCATTATTCTCCCAATGTTAAAATGTAGATAACAATCCTGAATAATTCCTGTCTGGTCTTCAGAGATAACTTGTGAAAGAAACTTTCCCAATCTAAAGGCCAATATAATGGTAAATATTTTGGAATCTATATTTAATAAATAAATAGGTCCATAAGATGCACAATCAGTGGGATCTTTATCCTTTTTAAGAATTAAAGAAATAGTTGCTTCATAGAAAGATTGTGTTAGTTTACCCACTGATAGGGCATCTTCAAAACTTTTGGCTAACCAGGGACAAGAATATCAGAAAAGGATTTTAAAAAATCAGCTGTGTATCCGTCAGGGGCGGGTGCTTTATCCGAATTCATTGAAAATATTATTTTCTTTATTTCTTCCTCCGAAGTGGGAGGATCTAATATAGAGCGTTCATTTAAAGATAATTGGGGAATCTTCAAATCTCTTAAAAATTCACGTATTAAAGTAGGATCTTCAGGAGATTCTTATTGGTATAAAGAAGAAGAAAATTCTTGAAAGGATTTGTTAATTTAAACTTGATCTATCGTGTAGGTACCATCTGGCTTACGAATTTTATTAATCTGACTTTTAGATATAGTAGCTTTCAATTGGTTGGCCAATAATTTACCCGATTTGTCACCGTGTATATAAAATTGACTTTTGTTTTTAAGTAGTAGATTTTCAATTGAAGATGTTAATAATAAACTATGTTGTAATTGCAGTTCTGTTCTCTTTTTAAAAAGCTCCAGACTAGGAGTAACAGAATATGTTTTATCGATTTCTTTAATCTTGTCAGCCAATGTACGTATTTCGTTATTAGTTCGTTTTTTTTCAATCCAGCGGAATATAAAATAATTTGACCACCGATGTATGCTTTAAACATATCCCATATTATCCCACTGGAGATTTCTTGAGTAAAATTAGTTGAAAGGAAAAATGAAATCTGTACTTTAATAAATTGGACGTATTCTAAGTCTTGTTATAGCGAAGGGTTAAATCGTCATTGTCTGACATCAAATGATAGATCTGGTAATTTAATTGATAATCTCAATGGTGCATTATCAGAAATGGCAATTGCATCGTATTTGCAGTCCGTCGTAAGTAGAGCTAATCTGGCATCAATAAAAAAATAATCAATCCTCGAGTAATTATGATAGACATGAGAAAAGAATGAAGATTCTTTATCAAATGGGTGTAGAAATCTCCAAATAACTAATATTCCGTATTCAACTAAAAAGTAATTAATAAAGACAGCGGATTTGTTTGGAAATGCAGGACTTGACACAGATCTATCCATCGAAGGGTTTAGACAGCAGTTAAACTTTCCACCCATAATCACAGTGTATTCATTTAAATTAGGAAATAATGCAAACAAATGTTTAAAAAATTCAGGGTGATCTACATTGGGTGCATAAACATTAACCATAACAGCTTGTTTATTATGAAGTAGACCAGTAATTAATACAAATCTACCATTTGGATCTGATATTGTCTCATGATGAACAAACGAAATTGAGGAGTCCATAAAAATAGAAACTCCTTTCATCTTTGCTTGTGAATTTGAACAGAACTGTTGACCCTTCCAAAATCTAAAAAATCGTTGATTATCTTTCTTCCTGGTCTGAGTCTCCTGAACAAAAATGATCTGAGCATTTAATCTATCAAAAACTTTAAAGATCTTCTTGCCCTTAAGCAAATAGTTTAAGCCGTTAACGGTCCATGAAATAAAATCAATAGTTTTATCCATTTTAACAGATTAAAAAACATATGGTATGTAATGGGTTAATCTTGGTATATACGTATCTTACCAATAGGAAGAAGTAAAACAGTTCAAGGAGGAAACGGATATGACGACATTTTAGGAAAATTTGTAGTTTAACCCAGAAGAAAAAAAAAACCTAGAAACCCAACAGCCCGAAAACTGGCCAATAGACATACAGAAAGCTACCCTCTAATTGAATTAACCCCAATTCTATTGGTGGCCGTCGTCCAAATTAACAAATATATAAACCACTCATGTTTAGACTAAGAATGAAAAAGATAACCCAAACAGAGATATCGAAATAACAACACAGTTATGGGGTTAAAACAGAGCCAAAGGGCATTAACAGTCAACATTTAAAGAATACAGTTTAAGAATTACTTCAGAAAGAAAGCAAAAGATCAGTCATTTGGTTAAATTCTTAATTATAATAAAAACAAAATATTAAAAATATTAAAAGAAGAAAAAAGAGAGGTTTAAATCTAAATATTAATTAGATAATAAAGCGAATAAGTAGTAAATCAAAGGAAAAACACTGTATCTCTTCCGCATTTCTTAGCTTTTAAAATTAACAGCTAGTTCAAAAGAAACTGATCGGCCTCTTGAACAGATTTCAACCATTTACAAGATTTATCAGGTAGTGTAATTCTGAGCCTTGCTGGGTATAATAATACAGGATGGTAATTGCTTTGATAGAGACGAGCCATAATTGGCTTGTAGGTGAGCCTTTATTTCATAACTTCTGGGGCGTAATCTTCAACTATTCGAAAGTTCCATTGTTTAAATTGAATCATTCCACGACGACGAACAGTAGGAATCAAGAGTTCCTTGATGTTGACAAAATGAAATCTCAAAATTACTGGCCGAGGTTTTTGATCCGGAGCAGGAGTGAATCACAATGCTCTATGAGCTCTGTCCAGAATGGGGTCAGCAGGAAACATCTTGGTGTCAAAAACATCGACCAAAAGTTTAGAAAAGAATTCCGTGGGGTTACCAGTCTCGGTGTCTTCTGGAAAGTTGATGATCCTTAAATTTTTCTCCTGTTGCGTCCTTCAAGGTCAATGATCCTCTGTTGTTGCTTTTCCAGGTTTTCCTTGGTCGTAATTAAAGCTTTTACAAGTGAATGAAGTTTGGCATCTCGCTCTTTACCAGCTCGGTCGAGTTCAGCAATTAGTTGCCTTTGTTTGGCACTCTCCTGGATAAGAGTATTTTTTTTTCTTCAAAGTCCTGTAAAATGGACTTCAATCCGGCAAAGCTCCGGTCGAACTTTCTATTCAGATTAGAAATAGCTTCCAAAATAGGTTGGTCTCCGTTACCTTTACCGTTAGATGACGCTTTCGATCTGGTATTCATCTTAGCAGTTAAAAATCAAGATTAAACTTGTACCAGTATTGTAAAAGACTTATTAAAGAGTAGTAAATAATAGATTGAAAAGCACTTGGACCAAAGCCAAGTTATGACTTAGTCCATCGAACACCACCAACAGACTGTCTATTTCTGCTTTCAGTTATCTTTGGTGAGGGCTTCTCTCCATTGCCCTGGTCACAGCCGCCTGAACTGTCGGGAAATGTCACACAATGTTATTGTTCTCTGATCACTGCCCCTCAGCAGAGAGAGAGAGAGGGAGAGAGGGTAGACAAGGGAGCAGATGTAACACTCAATGCACGGGGAGATGCGGCTTTGAGGATCTGTTGTATGGCATGGGCCTTGCCCCTGAATACAGAAGTGACTAACTCACGGGGCTTAGGTTTGAAGAGCAGCGTTTCCGTGATTCATTTATCACCTCGGGATGTCCGAAATAGTTTGCGTCTGGTTGGCACATTTTACACATCAGCATCAAATTGAAGCTCCTTGATTAATACAGAAAATGCTGTAAACCCTCAGCAGGACGGGAGACGGTGTGTGACCCCATTGGTAAGGCAATGGTTTCCCCCTCGTGTGCATCATTGTTTGATCATCCTTTTGATGTTCGATTTATTGCAGAGCGGCAGAATCTGTGAACACCGGAGACCACCATGGCTGAAGGTGCAGACAGGGGAGCAGATCCAGTGACAACAAAAAGAAAGAAGAAGAAGGGTGGGTGGGAGAATTCTGTAAAATATAAACGTCCTGACATTGGGTCCGGGTCAGGTTCCCGGACGTGCAGCTCACAAAGGAATAAGGGATAGGCTGAGGGGAGAGAGGACAGTTGGAGGGAGCTCTCGGACAGATCTCTGTCAGTGGGAATTTACATGGGCCTTTAGAAAGTGATCGGGGAGCAGGAGGTCACTGGGAATGGAACAGTGTTAATGGACAGGTCTGACACAGTCAATGGGAGCAGCTGCCAAAGGAGGATAAACATTAGAGAAATGGGACGTATTGAAAAGCGAGATTGTAAGAGTTCAGAGTCACCAAGTTCCTGCAAGGATAAGAAGCAAAGGTGGTAAGTTTCAGGAAACTTGGTTAAGAAAGGATATGGAAGGTTTGGTGAGCTAAAAGGAAATGTGTTCAGCGATAAGAAATTGGGGTCGATCGAGTCCTTTGAGCTTCATAGTGGATAGCGGAGAGAACAAAGTAATTTGAAGGGTAATATGGGGACATGAAATGTCCTTCACAAGTGGGATTAATCAGAATCATTCCAAACTTATAACACTGCATTAGAAGCAAAAAGGTAGCTGAGGAAAAGAGTAATCTATGTGTGGAGACAAAATAGAGACTGCAGATGCTGGAAATCTGCAGCAAAGCACACAAAATTCTGGAGGAAATCGGCATGTTAATGGAAATGAGCAGTCGATGTTTCGGGCCGGGAACCTACATCAGGACTGGAAAGGAAGAAGGCAGAATCTAGAATAAAATGGGAGGAGATGTGGAGAGGTAGGATCTGGCAGGTCACAGGTGATTACAGCTGAGGGGGATGATAAGTATGTTGGGGAGGTGGTGAAAGTAAATGGTGTGAGGAGCTGGGATGTGATAGCTGGAATTGGCAAAGGGCCGGACAAGATGGAATCTGTTAGGAGTGGTTAGTGGATCGTGAAATAAAGGGGTGTTATTTTGGGAGCCAGAAGGAGGAAGGAGTGGGTGATGGGCAGATGGTGAGGGCGGATCAAGGGACAGAGAATTGGTGGATGGGTCACAGGAATGAGGTAAAACAAAAAGGGGGTGGACAACAGAGGTTGGGCGAAATCTATTGATGTGAAGTTGAGGCTGAATCGAGGTTAAGCGAAGTTGGAGAAATCGATGCTGAGGCGGTCAGGTTGGAGACGACGCAGACGTAAGGTGAGGTGTTGCGACTCCAACCTGAGTTTGGCCTCAGGCAGGCAGTGGAGGAGGTCGTGGGAAACATTGTTAGTGAGGGAATGAGAAGCGGAATTAAAACGGCTGGTCAGCGGGAGATCCCGGCTGTTGCGGCGTGCAGAGCGAAGGTGCACGACCAAGCGGTCCCTCAATCTGCACGGGTCTTACCGATGCAAAGGAGGCAGCACAGGGAGCGGCGAATGCAAAACTGACACACTCGGATTCCCAGGTGAAGAGCTGCCTCACCTGGAAGGACTGTCCAGGGCCCTGAATGATAGTGAGGGAGGAGGTGAAGGGGCAGGTGTAACACTTTGCACGGTTGCAGGGATAAGTTCTCGGAGGGGATCCTCCGGTGGGTAGAAACGTGAGGACAAAGGAGCCCCGGAGAGCGCGATCCCTGCGCAAAGCAGACAGGGGGAGGGGAATATATGCCCTTTCTGGAATCCCGTTGGAGATGGAGGGAGTTGAGGAGAATGATATGTTGGATGCAGAGGCACTGTCGGGGAACTCTTTCCCTGTTATGACGTTGTGGGGGAGGTGTAGATAGGGCGAGAGCAGACGTGGAGGACATGCGGGTGAAGGCTGCATTGATAGTCGTGAAGGGAAGTCCTGTTTACTGAAAAAAAGAGGACATCTCGGATATCCTGGAATGGAAAGTCTCATCATGAGAACAGATGCGGTGGAGGCGGAGAAACTGAGAGAAGGGAATAGTATCCTTGCAAATTACAGGCTGGGAAGAGGTGCAGTCAAAGTGACTGTGGGAGTCAGTGGGTTTGCAAAAGACGTCCGTTGTTAATCTATCTCTGGAGATGGAGACAAAGAGATCCAGATAGGGAGAGGGAGGTGTCAGAGATTGACCAAGTGAAGTTGTGAGCGCGGTAGAAGTTGGAGGCAAAGTTGATGAAATTGACGACCTGAGCATGGATACAGGAAGCAGCGCCAATGTAGTCAGCAATGTAGCGGATAAGGAGTTGTGGAGTGTTACTTATGTCGGCTCAGAACATGGACTGTTCCACATAGCCGGCGGAAAGGGAGGCACAGCTGGGGCCCATTCGAGTGCCCATGGCTATACCTTTGGTCTGGATAAAGTAGGAGGAGCTGAAAGAGAAGTTGTGGTGAGAACCATTTGGCCCTACGGAGGAGTGTGGGGGTGCAGGGGAACTGGTTATCTGTTGTCAAGAAAGGAGCATAATCTATGTGTGGAAGTGGGGAATGAGTGTGGTCCTGGGTGAATACTCGTGGTGGGTGTTCACCAGCTTGAAGGATGTGGAGGCTGCAGGGTTAAGGGAGGGATATTCTGATATTCTGGATGATCCCAGAGAGATGTGCTGCGTCTGCAGCTTTGGAACAGAAGTCTTCAATTCATCAGTGTATACACCTGCCATGTGCAGTTTAATCGGTAGGGTGATGTCTGTCCTGTTGTGTTCTCTGTGCGTGGAGGTGTCTGGTCACCCACCATCGATATGATCACCCTGCAGGTGACCCAGATGATATTCACCAACTTTGCCCCTCCAGAATCTGCTCACTCAGTGATTTGGCTCATGTTGCGGACACCCATTCTGCTTCTGTGTTTTGTTCAGTTCCAAATTACACTGCTGTAACCTGCAATTCATGATCTTTCAGGTGGCACGTTCACTTGGGTGCAGAATGTTTTCAAGCGGTTTTTCCCAGGGAAAGGTGATGAACTTACAAGCTGCTTAAGTTCAGACCAACGTCCCGTTGAGAGCGTTGTCCCTGTGGAGTGTGATCTGTCTGCAGTGAGAAGGGAACAAAGTCAGTCGGGAGGAAGTCCAGAGAGGGACGGTGATGAGGTCCCTCAAGCTGACCCACGTGAAGCGATTCATTCCCTTCGAGGCTCATTAAACAAGGAACTGTCAAGCTTCGACCAGGTGACAGGTGAGCGAAATGGCAAAGAAGTGGGGCCGATGGGGTCTGTGTAGGGGTGGGGGAGAGTGAAGCGGCAGTGGGTAGGTGTGGGGAATGTAGTAACTGATCTGTGTGGGGTTGGACAGAGTGAGGTAGGCAGTGGGTGGGTGTGGGGAATGTATTTGACCTGTGCAGGGGTGGCGGAGATTGAAGGGGTCAGAAGATTGGTTAGGGAATGTAGTGTCGCTCTGAATCTTTTTGGTTGAGTCTATCGCTGAGGTTGGAATCGATCCCTTGACACGGTGCTTGTGAACGTGGGCCTTCGGGTGAAGAGACTCCCACAGTGCTGTTGGATGGGTTTTAACACCCGTGATCAACAGCGGAAATCTGTGTAACATTGGGGTGTGACGTGCAGGTAGTGGGGACTTCCCATCCACATTCTACCCATGTCGTTCCAGGATTGGGGTGCTCTCTGAGTTGTCTGGTTGAGTAACTGCGGTGTGTTTGAGGTGAGAGGGGAAATGTTTGAAGGGAACCTGAGGGGTAAATGTTTCACACACAACGGAGTTAGTGCCTGTAATGAGCTTCCAGAGGAAGTGGTGGAGGCAGGCACAGTCACAATATGTAACAGACATGTGGACACTAATCAAGGTAGATAGGGATTAGAGCTGGCAAGTGTGGTCGTAGACAGCCGTGTTTGTCAGCATAGACCAGGTGGGCTGAAGGTCCTGTTTCTATGCTGTATAGCTCGATGACCCTGTGGAACCCACACATTTCACGGGTTGTGCTTCGAGTCTGGGGCGTTGTTTGTGTTTGGGGCCAGAGCCCACGGCACTCTTTGGGATGATGTTCAGTTTTTCTCTTCCTATTTACAGATCCAAAGTCCTCACTGTCTGAGCTCCTGACACAGTGGGACAATTCCCAACTGTTCCAGCTGGGAAAATTCTACCAGGATAGACTGACAGAGGCGATTGAAGAACGGGTTGAAGGTCTCAGCCAACTGTTGAGATACGAGGGACATTTCAGCGGACCTGAACATGAGGTGAGTGCCATGGGTAATACAGCACAGAAACAGGCCCTTCGGCCCAACTCGCCCATGCTGACCAAGGTGTCCACCTAAGTAAGTCTCATTTGCCCGTGTTTGACCCAGATCCGTCCAAACCTTTCCTACTCCGCCTGTCTTTTCAGTGTTTTTATTGTATCTGCCGCAACTACTTTCGTTGGCAGTATCGGAATTAATTCAGAAGGGCTGTTTCCCGACAAGTCCATATCTGACATGTGGAGGGTGTTTAGATTACGTGGGTATGGACATGACCTGGATGAAAATGTGGATGGGTGGGTTGTTAAGTTCGCAGAAGATACAAAGATTGGTGGTGTGGTGGATTTAGTGGAGGATTGCCAAAGGTTACAGCAGGATGTAGATCAGTTGCAGATATTGGCAGAGAAACGGACAACGCAGTTTAATTCTGCCAAGTGTGAGGTGTTGCACTTTCGGCGATGAAATGTAAAGGGATTGTACCCTGTCAATAGGAAGATCCTTAAGTGTAGACGTGCAGAAGGACACTGGGGTCGAAGTCCACAGCTTCAGAAAAGGGGCTGCACAGGTTGACCGGGTGGCAAAGAAAGCCTGTGAAATGCTTTCCTTTATTATTCGAGGCACTGAATTCAGGTGTTTGTATATTATGTTGCAGCTTTATAAAACCCTGGTTAGGATGCATCTGAAGTTCTGTATAAATTTCTGGTCCCCCCATAAAAGGAAAGATGTGGAGGTTTTTAAGACGTGCAGAAGACTTTCACCAGGAAGCTGCCTGGATTAGAGGGCATGTGCTATAAGGAGAGATTGGAAAAAGATCGGTTATATTCTGGAGCGGAGGAGACCTCACAGAAATCTCAGAGGCACAGATAGAGGGTACATCCGGTATCTTTTTCCCAGGGTTCAAATGTCTTGTATCAGAGGGCATGCATTTAAGGTGAGAGAGGGTGAGTTCAAAGGAGATGTGCGGGGCAAGTTTTTTATGCACAACGGTAAGTGTCTGGAATGCGCTGTCAGGGGTGTTGGCGGTGATAAATGTGACAGATGTGTTGAGAAGGCTCTTAGATGGGCACATGGATGTACAGGAAATGGAGGGATATGAACATGGTGTAGTCAGAAGGCTTTAGTTTAGTTTGGCATTTAATCACTGATTTAATTAGTTGGGTACAACACTGTGGTCCGAAATGTCGGTTCCTGTGCTGTATTGTTCTATGTCAATCCCGTTAGCCTTGCCCTTCACCCCAACAGCAACATGATAACCTCACTTCTGGAACCCTCCTCCTTGCTAGATGGCCCTTTATCTGATACCAGCTTCTCCCAATCAACATTCCCAAGTTCCTCTTCAATGCCTTCAAAATTAGCCTTGCCCCCATTTAGAACTATAACTTGTGCACCATCCTATATTTTTCCATCAATGTTTGAAAACAAAACAGCATTATGGTCACTGGCCCCAAAATGCTCCCTCACTGACGCAGCAGCCACTTGCCCAGCCTTATTTCCCGAGGGAATATTGGGTGTTACCCCGCTCCAGTAGGACCATCCATATATTGATTGAGAAAACATTCTTGTTCACATTTAACAAATTCCGCCCTATCTAATCCTTCAGGACAACAGCAGTCCTGTTTTTCCTGCACCTATCTGCGATATCTCTGCATATTTCCTCCTCAAAATCCCACTAGCTACCGAACGGCCTGCAGTATCATTCCATCAGAGATCACCTTTCTTATTTCTTAAGTTCTGCACCGGAGAGCCTCATTCGACGTTTTCCTCAGAATATCCTCTCTAAAGGCCTCTTGTGATATGTTCTCCCGAATCAAGATCTCAACGCCATTTCCCGTCTTACCTCTCATGCCTGTAGTATCTGCAGCACTCAGCTGCCATTTCTTCCCATCCTCTCAATCATGTTTCTGCAATAGTTATATCACTGCAATCCCACGTACCCGTCCATGCCTTGTGTTCATCAGTTTCATCTGTCAGGCTTCTTGTTCTCTGTCCTGCTTGCTTTAACGTATCTTCTCTTCACATTTTCGTCTGTTAAGTGACTACTTTGGAACCCACACCCCGCCTGACCAGTTCCAATCCTCGCGAGTAGCTCGAGTAAATCACCAAGATATTGGTCCCCCTCCCGTTGAGTTGCAACCCATCCCACTTGTACAGGTCACCTCTGCCCAGAAGATATCCCTATAGCCAAGAACCTGAATCCCACCCACTTGCACCAGCTCTTCCGCCACACATCTGCATTATCTGTCCTCTCATTGCCACCCTCTCATTAGAGTGTGGTACTGGGAGTAATCCAGAGATCACAATCCTTGAAGTACTGCTTTTTTTCCTTATGACGAATTCCCTGTATTCTCTCTGCAGGACCTATTCCTCGCTTCCGTTTTTGTCATTGCTACCAATGTGCCGAACGACCTCTGGCTGCTCACAGTCTCCATTTAGAATGTTCTACAACTGGCCGGAGATCTCCTTGACCCCGGAACTCATAAGGCTCCATCCCACCCTGGAGCCTTGTTCACAGCCTATCTGTTCCCCTACCTACCGGGTTTCCCATCACTGCAGCTCTGCCAGTCTCCATCTTGCCCTGCTGAAAATGAGAGGCCGTTGTTGTGCTACTGGCTGGGGCTGCTGCTTTCGCCTGGAAGCCATTATGCCAACAGTGTCCAAAACGGTATCCCTGTTACTGAGGGAAAGGGCCATAGTGGAATCCTGCGCTCCCTGCCATTCTTTCCTGCTAGTGACCCAACTACCTGTGGCCTGTGTCATTGGAGTGACCACCTCACTAACGCTCCTGTCTGTGATGTTCTCAGCTTGTTGGATGCTCCTCATCGTGGTCAGTCAGGAGCTGCAGGTGGATACACTTCTGCAGGTACAGTCACCCGGGACACCCTGATCTCCCACATCCTGCAGGGGGAGCATGCGATTGCCCTGAATGCTATCTCTGAACCACTAGGGCTACAGAGGAAAGTAAAAGAGCTGACCTATCTTACCTGACACCCCATCCCACCAGCAGATATCAACAACTGTGTGTGGGTGTGTATAAAGATTAAAAGATCCCCTTTAAAATTCCTGCCTCACCTTAAGCTTCAGTCATCTCACCGTGCTGGACGACCTTGCTTCCAGCCTTTTGTGGTGTTATTTTGGGTTTGTGTAGCTGTGTTTTGCAGTCAGATGTGAGATCAAAGTTACGCACTGAAGGTCAGGGGAACTCATCACTTTGAGGCCATTGCAGAGCATCAGTGATTCCTCACTCTGCTGCCACAATCCTCTGATTTGTAAACATCCATGTAGTTTTTCCCTGAGAATGACTGAATCCTTAGATTTAACAGGTGGGTGAAGACACAGCCCAATGACGGTTTTGCGTGCAGAAAAGCACTGGGACCTCCCATCACTGAGCAGGTATTTTCTTGTGTCTCTTAACCCACCCCTTAAAATATTCATTATTTTCCATTGCAGAAAGTCACTGAGCTCGTGGGGAATGGAAACCGGACAGAAGGTTCCAAACTCTTCCTCAGTCTGGTGACGGGAAAAGGCTCCGCAACTCGGAGGGTGATGTGGGAATCCTTTGTAAAAATGAGGAAGGAGTTACCAAAGTTGGGCAGAATACTGAAAGAAATCCAGGATCTCGGTACGGTAAAACAACACACTGAACTCAACATCATCTTGAAACACTCTAAAATTAACAGTATTAGTCAGTTCTTGTTTCATGAAACCTTGTTAATTTGAACAGGTCCTGATCCACATCAACACATGAACATCGCCCAAGGTTCATCTGAATTACCCGCTGAACTGAAAGGTGAGAGAGGAATGCAATCTTAAACCCATTTCCTTCTCAGAATCGATGTTTGACAGAAGCCATTTATTCAGAGATAGGTAGAATCTATGATTAAAAAGTCATTGGCAGAGTAACAGCATATACTGTCTTGGAATTTTCCGTTAACCATCAGCTGATCTGTGCAATCAACGTACAATTGACACAGTTCCTGACAAACCATGAAATAATGCAGTGTAATATTTCAACCTTGTACTTTGGCCTTAACAACCTACAGTGACCTGGTACACCGTGAGATTCCTTTGCACATGGGGCAGAGCTCCATATGCTGTGAAACCCCGCACATCCCTGGCAGGGTGCTGACACAACGTCGAACCCCACACACCCCTGGTAGGGTCCTGACGTGCTGTGAAATCCCCTTTTGTCTGCTGGTGATGTTTTGTGCTCACTCATTGCGCTTGTATTTTCATTTCCTGCATGAAGACTCATAGAGCAAGACAGCACGGATGCAAGACCTTCATCCCAACGAGTCCAGACTGACAGTGGTGCCCGCCCAGCATGACTCACCACCGCCCCCCCGCACTCCATGAACCTATCCAAGTGCTTCTTAAATGATACTATTGTACCTGCCTCATCCATTTCCTCTGGCAGCTCGTTCCATATATTCACCACACGCTGTGTGAAAAACTTGCCCCTCAGGTCCATTCTTAATTCCTTCCCTTTCATTCTAAACATATGCCCCCTTGCTTTGGACTCCGCTACCCTGAGGAAAATACTGTACCCTTCCATCTTATCTTTGCCTCTCTTAATTTTAAACATTTCTATAGGGTCGCCCCTCATTCTCCTACCGTTCCAGGAATAAAAAGACCCAGCCTGGCCGACATACCCCGAAAATACAGACTCTGTAGTCCAGATAACCTCCTCATAAATCTCTTCTGCACTCTTTCCAGCTTAACCACGTCTTTTATATAGCAGGACGACCAGAACTGGTCACACTCCTCCAAGTGCTGATTTTACAACTGCAACATCATGTTCCAACTCCGATACTCAATGCCCTGACTGATGAAGGCCAGCGTTCTAATTGCCTTTTGGACCACCCTGTCTACCTGTGACACCGCTTTCAATGAACTATGCAGAGTACCCCTAAGCCCCTCCATTCCAATACACTCCTTGGTGCCCTACCGTTCATAGTATAAGTCCTACGCTGGTATGACTTTCCAAAATGCATCACCTATCTGTACTGAAATCCATTCCCCCACCCCCCGGCCCCTTCCCGAATTTATCAAGCCCCAGCGCCTGTAATCGACGACAACCTTCTTCGTTTATCAACAACAGCTCCTAATTTTGGGTCATCCTCAAACTTACTGATCGACCAAGCCTTGTGCATTCGTATACAAATCATTGATATAAATGAAGAACGATTCAGATCCCACACCACCCCCCCCCCCCCGCCTAATCTACGATATCCGTCTTCACTGCCAACAACACTCCCCAATTTCGTGTTATCCACAAACTGGCTCATCAAGCCTTGTACATTCGCATCAACACTCCTGTTCATCCGTCGTTCTTTTCATTCTGCGTGATCCAGCCTTTGATATACCGTGACATCCAGTTTTCCTTGCACATTCTGTCCTTGTCATTCACCATTGGCAGAACTCATTGGCCCTGAACCATATTCGTTTCACTTTTGGATGACGCCTTCTTCATGACAACTTTAGCTGCTCCCACACTTCTTTCACCTTGTCTTAAATGACAATCGGCCTTCCCCTGATTTAGGACGTCAACATTTGGACCATCCTTCTCTCTTTCCATAACTGCCTTGAAACTGAGACCGATGGTATTTGTCTCCAGAATGCTCTCCCACGGACACGGCACTATTTGCCCAAATTAACCCAAGCTTAGGTCCAGCACTGCACCTTCTGCACTCCGACTATCTACATACCGTCTGTAAAAGTTCTTCTAAAAACTTTAAAAATTCCACCCCCTGTCTGCCTCTCAAACTGAGGTGATCGCTGTTAAAATCGAGAAAGTCAAAAGTCATTTTAGATTCAAAGTTGATTGTATATCCTGTTTATAAATGGTATTAATAGGCAGGAGTTGGTGAATATATCTGGGGAGATATGAGGAAATTGAAGGTGTGGAACTGTTATGATTCCAATTTCAGAAACGAAATATAACAGGTATGGTTGGGGTCTGTAAAAGACTGTCTTTTCATATTCTGTCCCTCTGTCCAGTATCCCAGATAAGGCCATGCTCCGGCTACAGCAGTAAAGGGAAGTCTGAGATGAGGTGGGGAGTTTTAAGGAGGGGTATGTCCGATTTTCGATTCTCGGAAGCTGTAAGGCGCGGTTTCCAGTGCAGCTCTGGAAGTGCGGGAGGAGCTGAACGGCCTAAGGAGCACAGGGACCATGAAGGGTGTCGGGGTGGAGCAGGTTACTGAGATGGGGAGGTGCCGATGACTTGTGGTTTTCTGTTCAGGAGTTAGAATTGTTCAGTCTAGACATCGCTGGAGTGGTGACCAAAGTAGAGACAAGTGTGGAGTTCTTGGTGGACGGGGCTTGTTGAGAGTTGAGGGACGGCGATCAGTTTCAGACAAGCTCCAGGTGATGAAGCAGCACTGTCCATCTCGAGGGACAAGGAGGAACTGGTGATTTAAGCCCCAGGGACAAGGCCAGAGGGAGATGTTATGCTGAAGGTAGAAGTGTCCAGGTCTGTGATGGGGATAATATGGTGACGGTCGCACAGATAAGGCCCACAGGGAGCAGCCAGTAGAAAAGATCTATGAAAAGATTTCCCTTTCCCACTGCACTGAAGACCAATGTAACCAAATCGTGAAAGGGGAGAGGAGGAGAAGGAGTGTCTGGTGTTGTATCATGTGAGGGTGGTTGTTGCTTCCGGTCTTGGAGAGATTACCTTGGGCACTCTGTGCAGAGGGGGAGGGGCAGTGATATGGTCCCAGTGAAACCCCGTCCGTTCACTCAGTGCGGTGGGAGAGGGGCAGTGATACAGTCCCAGTGGAAATGCCATCCATTCAGAGACGCTCTTTCGCACTTCCATAGAACCATAGAACCACACAGCAGAAACAGGCCCTTCGGCCCACCATGTTGTGCCGTCCATCAAACCACCCTCACACTATCTAACCCTTTCCTCCCGCATATCCCCCCATCTCACATTCCTCCATGTGCCTATCCAACAAACTCTTGAACCTGTCCAATGTATCTGCCTCCACCACCACCCCAGGCAGTACATTCCATGCACTAACTACTCTCTTGGTGAAAAACCTCCCCCTGACATCTCCCCTGAACCTCCCACCCATAACCTTAAAGCCATGCCCTCTTGTCTTGAGCATTGGTGCCCTGGAGGGAGGCGCTGACTGTCTACTCTATCTATTCCTCTCAATATTTTATATACCTCTATCATCTCTCCTCTCATCCTCCTCCTTTGCACTATTCAGCCCTAGCACATTAAGCCTCTCATATTCCATACGCTCTAATCCAGGAAGCATCCTGGTAAATCTCCTCTGCACCCTCTCCAACGCCTCCACATCCTTCCTATAATGCGACGAACCGAACTGAACACAGTACTCTAAATGTGGTCTAACTACAGTTTTGTAAAGCTGCATCATCACCTCGCGGCTCTCAAATTCAATCCCACGATTTATGAAAGCGAACATCACATAGGCCTTCTTAACTGCTCTATCCACCTGTGAGGCAACTTTAAGTGAACTGTGAATATGAACCCCCAGATCCCTCTGCTCCTCCACACTGCCAAGTACCTTGTCAATTACCTTGTTCTCTGCCCTGGAGTTTGTACTTCCAATGTGTACCACCTCACACTTCTCCGGATTGAACTCCATATGTCACTTGTCAGCCCAGCTCTGCATCCTATCAATATCCCTCTGTAAGCTTCGACAGCCCTCTACACCATCCACGACACCGCCGATCTTAGTGTCGTCCGCAAACTTACTAACCCAGCCTTCCACCCCCTCATCTAAGTCATCTATTAATATCACAAAAATTAGGGGTCCCAGAACCGATCCCTGCGGGACACCACTAGTCACTGCCCTCCACCACAACCCTCTGCTTTCTACAGGCAAGCCAATTCCTAATCCACACAGCCAAGCTTCCCTGGATCCCTTGGCCCATGACCTTCTGAAGAAGCCTACCATGAGGAACCTTATCAAATGCAACCTTATCAATCTGTGTAGAACGACACCTGTAATCTGTCCAAAGGCTGTCTCTCTCGTTGTCTCTTTCTGTCCCCACCTCTCCTTCTCTCCCCTGAAGCTACCTGTTGAGTATTTACAACGCTCTGATTTTATTTTGAAGCAACAATAGCTGGATATCTGTGAATCACAGAACTGTTCCCTCGACATCTCCCTATACCACATCGACACAGGGGTTTTCAAAGTTTGCACTATACGAAAAATGATAGCTGTGGTAGTCGTAGTACAGTCGATGTCCAGTACAGGACATCAGGAGCAGTTAAACTGCCAGTGAAACGTTCACCTTCACAGAACAGTTAATATGGGAATATGAGGATCTCATGTTTGTCTAAGCCATGGTGATGTCAACTCTACAGTCTCATGTCTAGTACAGTCGATGTCCAGTACAGGACATCAGGAGCAGTTAAACTGCCAGTGAAACGTTCACCTTCACAGAACAGTTAATATGGGAATATGAGGATCTCATGTTTGTCTAAGCCATGGTGATGTCAACTCTACAGTCTCTAAACCAAGTTGACCTTTCTGCACCAACATCCATCAGTAAATTCAATTAATTCCAGTAAATTGCAGTAATTATTTTAAACTTAAATACTGAGTTCTAAGTTGAGACATCTGACATTTTGACGTCTCATTTTTCCCATGGAAGATGTTCAACAGAAACACAAGGAGATCCTGCGGGCACAGACTGAAACCCTGAGAGTGAACACCATCCTGATGAGGGAAAAGGTGAAGGTTTTCCAGCTGGTTGATCGATACGCTGAGCTCACGGTCATTTCCACTGTTCGAGGTAGGAGACTTGTGGAACATGAGCTGCTGGCAAGAGGCCGGGACCACGAAAGGTGGAGAGAGGAACATCTCAGGGGAGAGCTGGAAAAAATCCGGACTGATCAATTGTTCGGGAGCAGCTTTTCCCGCAGCAAATCCAAATCTGGTAGTTCGGCAGTAGTGACCGGAGTGGCTGGGATCGGGAAAACAACAATGGTGGAAAAGATCGTTTCTGACTGGGCCACGGGCAAAATATACCAACAATTTCAATTTGTCTTCAGATTCAAGTTCCGTGATTTAAACACGATTAATTGTACAATAAACCTGTGGAACCTTGTGATATTATTTTATCCTTACTTGGGGAAGGTTCTGGAAAGGTTGTGGAAGATCCCAGAGCGGTTGCTGTTTACATTCGATGGTTTGGATGAATTCAAGGACAGAATCGATTTCGCTGACAGTCGGAGAGACACAGAACCTCAGCACATGTGCACTGATCCTGAATTCCGGTGTAAGGTGTCTGATATTGTGTACAGTTTAATCCAGCACAAGCTGCTCCCGGGGTGTTCAGTGCTGGTGACCACCCGCCCCACTGCGTTACATTTATTGGAAAAGGCGGAGATCAGTGTCTGTGCTGAAATCCTGGGATTTGTTGGTGAGGAACGGAAGGAATATTTCAACAGGTTTTTTGAAGGTCAGGCGGTGGCAGCAGCTGTTTTCAAACACGTGGAGGAGAACGAGATCCTGTACACCATGAGTTACAACCCCTCCTACTGCTGTGTCCTCGGTCTGGCACTGGGACCCTTCTTCACACAAAGTCAAAGGGACCCGCAGCGAGTTCCCAAGACCATCACCCAACTCTATTCCTACTATATTTACAACATCCTGAAAAACCACAGCCGTGAGATTGAAAGCCCCCGTGATGTGTTACTGAGGGTTGGTCAGATGGCCTTCACAGGAGTTTCCGAGAGGAAGATTGTGTTTACAGATGGAGATTTGATCGAGTACAATCTGCAACCTTCCCAGTTCCTGTCCGGGTTCCTGATGGAACTTTTGGAGAGAGAGGATTGTGCCCGGAGCGTGGTGTACACATTCCCACACCTCACCATTCAAGAGTTTGTCGCCGCACTCGCACAGTTCCTGACTCCAGATCCCGGGGATATCCTGAAACTACTCACAGATGCCCACAGTAAGGAAGATGGGCGATTTGAAATATTTCTCCGTTTTGTTGCCGGCCTTTCCTCCCCAGGGTCAGCTCGGGTGCTGGAGGATTTTCTGGGTCCATTTTCTCATCAAACAACCTGCGGAGTGATTGACTGGGTGAAGGAGGAGGTGAAACGTCAGATTGGAAACACAGAGAGTGAAGATGGTGAATGGACCGAGATGGAGGCTCAGAAAAGCAGGCTCCTCCACATATTGCACTACCTATTTGAGTCTCAAAACCCTGGACTGGCTCAGGCGACACTGGGATCTGTGGAAACACTTTCATTCCGTACATTACGGCTGACCCCGATTGACTGCGCGGTCCTGTCTAACGTCATTAGGCTCTGTGAGACAATAAAACTTCTCGATCTGTCTGGCTGCTACATTCAATCTGAAGGACTCGAGCGGCTGGGACCCGGGCTCCACAAGTGCCAGGGGTTGAGGTAACTGTAAATTTATATATGGCTCTGAACTGTAAAACTGATCCATTTTGTTGTTTCAATGCGAAGGAAAAGGAAGAGTTTGGATAAAACTCTCGAAAAGCAGATTGTGAAGAATTGTGACAAATAATCAGAGGATCGGTCAGTAATCCCCAGGAACGGGAGGGATGAGTAGTTCCTTGTAAAGGGATGTTGGAGACTTCAACAGATCAGTGAATAAAGGCCATTGGTTTAATTGTAATAAATCACATGAATGGCTGTGTTTTTCACTGGCTGTGACATGTCCATTGAACATTTTCCCTCCCACTGTTACTGACACCCAGACCGACAGAACAGTCGGTGTGTCGGAGCTTCCCACCCACCCCAGGGAGGGACAGAAGAAGGTCACCGGACTGCCAATGTGGAAGGGAGATAAATGTCACTGTGGGACCGTCCTCATCCCTTGTGGTTTTCCTCGCCTCACCCTTCCCCTCCTCCTGTGGGATCTTCACACCCCTAACCTCTCCTGTGGGGCTCCATTGTCACTCACGCCTCCGAGGGGCCTCTATTTACCCCTCTCCTTCCTCCTGAGGAGCCTGATCCCTTCCTGGAGGAACCTCCTCTCCCCGGCGATCTATATCCAACCCACCCAATCCCTGCCCCCACTTTGGGAGCTAAGCAGTGAGGGTCATTGACAGTGCTGGGAAATCTGATCAGTAATTTCCTGCACGGTTCAGTGTCTCCTGAATGATCCAAGTGAGAGAAATTCTTTAAGATCCACAGTGTGAATCGTCTTGTTCCTCAGTTTGTTTGAGTTAAGACTTGGTAAAAATGATCTGCGATAATTGGGGGTGAAACTATTCTCTGCGGCTCCACGGGAACCGGAATGTAAATACAGAGACTGCGGTAAGTCCCAGACTGTGAGAGATTGTGTTTACAGTCACTGGGTGTCTGACACTGAACATTAATGTGTTTAGTAATTGTGTTCCTGATAAACGTTGGGGATTTTCACCGTCTCGTGTCTCTCTGTGTCCCTCACCCTCACTCTATCTCTCATCTACAGGCTGGAGGGGATCAGTATCACAGATTCTGGTGCTGAGGATCTCACCTCCGCTCTCAGTACAAACAGCTCACTGACGGAGCTCGACTTGGGTTATAATGAACTGGAAGATTCGGGAGTGAAGCTGGTGTCTGCTGTTCTGATGGACCTGGAGTGGAAAATACAGAAACTGCAGTAAGTCCCATACTGTGAGAGATTGTGTTTACAATCACTGGGTGTCTGACACTGAACATTAATGTGGTCAGTAATTGTGTTACTGATAAATCCTGGGGATTTGACCCGTCTCCTGTCTCTCTGTGTCCCTCATCCTCGCTTTCTCTCATCTCCAGGCTGGGGAATAACAGTCTCATAGATTCTGGTGCCGAGGATCTCTCCTCCGTTCGCAGTACAATCCGATCTCTGACGGAGCTGGACATGGGATATAATGAACTGGGAGATTCAGGAGTGAAACTGATGTCTCAGGCTCTCAGGGACCCGGAGTGTAAAATACAGAGCCTGTGGTAAGTTCTAGACTGTGAGAGATTGAGCTTATAGTCACTGGGTGTCTGACCCTGATCATTCATGTGGTCAGTAATTGTGTTACTGATAAACCCTGGAGATTTGCATCGTCTCCTGTCTCCCTACGTCCCTCACTCTCACTCTTTCTCATCTCCAGGCTGGGGTCTGTTGGTCTCACAGATTCTGGTATCGAGGATATCATCTCCGCTCTCAGCACAAACCGCTCTCTGACGGAACTGGACCTGAGTTATAACTCGCTCACAGACAGATCTATCCCCGCTCTCCGCCACCTCATCCTGACCCTCCCGAGTCTGGAGCAGATTGAGTGAGTACTTGTGTTAATCTTTCATGTAAACAAAATCAGTGGATCCACGGGCTTTTCCGGTGCCATTTGTGTGTGAGTGTTGTAGAAACATGAGCCCCAGTCCCCAGTCACTGACACTGATGTGTAATCTGTTTATTCCCTCTCTATTCTTCACAGGCTGCGGGGGAATGAATTCAGTCGGACCGGGGATAAGGAATTGCGATCTCTGCAGGAGCCCAGACCCGAACTGACAATGATCCTGTGAACACCTGAATGAAGAAGCGTCACAGCCCGTGGGCTGCGAATAATTTTGGCCGAGTTCCCGCCCTCCCCTTTAAACGTCCGTACTCCGAGTTTGAACAGCAACGGTTCCCAGCTCGACTGAGGGCGGTGTGACGTCGGATGGTCATTCACAGCGCTGGGAAATCTGATCAGTAATTTCCTGTACGGTTTAATGTCTCCTGAATGATCCGAGTGAGAGACTCAGACCCACGTACCCACGGAGTATTGTTACGAACCAGCAACAAAAGAAACACACTGAGTCATGATTCAGTGTTTAAAACTACTTTATTAATATCTACTTATGATAATAAGAAAAATGAAAGTAAAAATGTTAGAATGTTAGAAGCAAAAATGTTAAACCTTGAACATTAACCCCAAAACTAAGTTCTTCGTGTGTGTGTGGCAAAGTCCCAAACTCCAATTCCAGGAATGGAGTTTGCTGAAGTTCAGTTCAGCGAGCCATAAGGTGAAACATGAGCAAAGGCTCCTTAAACAACGACCGTTGTCTGAAGATAAGACGTAGATGTAGAGAGAACATGGAGAATAATTACGGAATCCAAGTGTTCCACGATGGAACCCAGACGACACTCCAGTGTTTACTCGGTAGTGACTTCCTCACCCCGAAAAGCATCAGAATCGTGGACATCCACACAAATACCTGTTTCCTTCTTCAGGTCAGCAACAAAGTGAACTCCACCGGATTACTCCCAATTTCCATACGTGGATTGCAGTGACAGACACAGTTATTGTTTCTCATCCATCGATAGAGAAAACTAGCAAGCTGGTGTTTCTCTCTCCCTTCTCTCTCTCTCTCTCTCTCTCTCTCTCTCTCTCTCTCTCTCTCTCTCTCTCTCTCTCTCTCTCTCTCTCTCTCTCCCCTCTCTCTCTTTCTCTCTGACTGACTTCGACTGACTTCAACAACGTCATTACGTCCTTTTACTTTGGTTGACGTAAGCACGCCACACACACACACACACACACACACAAACACACACACATACACACACACTACTAACTCTATCTTACAGGGACATTCACCGAGTCCTCTCAATGCGGGCTAACTCTTAAGCTTTAAGAGTAGATTGGATAGATACATGGACGGGAGAGGTCTGGAGGGTTATGGACTGGGTGCAGGTAAATGGGACCAGAGGAATAAAGTTTCGGCACAGACTAGTAGGGCCGAATCGCCTGTTTCCCTGTGCTGTAGAGTTCTATGGTTCTAAGAAGTGCTCAGCGGGTCGGGCAGCACCGGTGGGGAGAGAATCCGTTGACGTTTCAGGTCGATGACGTTTCGTGAAATCTGTCCATTGCACCGAGACCACGTCGATTCATTTGGTTGAAACTGAATGGCGAAGGGCATCTCCTTGCTTTATTAATTAAGTTAAATTGGCTGATGTACCCTTGTCAGCGATTTCAAATGTTGCTTTGTTTAATTTCAGATGATTTTGGAGGGCTTGGAGAGAATTTTGGGGACCCTGCCGACGACGTTTGGGCCACCCTCGGGTGTGCTAACTCTCTCCGCTCGGCTACAACCGGCATTGCAGCGGACGACGGCTCCCGACCAACGGCTGCAGAAAGAGGGGCTTCAACGGGAGGCGGTCGGTGAGATCGGAAGCCTGGTCTAGTCTGCCATCTGCCAGTCAAACTAATGGAACATTTTTCCCTCTCGCATCGTGCCCAGTGGTGCAGTGCAGTCGGGTGATTCTGGAAATCGACAGTCAGAGATATCCAGACATCAGCATTCACCTCATTGCGGACATTCTCCATTGACTCCTCGATCAACTGAGAAATCTGGACTGTGCAATAAGTTGTTATAACAGAGTGGAAAATTTATTGGACGTGTCTGTACGCAACCGTTCCACTTTCCCTGTAAAATAACCCCGCACCTCAAAGTAACCCAAGAACAAGATTGGTGCTGAACTGAATTTCTCCCCAATGGGCACAATGGACCCTCTGCCACATGGAGTCTGTCTGCGGGTTGGTTTCACAGCTCAGAAGGGCTTTCCATGCATCACTCGTGGAAGGCCTGTATGGAAGTTTGGGCAGGGCTCCCGCTCCTGCCGGGTGTGCGCGAACCGCCACGGGCTGACAGCGAAGTACGGCCTGAACATGTGCCGCCAGTGCTTTCGGTAGTACGCCAAGGACATCGGTTCGTCAAGTTGGACTAAATTACGAATGGAGCAGAACTGTAGTGAGAAAAGGAACTCTCCATGGCATGTTCAGCTGTGATCATCTGACAGAAGCAAACTTTTTGTAATGTTCCAATTTTGTAAATAAAATTGACTTGTCATTAGTGCTGGAAAAAAAAAGTCCTGAATGGAATGTAACGTAGATTATTGACGGCGGAGCTCCGAGGAGTGTTTGTTCTCAGAGTCAATATGTCACAACACCGATACAGAAGCTGGGAGACGTTTCCCCATTTGGAAAGTAGCGTTGCCTTGTTAATCATTTCATTTCTCACTGACGCGCATCCTAATGTGCTGTGGAACACAGATCTCCTGGACCCGGGAAAGAACGGAGAAGTCCAACACCGTTCAAGAGAAATTGCGACGGACGCAGGCGATCTGAACAAGCTGGCCCCAGTTACATTTCATTCTTGACAAAGAAGTTCAATCAGAGTCGATATTCAGCAACTCAGAGGGAGAAGCAGTTGTACAGAAAATGGGTGAATAAAGTGAGTCCCTGACGAATTAGGAATCGGTCTCGGAGGGGAGTTAGGGCCCTTAGCTGAAAAGGACTTGTTTTAGGAACTGCAAGATGATTGGTTCTCCCGAAGTACAGAGTGAGATTGAGGAAGTGATGTCCCCATGCGAATGTAACATTCATGTATTGTAAATAAATGTAAATAAGCTAACACGTTAATGTGGCATTTGTTAAAATACATGCTTCAAAGAACGGAGTACAAAGTGTCCACAGAACCAACTTTCAGAAATATCTACAGAGACACAAGGAACTGGAGATGCTGTAATATGCAGCAGCAAGCAATCTGCTAGAGGAACTCAGTAAATAGAGCAGCAGCGGTGGGCGGGAACAGGAGTTCGAGTCGAGACCCTTCTTAGGGAGTGGGAGCGGAGCGGGTGGACGGCCAGTATAAATCGGGGAGGGGGAGGGCTGAGGCAGGCGGCAGCAGGAGATTGGTGTACAGAGGAACATAGAACAGTACAGCAAAGAACAGTCCCTTCGGCCCACAAACTTGTGCCGACATAGCTAATTCCTCCTGTCTGAAGAATGCCCATATCCCTCTATTTCCCTCTCATTCGTGTGCCGATTCAAGCCCTTCTTTAAAGTTCCCAATGAATTTTCCTCCACCAACCTATCAGGTAATTCATTCCAGGTATCCACCACCCTCTGATTAAAAAAAAACTTACCCCTCACGTCTGTTCTAAACCTACCCTCTCTCACCTTAAATGCGTGCCCTCTGGTGCTGGATCTCTCAGTAATGGGGAAAAAGAAATTGCTTGTCCACCCTCATGATTTTATACACCTCCAACAGATCGCCCCTCAGCCTCCGCTGCCCCTGAGAAAAGAACCCAAGTTTGTCCATCCTCTCCTGATAGCACATGCCCTCCAATCCAGACAGCGCCCTGGTGAACCTCCTCTGCACCCTCTCTGAAGCCTCGATATCCTTCCTGTAGTGAGGTGACCAGAATTGCACGGAATACTCTCAATGCGGCCGAACCAGAATTCAAAAGAGACGCGTCATAACTTGACTCCTTTACTCAATACCTCGATTAATGGAAGCAAGCATTCCATAAGCCTTCTTAACCACCCTATCTACCCGTCTATCCACTTTCAGTCAGCCATGGACTTGAAGCCCAATGTCTCTCTGCTCTTCAACACGGTTAAGGGTCTTGCCCCTAGAGTATGCTGCCTCTTGACATCAGTCCTACCAAGGAGCAACACCTCACATTTATCCAGTTTAAACTCCATCTGCCATTTCTCTGCCCGCGCCTGCAGCTCATCTATATCACGCTGTATCCGTCACCAGTCTTCTACACTATCCACAACTCCACCAATCTTGATATCGCCTGCAAACATACTAACCCACCCATCAACATTCTCATCCAGGTCTTTCATGTACATCACAAACAGCGGAGGTCCCAGTACAGATCCCTGTGGAACCCCACTACGCACAGGCCTCCAGCCCGAATAGGTCCCTTCAACCACCACCCTCTGTCTTCTATGGGCAAGCCAGTTCTGGATCCACACAGCCAATTCTCCACTGACCCCATGCATCCGAACTTTCTTGATTGACCGATTATGCGGGACCTTGTCGAATGTCTTACTGAAGTCAATATCGATGACATCCACAGCTCGACCTGCAACTGTCTCTCTCGTCACCATGTCAAAACACTCAACCAGGTTAGTTAGACACGACTTTCCCCTCTGGCTTTCCCTAATCAACGAGGGGTGAAGAGTGTAGGGTGGATGGGGGCATGGGAGTGATGAGGCTGGGAGGTAGATGATGGCTGGAAGCAGGCAAAACGGAAGGTGCATCCAGGAGCGGGGCTGTGGAGAGAGAGTGATGTTTGGAGACAGTTGGGGCGGTGATTAGCGGGAACAGAAGGACAACCAGTACTGGGAAATGATATGAAAGGAAGGTAATCATGGGAATCATTTGCTGACGGTGAGGCTACGGGCAGATGGAAGCGGATGGGGGAAGGGATCCGGTGGGGGAAAATTATGGGTGGTGTGTGGATGCAACCAGCAACTGAAGGGGGAGTCTGGAGTGGGTGAGAGGTGTATGGGAAAGGCGACAAGAAATAATAGTACCGGAGGCGGTTCTGAAGGGAGGGTGGGGGGAGCAATTCCATCGGTAATGTTTGTGAGCAAACCGATTACCGGGCAGAGGATCCCTACAGAAATTCGTGACGTGAATGGCCAACCGACGGTGGGGGTGGGGGGTGGGGGGCGTGGAGCCCCAGCATCAGCTGCCGTGAACTGCTAAAAAAACACGGTGATGCTGGAGGCCCTCAGCAGGCCAGGCAGCATCGGTGGAGAAGAGCAGGCCGTCAGCCTTTCGGGTCAGGGACCCTTCTTCAGGACTGAAGATAGGGAAAGGGGAAGCCCAATGTATAGGAGAGATAAGCAGATCCGTGATGGGTGGACAGAAAAGGGGAGGCGGGTGGGCTCAGGGCGCAGGATGTCCTCTGACATCTTCTGCGAACCCACTGATGCCCACCGCTCCTCCCACCCTGTCTCTTGCAAGGATGCTATCCCTTGTATTCTCAATTTCACCGCCTCCGCCGCATCTGTTCCCATAACTAGGCTTTCAACTCCAGGACATCCGAGATGTGCAACTTCTTTTCTAACCATGGTTTCCCCCGTCTGTGGTCAAGAGAGATCGCACCCGTATCTCTGCCATTTCCCGCACCTCCGCTCTCGCCCCCACCCCTCCCAGACCCGACAGGGATAGGTTCCTCCTTATCCTCACATTTCATCCCACCAGCCTACGTATCCAAAACCTCATTCTCCGCCACTTCCGCCATCTCCAACGGGACCCTACCACCCCGTGCCCACCCCGCCTCCCCCACTTTTGTCCACCTATCACTGCCCTGATTATCCCTCCTGTACATCGGGCTTCTCTATTTTCCTAACTTCAGTGTTGAAGAAGGGTCCTGACCAGACACGTTGACCGCCTGCTTTTCTCCACGGATGCCGCCTGGCCTGCTGAGTTCTTCCAGCATCATCGTGTTTTTCATCTAGATTCCATTATCTGTAGTCCTTGTTTCTCTGTTGTTACCTGCTGCTGAGTAACAGCGGGAGGTTGGCGACCAGAATCCCAGCTGCAAATGGAACAACTTATTTAAGTATCGACTTCACAAAACTTCCTAGTGATTAGAAGTGTTGCGGAAGCCTTTTTTTTACACCGAATCTGCTCACGTTTGTCTCCTTTGATAAGGTGTTTCCTCAGGATTGAGGATAATCTGCCTCCACCCCTTTCTGTGTGGTGCAAAGTGACCACTGGGGCCGAGGTGGGACCTGCCGATGTCGCCACAGCTGAGGCAGGAGCTGCTTCCTCGGACATGAGCAGAGGGAGTTTGAGAGGTGGTCAGCGAAGGATCAACAGTACCGCTCCTAATTTTTTTCTAAGTTTAAGCATCTTATAGTTTGAGAAAACCATTGAAATATAGTAGTGGGTATAGGGTCCTTCCATTTGAATAGAATGGATCTCTTGGACATCAATGTAACAAAAGCAATCATACGAAAAGCAGAAGCGGATAGATGGCCAGAGTCCAGCATTGGAAAGCCAAAATTTGCAGTAATAGGATGGGGCTGCAGATAAATATTCAATACAGTTGGAATAATATTAAAAATGTCTTTCCAATATTTTTGCAGAAGAGGGCAGGACCTCCGCATTACATCTCTCGTATTTATATGGTGATAAAAATGGGATAACTTGTTCTTCGGCATATGGGTCCTATGAACCACCTTAAACTGTATCAAAGAGTGTCTGGCACACATTGAAGATTTCTTCCATGTCTCTGTGGGTAAAAATATCTGTAGTTCTCCTTCCCATTCATTCTTAATTTTATCAAGTGTCTCTAGACGTATTTTCATAATCAGATCATATATTATTGCTATCAAGCCCTTCTGATAAGGATTAAAACCGAAGATTTTTACCGTAATTTCAGTTTTATATATTATCGGAAAAGAAGGTAAAGTAACTTCTAAAAAGTTTCTAATCTGTAAATATCGAAAAAAATGTGATCTAGGCAAACTGTATTTATTAGACAACTGTTCAAAAGACACAAAACAGTTATCAATGAATAAATCACGAAAACGTGTTATTCCCTTCATTTCCCATAAAGAAAATCTACGTCAATTCTATATGGTTGAAAGAAAAAAATTAGATTGGATAGGACTTGATAAAATGAATTTATTCGATCCAAAAAATTTACGAAATTGAAACCATGTTCGTATTGTACGTTTAAATATTGGGTTAATCATTTGTTTACTCAATTTAGTAAGAGCGAAAGGGAGTGAAGCTCCTAAAATAGAAGCTAATGAAAATCCTTGCACAGACTCATACTGAAGATACACCCATCGAGGACATTCAATTACATTCAGTTCTTGTGCCCAGAAAATTAAATGTCTAATATTAATTGCCCAATAGTTAAATCTAAAGTTAGGCAAAGCCATACCACCATCCTTTCTTAATTTTTCTAAATATTTCTCACTTAAACTTGGATTTTTATTCTGCCATATATATGAAAGAGTTTTAGAATCAATAGAATCAAAAAAGGATTTCGAGATGAAGGTTGGAACCGCCTGAAATAAATTTTTAAAAATTGGTAAAATATTCATCTTAACCGCATTAATTCGGCCAATCAATGATAGAGACAATGGGGACCATTTAGTAAATAATTGTTTAACATGATCACTTAGAGGTAAAAATTTAACTTTGAATAAATCCTTATGCTTCATGGTAATTGTAACACCGAGATACGTAAAATAAACAGTCATTAATCTAAATGGTAATTGCCTATAAATTGGGACAATGGGAAAAGTTCACTGTTATTAAGATTTAATATATAACCAGAGAAAACACTAAACTGCGCAAGCAGTGATAATGCTGCAGGGAGATATTTCTCTGGGTTAGAAATATAGAGTAACAGGTCATCTGCAAATCCCCATATCTTTCGGATTTCCTTTCCACGAGTAACACCAAGTATGTTAGAAGAGTCCCGAAGGGTAATTGCCAAGGGTTCCAAGACAATCTAAAACAACAGAGGACTCAAGGGCAACCCTGCCTAGTGCCTCGAAAAAGCATGAAAAAGGGGCATCTCTGATTATTAGTAAGTATTGAACCCATAGGTGTGTGATAAATCAATTTAATCGTGGATATAACATTTGGACTAAAATTAAATTTCTCAAGCGTGTTAAATAAATATTCCCATTCAACTCTATCAACCGCCTTCTCGGCATTTAGCGAGATAACAGATTCTTGGATTAGAGATGAAGGGGTATATACAATATTCATTAACATCCTAATATTAAAATGCAAATAACAATTATTTAATAAATGCTGTCTGGTCATCAGAAATAATTTGTGGAAGTATCTTTTCCATTCTAGAAGCCAATATTTTGGAAAAAAAACTTGGAATCCACATTAAATAAAGAAATAGGTCTATAAGATGCACATTCAATAGGATATCTATACTTCTTCAGAATTAAAGAGGTAGCTGCTTCATAAAAAGATTGTGGTAATTTGCCTACTGATAGGGCATCTTTAAAAATTTTACCTAACCAGGGAGAAAAAATGATCAGAAAAGGATTTTAAAAAATCAGCTGTATACCCATCAGGATCAGATGTTTTACCGAATTCATTGAGGAAATTTCTTTCTTTATTTCTTCCTCCGAAATGGGTGCATCTAATATTGAACGTTCATTCAGTGATAATTTCGGAGTCCTCAAATTCCTTTAAAATTCATGCATTAATGTAGGATCCTCAGGATATTCTGATTGATATAACGAAGTATAAAATGATTGAAAAGATTTATTAATTTGATCATGGTCCACTGTGTAATTACCATCTCGTTTACGAACTTTAATAATCTGACGTTTAGTTGAAGCAGCTTTCAGTTGGTTGGCCAACAATTTGCCAGATTTATCACCATTCATATAAAACTGACTCTTGGTTTTCAGTAATTGATTTTCAATTGGAGATGTTAATAATAAACTGTGTTGTTATTGACGTTCAGTTCTCTTTTTATAAAGCTCCAAATTAGGAGCATAAGAGTATTTTTATCAATTTCTTTGATGTTATCAGCCAGTAACTTAGTTTATTATTAGGTCGTTTTTCAATACAGCAGAGTATGAAATTATTTGACCCCGGATATAAGCTTTAAATGTATCCCATAATATCCCATTTGAAAAGTCTTCCGTAAAATTAGTTGAAAAGAAAAAGGAAATCTGTTCTTTAATAAAATGGACAAAGTCTAAATCCTGCAATAGAGAAAAATAGTCTGGCATTGTCTGGCACCAGAGGGTACGTCCGTTGATCTCCCAAAAGCGTTGTTGTGGCCCTTGCATTTTATTTGTCTGCCTGCACTGCACTTTCTCTGTAAATATAACACTCGATGGGCATTGGGGCACAGACAGGGTGAATACACTCAGTCTTTACTCCAGAGACGGGCAATCCAGAACCAGAGGGCATGGGTTTAAGGTGAAAGGGGAAATATGTTAGAGGAACTGGAGAGACAATTTTTAACACAGAGGATGCGATGTGTATGCAATAAGCTGGCAAAGGAAGTGGTTGAGGCGGGTACAATTACAACATTTTAAAGACAGTTCGACGGGTACATGGATTGGAAAGGTTTAGGAAGTTATGGGCCAATCGCTCGCAAATGAGACATGCATGGATGGGGCATCCTTGTCGGTACCGAACACTTGGGCCGTACGACCTGTTTTCTTGCTTTATTCCGCATTCTGTTACTTATTTTTCTTTTTTACAACCTCGATACACTCATGCATGGAAATATCTGTCTGGTTGAGGCGCAGACAAAACCTTTGCACTATATCTATGGACATGACTGATCAACAAATGGTCCAGAAGTCTCGGGTGCCGAACGACGCCATCTTAGGAAAGAACGTACGTGTCAGAAAACAGAGCCACAAACAGTGCGTGTTTTGAAATACATTTTCATGTGCTCAGCACGGGAACGATGCATTTTACGAGATGGATCTGAATGTGGTGGTGGGCAGTCATCTCCCGATATAAACTCATCGCCTGAACAGGTCCTTGAACCCTGGGCCCTCAGATTTAAAGTCTGATGCTCTTCGGACTGAGCTTCCAAGGCTCTGGAAAGTTGGAGGCGCCATGCTGCGTGGAGATAAAGGATCTCAGAACAGAGTCGTCACTCAGGACTGGAGCTATAACTGAAGATTTAACAGGTGGAACACCGACAGTGTAACAGCGCAGGTCAACCTCCGGTGGGCGCACTCAGAATATATCTCTACAGAGCCTGGGTAGCTCAGTCTGTAGAGCATCAGACTTCTAATCTGAGGGTCCAGGGTTTAAGTCCTTGTTCAGGCGCGGCCTTTTTTTTATCACAAGTCGTCCCCCCGGCCTCCAAATTTACCTCCATCCCATGAAATGCAAACGTGTCCTTTCCGAACACTTCACGTCTTTCTCAAAATTCCCAGTCACACTCCTTTATAAAATGAAGTCATTCGGTGCTCCGTCACTTCAAGACTGGTCTCAAGAGTCAGAGAATCAAAGTCCTGAACAACATGGATACAGACCCTTCGGCCCGTCGAATGACCGCCCGACATCAATCACCTCACTGCACAAGGCTCAAGGACAACTTCTACCCTGTTGTTAGAAGAACTCTTGACCTCACAATGCACCCCGTTATAACTTTGCCCCTTATTGTCTACCTGCACTGCAATTTCTCTGTAACTGTAACACTTTACTGTGCATTTTGTTATTGTTTTTACCTTGTACTACATCAATGCTTTGCGTAATTAATTGATCTGTGTGGACGGTATGTAAAACACGTTTTGCACGGTACCTCAGTGACAATAACAAACCAATTTACCAATTTACCAGACACACTGAACAGAAGCTGCGCAGTAGGTTAGTCAGACAGCAGAGGGCGCGCTAGGCATCAGCTACCCCAGAGCCTGGGTAGCTCAGTCGGTAGAGCATCAGACTTTTAATCTGAGGGTCCAGGGTTCAAGTCCCTGTTCAGGCGCTGACTTTATGTCACAAGTTGACTCCCCGTCCTCTAAATTTACCTCAATCCCATGAAATGCAAAAGTATCCTTTCTGAACACTTCACGCGTACGTCAAACTTCCCAGTCGCATTCTCTTAGAACAAGGAGTCAAATGGTGCCCCAGATTGGTGTCAAGAGTCAGACAATCAAAGACTTAAACATCATGGAAACAGACCCTTCAGCTCGTCTGGCTTTTCATTGGTCATCAATCACCTCACTGTACAAGGCTCATGGACAATTTCTATCCCGCTATTAGAAGAAGATTGAACGTCACTGGTACAATAAGATGAACTCTTGACCTTACAATCTACCTCGTTGTTACCTTGCACCTTAATGTCTGCTTGCACTGCACTTTATCTGTAGTTATGACACTTTATTCTGCATGCTGTAATTGTTTCCCCTTATACTACCTCAATGCCTTGAGTAACCAATTGACCTGTACGGTCGGTATGCAAGAAATGTTTTTCACTGTAGCTCGGTACATCTGACAATAATAAGAGAATTGACCACACACCTTGAACACAAACAGTGTAGCAGGTTAGTCAGACAGCAGAGGGCGCGCTGGATAGCAGGTCGCCCAGAGCCTGGGGAACTCAGTCGGTAGAGCATCAGCCTTTTAATCTGAGCTTCCAGGGTTCAAGTCCCTGTTCAGGCGTTACTGTTTGATCACGCAACATGGAACTGGCAGCAGCATGTGTTAGTAAAATATGGTATTTTATTAAATCAAAACACTGCTCACACATCAATGCCAATTTTTATAGATGCGCTTTAGAATGCATCCACTCCGATGCATCATAGCTTGGTACCATAGAAAATACCGCAACAAACCGCAGGGAGTTATGGATACAGCGCAGCGCATCGTGAAATCCAGCCTCCCGGCCCTGGACTTCTCTTCCCTCTGCCTCGGTGAAGCAGCCAGTATAATCAAAAGCCCTACCTACCCAGGATATTTTCTCTTCTCATCTCTTCCATCCTGCAGAAGATACAAAAGCCTGAAAGCACGAAACACGCTTTCTATCCCGCTGTTGTGAGACCATTGAACGGTCCGCTACTACTATAAGATGGACTCTTTATCACTCAATCTGATTCCATGTGGCCCTTGCACATTGTTTGTCTGCCTGCCTGCACTGCGTTTTCTCTGTAAATATAACACTCTATGGGCATTGGGGCGCAGACAGGGTGAATGCACTCAGTCTTTACTCCAGAGATGGGGAATGCAGAACCAGAGGGCTTGGGTTTAAGGTGAAAGGGGAAAGTTGTAAAGAGGAACTAGAGGGGCAATTTTTTTAACACAGAGGACGCGATGTGCATATAATTACCTGGCAGCGGAAGTGGCTGAGGCAGGTACAATCACAACATTTTAAAGACAGTTGGACGGGTACATGGATTGGAAAGGTTTAGAAGGTTATGGGCCAATCGCTTGCAAGCGAGACGTGCATGGATGGGGCATCCTCGTAGATACCGAACAGTTGGGCCAAACGACCTGTTTTCTTGCTTTATTCTGTATCCTGTTACTTGTTATTTCTATTTACAACCTCCATGCACTCATGCATGGAAACATCTCTCTGGTTGAGCCGTAGAGAAACCGTTTTCTCTGTATCTCCGTATTGGACTGATTACCAAATGGCCCAGAAGTCTCGGGTACCGAAAGACGTCATCTTAGGAAACAACGTACATGACGGAAAACAGTGGGTATTTTGAGAAACATTTTAATGTGTTCAGTGACGAAACGCTGCATTTCACGGCATGGATAGGAATTTGGTGGGGGGGAGTCAACAGCTGATATTAAGGCAGCGGTTGAACAGGGACTTGACCTCTGGACATTCAGATTAAAAGTCTGATGCTCTACTGATTGGGCTACCCAGGCTCTGGGAAGTTGCTTCTGCCAGAGTGCGTGGAGGTAACGGATCTGAGAAAAGAGTCCGTCAGTCAGGGCTGGAGGGATCACTGAAGAGGAAACAGGTGGGAGACCTAGAGTGCAACATCGCCAGTCAGCCACTGAAGGGCGCTCTGGGAATCTGTCTCCACAGAGCCTGGGTAGCTCAGTCGGTAGAGCATCAGACTTTTAATCTGAGGGTCCAGGGTTCAAGTCCCTGTTCAGGCGCTGCCTTTTTATCACAGGTTGACTCGCCGGCCTCCAAATTTACTTCAATCCCATGAAGTGCAAACGGGTCCTTTCTGATCACTTCCACGCGTTTCTCAAACTTCCCAGTCACATTCTCTTATAACATGAAATCATTTGGTTCCCGGCTCTTCAAGATTGTTCTGAAGAGTCAGACAATCCTAGACTTAAATAATATGCAAACAGACCCTTCGGACCGTCAGATCCTCCCCGGTCGTCAATAACCTCACTGGGATGTGTGTGGAATTAGCTGACAGAGGGAGTGGTGGAGCCAGTTACAATTACAACATTTTAAAGTCAGTTGGACGTGTCCAAGGAATGGAAAGCTTTGAAAGGTTATGTGTCAATCCCTGGCAAATGGGACGTGCTTGGATTGGACATACTGGTCGGCAGCGAGCAGCTGGGCCGAACGGCCAATTTTCGTGCTGTATTACTCCATTCTGACTTCTGTTAGAGCTACCCAGGCTCCGTTTTACAAGGTGCACCGGAGTCCTTCCAGTAAACAGATCCGAGAACGGAGTCAGTCATTCAAGAGCGGAGGGATCAGTGGAGAGAGAACAAATGGAACACAGACGGTGTAACGGCGCCGGTCAGACTCTGGTGGGGGCGGCTCGGCGCCGATATCTCAACGGAGCTTGCGTAGCTCCGTCGGTAGACCATCAGAATTTTAACCTGAGCGTCCAGTGTTCAAGTCGTTTCTCAGGTACTGCTTTTCAATCCACAGTTTGGATAAGGAAATTAAAGCAAGTCCATGTCCCACCGGAGAGCTTGCAGAAAAGCCCACAGAGCGAAAAAGTGTATTTGTTTAACGTGTACTTGATGTTGCAGTACAGAAAGCACATGATACTTCACAAATCAACCAACAGACTGTAGAGCCTGGTGAGCTCAGTCGGTAGAGCATCAGTCTATTAATCTGAGGGTGCAAAGTTCAAGTCCCTGTTCAGGCGCTGCCTTTATATCGGGGTTCGGCTCGCCACCAGCACATTCACACCCATCCCATGAAATGCAGCTTTTCCACGCTGAACCTCAAAATGATTCTCAAAATACGCGCTGTTTTTTGTGTTCTGTTTTGATCAATCTTTGCTAAACTGATGTCATTGGGCACCCCGAGACTTCTGGACGATTCTGTAATCAGTCAGGTACCGAGATGCAGTTAATAGGTTTTCTCTGCGGCTCAATCAGACAGATGTTTCCATACATCGAATAACAGAATGCAGAATAGAGTGATACAGCGCGTAAATAAGTCATTCAGCCAAAATACTCGTTATTGACGAGGATGCCCCTTCCAAGCTCGTTCCATTTGCCAATAACATGTAACCCTCTAATCCTTTCTAATCCATTTTCCTGTCCACCTGTGTTTTAAATGTTGTCAGTGTACCTGCCTCAATCGTTTCCTCGGGCAGCTGATCCCACATGAATACCATGGCCCAGCACGCACTCTGCAGTCGAACTAACGCCGCTACACCGCTCTGTAAAACAGTTGCCCCTGAGGTTCTTTTTCAACCTTTCCCCTATCAACGCAACCGCACGTCGTCTATGGTCGGACTAACCCCGCTGCACCGCTGGGTAAGACAGTTGTCCCTCAGATACCTCTTCAATCTTGCCGCTCTCAACTTAAAGATCAGCCCCCTGGTTCTGGAATACCCCCAACTCTGGGGAAAATACAGAGATTGTGCATTTACTCTATCTCTGCCCCTATGCCCATATGATGTTACAGTCACAGAAAAAGTGCAGTGCAGTCAGACAAATTACGTGCAAGGGCTACTGCGAGAAACATTGGGAGATCTAGGGATCTTCTTATCGTACAGGAGGTCCGTTCCAAGAATTATCCATCGGGGGATAGAAGCCGTGCCTGAGCCTGGTGGTACGTGTTTCAGGCTTTCGTACCTTCTGCCCAACGAGAGGTGGGCTAGGAGAGAATGTCCCGGAGTGGGTGGGGTCTTTGATTATGTTGGCTGCCTTACCAAGGCTGCTTGAAGTGTGGACAGTCCACGGTGGGGAGGCTGGTTTCCGTGATATGCTGAGCTGCGTCCACATCCCTCTGCAGTTTCTTGTGGTCTGTTATGTGGTACGGAGCTTTGATGCCTCGTGGTAGAATGCTTTCTGTGCTGCATCTGTTGAAGTTGGTGCCGAGATCGGAGCAGTGTTTCGATACAATAAAACACCATATTTTACCAACACATGCAGCTGCCTGTTCAATGTTTCTTGCTCAAATTGTGGATTTACAAGCAGCGCCTGAACCCTGGACCCTCAGATTAACAGATTGATGCTCAACCGACTGAGCTACCCAGGCTCTGGACACCAGCGGCCCAGCACACCATCTGCGGTCTGACCAACTCCGCTGCACCACTTGTGTTCGGTGTGTATGGTAAATTGGGAAATTGTTCTATTATTGTCACATGGAGAGGGGTACAGTGAAAAACCGGTCTTGTGTACGATACAGACAGAGCAATCCATTACACAGTGCATTGAAGTAGTACAGGGGAAATCGATAACAGAATGCAGAATAAAGTGTCACAGCTGCAGAGAAAATGCAGTGCAGGCAGACAATAAGGTGCAAGACCTGAATGAGGTCGATTCTGAAGTCAACAGTCCGTGTTATGCCACAACTGGACCTTTTAGAATTCTTTTAATAGCTGAATAGAAGATATCCTTGATCCTTGTACAGGGAGGTGTTTGATCATTGCGGAGGACGCGGCGAGCCAAAGGGTCTGTTTCAATGCTGTTTAAGTCTTTGATTCTCCCACGATTGAGACCAATCTTGAAGTGTCGGGGCTATAAAAGACTTCATGTTATAAAACCAAATGTGAACGAGAGTTTGAATGTGTTCAGAAAGGATACATCATGTTTGATGGGGTTGAGGTAAATGCGGAGTCGGAGAATCAACCTGAGATATAAAGACAGCGCCTGAACAGGGACTTGAACCCTGGGCCCTCAGATTAAAAGTCTGATGCTCTACCGACTGAGCTACCCAGGCTCTGTGGAGATACCGGACCAGGTCGCCCAACAGAGGATGACCAGCTCTTTTACACCGTCTGTCTTCCAGCTGTTCTCTCCACAGTGATGCTTCCCATCCTGATTGACTGACTCTGTTCCATGATACGTTATCACCATGCACCCTGAGACATCACCCAGAGCCTTGTTAGTTCATTCGGTAGAGCATCAGTCTATTAATCCAAGCGTCCAAGGTTCAAGTCCCTGTTCAGGCGCTGCATTTATATCGGCGATTGACTCCCCACCACCACATTCACACCCATCCCGTGAAATGCATCGTCTCCACGCTGCACACAATAAAATGTTTCTATAAATATGCACTGCTTTTGTCTTTTTGTTCTGATTTGTTTATTCTTGGCTAAGCTGACGTCATTGGGCTCTCCGAGACTTCTGGGCGATTCTGTAATCAGTCATGTACCGAGATGCAGTGAAAAGGTTTTGTCTGCGGCTCAATCAGACAGATGTTTCCATACATCGAATAACAGAATTCATAATAGAGTGATACAGCGCGGGAATCGGCCCTTCGTCCCAACTACTAGTTACGGACAAGGATGCCCCTTCCAAGCTCGTTCCGTTTGCCAGTAACACGTAACCCTCTCATCATTTCTAATCAATTTTCCTGTCCACCTGTGTTTTAAATGTAGTCAGTGTACCTGCCTCAATCGCTTCCTCGGGCAGCTGATCCCACATGGATACCGTGGCCCAGCACGCACTCTGTGGTTGATCTAACGCCGCGATATCGCTGTGTAAAACATTTGCCCCTGAGATTCTTCTTCAACCTTTCCCCTGTCAACGCAACCACATGTCGTCTATGGTCTGACTAACCCCGCTGCACTGCTGGGTAAGACAGTTGTCCCTCAGATACCTCTTCAACCTTGACTCTCTCAACTTAAAGATCAGCCCCCTGGTTCTGGAATCCCCCAACTCTGGGGAAAAGACAGAGATAGTGCATTCACACTATGTCTGCCCCTATGCCAATATGATGTTACCGTCACAGAGACAGTGCAGTGCAGGCAAACAAATAACGTGCAACGGCCATGGCGAGGAAAATTGGGAGATCTAGGGACCTTCTTCTGGTACAGGAGATCCGTTCTAAAATTATCCATCGAGGGATAGAAGCCTTCCTTGAGCCTGGTGGTACGCGTTTCAGGCTTTTGTACCTTCTGCCCAATGCGAGGTGGCTAAGAGAGAATGCCCCGGTTTGGGTGGAGTCTCTGATGATGCTGTCTGCTTTGCCGAGGCAGAGAGAAGTGTGGACAGAGTCCATAGACGGATTGCTGGTTTCCGTGAAGTGCTAAGCTGTGTTCACAACTCTCTGCAGTTTCTTGTGGTCTGCTCTGTCGTACGAAGCTTTGATGCCTCTGGGTAGAGAACTTTCTGTGGTGCATCTGTAAAAGTCGGTGCCGAGATCGCAGCAGTGTTTCGATAATATAAAACACCATATTTTACCAAGACATGCCTGTTCAATGTTTCTTGTTCAAATTGTGGATTTAAAAGCAGCGCCTGAACAGGGACTTGAACCCTGGACCCTCAGATTAAAAGTCTGATGCTCTACCGACTGAGCTACCCAGGCTCTGAGACAACAGCGGCCCAGCACGCCGTCTGCTATCGGACTAACCCAGCTACATCTCCTGTGGTCGGTGTATGTGGTAAATTGGGAACATGGAACAGGGTACAGTGAAAAACCTGTCTTGTGTACGGTACACACAGATCGATTCATTACACAGTACTTCCTCTGTAACTGTAACATTACATGGGCATAGGGGCATATATAGGTTGAATACAATCAGTCTTTTCACCATAGTTGGGGTATCCAGAACCAGAGGGCATAGGTTTAAGGTGAAAGGAGAAAGACACAAGAGGAATGAGAGGGGCAATTATTTAACACATTAGAGGGCGGTGTGTATGTGGAATGAGCTGAGGAAATGGTTGAGGCAGGTACAATTAGGTACAATTACACCATTTTAATGAGTGTTGGACGAGTGTGTGGGTTAGAAATGTTTGGAAGTTTATGGGCCAATCGCTGGCAAATCAGACGATCATGGATGGAGCATCCTGGTTGGTATCGACCAGTTGGGCCGAACGGCCTGTTTTCTCGCTTTATTCTGCATTCTGTTACTGATTTGTTTATCTTTCTTTGCAACCTCGATGTACTTATGTGTGGAATGATCTGACTCGCTGAGGCGCAGCAACAGCTTTTCACTGTATCTCGGTACTTGATTGATCACTAAATGGTCCAGAAGTCTCGGGGTGGCGTGCCAAATAACGTCATGTTTTAAATGACTAAACAAAAACAGAACATAAAGACACAAACAGTACGTATTTGGAGAAGCATTTCAATGCGATCAGCGCGGAAACGCCGCATTTCACGGGATAGATGTGAATGTGGTGCTGGGGGGGAGGGGGGGGGGCAACTCCCAATATAAAGGAAGCGCCTGCACAGGCACTTGACCCTGGACCCTCAGATTAAAAGTCTGATGCTCTACGGACTGAGCTACCCAGGCTCCGTGGAGATACCGCCCCAGAGCGCCCACCAGAGGCTCACCGGCACTGTTACACCGTCCGTCTTCAACCTGGTCCTTCTCCAGTGATCCCTCCGGTACTGACTGACTGATTCTGTTCTCAGATCCTTAATCTCCACACATCCAGACGCAACCACTTCCCTGATCCCGGTTGACTCGCCACCACCACATTCACATCCATTACGCGAAATGCAGCGTTTCCTCGCTGAACACGTTGAAATGTTTCTCAAAATACGTGAAGTTTGTGTTCTGTTTTGTTTATTCTTTGCTAAGGTTACATCATTTGGCCCTTGGCGACCTGTGTACCTTTTGCTAATCGGTCATGTCCCAACGATTTGGTCTTCAGCCATGCACAGGGATACAGTGATAAGGTTTTGTCTGCGTCTCATCCAGACAGATGTTTCCATCCATGAGTGCATAGAGGTTGTAAACAAGAAAAAAAAACAATAATAGAGGCAGAGTACTACAACACGGAAACAGGCCCTTCGGCCAAAATGCTTGGTGCCGACCAGGATGTCACATCCATGCTGGTCTCATTTGCCAATAACAAGTAACCCTCTAATCCTTTCCAGTCCATGTTCCTCTCCATCTGTGTGTCGGCGTAGCTGCCTCAATCGCTTCCTCGGGCAGCTGTTCCCACATGGATACCGCACTTTGTGTAAAACAGTTGCCCCTCAGGTTCCTCTTAAACTCTTCCCGTCTTAACTTAAACGTCTATCCTCTCGTTCTGGCTTCCCAAAACTGCTGTGAAAATACCGAGTGATTTCACACTATCTATGCGTCTATGCCCATATAGTGTTACAGTCACAGAGAAAGTGCAGTACAGGCAGACAAATAACGTGCAAGGGCTACGGCGCAGTAGATTGGGAGATCCATGGTCCATCTTAACTTACAGGAGATCGGTTCAAGAGTTCTCTATCGGGGGATAGACGCCGTCCTTGAGCCTGGTGGTACGTGCTTTCAGACTTCTGTATCTTCTGCCCAACGAGAGTGGGAAAAAGAGAGAATGTCCCAGAGTGGGTGAGATCTCTGATGATGTTGGCTTCTTTGCTGAGGCAGCACGAAGTGTGGACGGAGTTCAAGGAGGGGAAGCTGGTTTCCGGGATGTGCTGAACTGTGTCCAATACGCTCCGCAGTTTCTTGTGGTCTGTTATGGAGTACGAAGCTGTGATACATCCGTAGAGATTGTTTTCTATGGTGCATCGGTAAGAGTTGGTTGCGATCTTGAAGCAGTGTTTCGATTTAATAAAATGCCATATTTTCCCAACACATGCTGCTGCCTGTTGAATGCATCGTGCTCAAATAGTGAATTTAAAAGCAGCGCCTGAACAGGGACTTGAACCCTGGACCCTCAGATTAAAAGTCTGATGCTCTACCGACTGAGCTACCCAGGCTCTGGAGTACCTGCTTCCCAACGCGCCCTCTGCGGTCTGACTAACCCCACTACACCGCTTGTGTTCAGTGTGTGTGGTAAATTGGGAACTTGTTTTATTATTGGCACATGGGGCGAGGTGTGGTGAAAAACTTTTCTTGGATACGGTACATACTGATTAATTCATTCCACAGTACATTGAGGTAGTACAGGGGGAACCGATAGCAGAATGCAGAGTAAAGTGTCAGAGTTACAGAGAAATGCTGGTCGGGGAGAGAATGGTGTGCAAGGTTTAACGAGGTAGACAGTGAGGTTAAGAGCCCATCTTATTGTACCGGGGAGCGTTGAAAAATTTTATAACAGCGGGATAGAAGCTGTCATTGAGCCTGGTGATACCTGCTTTCAAGCTTTTGGATAAGCTTCGTGATTTCTTTTCACCTTGTACCACCTCAGTGCACCGTTGTCTAGAATTGATCTGTTTGAAATGTCTGCAGGACAAGATTTTCACTGTATCTCGTTGTAAGAATGATAAATTATTCTAATTCCTTCTGCCAGATGGGAGGGGTGGGCGGAGAGAATATCCGGGGATGGTGGAGGTCTCTAAATACGCTGTCTGCTTTACCGAGGCAGTGAGAAGCGTAGACAGAGTCTAGGGAGGGGAGACTGGTTTCCGTGATGCGCTGAGCTGTGTCCACAACTCTCTGTGGTTCCCTGCTGTCTTTTCTGTAGTACCAAGGTATGATGCATCCTTTCTGTGCTGCATCTGTAAAGAGTGGCGAAGATGTATCAGCAGTATTCCGATTTAATAAGATACTATAGATTTATGAAGTCTTGCTGCTTCTCTCGGACCGCCTGTCTATGTTTCTCTCCAGGAAAAAGAACCCTCTTCCGCACATTTCCTTTGAAATATTCCCCTCACCTGAAACGTCACATGGAGACACAAGAGATTCTGCAGATGTTGGAATTTGGAGCAACGGGAGTACACAGACACAACACACACACACAAAATAAAGTCCTGGCGAAGAGCTAAGACCCGAAACATCGGCTATCCACTTCCGTGCATAGATGCTTCCTGACCTGCCGTGTTCCTCCAGCATCTTATGTGTATAGTCTATCTGCTTCTTTTGATTCTCCCTGCTTGAACTGTGGGTTTGAACCAGCACCTGAATAGGGACATGAACCCTAGACCCTCAGATTACTAGTCTGATGCTCCCCCGACTGAGCTATCCAGGTTCTGGGGTTCCTGCCGCCCAGCGCGCCCTCTGTTGTCTGACTAACCCCGCTACACATCATGTGGTCAGTGTATGTGGTAAATCGGGAATTTGTTTTCTTACTGGCACACGGGGCAAGGTACAATGAAAAACGTGACTTGTATACGGTACATACAGATCAATTCATTTCACTGTGCATTGAGGTAGTACAGAGGAAAACAATAGCCGCATGAAGAATAAAGTGTCACAGTTACAGAGATAATGCAGTGCAGGCAGACAATAAGTTGAAGGTCATAACGAGGTAAATTGTGTGGTCAGGAATCCCAGGGAACTGTTAAATATTCTTACAAGAGCAGGACAAAAGATGCCACTGAACATTGTACAGTGAGGTGATTGATGGCCGGGAAGGATCCAACGGGACGAAGGTTCTGTTCCAATGTTGTTTAAGTCTTTGACTTTCTGACGCTTGAGACCAGTCTTGAAGTCTCGGGGCGCCAAATGACTTCAAAAAAGTTGTGCAAAAATGTGACTGAGAAGTTTGAGAAATGTTTGCATGTCATGGGATTGAGGTAAATGAGGAGGTCGGGGAGTCAACCTGCGATATAAAGGCAGCGCCTGAACAGGGACTTGAACCCTCGACCCTCAGATTAAAAGTCTGATGCTCTACCGACTGAGCTACCCAGGCTCCGTGGTGAATTCGGCCCAGAGCGCCCACCAGAGGCTGACCGGCGCCATTGCATCGTCCGTGTTCCACCTGTCCCCTCTCGAGTAACCCCTCCTGTCCTGACTGACTGACTCCGTTCTCAGAACCGTTATATCCACGTACCCTGGCGCAACCATCTTCCCAGAGCCTGGATAGCTCAGTCGATAGAGCCTCAGACTTTTAATCGGAGGGTCCAGGGTTCAAGTCCCTGTTGAGACACCGCCTTTATATTGAGAGTTGACTCCCCACCACCACATTCACACCCATCCCATGAAACGCAACTTTTCCAATGCTGAACACGTTGAAATATTTCTAAATATGCACACTGTTTGTTGCTTTATGCTCTTTTTTAAAGTTTCTTTTACAACATGAAGACATTCGGCACCCCGAGACTTCTGGACGATATGGTATTTAGTCGCTTACCGAGATACAGTGAAAACCTTTTGACTTCGTGTCATCCAGTCAGACACTTCCAAAAATAGACCATTCGGTCCACATGTTCCTGCTATCGAGCATGCCTATGTAATGTTACAGCTACAGATAAAGTGCAGAGCAGGCAGTGTTAAGGAGCAGGTCGCTATTTGGTGAGTGTCCCTTTAAAATATAGTACAGTAGAGTGGTAGCGTGTGTGTGCCGTCGTCACTACCGCAAGATAACAACGTGCTGACGATTTTTGCTCAGTGAGTCAGTGAGAAGAGAGATGGAGAGAGAGAAAGAGACACACTACCTGCTGGTCTCTGTATCGATAGATGAATAACTGTGTCTCTCACTACAATCCACCTATGGATTTTTCGAGCAATCCAACTTGTCGTTAACTTGTAGAAGCAAACAGGTATTTCTGTGGACGACCACGTCGCGAATGCCTTTCGGGTTGGCAGATACTTCGGAACAAAGCAGTGGAGATCATCAGTGATTGAGGTGTTGTATGGGTTCCATCGTGAAACATTTGGATTTCATAATTTCTCTCTATTCTCTCTCTACATTTTCTCTTCAGTCAACGGTGGTTTTGCAAAAGCCTTTGCTCACGTTTCACCTTATGACTCGCTGAACTGAACTTTGAGACTTATTCCTGGACGAAGTTTGGGAATTTGCCACACACTTTGAGTTTAGTGTTGGGGATTATATTTAATACATAACGGTTTTACTTTTCTTATTATTACAAGTAGGTATTAATAAAATAGTTTATAACACTTATACATCAGTCGGTGTGTTTCATTTGTTGTGGTAGGTAACAGCAGACAAATAAATTGCAACGGTCACGATGAGGTAGATTGGGAGATGATGTGTCCATCTTAATCGTACAGGAGGTCCGTTCAATAGTCTTATCACAGCGGGATAGAAGCTGTCCTTGAGCCTGGTGGTATGTGTTTTCAGCTTTTCATATTTTCTTATTCTGTTTTACCCTGTACTACTTCAATGCACTGTGTAATGAATTGATCTGTATGGACGGTATGCAAGACACGTTTATCACTGTACCTCGGCCCAAGTGACAATAATAAACTAATTCCAAATCCAGTTCCTTCTGTCCGATGGGAGAGGGGAGAAGAGAGAATGTCCGGGGTGGGTGGAATCTCGGATTATACCGGCTGCTTTACCGAGGCCGTGGGAAGTGCAAACTGAGTCCACAGAGGGGAGGCTGGTTTCCGTGACGTGCTGGGCCGTGTCCACAACTCTCTGCAGTCTTTTCTGTTGTTTTTTTCCTGTGGTACTAAGTTGTAACTGATCTTACTGGGATTCTCGCTGGGTGAATCTGTAAACGTTAGTGGCGATGTCGGAGAGATGTTTCGAAATTTCAAAGAAAGCATGGTATTTATGAACCCTTGCTGTTTCTCCCTTCCTTTTTACCTTGAAAATAAAACCTGCCCTACACATTTACTTTGCAATTATACCTCTCAGCAATCAGGCAAACCTTCAACATGACATGGGCTTTTTTTATTTTAGTTCCAAGCTCAAAATATGGAAGTAAAAGGAGCGCCTGAACAGGGACTTGAACCCTGGGCCCTCAGATTAAAAGTCTGATGCTCTACCGACTGAGCTACCCAGGCTCCGTGGAGATAGCGGCCCAGAGCGCCCACCAGAGGCAGACCGGCGAGTTGCACCGTCCGTGTTCCACTTGTTCCCTCTCTAGTGATGCCTCTGGTCCTGACTGACTGACTCTGTTCTCAGATCCGTTATCTCCTCGCACCCTAGTGCAATCACCCCAGAGCCAGTGTAGCTCAGACTTTTAATCTGAGGGTCCAGCGTTCAAATCCCTGTTCAGGTGCTGACTTTATATTGGGCGTTGACTCCCCACCACCACATTCACATACATCCCGTGAAATGCAGCGTTTCCACGCTGAACACGTTGAAATGTTTCTGAAAATACGCACTGTATGTGTCTTTGTGTTCTGTTTTATTTAATCTTTGCTAAGATGACGTCACTGGGCACCGCGGGACCTCTGGACCATTTGGTAATCAGACCTGTACCAACACACAGTGAAATGGTTTTGTGGGTGACTCAACCAGACAAATGTTTCCATCCATGAGTGCATTGAGTTTGTAAGATAGAAGTTTAAAAAATAACAGAATGCAGAATAGAGTGATTCAGCATGGAAACAGGCCATTCAGCCCAACTGCACGGTACCGACGAGGGTGCCCCGTCCAAGCTGGTCCCATTTGACAACGTTTGGTCATTAACCTTCTAAACCTTTCCAATCCATGTACCTGTCCAACTGTCTTTAAAGTGTTGTAATTGTACCTGCCTCAACCACTTCCTCTGGCAGTCAATTCCACATAGATACCACACATATTTTTTTTTAAAATGTTACTCAAGTTCCTTTTATATCTTCTCTCTTTCACCTTAAACCTATGCCCTCTAGTTCTGGATTCCCCAACTCTGGGTAACAGACTGAGTGCATTCATTATATACCCATATACTGTTACAGTTACAGAGAAAGTTCAGTGCAGGCAGACAAATCAAGTGCAAGGGCCACGAAGAGGTCGATTGGGAGATCAAGAATCCATTTTATCACACGAGGAGACCGGTCAGGGGTGTCATAACAGTTGGATAGAAGCTGTCCTTGAGCTTGGTGGTACATGCTTTCAGGTTTTTTTATCTGCTGACCGGTGGGAGGGAGGGAGCAGAAGAGAGAAAGTCGGTGGTGGGTGGGGTCTTTGATAATGCTGGCTGCCTTACCAAGGCTGCTTGAAGTACAAACAGAGTCCACGGAGTAGAGGCTGGTTTCCGTGACGTGCTGGGCTGTGTCCACAACTCTCAGCAGTTTCTTGCGGTCTTTTCTGTCATACAAAGCTATGATGCATCCGGAGTGGACGTTTTCAATGTTGTATCTGTAAAAAATTGGTGGTGATTTCGGAGCAGTGTTTCGATTACAAAAATGAACTGTTTATGAACTTTCGCTGCTTCTGACTGCCTGTCTTTCTTCCACGCTTGAATAAAAACCGGCCTCTCAGATCTCTTTCGAAATTATCCTCTCTCACCTCAAATGCAAGAGCTCTCTTTTGGCAACGACATGTTTCAACTTCCGAGTTCAAACAGTGGATTGTAAAGCAGCGCCTCAAGAGGGACTTGAACTCTGGACATCAGATCAAAAGTCTGATGCTCTCCCGACTGAGCTTCCCAGGCTCTGGGGTATCCGCTGCCCAGCTCGCCCTCTGCTGTCTGACTAACACCGCTACACCGCTTGTGTTCAGTGTGTGATCAATTGTGAATTTGTTTTATTGTTGTCACATGGAGCGAGACACAGTGAAAAACGTGCCTTGTATACGGTACACACAGATCAATTCATTACACAGTGCATTGAGGTAGTACAAGGGAAAACAATAGCAGAATACAGAATAAAGTGTCACAGTTAACGAGAAAGTGCGGGCAGGCAATGAGGCGCAAGGTCATAACGAGGTAGATTTTGAGGTCAAGAGTCCATCTTTTTGTACTGGGGGCCGTTCAATAGTCTCATAAAAGCGGGGTAGAAGTTGTCCTTGAGCTTTGTACAGTGAGGTGTTTGATGACCAGGGAGGATCTGATGGACCGAAGGGTCTGTTCCAATGCTGTTTAAGTCTTTGGCTCTCTGAGTCTTGCGACCAGTCTTGAAGGGTCGGGGCTCCAAGTTACTTCAAGTAATAAAATAATGTGACCTTATTCTTTGCTGAGATGACGTTATTGGACACCACGTGACCACTGGACCATTTGCTTATCAGTCACATACCTCGATACAGTGAAAAGGTTTTGTCGGCGTCTTAACTAGACAGATGTTTCCGTATGTAACTACATAGAGGATGTAAATAAAAGAAGCAAAAAAGCAGTAACAGAATGCACAATACGGCACGGAAATATTCCCCAAGGCCTAACTGCTCGGTACCGACCAGGATGCCGCATCCAGGCTAGACCCATTTGCCAGAGATTGTCCCAGAACCTTCAGAACTTTTCCGGTCCATGTTCGCGTCCAACTGTCCTTTAAAATGTTGTAATTGTACCTGCCTAAACCATTTCCTCTGGCTGCTAATTCCACACACATTCCACCCACTGTTTTAAAATAAATGGCCCACTATAGTTCCTCTGGTATCTTTCCTCTTTCACCTTAAACCTATGCCCTCTGATTCTGGATTCCCCCAACTCTGAGGAAAAGACTGAGTGCATTCACCCTATCTGTGTCCCTATGTCCATCGAGTGTTACAGCCACAGAGAAGGTGCAGTGCAGGCAGACAAATAAAGTGCAAGGGCCACAACCAGGTAGATTGGGAGATCAAGATACTATCTTATCGTAATATGGGACAGTTCAATAGTCTTATAACAGCGGGATAGAAGCTGTCCTTCAGCCAGGGGGTACGTACTTTCAGGCTTTTGTATCTCCTGCCAAATGGGAGGGGGGAGAAGAGAGAATGTCCCGGGTGGGTAGGGTCTTTGATTATGTTGGCTACCTTACCAATGCGGCTGGAAGTGTAGACAGAGTCCAAGGAGGGGAGTCTGGTTTCCGTGATGTGATGAGCTGTGTCCACAACTCTCTGCAGTTTCTTGTGGTCTATTCTGATGCATCCGGATAGAATGATTTCTGTGAGGCATCTGTAAAAGTCTGTGCCGAGGTTGGAGCTGCGTTTTGATTTAATCAAATACCATATTTTGCCAACACATGCTGCCGCGTGTTCTATGTTTCGTGCTCAAATTGTGGATTTAAAAGCAACGCCTGAACAGGGACTTGAACCCTGGGCCCTCAGATTAAAAGTCAGATGCTGTACCGACTGAGCTACCCAGGCTCTGGGGCACCAGCTGCCGAGCATGCCCTCTGTGATCGGACTAACCCTGCTACGCCGTTTGTGGTCATTGTGTGTGGTGAATTGGGAAATTGTTTTATACTTGTCACATGAAATCTGCCTTGTATACGGATCGTACAGATCAATTCACTACACAGTGCATCGAAATAGTGCAAGGGAAAGCAATAACGGATTGCAGAATAAAGTGTCACCGGTCCAGAGAAAGTGTAGACAATTGGGGCACCATTTCACTCCATGTTATAATGTAATGTGACTGGGAAGTTTGAGAAACACGTAGAAGTGTTCAGAAAGCATACGTTTGCATTTCAGGGGATTGAGTTAAATTTGGAGGACGGAGAGTCAGCTTGTGACATAAAGTCAGCGCCTAAACAGGGACTTGAACCCTGGACCCTCAGATTAAAAGTCTGATGCTCTACCGACTGAGCTACCCAGGCTCTGGGGTACCTGCTGCCCAGCGCGCCCTCTGTTGTCTGACTAACCCCGCAAGACAGCTTCTGTTCAGTGTGTGTGACGAACCGTGAAAATCTTCTCTCGCATAACCGTTCGCACAGTTCATTACACAGTGCATTGCGGTAGGTTAGAGGAAAACAATAACAGAATGCAGAGTAAAGTGTCACAGCTAAAGACAAGTGCACTGCAGGTCGACAATCAGGTGCAAGGTCCTAGCGAGGTTGATTGCGAGGTTAGAAGTCCGTGTTGCGGCAGAAGTGGATTGAGGTAAATGGGGTAAAAAAGCAAACATCGCATCGGATGAGCAGAATTAACAAAACATGCAAACATTATACACAATGTCCACAAGAAAAAAACATAATTAGAACAAAAGAGTCCATTTTAGTGCAGAGTATTCAGAGTATCGCTAAACTGCGGCGGTGATTTGGGGTTTGCCGGTATTACACCGCCAGCGACCCGGGTTCGATTTCCGTCGCTGTCTGTGAGGAGTCTGTACGTTCTCCCGTGTCTGCGTGGGTTTCCTCCGGGTGCTCCGGTTTCCTCCCACATTTCAAAGACGTACGGGTAGGTTAACTTGGGTTTGAAACGGGCGGAGCGGACTCGTTGGGCCGGAAGGGCCTGTTACCACGCTGCAAATAAAAGTTAAATTTAATATAGTTAGCCGGTGGATGAGGGGGAGAAGGGATTGTTGGAGGGGAAAAGGGTACGAGAGGAGAGCACTGCACGGGGGGGGGGGGTCACTGGAGATTGAACTTTCAGAAACCGCGAGTATGCGGGCGGGGATGTGGGGCGGGCGGGAGGATGTGTCAGTGTGATGGGCATTGGTGGTAGCTCTTGGGCGACACAACCCCAGGGCCTGAGTAACTCACTCGGTAGAGCATCAGACTTTTAATCTGTGGGTCCAGAGTTCAAGTCCCTGTTCAAGCACTGACTTTTTTAATCCAAAGATTAAACTGTTTCACACAGTTTCTCCAACCATAAAACCGCCACGTCGAACCCGTTCGAATTTCTCGCACTTTTTCTCTCTCCCCTGATCTCTCAAGGTGGTGGGGGGGGGGGTGGTTTGGAAGAGGAAGTAACAGGAAGGGGCGAGTCCCGCCCGTGGATGGGGAAGACCTGATCCGGAAAGGGCCAGCCCACCCGTTCAGTGTGGAAGGCCCTCTCGCCGTGAGCACTGACTGCCGTTCACCCGTCTGGGAGAGAGTGAGGGATCCGAATCGCTGAACAGCTTGGGGTGCCGGATGGCGATAAGGGAAGTGGGGGTGGGGTGTAAGGGGTGCAGTAAGGGGGACCAATGTGCAGGACGAGGGAAGGAGGGCGGTCGAATCGGTGTAAAACCCTAAAGGGAGAGAGTTTAACCCTAGAGTTAAAGTCAAATCCAGGTCGAGTTAATGGCCATATGGACAAGTAACTGTATCCACGGGCGCAATGAAAAACTTACTTGCAGCGCACATAGCTTCATAGAAGTAGCATTAACCAAAAAAATACACAAATTATACAAGATGTTCACAAGAAAAAGAAACATAATTGGAACAATGTCCATTTTAGTACCAAGTGATCAGAGAGTTCACAGTGCTGTTAAACTGCAGTGGAGATTGGGGTTTTGACAGTTGGTTCAAGATCCAAATGAGAAGATCGTCATCAGCTGCGGGGCGGGGAGGGGTGGAGGGGACAGGGGTGCGCGGGGTGAGCCCTGTACAGGAGGGTGTCGCTGGAGATGGAACGCAGAAGGCAGGTGGGGGGGAGGGGAAGTGGCTGCAAATGTGCGGGTAAGGGCTCTGGGGCGACTCCCCTCCAGAGCCTGGGTAGCTCAGTCGGTAGAGCATCAGACTTTTAATCTGAGGGTCCAGGGTTCAAGTCCCTGTTCAGGCGCTGCTTCTTTTGTTTTGCAATCCAAAGATACAACGCCACGTCTCATGCAGTTGCGTGAATCAGCCACGTCCAACCCGTTTGAATTTCTTATCCTTTTATCCCTCTCCGCTGACCTCAAGAGATCATTAAACAGTTGTACAGAGAGAAGCTTTCGGATAAGCAACGGGCAAGACTTGGGACCTCACCTTACAACTGTACACAACGCTGGTCAGACCGCTGAAGTAGCACTGTGTTCATTTCTGGTCACCACACTACAGGACGGATGTCCTTCACCCTGAGAGGGCGTAGAAATACTTTCACAAGGATGTTCCCCGGATCGGAGACCTTGAGTTGCGAGGAGAGATTGGAGAGGCTGGGTATGTTTTCTCAGGGGTGACGAGGTCTGTAAGCTTGGGTCCCATGGAATCGAGGGAGAGATAGTTAGGTGGATTCAAAATTGCCTCGGAGGTAGGAAGCAGAGTGGGGTGGTTCAAGGGTGTTTATTTCACAATTGTAGGACGGTGACTAGTGGTGTGCCGCAGGGGTCGGTGTTGGGACCCTCGCTATTCGTTATTGCTATCAATGATTTGGACGGGGATGCACAAGGCTTGATCGGTAACTTTGCGGATGACACGAAATCAGGTGGTGTTGTTGATAGTGAAGCATGTTGTCGTGGATTACAGGGGGATTCTTGATCAGTTTTGGAAATAGCGAACGGGTTTCAATACAGGTAAGTATGAGGTGATGCATTTTGTAAAGTCAAACCAGCGTAAGACGTATACTGTGAATGGTAGGGCACTTGGGGAGTGCAATGCAACAGAGCGACCTAAGAGTACAAGGGCACGGTTCGTTTAAAGTGGCGTCACAGGTAAGACAGTGCGGTAAAAAAGGAGTTTTGCATGCTGGCCTTCATCAGTCAGGGCATTGAGTACAGGAGTTGGGACATCATGTTGTATAAGTCCTTGGTGAGGCCGCACTTGGAGTACTGTGGACAGTTCTGGTCACTAGAGACAACAAATATGCAGAACACAGGTGGTGTGACGGTTGGGTTCACCCACTGGTGGGCGCTCTGGAACAACATAACCCCACAGCCTGGGTCGCTCAGCCGTTTGGGCATCAGTCTTCTAATCTGAGGGTCCAGGGTTCAAGTACCTGTTCAGGCGCTGCTTTTAAATCCACATTTTGAACACGGTACATAAAATACCGTTTCACGCTAGGTGATTTACGTTTAAGGTGAGGGGGATAATTTAAAGACAACGGTGCCGGGTGGGTTCTTTTTTCAAGAGAGAAAGAATGACAGGCAGTCAGAGAGATGCAACAAGAGTTCATAAACATACAGCGTTTTTTTAATCAAAACACTGCTCGATATCATCACCAATTTTTACAGATGCGCATAGAAAAAATCCTGTCCGGATGGATCATAGCTTGCTACCACATAAAATACCGGAACAAACCGCAGAGATTTGCGGACACAGCTCAGCAGATCACTGAAACCGGCCTCCCTTCCGTGGACTTCGTCTGCACCTCTCGCTGCCTCTGCAAAGCAGCGGACATAATCAAAAACCCCACCCACCCTGGGTCATTCTCTCTTCTCCCCTCCCATCGGGCAGAAGATACAAAAGCCTGAAAGCACGTCCCACCAGGCTCAAGGACAGCTCCTATCCCGCTGTAATAAGACGACTGAACGGTCCTCCAGTACGACAAGATTGACGCTTTACCTCACAATATACATCGATATGGTCTTGCACCTTATTGTCTGCCTGCACTGCACCTTCTCTGCAGCGGTGACACTTTATTCTTGGTATTGGCTTATTATTGCCACGTACCGAGGTACAGTGAAAAACTTGTCTTGCGTACCGTTCGTACAGGTCAATTCATTACACAGTGCAGTTACATTGAGTTAGTATTGATATTGGTTTATTATTGTCTCTTGTACTGAGGTATAGTGAAAAACTTGTCTTGCATACCGTTCCTACAGATCATTTCATTACACAGTCATTGAGGGAGTACAGGGTAAAACAATAACAGAATACAGAGTATATTAAGAGGGACCAATGTGCAGGAGAGGGGGAGAGGGGTCGAATCGGCGTGAACCACCGCACCACTGAAAGGGGTGGGAGGAGTTGGTCAATGTCGAATTTATTCCTATCTGCACAAGTCCACGTATGCACAGGTGCAATGAGAAACTTACTTGCAGCACAAATCGCATCCTATCAGCAGCATTCACAAAAAATACAAACATTATACGCAGTTATCACAAGAATAGAAAAGTACATTTAGAACAAAACAAATCAAAGTCCATTTTAGTGCAAAGTGAACAGAGTGCTCGCAGTCTTGCTAAACTCTGGCGGTGACTGGTGTTTTGGCGCGTGGTTCAAGAGCCGAATAAGAATACAGTCATCAGGTGGAGGGAGGGGAGAGGAGAGGGCTGAAGGGGACAGGGGTGCGGGGGGGGGGGGGAGAGCCCTGCACATGAGGGATCACAGGAGATTGAACATGCAGAAGGCAGGTGTGGTGGGGGCTGTCTCGGTGAGGGTGGGCGCTCCGGGGCGACACATCTCCAGGGCCTGGTTAGCTCAGTCGGTAGAGCTTCGGAATTTTAATCTGTCGGTACAGAGTTCATGATCCTGTCCAGACGCTGCCTTTATATCTGGAACTGACTCCCCACCAGCACATTCTAATCCATCTCGTGAAACGCAGCGTTTCTTCGCTGAACACATAGAAATGTTTCTCTAAATACGCACAGTTTGTTTCCTTATGTTCCGTTTTGTTTATTCTTTACTAAGACGACGTCTTTTCGCAACCCGAGACTGCTGGCCCCTTTTTTAATTAGACATGTCCCGTGATACAGTGAAAAGGATTTATCTGCGCCTGAACCAGACAGATGTTTCCACACATAAGGACATCGAGTTTATAAAAGCAAATTCAGTAACAAAAAGCAGTATAGAGCAAGGAAACAGGCCCCTCGGCCCAACTAGTCCGTACCGACTGGGATGCCCCATTCATGCACTTCTCATTTGCTAGCGATTAGCCCGTAACCTTCTAAACCTTTCCAAATCATGTACCTGCCTCAACCATTTCCACTGTCAGTTAGTTCCACACACATCCCATCCTGTGTGTTAAAGAATTGTCCCTCTAGTTCCTCTTAAATTTTCCCCTTTTACCTTGAACCTATGCCCTCTAGTTCTGGATTCCCCAAATCTGGGGAAAAATAATGGGTGCATTCGCCATATCTTTGCCCCTATGCCCAGGTAGTGTTACAGTTACAGAGAAAGTGCAGTGCAAGGGCCACAACCAGGTAGATTGGGAGATTATGAGACCATCCTATTTTACTAGCAGACCGTTCAATCGTCTTAGAACAGGGGGATAGAAGATTTCCTTGAGCATGGTGTTACGTGCTTTCAGGCTTTTGTATCTCCTGGCCAATGGGAGCTTGTAGAAGGGAGAATATCAGGGGTGGGGTGGGGTCTTTGATTATATCGGATGCTACGGAGGCCGCGGGAAGTGTAGACAGAGTACATGGAGCGGAGGCTGGTTTCCGTGATGAAATGAGCTGCGTCCGCAACTCTCTGCGGATTTTTGTACTCTATTCTGTGAGACGCAGATGTGATACCTCCGGATAGAATGCTTTCTGTGGTGCATCTGTTGAAGCCGGTGCCAAGGTCGCACCAGTGTTTCGATTGAATATGGTGCATCGAGAAAAGTTGGTGAGTATCGAAAGGGACATACCGAATTTCTTTCGCCTCCTGAGGAAGTAGAGGCGCTGGTGAGTTTTCTTAGCCGTGGCATCAACGTGATTTGAACAAGACAAGCTGTTGGTGATATTCACTCCCAGGACCTGAAGCTCTCAACTCTCTCCACCTCAGCGCCGTTGATGCAGACAGGTGCATGTACACCGTCCCCTATTGCAAGGGAATCTTCATTAGTTGGGGAAGTGGCCAACAATTTTCAATGCAGATGAGTGTAAGGTGATGTATTTTGAAAAGTCAAACCAGCGTAGAAATTGTACTGTGATTGCTAGGATACTTGGGCCTGTAATGGAACAGAAGTACCCAGGAGTACAAGTGCACAGTTCGTTGAAGGTGGCGTTACAGGTAGACAGGATGGTGTAAAAGGTGTTTATCATGCTGGCCTTTCAACACTCAGGGCATTGAGTACAGAAGCTGGGAAAGTATGTTGTATAAGTCCTTGGCGAGACCGCACTTGGAGTACTGTGGACAGTTCTGGTAACTGGAGACGAAAAATGCAGAACCGCAGGTGGTGTGACGGTTGGGTTCACCCACTGGTGGGCGCTCTGGAGTAAGACCACCGCAGAGCCTGGGTAGCTCAGTCGGTAGAGCATCAGACTTTTAATCTGAGGGTCCAGGGTTCAAGTCCCTGTGCAGGCGCTGCTTTTAAATTGGAAGTCAATTCCCATACGTATAATATCTCGTTTAATGTCACGCAAAACAACATCTTCCTGGTAAATTGGTTTATTACTGGCACTTATAGCGTGGTACAGGGAAAACCCTGTCTTGTCTGTCGTTTATACAGATCATTTCACTGCACAGATCATTGAGGCAGTACAGGGTAAAACAATAACAGAATGCAGAATGAAGTGTCACAGTTACAAAGAAAGTGCAGTGCAGGCAGATGATAAGGTGCAAAGTCATATCGAGTTAGATTGTGAAGTCGAGAGTCCATCTTATCTGATTAGGAGACCGTTTAATAGTCTTATCACAGCGGGATAGAAGATGTCCTTGAGCCTGGTGGTACGTGCTTTCAGGTTTTTTGATCCGGCCCGATGGGAGGAGGGAGAAGAGAGAATGTCCTGGCTGGGGTGGGGTCTCTGATTATGCTTGCTGCTTTCCCGACGCAATGAGAAGCATAGACAGAGTCCACGGAGGGGAGGCTGGTTTCCATGATGTGCTGAGCTGTGTCCACAAACTCTCTGCAGTTTCTTGTGGTCCCGGGCAGAGCAGTTGCCGTACCAAGCCGGGATGTATCCGGATAGGATGCTTCCTATGGTGCATCGATAAAAATCAGTGAGGGTCAACGGGGACATGCCCAATTTCTTTATCCTCCTGAGGAAGTAGAGACGCTGGTGAGCTTCCCTGAGATCTCCACAGATAACATATTTGGGACCCGGAGAACTCTCAGCCGTTCCACAAAAAAGATGACTGGCGTTGTAGTCGGAGAGTCAGAGGCCGAGAGCGCAGAGGAACAGACCCGTTCGGCCCATCGTGTCCCAACCTACCCTTTCACGTGGAGGAGCACTGGCGGCAGGCACTGAGTCCACTTCACTCGATGGGCTGGTATGTGGAATGATCTGTCTGGATAACACGGGAAGCAAACCCTCCCACCGTATCTCGGTCAACAGGACGTGGAGGAGTACAGCACGGGACAGGCTATTCTGCCCACGATGATGCGCCGGACTTGATACTGATTTACCCTCAACGTCCTCCTCCTGTGTATCATCCATATCCCCCAATTCCCTTCATTTTCATGTGTCCATCTAAAAGCCTTAAACCCCACCAAACCTCCTGCTCCCACCATTACCCCCAGTAACCCATTCCAGGCACCTACCGCTCTCTGCGTGAAAACACTTAAGATAAGATAAGATTTCTTTATTAGTCACACGTACATCGAAACACACAGTGAAATACATCTTTTACGTAGTGATTTTTGTTTTGGGGGGGGGCAGCCCGCAAGTGTCGCCACGCTTCCAGCGCCAACATAGCATGCCTATAAACTCCTAACCTGTACGTCTTTGCACTGTGGGAGGAAACCGGAGCACCCGGAGGAAACCCACGCAGACACGGGGAGAACGTACAAACTCCTTACAGACAGTGGCGACCAGAACTGAGAGCAATACTCTAAGTGCGGGTCTTATACAGCTGCAGCGTGAGTTCCTTACTTTTAAAGCCCTTACCAATGAAGTCAAGCCTGCCATACGTCTTTTTACCACCTTACCCACTTGCGTTGCCACTTTCAGGGAGCCATGGAACTGGACGCCAAGATCCCTTTGTACTTCAATACTATTAAGAGTCCTACCACTAATTGTTAAACTTTCTCCTTTTATTTGACCTCCGAAAGTTCAACACCTCACACTTGCCCGGATTAAACTCCATCTGCCGCTTCCCTGCCCAGATCTGTATCTGATCTATATCCCACTGTATTCCTTGACAGTCCCTTTACACAGTTCGCGACTCCACCAATCTTGGTGGCATCCGCAAACTTGCTAACCCGCCCATTTTGATCCAAATCGTTGATCTACATCACAAACAAGCAGAGGTGCTACACCGATCCCTGCAGGGCACTTCTGGTTACGGATCTCCAGCCAGAATAACAACCTTCCACCCCTTCTCTCTGTCTCCGAATCCAACCCCACAATTCACCCCGGATCCCATGCACCTTTATCTTCTGAATCAACCTACCACGGGGGACCTTGTCAAATGATTTACGAAAGTCCATGTTGTTAACGTTCACTGCCGAACTCCAATCGAGCACCTTGGTCAACTCCTCAAAAGACTCCACCAAGTTTGTAAGGCAGGGCCTGCCCCGCACAAAGCCGTGCTGACTGTCCAAGTTCCCCGGGAGTGAACATTACCGATAGCCTGTCCTGGTCCAACCACGTAGACGCCACGGCCAAGTGCCTCTACTTCCTCAGCAAGCTAAGTAAATTCGGCACGTCCTCTTTGACGCTCATCAGCTTTTATCGATGCACCATCTGGATGCATCACGGCTTGGTACGGCAGGTACTCTGCCCGGGACCGCAAGAAACCGATGAGAGTTGAGGACACCGCCCAGCACGTCACGTAAACCAGCCTCCCCTCCGTGCTCTGTTGAAACCTCTCGCCGCCTTGATGAAGCAACCGGCAGAATCAAAGACTCCACCCACCCCGGATATTGTCTCTTCTCCTCTCTCCCATCAGAGAGAAGATACAAGGGCACATACCACCAGGGTCAAGGACAGCTTCCATCCCACGGTGATAAAAGACTATTGAACGGTTCCCTTGTATAACGAGCTGGACTCTTGACCTTACAATCTACCTCGTTATGACCTTGCACCTTATTGTCGACCTGCAGTGCAATTCTCTGTAGCTGTGACACTTCACTCTGCACTGTTATTGTTTTTACCTGTGCTAATACAGTGTAACTGCACTGTGTAATGAATTGATCTGTACAATCGGTGTGCAAGACAAGTTTTTCACTGTACCTCGGTACAAGTGACAATAATAAACCAATTCCAATACCAAGAATAAAATGTCACAGCTACAGAGGAAGTGCAGTGGAGGCAGGCAATAAGGTGCAAGGTCATAACGAGGCAGATTGTGAGGTCAAGAGTCCAGTTTATCGTACAAGGGGACCGTTCAATAGACTTATAACAGCGGGGTAGAAGCTGTCCTTGAGCCTGGTGGGACGTGCTTTCAGGCTTTTGTATCTTCTACCCTAGGGAAGGGCGGAAAAGAGAGAATGTCTGGGGTGGGTGAGGGTCTCTGATTATGTTGGCTGCTTTACCGAGGCAGCGGAAAATGTAGACAGAGTCCACGGAGGGAAGGCTGGTTTCCGTGTTGTGCTGGGCAGTGTCCACAACTCTCTGTAGTTTATTGCGGTATTTCCTGTGGTACCAAGGTATGATGTATTCGGACAGGATGCCTTCTATGATGCATCTTTAAAGATTGATAATGATGGCCGAGCAGTGTGTTGATTAAAAAACCACTATGAATTCGTGATGCTTCTCTCTCACTTTCTCTCAATGTTTCTCTCTTAAAAAAAGAACCCACCCGGCACCTTTTCCTTTGAAATTATCCCCCTTCACCTTGAACATAAATTGTCTCGTGTGACACGGTATTTTATGTACCGTGTTCAAACTGTGGATTTAGATGTCGCGCCTGGACCCTCAGGTTGAAAGTCTGACGCTCTACCGACTGAACCCTCCACTCCAGTTCCAATACCAATCGCGAAGTAGGCCGTGTGGCAACAATGAACCAGTATCCAGTTACCGACTGGAGAGCGGGTGGGAGTGAATTGCTGTTTCTGCTGTAAGGTGACCTTGTATGGTGGGAAGGGAAGAGCGAAACCGCAGGAAGGTAGAACAATGTGAAGGAAAAAGACCATGACCCAGGGGGTGGTGAGGGTGAGGGAGCGGGGTGTGGAAGGTGTTGGAGAGTGAGTGAGGTTAACCCATCCGTGCGGAGAGTCAGCCAGTCGGGGCAGGAGGGGTGACTGGGGAGGGAAAGCTCAGGAGGCGGGCGGAATCACAGTGGGGTTCTGGGGCCGACACCCCCCTCGCCCCGGAGGACTGGGTAACAATATCGGTGGAGCGTCAGACTGCCAATCTGGGGGTCCCGGGGTTTCGAGTCCCCGTTCGGGAGCTGCTGTTGAATTACAAGTCATTTCCCGCACCACGGCAGCTCGTCTGATGCCAAACATAGCGTCGTTTTCCTGGTGAAAATTGGCGCCTGACTTTTGAATCCAAAATGCCACATTCTGTCCCAACCGCAGAAAACATAGCAAAAAAAACCACGTCAGACTCATTCGGATTTCTCATACACTGGGGTTCTCTTAATATCCCCACACCCAGCTTCAAGAGACCCCAGACCAGTTCTAGAGGGAGCAGGGTGAGGGTAATTTTTTGAACACTACATCGTTATTCGTCTTTGGTCTGACATTTGTCGAGAAATCTGTTGTTTTACGGCAGCAGTGCAATGCAAGAGAAAAAAATTATTATCGGTTGCAAAGATGTTGCAAAGATTTACTACAAGTTGCATCACGACATTTGTCAGTAAAATAAATAATGCAGAAGCCGAATAACAAGGTGGTGTTCACGGGTTCACGGACAGTTCAGAAATCTGATGGCAGAGGATGAGAAGCTGTTCCTGAATCGTTGAGTGTGGGTCTTCAGGCTCCTGTACCTCCCCCACCCCCCCATGGTAGTAACGTGAAGGGGGCATGTCCACGGACGGTGAGGGTTCTCGGTGACGGATGCAGCCTTCTTGAGGCACCTCCTCTTGAAGATGTCCTCGATGCCGGAGAGGGGTGTGCCTGTGATGGAGCCGGCGGAGTCTACAACCCTGCTGCGCGTCGGAGCCTCCGTACCAGACAGTGATGGAGAACGCTCTCCACCGTACATCTGTAGAAATTTGAGAGAGTCTTTGCTGATGGACAGAATCTCCTCAAACCCTTAACGAAATAGAGCAGCTGGCGTGCCTCCTTCATGATTGCATCAGTGTGTTAGGTCCCCGGATGGATCCTCGGAGAGGTTGACGCTCAGGAACTTGAAGCCGCTCCCCCTTCCCACAGCTGACCCCCACAGTGTAGAGAGGTGTGAGGGTTCTCCCGACTTCCCCTCACTGAAGTCCACAGGCAATTTCCTGATCATGCTGACGAGCAAATCCGATGAAAGACCTTCCGCTCCCTTTCCCCAGAGCTCCAGAGTTTACTTTTCAGAACGGAGCACGCTGAGAATTTGCCTCCCCCGCTCCCCCGCCATCTCGGCCACTTCAAATGCTGATCAACGCCTCGGTCGAACACAATCGCGCACGCAAGGCGCACTCACACACACACACACACACACACACACACACACACACACACACACACACACACACACACACACACACACAGTGCCGCGGTTTAGTCAGACAGCAGAGGGCGCGCTGGGCGGTAGGTACCCCAGAGCCTGGGTAGCTCAGTCGGTAGAGCATCAGACTTTTAATCTGAGGGTCCAGGGTTCAAGTCCCTGTTCAGACGCTGCTTTGAAACTACAAGCTTTGACCAGAAGGATATCACTGATGCCGTTGAAAACACCGCATTTTTGTTCGATCAGTTATACTCTGAACAAATTGCGGAATTTCTGTTCGTTAAAATTGTACCAGTTAGACTCAAGCTCGACACACACAAAGAGCTGGAGGAACTCAGAAGGTCAGGCAGCATCTATGGAGGGAATTCAACGGTCGACGTTTCAGGCAGACACCCTTCATCAGCAATGGAATGTAGCGGAGAAGGAGTGCGGGAGCGTTGGCGGTACAGGTTCGGGACACGGACTGCTCTACGGAGACTGGGAGTGCCCATGTCTGCACCTTTGGTCCGGAGGACTGTGAGGAGTTGTTGAGGGTGAGTGGTGGTTCCGCCAGACGGAGGACGGTGGGTGGTGAGGATCCTCAGCGATGGTTGCAGCCGTCCTGAGGCACCGCCTCTTGAAGATATCCTCAATGGTGGGGAAGGTTGTGATTGTGATGGAGCTGGCTGAGCCTACAACACTCTGCAGCCAGAAAGTCGAAGTCGAGTTTATTGCCATCTTCAAGTCCCTGTGTGCACGGGTGAACTGACAAACTTACTTGCAGCAGCATCACAGGCACGCAACGTCAGATAAGCAGCACTCAAAAGTAAATCTTGCGATCCTGTGCACTGTACCTGTACATGGTCAGGAGTGACCTTACAGTCAGAGAGTCAGCGACTTCAACAGCAGAGGAACAGGACAATCGTTTCTTTCCCGGTCTTCAAACACCTCCCTGTGCAGCACACTCACACACACACAGACACACACACAGACACACACACACACACTCACGCACACACACACACGGTGTAACGGGTTTCGGGCGCACTGGGCGCACTGGGCAGCAGGGTAACAGCCCGTAGAGCATCAAACTTTTAATCAGGAGGGACTGGAAACAGCAGGTCGTGCAGCCTCTGTGAAGGGAGGAGGAGAATTGATGAATCAGGAGGCCGACCCATGGACAGCAAGTGTCGGGGTGTTCCCCACGGCACTGATCAACCTGATTCTGGTGTAGGTCTCAGAACATCTCTCCCATGCGCGCATTGTACATTCCTAGACAGTTTTTTCAATAAAACTATTACAAAAAGTAAATATTTCTTTTATCGGCTTATCTTTTACAGCCATCAATAAGACAAGGATCTTTGACCGCCTGATTTTCTCCACGGATGTTTATGGCCTGCTGAGTTCCTCCGGCCTCACAGTGACCTTCTTCCACATTCAAGTATGTGCAGTCCCCTGTTTTTCTGGGACCAGGTTTATCGGTGCTGTGGGGAAAACCACAGAGATTTAACAACATACCTATTTATAATAACAATGACTCTTTTTTAGAACATATCTATTAAAGGAAATATCCAGGCCCTGGGGAGAGGCTCATTACTGGCCGAGGAACACCGTCACACGGCTGACGTTGAGTCTTCCAGCTGAATCATTGACTCTCTCCCCTCCCTCCACAGACGCTGACAGACTTGCTGAGAGCTTCCAGCGTTTCCTGCTTTTACCGCAGGCGAGCGGCTGCACCTGGGACAGAGCGCAACACTCCCAGGGAGGAATCCCCCACCCAACCTCACTCTCATCTCCACAGCCCTGGGGCACTCGGGTTCTCAGTTCCTGCCGTCAGTATAACTCCCAGCTCTGTTTCCGCGGCCGACTTCACTCACGGCCCAACCCTGAACTGAACGCCGGTAGTTTACAGGGGTCGGTTTAACCCCGGTCCCCGCCACCGAGAACACCCAAATGTAGAGCTCAGGACATCTCTCGCCTGCGCACCTATATAGAACGGAGAACAGTCAGAACGGGACAGGCCATTCGCCCACTATATTGTGCTAATCTTGATGCCGATTTGTACTAAATATCTTCTGTGTATCATCCATACCCTCCATTCCCTGCATATCCATGCGTCTATCTAAAAGCCTCTTAAACCCCAACAAACTGCCCCCTTCCATTACTACCCCCTGTGACCCATTCCGGGCACCTAACCCTCTCTGCGTAGAAGGACTTGAACCTCTCGTCGCCTTTAAACTCCCCCACAACCTTAAAAGCAGTGGTTTTTGATATGTCTACCGTGGGGAGGAGATTCTGACTGTCTACACAATAGGCCAGGCACCTACCTACGTCATGTAGTTCTCTACCTGTGTAGAGGTTTTACAACACAATTAATTCTAAACTAAAAGTAACTTTCTGGAGCACACGGAATGATCACTATTAATTAGGACCGTAGAAACAATTCATCAGACCTCAGAGATGTTTCTGGTGTTGGGATAAGTTCGGGTGTAAACCTTGCGACATTCAGTCAGCGCCTGAACCGGTACTTGAACCCTGGGCCCTCAGATGAAAAGTCTGATGCTCTACCGACTGAGCTCCCCAAGCTCTGTGGTACCTGCTGCCCAGCGCGCCCTCTGCTGTCCGACTAAACCCGCTACACTGCGGTCCACGAACCCATGATCACTGCCTCGTTATTTCAGGTTTTGCACTCCTTACTTGTTTAATAACTGATAATAATAATCTGTGTTTGCCCTGTTACTGCTGCCGCAAAACAACATATTTCACGTCATATCAGTGATAATAAACCGGATTCTGATGTAAATCTCAGGACATCATCTCCTGCACCTTTTATGAATTGCTGGAGAGTTTTTACTACATACTTCAAAAAGTAAAAATCACTTCTTTTCGAACACATCTAATCAAATCCATCAATTAGATCAGAAATTTTAAACGAGGTCAGCTATGTTTCTCGTGATGAGTGTGGATGTAAACCTTGTGATATAAATTCAGCGCCTGAACAGGGACTTGAACCCTGGAACCTCAGATTAAAAGTCTGATGCTCTACCGACTGAGCTCCCCAGGCTCTGGGTACCTGCTGCCCAGCGCGCCCTCTGCTGTCTGACTAACCCTGCTGCACAGAATTTGTGTGTGTGTGTGTGTGTGTGTGTGTGTGTGTGTGTGTGTGTGTGTGTGTGTGTGTGTGTGTGTGTGTGTGTGTGTGTGTGTGTGTGTGAGCGCTGCACAGTGAAGTGTTTGAAGACCGCTAAGGAAACGTTGGCCTTTTCCTCTACTGTTGAAGTCGCTGACCCTGTAGGATGGTGTGACGGCTCTAGTGCACCGGATCGCAAGGTTTTCTTGTGAGTGCTGCTTATCTGATGCTGTGCGCCTGTGATGCTGCTGCAAGTAAGTTTGTCAGTTCACCTGTGCACACACGGACATGTGCAGATGACTCGACTTTAACTTTCAAGCTGCAGAGAGTTGTAGACTCAGCCAGCTCCATCACGGGCACAACCCTCCCTCAAGAAGGCGTCGTCCGTCACTAACCACCCTTACAATCCAGGGTCGTGGCCTTTTCTCGTTACTACCATCGGGGAGGAGGTACAGGAGCTTGAAGACCCCACACTCAATGATTCAGGAACAGCCTCTTCTCCTCCGCCGTCAGATTTCTGAACGGTCCGTGAACCCATGAACACTACCTCATTTTACACTATTTATTAACTTTGTAACTTACAGTAATTTTAGGAGTGTGCATGGGTGAGTCTGAGACACACAGAGCACACACACAGAAAGCACACACATAGAACACACACATAGGCACAACACACAGAAACACATACACACACACAACACACACACACCAACACACACACACACACACACACACACGGAGGGGGAAGAGAGAATAAGCGACGGAAAGGGAGAGAGTGAAAACTCACGCAGCGAAGCGGGTTTAGTCCGACAGCAGAGGGCCCGCTGGGCAGTAGGTTCCCCAGATGCTGGGTAGCTGAGTCGGGAGAGCATCAGACTTTTAATCTGAGGGTCTAGCGTTCAAGTCCCTATTCAGGCGCTGATTTTATATCACAAGCCTTGTACCTGCTCTCAGCCCAGAAGCACTCCTGATGACCTTCAAGATTTTTTGCCCTGTTGATGATTTTTCATGGATATGTCCAAAAAAAGATACAAAGTTGTATTTTGAAATACATTTATTCAAAAAACTCTCTGCGGATTTATAAAGGGCGCAGGAGATGATGTCCCGAGACTTATATCAGAATCAAGATTTTATCACTGACATATGTTGTGAAATGTGTTGTTTTGTGGCGGCAATACAGTGCAGAGCCAGAAAATTAAAGTTTCAAAATAAATATATAATGCACAACGAGTGAGTTTTCATAGGTCCATGGACGGCTCGGAGATCTGATGGCGGAGGGGAAGAAGCTGTTCCTGAATCGTTGAATGTGGACCTTCAGGCTTCTGTACCTCCTTCCCGATAGTAGTAACGAGAACTGGGCATGTCCCGGGTGGTGAGGGTCCTCAGTGATCGATGCTGCCTCTTGAAGATGTCCTCGATGGTGGGGAGGGCTGTGACTGTGATGGAGCTGGCTGAGTCTACAACCTTCTGCAGCCAGAAAGTCGAAGTCGAGTTTATTGTCCTCTGCACAAGTCCCTGTGCGCACAGGAGCAATGAAAAACTCACTTGCAGCAGCATCACAGGCTCAAAGCATCAGAGAAGCAACATTCACAAGGAAATCTTGCGATCCTGCGAGTTGGAGCGGGCACACCATTGCACAAGGTCAGGACTGAAATTACAGTCAGAAAGTCTGCGAGTTTAACAGCAGGGGAACATACCCATCTTTTCCTTCCGGATCTTCAAACCCCTCACTGAGCAGCACCTACACACTCACACACATACACACGGTTTAAGGCATTTACGGCGCGCTGGGCCAAGGGTACCCCTGAGCCTGTGCTGCTCAGTCGGTAGAGCATCAGACTTTTAATCTGAGGGTCCTGGGTTCAAGTCCCTATTCAGGCGCTAACTTTATGTCACAAGCTTTACACCTGCACTTCTCACAACACCAGAAATATAGCTGAGATATTATGGGGAAAAAAATAGTGTGTTGCCGAGACTTGCTTTTATTTTTGAATTAGTTGTGTTGTAAACTTTCAACCACAAGTGGAGAACTGCAAGAATAGATAGTTCCCTGCCCTACAGTGAAGACAGTCAGAATCTGTTCTCTAGGGTACAAAATATTAAACACCACTGCTCCTAGGTTTGGGGGGGAGGAGGGGGGATTGAAGGCGATGTGAGGGGCTAGTTTTTAAAGCCGAGAGTGGTGGGTGCATGGAATGGGTCACGTTGGTAGTACTGGGACCAGGCAGCTTAGTAGGGTTCAAGAGGCTATCAGATAGACTCTTGAATGTGAAGTGACTGGAGGGATGCGGATGATACACAGGAGGAGAACGTTTAGTATAAATTGGGCATCAAAATCGGAACAAAATCGTGGGCCGAATGGTCTGTCCAGTGCTAGACTCTTCTCCGTACTATGTAGGTGAGCAGGAGAGAGATGTCATAAGATGTACATCACAGTGTTGTCCGTGGCGGGGCCCTGAGTTAAACCGACCCCTGCAAACTATCGGCGGTCTGTGCTGGGTCCGGCCCCTGAGTGAAGTTGGTGGTGGAAACAGAGCTGGGAGTTATACTGACGGCAGTAACTGAGACACCGGAGTTCCCCAGGGCTGTGGCCCAGGGCTGTGCTGGAGGGAGTGAGGTTGGGGGGGATTCCTCACTGGGAGTGTTGCGCTCTGTCCCAGATACAGCCGCACGCCCGCGGTAAAAGCAGGAAACACTGGAAACACCGCAGGTCGGACAGCGTCTGTGGAGGGAGAAGAGAGAGTCAATGATTCAGCTGGAAGATTCAAAGTCAGCCGTGTGGTGGTGTTCCTCCGCCAATAATGAGCCTCTCCCCAGGGCCTGGGTATTTCATTTAATAGACATGATCTAAAAAAAAAGTCATTTTTTTTTTAAATCTTTACGTTACTGAATCTCCGTGGTGTTCCCCACAGCACCGATAAACCTGGTCCCAGAGAAACAGGGGACTGCAGATGTTGGAATGTGGATGAAAGACACGATCATGCTGGAGGAACTCAGCAGGCCAGGCAACATCAGTGGATAAAAACAGGCGGTCAACGCTTCGGGACAGGACCCTTCCTCAAGACTACACCTGGTCCTGGTGTAGGTCTCAGCACGTCTCTCCCCTGCGCTTTTTATACATTCACAGATAGTTTCAACAACAAAACTATTTCAAACAGTAAGTATTGCTTTTATCGGGGGTATATCTATAGACAACCATCAATAAGACAGGAATCGTTAAATGGAACCAGAGTTGTTTCCGGCGTTGAGTGCGAGTGCATAGCTTGTGACATAAAGTCAGCGACTATACAGAGACTTGAACCCTGGACCCTCAGATTAAAAGTCTGATGCTCTACCGACTGAGGTCTCGGGTATCTGCTGCCCAGCGCGCCCTCTGCTGCTCTGCTACACCGCTTCTGAGTTTGTGTTTTGTGTGTGTGTGTGTGTGTGTGTGTGTGTGTGTGTGTGTGTGTGTGTGTGTGTGTGTGTGTGTGTGTGTGTGTGTTTGTGGTTCTCTGTGTGTATATGTGCTGTGTGTGAATGTGTGTTAGAAACACAGAGGAAGCACAGAACGCAAACACACAGACCAACACACACACACACGTAATACACACATAGAACATACATACACACGAACAAAGCACATACAGACACACAGCACACAGAGATACACACACACAGACAGAGGGTGTCGGTGAATAGAGAGGAAGAGAGAGAAAAACACGCAGTGTAGCGTGGTTGGTCAGACAGCAGAGGGCGCGCTGGGCAGCAGGTACCCCAGAGCCTGGGTAGCTCAGTCGGTAGAGCTTCACACTTTTAATCTGAGGGTCCAGGGTTCAAGTCCCTGTTCAGGCGCTGCATTCATATCACAGAGTTTACAGCCCCACTTAAAGCCACGAGCAACGGCACTTCTTGTTCAAGAATTCTAAGGTTTTTTTAATTGTTTCTTTTTTAAAAGCCATTTTTATTGTTTTTATGTTATATTGTTAAATCTCTCTACAAATTACAAATGGCGCAGGAGACAATGTCCTGAGGTTCACATCGGAATCAGGTTTATTATCACTGAATCAAATTACTATGAATTTCAAAATAAATAAATAGTGCAAAAAAAGAAATAATGAGGTGGTGTCCATGTGTTCATGGACTGTTCAGAAATCTTATGACGGAGGTGAACAATCTGTTCCTCAATTGTTGAGTGTGGGTCTTCAGGCTCCTGTACCAACTCCCCGATGGCAGTAACGAGAAGAGGGAACGTTCCGTGTGGTGAGGGTCCGGAGTGACGGATGCCGCCTTCCAAAACACAGAGAACACACACACAGACTAATAGTCACGCAGCACATACACACACAACGCACTCACATGCAGAACGCATGCACACATAGAACATACACACACTGACAGAACATATACACACACACACACTTTTATCTGGGACTTATCCACTAAAAACCATCGATAAGAATACTTGAACGAAGTCAGAAATGTTTCTGGCTTTGGGTGCAGGTGTAAACCTTCTGACATAAAGTCAGTGCCTAAACAGGGACTTGAACCCTGGACCCTCAGATTAAAAGTCTGATGCTCTACCGACTGAGCTACCCAGGCTCTGGGGTACCTGCTGCCCAGCGCGCCATCTACTGACTGACGAACCAGCTGCACTCCGTTTGTTGTCTCACTTTCTCTCCCTGTCTCTCTCTCTTTTATTCTTACTGGCTCTCACTTTTGTGTGTGTGTGTGTGTGTGTGTGTGTGTGTGTGTGTGTGTGTGTGTGTGTGTGTGTGTGTGTGCGTGTGTGCGTGCTTCTGACTGTTGTGTGTCTACATGTGATCTCTGTGTTTCTGTGTGTGTATGTGTGTGTTTGTGTGTGTATTAGTCTCTGTTTGCTCTATATGTATATGAGCTGTGTCTGTTCTCTGCGTGTGTCCTGTGTTTTTCAGTCTCAGACACACTCAGACGCACACAGAGACCACACACACTCATACACACACACAGAACACAGACATACGGACAAAAAGCACAAATATACAGAGAACACACACACTCAGAACACACACACATACACACACACAAATACACACACACACACACACACAAAATCAGTGCAGCAGGGTTAGTCAGGCAGCAGAGGGCGCGCTGGGTAGCAGGTACCGCAGAGCCTGGGTAGCTCAGTCGGTAGAGCATCAGACTTTTAATCTGAGAGTCCAGGGTTCAAGTCCCTGTTCAGGTGCTGACTTTATGTCACAGGGTTTACACCCGCACTTATTCCAACGCTTCTTAATAAGTTGGGGTCTTATTAATTGGTTCTCCGGCCTTACTAATCAATTATAAAACATGCGTTCCAGGAAGTTACTTGTGAATTACTTGTGTTGTAAAATTCTCCACAAGTAGAGAACTACATGGCGTAGATAGATACTACGCCTACAATGTAGACAGCAATAATCTGTTCCCCAGGGTAGAAATGGCAAACACGAGGACCTGTTTTTAAGGTCAGAGGGGGGAACTGTAAAGGCAACGTGAGGGGCTAGTTTTTAACGCAGAGAGTGGTGGGGCCCTGGAATAGGTTACCAGAGGTAGTGGTGGAGGCGGGAAGTTTGATGGGGTTTAGATAGACCCATGAATGTGAAGGGAATGGAGGATTATGTTTGATACACAGGAGGAAGACATTTAGTGCAAATCGGCATCAAGATCAACACAACATCATGGGCCGAATGGCCTGTACAGTGCTGGAATGTTTTCTGTTCTGCGTAGATGCGCAGGAGAGAGATGTCCTGAGCTGTACATAAAAATATTCTCGGTGACGGGGACTTGCATAAACTGACCCATGTGAACTATCGGCGGTCTGTGCTGGGTCGGGCCCTGAGTGAAGTCGGCGGTGGAGTTGGGAGTTATACTGACAGCAGTAACTGAGACACCGGAGTGCCGCAGGGCTTTTCCCCAGGGCTGTTGAGTTGGGAGTGAGGGGGCGCGGGTGGTAATCCTCACTGGGAGTGATGCTCTCTGTCCCAGGTACAGCTGCTTGCCCGCGCTAAAAGCAGGAAAGGCTGGATACACTCAACAGGTCGGGCAGCGTCTGTCGAGGGAGGGGAGAGAGTCAATGATACAGCTGGAAGACTCAACGTCAGCCGTGTGGCAGTGTCCTCCGCCAATAATGAGCTGCTCCCCAGGACCTGGGTATTTAATACATGTGTTCTAAAACGTGTCATTGTTAGCGTTTTTAAATAGTTACGTTGTTAAATCTCTGTGGTATTCCGCACAGCACCGATAAACCTGGTCCCAGAGAAACAATGACTGCAGATGCTGGAACGTGCATGAAAAACACGGCGATGCTGGGGGAACTCAGCAGGCCAGGCAGCATCCGTGGAAAAAACCAGGCAGTCAAAGTTTCAGTTCCTCACCCTTCTCCAGGACTAAACCTGATCCTGGTGTAGGTCTCGACACATCCCTCCCCTTCACTCTTTATAGATTCTGAGAGAATTCGTACAACAAGACTATTTCCAAAAGTAAGAGTCACTTTTATCGTGGACTTATCTACTAAGAACCAGCAATAAGACCAGAATCCTTGAACGAGATCAGAAATGTTTCCGGCGTTGAGAGCCGCTGTAAAGCTTGTGACAGAAAGATCAGCGCCTGAACAGGGACTTGAACCCTGGACGCTCAGATTAAAAGACTGATGCTCTACCGACTGAGCTACCCAGGCTCTGGGGTCCCTGCTGTCCTGCGCACCCTCTGCTGTCTGAATAACCCTGCTACATCGTGTGCGTGTTTTCTCTCCCTCTCATACTCTCTCTCCCCCCTCTGTGTGAGTGTGTGTACCCGCGTTTCTGAGTATTGTGGGTCTGTGTCTGTATCGGCTGTGTTTGTGTGTGTTCTCCATCTGTTTTCGTCTGTGTGTGTGTTATTTGGCTTTCAGACTCACACACACACACACACACACACACACACAAAACACACGCACACATACACGCACGGAAAACACACACGGTGCAGGAGGATTATTCAGATGACAGAGGGAACACATCAGAGCATCACTTTTATCTGTGACATATATCTCTGAAGAAACATCAATAACGTAAGCAATCTTGAACGAGATCAGCGATGTTTCTGGTGTTGAGTGCGGTTGTAAAGCTTGTGACATAAAGTCAGCGCCTGAACAGGGACTTGAACCCTGGACCCTCAGATTAAAAGTCTGATGCTCTACCGACTGAGCTACCCAAGCTCTGTGGGAAGTGTTGCCCGGTGTGACCTAAACCGGTTACACCGTGTGTGTGTGTGTGTGTGTGTGTGTGTGTGTGTGTGTGTGTGTGTGTGTGTGTGTGTGTGTGTGTGTGTGTGTGTGTGTGTGTGTGTGCGCGCGCGCACAGTGAGGTGTTTGAAGGCGCTGACTCTCTGACTGTAAGTTCAGTCCTGACCTTGTACACTGGTGTGACTTCTCATCTGCACACGTGCCCAAGATTTTCTTGTGAACGCTGCTTATCTGATGTTGTGTGCCTGTGATGCTGCTGCAAGTCCGTTTGTCAGTTTACCTGTGCACACACGGACTTGTGCAGATGACAATAAACCCGACTACGACCTTCAGGCTTGCAGAGGGTTGTAGACTTAGTCAGATCCATCACATCAGCGTCGGGGACATGGTCAAGAGGTGGTACCTCAAGAAGGCGGCATCCATCACTAACGACCATCGCCACCCGGGACGTGCCCTCTTCTCGTTACTACCATCGGGGGGAGAAGGTACATGAGCCCGAACACCCACACTCAACGATTCGGGAACAGCTTCTTCCCCTCCGCCGTCAGATTTCCGAACGGTCCGTGAACCCATGAACACTACCTCGTTTTACACTATTTATTTATTTTGTAACTTACAGTAATGTTATGCCTTTGCATTGTACTACTGCCTCAAAACCACACATTTCACGTCTTAAGGTCAGTAATAATAAACCGGATTCTGTGTAAATCACGGGACATCGTCTCCCGGGCCCTTTATAAACTCGTAGATAGTTTTTACAATGCGGCTCTTCCAAAATTTTACCTTTTTTGGACATATCTATGTAAAATCCTCAATAAATGTCATGAACCAACAGGATCAGGACCAGGGGTAGTTATGTAGGATTGGTAGTGAATGCATATGTTATGTGATGTTTTAAAAGGCAGCACCTCGAACAAGTCAGTTGCAAGAAAAATAAGTTGTAACAGTAGGTGATTTTAACTTTCCACATAGTTACTGGGACTCCCATACTCTAAAGGGATTGAATGGGATAGAGTTTGTCAAATGTGTTCAGGAAAGTTTACTTAATCAATATGTGAAGGTCCCAACTAGAGAGAGAATGATATTGGATCTGGATTTCCTCTTTGGGAACGAGACAGGGCGGGCGAGAGAGGTGTGTGTAGGAAACACTTCGGACTTGGTGATCATAATTCCATTAGTTTCAAGGTAGTTATGGAGAAGAATAGGACGGTCCTCGGGTTGAGGTTCTAAATTGGAGTAAGGCCAATTTTGACGGCATCAGAAAGGATTTGGCAGGCGTGGATAGAGATGGGCTGTTTCCTGGCAAAGAGATGCTTGGTAAGCAGGAGGCTTTCAAAAATGAAACATTGAGAGTACAGAATCTGTATGTTCCAGTTAGAATAAAAGGCAATGTTAACAGATTTAGGGAACCTCAGTTATTGAGGGATGTTGAGGCCCTGGTAAAGATAAAGAAGGTGGCACACATCAGGTATAGGCAGTTAGGATCAAATGAGGCGCTTGAAGAGTATAAGAAATGCAAAAGAACGTTTAAGAGAGAAATCAGGAGGGCAAAAAGAGGTCATGAGGTTGTTCTGGCAGACAGGGTGAAAGAGAATACCAAGGGTTTCTATTGCTATATTAAGAGCTGAAGAGCTGCAAGGGACAAAATCAGTCCTCTTGAAGATCAATGTGGTCATCTATGCATCGACACAAAACAGATGAGGCAGATCTTAAATGAATATTTTGCATCCGTACTTACTCTGGAGACAGACACAGAGACTATCGAACTGCGGGGAAAGAGTAGTGAGGACATGGACCGTATTCAGATTACTGAAGATAAGGTGCTGTCTGTCTAGAGGCAAATGAAGGTGGATAAATCCCCAATGTCTGACAAGGTGTCCCCTCGCACATTGTGGGAGGCTAGTGCAGAAATTACAGGGACCACAGCAGAGATATTTAAAATGTCCTTAGCCACGGGTTACGTGCCGGAGGACTGGAGGATAGCTGCTGTTTTTCCGTTGTTCAAGAAAGGCTCTAAGAATCAACCGGGAAATTATAGGCCGGTGAGCCTAACACCAGTCATGGGTAAATTATTGGTAGGTGTTCTAAGGGACAGGATATATAAGTATTTGGATAAACAGGACCTGATTAGGGATAGTCAACATGGCCTTGTGCGTGGAAAGTCATGTCGAACCATTCTTATAGAGTTTTTCGGAGGTTACCAAGAAGGTCGATGGGGGAAAGGCGGTGGATTTTGTCTACATGGACTTCAGCAAGGCCTTTGACAAAGCCCCACACGGGACGCTGGCCCAGAAGGTTAATTCGCTTGGCATTCAGTATGAAATAGCCAATCGGATTTAATGTTGGCTTAGGGGGAGAGGCCAGAGAGTGGGAGAATATGGTTGTCTCTCTAACTGGAGGCCTGTGACTCGTGGTGTGCCGCAGGGATCGATGCTGGGCCCGTCGTTGTTTCTCATCTATATTAATGATTAAATGATAACGTGGTGAACTGGATCAGCAAATTTGCGGATGACACCAAGATTGGAGGCATAGTGGACACTGAGGAAGGCGATCAAAGCTTGCAGCGTGATCTTGACCAGCTAGCAAAATAGCAGATAAAATTTAATGCAGACAAGTGTGAGGTGCTGCACTTTGGGAGGACAAACCAGTGTAAGACTGACATCGTGAATAGTAGGGCACTGAGGTGTGCGGTAGAACGGAGGGAGCTGGGAGTACAGATCCATAGTTCCTTGAAAGTAGCGTCACGGGTAGATAGAGTCGCAAAGAGAGCTTTTGGCACTTTGGTCTTCATGAATCTGGGCATTGAGGACAGGAGCTGGTATGTTATGTTGAAGTTGTACAAGACGTTGGTGAGGCCGAATTCTGTGCAGTCTGGTCACCTACCTGCAAGGAAGTTATCAACAAGTTTGAAATAGTGCCATTAAATTTACCGTAAAGTGCCGTGTAAAATTTGCATGGATGTTGACGGGACTTGAGGACCTGAGTTATAGGGATAGGTTGAATAGGTTAGGACATTATTCCCTGGAGCGCAGGAGAATGAGGGGAGATCTTACAGAGATATACAAAATTATGAGGGGTAGAGATAGAGTGAATGCATGCAGGCATTTTCCCCTCAGGTTGGGTGAGACTAGAACTAGAGGGCATAGGTTTAGGGTGAAAACTGAAATATTGAAGAAAATCTGAGGGAGACCTTCATTCAGAGGGAGGTGCCAGTATGGAACAAGCTGCTAATGGAAGTGGTCGATGCGGTTCAATTGTGACACTTAAGAGAAATTTGGATAGGTACATGGATGGGAGGGGTTTGGAGGGATATGGTCCTGATGCAAGTACTTGCAACTAGGCAGAAGATCAGGTCGTCATGGACTAGATGGACCAAAGGGCCTGCTTCTATGCTGTAGTACTCTATGACAAGAAATCTTGAAGGTTATCCGCTGTGCTTCTGGGGTCCACCGCACGGATAAGTCTTCAGGCATAAAGTCAGCGCCTGAACAGGGACTTGAACCCTGGACCCTCAGATTAAAAGTCTGATGCTCTACCGACTGAGCTACCCAGGCTCTGGGGCACCTGCTGCCCAGCGCGTCCTCTGCTGCCTGTCTAACATTGCTGCACCGATTGTGTGTGTGTGTGTGTGTGTGTGTGTGTGTGTGTGTGTGTGTGTGTGTGTGTGTGTGTGTGTGTGTGTGTGTGTGATTCTCTGTGTGCATATGTGCTGTGTGTAAGTGTGTGTAAAAAAACACAGAAAAAGCACAGAATGCACACACACAGAGCAACACACACACACTCAGAGCGGACATGCACACGAACAAAGCACATTCAGACACACAACACACAGAGACACACAGAGTGGGGGTGGAGAGAGAGAGTGAGATATTTGCTCTGCGTATATGCTTTGTGTATATGTTTATATGCTCTGTCTGTGTTCCTCTGTGTCTGCGTGTGTTCCGTGGCTTTCAGTCACACACATACGCAAGCACGCACACACTCAGATACACAGAAAGAACACACACATTTAGAACACACGCACACTCAAAACACAAACACATACATACACACACGGAAAACACACAGAACACACACACACACACACTCAGATACACAGATAAAACACACACACACATTCATATCACACACACTCAGAACACACACACATACATACACATACGGAAAACAAACAGAACACACACACACACACACACACACACACACACGGTGTAGCGAGGTTATTCTGATGACAGAGAGAACAGTTGAGTACTGTGTTCCCAGAGCCTGAGGAGCTCAGTCGGTCGAGCATCAGACTTTTAATCTGAGGATCCAGGGTTTAAGTCTTGTTCAGGCGCTGACTTTGTTTCACAGTCTTTACACCTGCACTCACCTCCAGCAGCAAAGCTGATCTTGTGCAAGAATGCTGAGCTCTTCTTAATTATTTCTTTTAAAACAAATATTCTAAAAAGAAAGTATTTTTTATTGTTGCTGAATAGTTATGCTGTTACATCTCTCCACAAATTATAAATTCATGGAAAGTTTGCACAACATCACTGTTTCAAAAGTTTAACATCACTTTTATATCTCTGAATAATCATCAATAATATGAGTGATCTTGAACGAGATCAGCGATGTTTCTGGCGTTGAGTGCGAGTGTGAAGCTTGTAACATAAAGTCAGCACCTGAACAGGGACTTGAACCCCAGACCCTCAGATTAAAAGTCTGATGCTCTACCGACTGAGCTACCCAGGCTCTGGGGTACCTGCTGCCCAGCGCGTCCTCTGCTGCCTGACCAACCCTGCTACACAGATTGTGTGTGTGTGTGTGTGTGTGTGTGTGTGTGTGTGTGTGTGTGTGTGTGTGTGTGTGTGTGTGTGTGTGTGTGTGTGTGTGTGTGTGTGTGATTCTCTGTGTGCATATGTGCTGTGCGTGAGTGTGTGTAAAAAAACACAGAAAAAGCATAGAACGCACACGCACAGTCCAACACACACAGAACATACATACACACTGACAAAGCACATACCGACACACAACACACAGAGACACACACTCACACAGAGGGTGGGGGTGGAGATAGAGAGAGAGGGGGGAAGAGAGAGTAAAAGCACGCAGTGCAGCGGGGATGGTCAGACATCAGAGGGCGCGCTGGGTATCACAGAGCCTGGGTCGCTCAGTCGGTGGAGCATCAGACGTTTAATCTGAGTCCGTGTTCAGGTGCTGACTTCACATCACAAAGATTACACCCCCACTTAACGCCAGTAGTAATTCTGATCTGGTTCAAGAATTCTGAAATCTTTTTAATTGTTTCTTTTAAGAAATATATTCTTTTTTAAAGGCCACTTTTATTGTTTTTTATGTTATATTGTTAAATCTCTCTACAAATTACAAAGGGCGCAGGAGACAATGTCCTGAGGTTCACATCAGAATCAAGTTTATTATCACTGAATGAAATTACTATAAATTACAAAATAAATAAATAGTGCAAAAAAAGAAATAACGAGGTATTGTTCATGTGTTCATGGACTGTTCAGAAATCGTATGGCGGATGGGAACAATCTGCTCCTCAATTGTTGAGTGTGGGTCTTCAGGATCCTTTACCTCCTCCCCGATGGCAGTAACGAGAAGAGGGAACGTTAAGTGTGGTGAGGGTCCTTAGTGATGGATGCCGCCTTCTGAAACACAGAGAACACACACACAGAAAGCAAAGAACACACACACGCACACATTGAACAAACAAAAACACTTTTATCGGGGACCTATCTACAAAACACCATCAATAAGACGAGAATACTTGAACTAGGTCAGAGATGCTTCTGGAGTTGAGTGCTGGTGTAAACCCTGTGATATAAAGTCCGTGCCTGAACAGGGACTTGAACCCTGGACCCTCAGATTAAAAGTCTGATGCTCTACCGACTGAGCTACCCAGGCTCTGGGGTACCTGCTGCCCAGCGCGTGCTTTGCTGTCTGACTAACCCACTACAGCGTGTGTGTGTTCTCTCTATCTCTCTCTCATTCTCTCTCTCTCATTCTCTTATACTCTCTATCCACCACACACCCCCCACACCCTCTGTGTGTGTGCGTGTGTGTCAGTTTCTGGGTATTGTGTGTCTGTGTGTGTATCTGCTGTGTTTGTGTGTGTTCTGTGCGTGTATGTGCTCCGTCTTTGTGTTTGTTCCGTGGCCTACATTCACACATACACACACACATACACACACACGCACACACACACACACACACACAGGCAATCGGTGTAGCGGGTATAGTCAGAGAACAGAGAGCGCACTAGGCAGCAGGTACCCCAGAGACTGCGTAGGTCAGTCGGTAGAGCATCAGACTTTTAATCTGAGGGTCCAGTGTTTAAGGCGATGAATTTATATCACAAGGTTAACATCGGCACTCATCACGAGAAACATAGCTGACCTCGTTTTAAATTTCTCATCTAATTGATGGATTTTATTAGATGTGTTCGAAAAGAAGTGATTTTTACTTTTTGAAGTATGTAGTAAAAACTCTCCAGCAATTCATAAAAGGTGCAGGAGATGATGTCCTGAGATTTACATCAGAATCCGGTTTATTATCACTGATGTAACGTGAAATGTGTTGTTTTGCGGCAGCAGTACAGGGCAAACGCATATTATTACTATAAGTTATTAAACAAGTAAGGAGTGCAAAACCTGAAATAACGAGGCAGTGATCATGGGTTCGTGGACCGCAGTGTAGCGGGTTTAGTCGGACCCCAGCGTGCGCGCTGGGCAGCAGGTACCACAGAGCCTGGGGAGCTCAGTCGGTAGAGCATCAGACTTTTCATCTGAAGGCCCAGCGTTCAAGTACCGGTTCAGGCGCTGACTTTATGTCGCAAACTTTACACCTGAACTTATCGCAACACCAGAAACATCTCTGAGGTCTGATGAATTGTTTCTCCGGTCCTTATTAATAGTGATCATTCCGTGTGCTCCAGAAAGTTACTTTTAGTTTTGAATTAGTTGTGTTGTAAAACCTCTACACAAGTAGAGAACTACATGACGTAGGTAGGTGCCTGGCCCATTGTGTAGACAGTCAGAATCTCCTCCCCACGGTAGACATATCAAAAACCACTGCTTTTAAGGTTGTGGGGGAGTTTAAAGGCGACGAGAGGTTCAGGTTCTTCTAAGCAGAGAGGGGTGGGTGCCCGGAATGGGTCACCGGGGGTAGTAATGGAAGGGGGCAGTTTGTTGGGGTTTAAGAGGCTTTTAGATAGACGCATGGATATGCAGGGAATGGAAGGTATGGATGATACACAGAAGATATTTAGTACAAATCGGCATCAAGATTAGCACAATATCGTGGGCCGAATGGCCTGTCCCGTGCTGACTGTTCTCCGTTCTATATAGGTGCGCAGGAGAGAGATGTCCTGAGCTCTACATTTGGGTATTCTCGGTGGCGGGGACCGGGGTTAAACCGACCCCTGTAAACTATCGGCGTTCATTTCTGGGTTGGGCCGTGAGTGAAGTCGGCCGTGGAAACAGAGCTGGGAGTTATACTGACGGCAGGAACAGAGACCCGGAGTGCCCCAGGACTGTGCCCCAGGGCTGTGGAGGTAGCAGTGAGGTTGGGTGTGGGATTCCTCCCTGGGAGTCCCAGGTACAGCCGCTCGCCTGCGGTAAAAGCAGGAAACGCTGGAAACTCTCAGCAGGTCGGTCAACGCCTGTGGAGGGAGGGGAGAGAGTCAATGATTCAGCTGGAAGACTCAACGTCAGCAGTGTGACGGTGTTCCTCGGCTAGTAATGAGCGTCTCCCCAGGGCCTGGATATTTCCTTTAACAGATATGTTCTAAAAAAGATTCATTGTTATTGTTTTTAAATAGTTATGTTGTTAAATCTCTGTGGTTTTCCCCACAGCACCGATAAACCTGGTCCCAGAGAAACAGGTGACTACAGATGCTGGAATGTGGATGAAAGACACGGTGATGCTGGGGGAACTCAGCAGGCCAGGCAGCATCCGTGGATAAAAGCAGACTGTCAACGTTTCATGACCGGCCCTTCTTTAGGACTACACGTGATCCTGGTGTAGGTCTCATCACATCGCTCCCCCGCGCTCTTTATACATTCTGAGAGAGTTTGTACAACAGAACTATTTCCAAAAGTAAAAGTTACTTTTATCGGGGACATGTCTATCAAAAACCATCAATAAAGCTAGAATCCTTGAACGAGATCAGAAATGTTTCTGGCGTTGAGTGCGGGTGTAAACCCTGTGACATAAAGTGGGCGCCAGAATAGGGACTTGAACCCTGGACGCACAGATTAAAAGTCTGATGCTCTACCGACTAAGCTACCCAGGATCTGGCGTACCTGCTGTCCAGCGCGCCCTCTGCTGCCTGACTAACCCTGCTGCACAGAATGTGTGTGTGTGTGTGTGTGTGTGTGTGTGTGTGTGTGTGTGTGTGTGTGTGTGTGTGTGTGTTCTGAGTGTGTGTGTGTTCTCTGTGTATTTGAGTGTGTGTATGTCTGTATGTCTGTGTTCTGTGTGTGTGTGTGTGAGTGCGTGTGGCCTATGTGCGGGTCTGAGTGTGTA